>NW_026043744.1:0-714648 GCF_937001465.1 Orcinus orca | reverse complement strand
AATTGCATTTAAAGCATAGGAAAAGAGGCAGAACGTCGACAATGATGCACTTGCCCAAAAAGGGCGTATGCGTTTTTTCCTGAATATATTCAGGAAAAAACGCATACGCCCTTTTTGGCCAACCAAGCAAGCTTGCAAAGGAAATCTGCACTACAATGAAGTCTCACTTCCCCCCGGTCAAAAGGGCCATCTGAAAAAAGTGTAAAATCCAGAAATGCAGGACAGGCCATGTAGAACTGGGAGCCTTGTTATGCTGATGGTCGGGATGTAAATTGCCAACAGCCACTCAGGAGAAGTGTATGGTGTTTCCTGGAACATTTAAAACGAAGCAACCGAGCCTAGGGCACTTCCACTTATAGTCCTATAGCTTAGGGAAATTAAAATCAAAGAGACACAGCCACCCCAAAGTTTGGGACGGCTCTGTTTACAAGAAACTCTTTTACGGGACAAGTTCAATATCGCAGAAAGTGAAAAATGGATAAAGAAGTTGTGGTACTTACATACAATGCAATATCACTCAGCAATGAAATCTATGTCATCATGCCCATAGCAGCATAATGAGTGGATTCAGGTATGATGATTCTAACTGAAATAAGTCATAGAGAAAAAGAAACATCATAAGATATCACTAATACACGGAATATAAACTTGGCTACAAAGGAACTGGATTACAAAACAAAACAGGGTCTCAAATTTAGAAAACCAACTTACGCTTGCTTAAGGGGAAAGGTGAGTTGGGGTGCTGCATAAAACCAGAGATTGAAATGAGCACAGATAAAGTTCCTTAAGCGAAATATGTAATAGACAAGGGCTACTCCTTGCTCAACGAAATGGACTCAAAACCCCATATTAAACGCCTAATAATGTCCCTAACTAGTAAGTATCTTAAAACCTATGGATTGCTATGTCTCCGAAAGAGAATAAAGCATGTGTACAGGGGCATAAACGCAGCTGTGATAGGATTGGAGAGGTTCGGTGAGCAAATAAAGACCCTTTGAAGTCATATTGCATGGTACCCATTCCACGGGTCTCAACTCTCCAGGTTTAAGGGATTCTTCCTTCAGCTAAAACATGCATGTGGAAACCAGGGTATGATTAACCATGTGATCGGGACACGTGTTCAAATATGTCTCAGTTTTCATCCCCTGGTACTCGGGTGCAACATTCCAGACGCTTTACTAACACTCTCCCGACTTGGAGAGTCAGTGCCTTTAACCTCCTCTTTGGCCCAGTTTGCAATTTCTGCGGAAGATGAACAGGAATAGGGAGAACCAATGAGAGACTAGCTGGAGGTGTCTGGACGGGCAAATTTAACTCTCATTTCCCACCAGGAAGAGGAATTAACCAAAGGCTCAGCGTGCCGTGCCGGAACCAGATTAGGGCCCGAAGCTATCCTGCGGTGTTGCGGCCAGCTCACAAGAAAGCGAGTTGAAGAAAGGAGCTCAGGGGCACTGTAATTCACAAACCTGCAGAGTTATAAATGACAGCTATCGTCCAAAAATATACTGAAGTAAGGCTGCCAAGAGGACTTGAAAGCGGGGCAGAATTGCAGGAAACCGATTTCAGGAGGTAGACTGGAATTGCATTTAAAACATAGGAAAAGAGGCAGAACGTTGACAATGATGCACTTGGCCAAAAAGGGCGTATGCGTTTTTTCCTGAATATATTCAGGAAAAAACGCATACGCCCTTTTTGGCCAACCAAGCAAGCTTGCAAAGGAAATCTGCACTACAATGAAGTCTCACTTCCCCCCAGTCAAAAGGGCCATCTGAAAAAAGTGTAAAATCCAGAAAGGCAGGACAGGCCATGGAGAACTGGGAGCCTTGTTATGCTGATGGGCGGGATGTAAATTGCCAACAGCCACTGGGGAGAAGTGTATGGTGTTTCCTGAAACATCTAAAAAACAAAGCAACAGAGCCTAGGGCACTTCCACTTATGGTCCTATAGCTTAGGGAAATTAAAATCAAAAAGACACAGCCACCCCAAAGTTTGGGACGGCTCTGTTTACAAGAAACTCGTTTACGGTACAAGTTCAATATCGCATAAAGCGAAAAATGGATAAAGAAGTTGTGGTACTTACGTACAATGCAATATCACTCAGCAATGACATCTATGTCATCAGGCCCATAGCAGCATAATGAGTGGATTCAGGTATGATGATTCTAACTGAAATAAGTCACACAGAAAAAGAAACATCATAAGATATCACTAATACACGGAATGTAAACTTGGCTACACAGGAACTGAATTTCAAAACAGAACATGGTCCCAAATTTAGAAAATCAACTTATGCTTGCTTAAGGGGAAAGGTGAGTTGGGGTGCTGCATAAAACCAGAGATTGAAATGAGCACAAATAAAGTTCCTTAAGCCAAATATGTAATAGACAAGAGCTACTCCTTGCTCAACGAAATGGACTCAAAACCCCATATTAAACGCCTAATAATGTACCTGACTAGTAAGTATCTTAAAACCTATGGATTGCTATGTCTCTGAAAGTGAATCAATCGTGAGTACAGGGGCAAAAACGCTGCAGTGATAGGATTGGAGAGTTTTGGTGGGCAAATGAAGATGCTTTGAAGTCATATTGCATGGTACCCATTCCACGGGTCTCAACTCTCCAGGTTTAAGGGATTCTTCCTTCAGCTAAAACATGCATGTGGAACCCAGAGTATGATCAACCGTGTGATCGGGAGACGTGTTGAAATATGTCTCAGTTCTCGTCCCCTGGTACTCGGGTGCAACATTCTAGATGCTTTACTAACACTCTCCCGACTTGGAGAGTCAGTGCCTTTAACCTCCTGTTTGGCCCAGTTTGCAAATTCCGCAGAAGATGAACAGGAATAGGGAGAACCAATGAGAGACTAGCTGGAGGTGTCTGGACGGGAAAATTTAACTCTCATTTCTCACCAGGAAGAGGAATTAACCAAAGGCTCAGCGTGCCATGCCGGAACCAGATTAGGGCCTGAAGCAATCCTGCGGTGTTGCGGCAAGCTCACAAGAAAGCGAGTTGAAGAAAGGAGCTCAGGGGCACTGTAATTCACAAACCTGCAGAGTTATAAATGACAGCTATCATCCAAAAATATACTGAAGTAAGGCTGCCAAGAGGACTTGAAAGCCGGGCAGAATTGCAGGAAACCGATTTCAGGAGGTAGACTGGAATTGCATTTAAAGCATAGGAAAAGAGGCAGAAGGTCGACAATGATGCACTTGGCCAAAAAGGGCATATGCGTTTTGTCCTGAATATATTCAGGACAAAACGCATATGCCCTTTTTGGCCAACCAACCAAGCTTGCAAAGGAAATCTGCACTACAATGAAGTCTCACTTCCCCGCGGTCAAAAGGGCCATCTGAAAAAAGTGTAAAATCCAGAAAGGCAGGACAGACCATGGAGAACTGGGAGCCTTGTTATGCTGATGGGCGGGATGTAAATTGCCAACAGCCACTGGGGAGAAGTTTATGGTGTTTCCTGAAACATTTAAAAAACAAAGCAACAGAGCCTAGGGCACTTCCACTTATGGTCCTATAGCTTAGGGAAATTAAAATCAAAAAGACACAGCCACCCCAAAGTTTGGGATGGCTCTGTTTACAAGAAACTCCTTTACGGTACAAGTTCAATATCGCATAAAGCGAAAAATGGATAAAGAAGTTGTGGTACTTACGTACAATGCAATATCACTCAGCAATGACATCTATGTCATCAGGCCCATAGCAGCATAATGAGTGGATTCAGGTATGATGATTCTAACTGAAATAAGTCACACAGAAAAAGAAACATCATAAGATATCACTAATACACGGAATGTAAACTTGGCTACACAAGAACTGAATTTCAAAACAGAACATGGTCCCAAATTTAGAAAATCAACTTATGCTTGCTTAAGGGGAAAGGTGAGTTGGGGTGCTGCATAAAACCAGAGATTGAAATGAGCACAAATAAAGTTCCTTAAGCCAAATATGTAATACACAAGAGCTACTCCTTGCTCAACGAAATGGACTCAAAACCCCATATTAAACGCCTAAGAATGTACCTGACTAGTAATATCTTAAAATCTATGGATTGCTATGTCTCCGAAAGAGAATCAAGCTTGTGTACAGGGGCATAAACGCAGCAGTGATAGGATTGGAGAGGTTCGGTGAGCAAACGAAGACCCTTTGAAGTCATATTGAATGGTACCCATTCCACGGGTCTCAACTCTCCAGGTTTAAGGGATTCTTCCTTCAGCTAAAACATGCATGTGGAACCCAGAGTATGATCAACCGTGTGATCGGGAGACTTGTTCAAATAGGTCTCAGTTTTTCTCCCCTGGTACTCGGGTGCAACATTCCAGATGCTTTACTAACACTCTCCCGTCTTGGAGAGTCAGTGCCTTTAACCTCCTGTTTGGCCCAGTTTGCAATTTCTGCGGAAGATGAACAGGAATAGGGAGAACCAATGAGAGACTAGCTGGAGGTGTCTGGACGGGCAAATTTAACTCTCATTTCCCACCAGGAAGAGAAATTAACAAAAGGCTCAGCGTGCCGTGCCGGAACCAGATTAGGGCCTGAAGCAATCCTGCGGTGTTGCGGCCAGCTCACAAGAAAGCTAGTTGAAGAAAGGAGCTCAGGGGCACTGTAATTCACAAACCTGCAGAGTTATAAATGACAGCTATCGTCCAAAAATATACTGAAGTAAGGCTGCCAAGAGGACTTGAAATCGGGGCAGAATTGCAGGAAACCGATTTCAGGAGGTAGACTGGAATTGCATTTAAAACATAGGAAAAGAGGCAGAACGTTGACAATGATGCACTTGGCCAAAAAGGGCATATGCGTTTTTTCCTGAATATATTCAGGAAAAAGCGCATACGACCTTTTTGGCCAACCAAGCAAGCTTGCAAAGGAAATCTGCACTGCAATGAAGTCTCACTTACCCCTGGTCAAGAGGGCCATCTGAAAAAAGTGTAAAATCCAGAAAGGCAAGACAGGCCATGGAGAACTGGGAGCCTTGTTATGCTGATGGGCGGGATGTAAATTGCCAACAGCCACTGGGGAGAAGTTTATGGTGTTTCCTGAAACATTTAAAAAACAAAGCAACAGAGCCTAGGGCACTTCCACTTATGGTCCTATAGCTTAGGGAAATTAAAATCAAAAAGACACAGCCACCCCAAAGTTTGGGATGGCTCTGTTTACAAGAACCTCGTTTACGGTACAAGTTCAATATCGCATAAAGCGAAAAATGGATAAAGAAGTTGTGGTACTTACATACAATGCAATATCACTCAGCAATGACATCTATGTCATCAGGCCCATAGCAGCATAATGAGTGGATTCAGGTATGATGATTCTAACTGAAATAAGCCACACAGAAAAAGAAACATCATAATATATCACTAATACACGGAATGTAAACTTGGCTACACAGGAACTGGATTACAAAACAGAACAGGGTCTCAAATTTAGAAAACCAACTTATGCTTGCTTAAGGGGAAAGGTGAGTTGGGGTGCTGCATAAAACCAGAGATTGAAATGAGCACAGATAAAGTTCCTTAAGCGAAATATGTAATAGACAAGAGCTACTCCTTGCTCAACGAAATGGACTCAACATCCCATATTAAACATCTAAGAATGTACCTGACTAGTAAGTATCTTAAAACCTATGGATTGCTATGTCTCCAAAAGAGAATCAAGCGTGTGTACAGGGGCATAAACACAGCAGTGATAGGATTGGAGGGGTTCGGTGAGCAAATGAAGACCCTTTGAAGTCATATTGCATGGTACCCATTCCACGGGTCTCAACTCTCCTGGTTTAAGGGATTTTTCCTTCAGCTAAAACATGCATGTGGAGCCCAGAGTATGATCAACTGTGTGATCGGGAGACGTGTTCAAATATGTCTCAGTTCTCGTCCCCTGGTACTCGGGTGCAACATTCCAGACGTTTTAATAACACTCTCCCGACTTGGAGAGTCAGTGCCTTTAACCTCCTGATTGGTCCAGTTTGCAGTTTCTGCGGAAGATGAACCGGAATAGGGAGGACCAATGAGAGACTAGCTGGAAGTGTCTGGACGGGCAAATTTAACTCTCATTTCCCACCAGGAAGAGAAATTAACAAAAGGCTCAGCGTGCCGTGCCGGAATCAGATTAGGACCTGAAGCAATCCTGCGGTGTTGCGGCCAGCTCACAAGAAAGCGAGTTGAAGAAAGGAGCTCAGAGGCACTGTAATCACAAACCTGCAGAGTTATAAATGACACCTATCGTCCAAAAATATACTGAAGTAAAGCTGCCAAGATGACTTCAAAGCGGGGCAGAATTGCAAGAATCCGATTTCAGGATGTAGACTGGAATTGCATTTAAAGCATAGGAAAAGAGGCAGAACGTCGACAATGATGCACTTGGCCAAAAGGGGTGTACGTGTTGTTTCCTGAATATATTCAGGAAAAAAACGTGTACGCCCTTTTTGGCCAACCAAGCAAGCTTGCAAAGGAAATCTGCACTACAATGAAGTCTCACTTCCCCCCGGTCAAAAGGGCCATCTGAAAAAAGTGTAAAATCCAGAAAGGCAGGACAGGCCATGGAGAACTGGGAGCCTTGTTATGCTGGTGGGTGGGATGTAAACTGCCAACAGCCACTGGGGAGAAGTGTGTGGTGTTTCCTGAAACATCTAAAAAACAAAGCAACAGAGCCTAGGGCACTTCCACTTATGGTCCTGCAGCTTAGGGAAATTAAAATCAAAAAGACACAGCCACCCCAATGTTTGGGACGGCTCTGTTTACAAGAACGTCGTTTACGGTACAAGTTCAATATCACAGAAAGTGAAAAATGGATAAAGAAGTTGTGGTACTTACGTACAATGCAATATCACTCAGCAATGAAATCTATGTCATCAGGCCCGTAGCAGCATAGAGTGGATTCAGGTATGATGATTCTAACTGAAATAAGTCACACAGAATAAGAAACATCATAAGATATCACTAATACACGGAATGTATACTTGGCTACACAGGAACTGGATTACAAAACAGAACAGAGTCTCAAATTTAGAAAACCAACTTATGCCTGCTTAAGGGGAAAGGTGAGTTGGGGTGCTGCATAAAACCAGAGATTGAAATGAGCACAGATAAAGTTCCTTAAGCCAAATATGTAATAGACAAGAGCTACTCCTTGCTCAACAAAATGGACTCAAAACCCCATATTAAACGCCTAATAATGTACCTGACTAGTAAGTATCTTAAAACCTATGGATTGCTATGTCTCTGAAAGTGAATCAATCGTGAGTACAGGGGCAAAAACGCTGCAGTGATAGGATTGGAGAGTTTTGGTGGGCAAATGAAGACCCTTTGAAATCATATTGCATGGTACCCATTCCACGGGTCTCAACTCTCCAGGTTTAAGGGATTCTTCCTTCAGCTAAAACATGCATGTGGAACCCAGAGTATGATCAACCATGTGATCGGGAGACGTGTTGAAATATGTCTCAGTTCTCGTCCCCTGGTACTCGGGTGCAACATTCTAGATGCTTTACTAACACTCTCCCGACTTGGAGAGTCAGTGCCTTTAACCTCCTGTTTGGCCCAGTTTGCAAATTCCGCGGAAGATGAACAGGAATAGGGAGAACCAATGAGAGACTAGCTGGAGGTGTCTGGACGGGAAAATTTAACTCTCATTTCCCACCAGGAAGAGGAATTAAACAAAGGCTCAGCGTGCCATGCCGGAACCTGATTAGGGCCTGAAGCAATCCTGCGGTGTTGCGGCCCGCTCACAAGAAAGCGAGTTGAAGAAAGGAGCTCAGGGGCACTGTAATTCACAAACCTGCAGAGTTATAAATGACAGCTATCATCCAAAAATATACTGAAGTAAGGCTGCCAAGAGGACTTGAAAGCCGGGCAGAATTGCAGGAAACCGATTTCAGGAGGTAGACTGGAATTGCATTTAAAGCATAGGAAAAGAGGCAGAAGGTCGACAATGATGCACTTGGCCAAAAAGGGCGTATGCGTTTTTTCCTGAATATATTCAGGAAAAAACGCATACGCCCTTTTTGGCCAACCAAGCAAGCTTGCAAAGGAAATCTGCACTACAATGAAGTCTCACTTCCCCCCCGTCACAAGGGCCATCTGAAAAAAGTGAAAAATCCAGAAAGGCAGGACAGGCCATGGAGAACTGGGAGCCTTGTTATGCTGATGGGCGGCATGTAAATCGCCAACAGTCACTGGGGAGAAGTGTATGGTGTTTCCTGAAACATCTAAAAAACAAAGCAACAGAGCCTAGGGCACTTCCACTTATGGTCCTATAGCTTAGGGAAATTAAAATCAAAAAGACACAGCCACCCCAAAGTTTGGGACGGCTCTGTTTACAAGAACTCCTTTACGGTACAAGTTCAATTTCGCAGACAGTGAAAAATGGATAAAGAAGTTGTGGTACTTACGTACAATGCAATATCACTCAGCAATGAAATCTATGTCATCAGGCCCGTAGCAGCATAATGAGTGGATTCAGGTATGATGATTCTCACTGAAATAAGTCACACAGAAAAAGAAACATCATAAGATATCACTAATACACGGAATGTAAACTTGGCTACACAGGAACTGAATTTCAAAACAGAACATGGTCCCAAATTTAGAAAATCAACTTATGCTTGCTTAAGGGGAAAGGTGAGTTGGGGTGCTGCATAAAACCAGAGATTGAAATGAGCACAGATAAAGTTCCTTAAGCCAAATATGTAATAGACAAGAGCTACTCCTTGCTCAACGAAATGGACTCAAAACCCCATATTAAACGCCTAAGAATGTACCTGACTAGTAATATCTTAAAATCTATGGATTGCTATGTCTCCGAAAGAGAATCAAGCATGTGTAGAGGGGCATAAACGCAGCAGTGATAGGATTGGAGAGGTTCGGTGAGCAAACGAAGACCCTTTGAAGTCATATTGAATGGTACCCATTCCACGGGTCCCAACTCTCCAGGTTTAAGGGATTCTTCCTTCAGCTAAAACATGCATGTGGAACCCAGAGTATGATCAACCGTGTGATCGGGAGACGTGTTCAAATATGTCTCAGTTTTCCTCCCCTGGTAAACGGGTGCAACATTCCAGATGCTTTACTAACACTCTCCCGACTTGGAGAGTCAGTGCCTTTAACCTCCTGTTTGGCCCAGTTTGCAATTTCTGCGGAAGATGAACAGGAATAGGGAGAACCAATGAGAGACTAGCTGGAGGTGTCTGGACGGGCAAATTTAACTCTCATTTCCCACCAGGAAGAGGAATTAACCAAAGGCTCAGCGTGCCGTGCCGGAACCAGATTAGGGCCTGAAGCAATCCTGCGGTGTTGCGGCCAGCTCACAAGAAAGCGAGTTGAAGAAAGGAGCTCAGGGGCACTGTAATTCACAAACCTGCACAGTTATAAATGACAGCTATCGTCCAAAAATATACTGAGGTAAGGCTGCCAAGAGGACTTGAAAGCGGGGCAGAATTGCAGGAAACCGATTTCAGGAGGTAGACTGGAATTGCATTTAAAGCATACGAAAAGAGGCAGAATGTTGACAATGATGCACTTGGCCAAAAAGGGCGTATGCGTTTTTTCCTGAATATATTCAGGAAAAAGTGCATACGATCTTTTTGGCCAACCAAGCAAGCTTGCAAAGGAAATCTGCACTACAATGAAGTCTCACTTCCCCCCAGTCAAAAGGGCCATCTGAAAAAAGTGTAAAATCCAGAAAGGCAGGACAGGCCATAGAGAACTGGGAGCCTTGTTATGCTGATGGGCGGGATGTAACTTGCCAACAGCCACTCAGGAGAAGTGTATGGTGTTTCCTGGAACATCTAAAACAAAGCAACAGAGCCTAGGGCACTTCCACTTATGGTCCTGCAGCTTAGGGAAATTAAAATCAAAAAGACACAGCCACCCCAATGTTTGGGACGGCTCTGTTTACAAGAACCTCTTTTACGGTGCAAGTTCAATATCGCAGAAAGTGAAAACTTGATAAAGAAGTTGTGGTACTTACGTACAATGCAATATCCCTCAGCAATGAAATCTATGTCATCAGGCCCATAGCAGCATAATGAGTGGATTCAGCTATGATGATTCTAACTGAAATAAGTCACACAGAAAAAGAAACATCATAAGATATCACTAATACACGGAATGTAAACTTGGCTACAAGGGAACTGGATTACAAAACAGAACAGGGTCTCAAATTTAGAAAATCAACTTATGCTTGCTTAAGGGGAAAGGTGAGTTGGGGTGCTGCATAAAACCAGAGATTGAAATGAACACAGATAAAGTTCCTTAAGACAAATATGTAATAGACAAGAGCTACTCCTTGCTCAACGAAATGGACTCAACACCCCATATTGAACACCTAAGAATGTACCTGACTAGTAAGTATCTTAAAACCTATGGATTGCTATGTCTCCGAAAGAGAATCAAGCGTGTGTACAGGGGCATAAACACAGCAGTGATAGGATTGGAGAGGTTCGGTGAGCAAATGAAGACCCTTTGAAATCATATTGCATGGTACCCATTCCACGGGTCTCAACTCTCCAGGTTTAAGGGATTCTTGCTTCAGCTAAAACATGCATGTGGAACCCAGAGTATGATCAACCATGTGATCGGGAGACGTGTTCAAATATGTCTCAGTTCTCGTCCCCTGGTACTCGGGTGCAACATTCCAGACGCTTTAATAACACTCTCCCGACTTGGAGAGTCAGTGCCTTTAACCTCCTGAATGGCCCAGTTTGCAATTTCTGCGGAAGATGAACAGGAACAGGAAGGACCAATGAGAGACTAGCTGGAAGTGTCTGGACGGGCAAATTTAACTCTCATTTCCCTCCAGGAAGAGAAATTAACAAAAGGCTAAGCGTGCCGTGACAGAATCAGATTAGGGCCTGAAGCAATCCTGCGGTGTTGCGGCCAGCTCACAAGAAAGCGAGTTGAAGAAAGGAGCTCAGGGGCACTGTAATCACAAACCTGCAGAGTTATAAATGACAGCTATCGTCCAAAAATATACTGAAGTAAAGCTGCCAAGATGACTTCAAAGCGGGGCAGAATTGCAAGAATCCGATTTCAGGATGTAGACTGGAATTGCATTTAAAGCATAGGAAAAGAGGCAGAACGTCGACAATGATGCACTTGGCCAAAAGGGGTGTACGTGTTGTTTCCTGAATATATTCAGGAAAAAAACGTGTACGCCCTTTTTGGCCAACCAAGCAAGCTTGCAAAGGAAATCTGCACTACAATGAAGTCTCACTTCCCCCCGGTCAAAAGGGCCATCTGAAAAAAGTGTAAAATCCAGAAAGGCAGGACAGGCCATGGAGAACTGGGAGCCTTGTTATGCTGGTGGGTGGGATGTAAACTGCCAACAGCCACTGGGGAGAAGTGTGTGGTGTTTCCTGAAACATCTAAAAAACAAAGCAACAGAGCCTAGGGCACTTCCACTTATGGTCCTGCAGCTTAGGGAAATTAAAATCAAAAAGACACAGCCACCCCAATGTTTGGGACGGCTCTGTTTACAAGAACGTCGTTTACGGTACAAGTTCAATATCACAGAAAGTGAAAAATGGATAAAGAAGTTGTGGTACTTACGTACAATGCAATATCACTCAGCAATGAAATCTATGTCATCAGGCCCGTAGCAGCATAGAGTGGATTCAGGTATGATGATTCTAACTGAAATAAGTCACACAGAATAAGAAACATCATAAGATATCACTAATACACGGAATGTATACTTGGCTACACAGGAACTGGATTACAAAACAGAACAGAGTCTCAAATTTAGAAAACCAACTTATGCCTGCTTAAGGGGAAAGGTGAGTTGGGGTGCTGCATAAAACCAGAGATTGAAATGAGCACAGATAAAGTTCCTTAAGCCAAATATGTAATAGACAAGAGCTACTCCTTGCTCAACAAAATGGACTCAAAACCCCATATTAAACGCCTAATAATGTACCTGACTAGTAAGTATCTTAAAACCTATGGATTGCTATGTCTCTGAAAGTGAATCAATCGTGAGTACAGGGGCAAAAACGCTGCAGTGATAGGATTGGAGAGTTTTGGTGGGCAAATGAAGACCCTTTGAAATCATATTGCATGGTACCCATTCCACGGGTCTCAACTCTCCAGGTTTAAGGGATTCTTCCTTCAGCTAAAACATGCATGTGGAACCCAGAGTATGATCAACCATGTGATCGGGAGACGTGTTGAAATATGTCTCAGTTCTCGTCCCCTGGTACTCGGGTGCAACATTCTAGATGCTTTACTAACACTCTCCCGACTTGGAGAGTCAGTGCCTTTAACCTCCTGTTTGGCCCAGTTTGCAAATTCCGCGGAAGATGAACAGGAATAGGGAGAACCAATGAGAGACTAGCTGGAGGTGTCTGGACGGGAAAATTTAACTCTCATTTCCCACCAGGAAGAGGAATTAAACAAAGGCTCAGCGTGCCATGCCGGAACCTGATTAGGGCCTGAAGCAATCCTGCGGTGTTGCGGCCCGCTCACAAGAAAGCGAGTTGAAGAAAGGAGCTCAGGGGCACTGTAATTCACAAACCTGCAGAGTTATAAATGACAGCTATCATCCAAAAATATACTGAAGTAAGGCTGCCAAGAGGACTTGAAAGCCGGGCAGAATTGCAGGAAACCGATTTCAGGAGGTAGACTGGAATTGCATTTAAAGCATAGGAAAAGAGGCAGAAGGTCGACAATGATGCACTTGGCCAAAAAGGGCGTATGCGTTTTTTCCTGAATATATTCAGGAAAAAACGCATACGCCCTTTTTGGCCAACCAAGCAAGCTTGCAAAGGAAATCTGCACTACAATGAAGTCTCACTTCCCCCCCGTCACAAGGGCCATCTGAAAAAAGTGAAAAATCCAGAAAGGCAGGACAGGCCATGGAGAACTGGGAGCCTTGTTATGCTGATGGGCGGCATGTAAATCGCCAACAGTCACTGGGGAGAAGTGTATGGTGTTTCCTGAAACATCTAAAAAACAAAGCAACAGAGCCTAGGGCACTTCCACTTATGGTCCTATAGCTTAGGGAAATTAAAATCAAAAAGACACAGCCACCCCAAAGTTTGGGACGGCTCTGTTTACAAGAACTCCTTTACGGTACAAGTTCAATTTCGCAGACAGTGAAAAATGGATAAAGAAGTTGTGGTACTTACGTACAATGCAATATCACTCAGCAATGAAATCTATGTCATCAGGCCCGTAGCAGCATAATGAGTGGATTCAGGTATGATGATTCTCACTGAAATAAGTCACACAGAAAAAGAAACATCATAAGATATCACTAATACACGGAATGTAAACTTGGCTACACAGGAACTGAATTTCAAAACAGAACATGGTCCCAAATTTAGAAAATCAACTTATGCTTGCTTAAGGGGAAAGGTGAGTTGGGGTGCTGCATAAAACCAGAGATTGAAATGAGCACAGATAAAGTTCCTTAAGCCAAATATGTAATAGACAAGAGCTACTCCTTGCTCAACGAAATGGACTCAAAACCCCATATTAAACGCCTAAGAATGTACCTGACTAGTAATATCTTAAAATCTATGGATTGCTATGTCTCCGAAAGAGAATCAAGCATGTGTAGAGGGGCATAAACGCAGCAGTGATAGGATTGGAGAGGTTCGGTGAGCAAACGAAGACCCTTTGAAGTCATATTGAATGGTACCCATTCCACGGGTCCCAACTCTCCAGGTTTAAGGGATTCTTCCTTCAGCTAAAACATGCATGTGGAACCCAGAGTATGATCAACCGTGTGATCGGGAGACGTGTTCAAATATGTCTCAGTTTTCCTCCCCTGGTAAACGGGTGCAACATTCCAGATGCTTTACTAACACTCTCCCGACTTGGAGAGTCAGTGCCTTTAACCTCCTGTTTGGCCCAGTTTGCAATTTCTGCGGAAGATGAACAGGAATAGGGAGAACCAATGAGAGACTAGCTGGAGGTGTCTGGACGGGCAAATTTAACTCTCATTTCCCACCAGGAAGAGGAATTAACCAAAGGCTCAGCGTGCCGTGCCGGAACCAGATTAGGGCCTGAAGCAATCCTGCGGTGTTGCGGCCAGCTCACAAGAAAGCGAGTTGAAGAAAGGAGCTCAGGGGCACTGTAATTCACAAACCTGCACAGTTATAAATGACAGCTATCGTCCAAAAATATACTGAGGTAAGGCTGCCAAGAGGACTTGAAAGCGGGGCAGAATTGCAGGAAACCGATTTCAGGAGGTAGACTGGAATTGCATTTAAAGCATACGAAAAGAGGCAGAATGTTGACAATGATGCACTTGGCCAAAAAGGGCGTATGCGTTTTTTCCTGAATATATTCAGGAAAAAGTGCATACGATCTTTTTGGCCAACCAAGCAAGCTTGCAAAGGAAATCTGCACTACAATGAAGTCTCACTTCCCCCCAGTCAAAAGGGCCATCTGAAAAAAGTGTAAAATCCAGAAAGGCAGGACAGGCCATAGAGAACTGGGAGCCTTGTTATGCTGATGGGCGGGATGTAACTTGCCAACAGCCACTCAGGAGAAGTGTATGGTGTTTCCTGGAACATCTAAAACAAAGCAACAGAGCCTAGGGCACTTCCACTTATGGTCCTGCAGCTTAGGGAAATTAAAATCAAAAAGACACAGCCACCCCAATGTTTGGGACGGCTCTGTTTACAAGAACCTCTTTTACGGTGCAAGTTCAATATCGCAGAAAGTGAAAACTTGATAAAGAAGTTGTGGTACTTACGTACAATGCAATATCCCTCAGCAATGAAATCTATGTCATCAGGCCCATAGCAGCATAATGAGTGGATTCAGCTATGATGATTCTAACTGAAATAAGTCACACAGAAAAAGAAACATCATAAGATATCACTAATACACGGAATGTAAACTTGGCTACAAGGGAACTGGATTACAAAACAGAACAGGGTCTCAAATTTAGAAAATCAACTTATGCTTGCTTAAGGGGAAAGGTGAGTTGGGGTGCTGCATAAAACCAGAGATTGAAATGAACACAGATAAAGTTCCTTAAGACAAATATGTAATAGACAAGAGCTACTCCTTGCTCAACGAAATGGACTCAACACCCCATATTGAACACCTAAGAATGTACCTGACTAGTAAGTATCTTAAAACCTATGGATTGCTATGTCTCCGAAAGAGAATCAAGCGTGTGTACAGGGGCATAAACACAGCAGTGATAGGATTGGAGAGGTTCGGTGAGCAAATGAAGACCCTTTGAAATCATATTGCATGGTACCCATTCCACGGGTCTCAACTCTCCAGGTTTAAGGGATTCTTGCTTCAGCTAAAACATGCATGTGGAACCCAGAGTATGATCAACCATGTGATCGGGAGACGTGTTCAAATATGTCTCAGTTCTCGTCCCCTGGTACTCGGGTGCAACATTCCAGACGCTTTAATAACACTCTCCCGACTTGGAGAGTCAGTGCCTTTAACCTCCTGAATGGCCCAGTTTGCAATTTCTGCGGAAGATGAACAGGAACAGGAAGGACCAATGAGAGACTAGCTGGAAGTGTCTGGACGGGCAAATTTAACTCTCATTTCCCTCCAGGAAGAGAAATTAACAAAAGGCTAAGCGTGCCGTGACAGAATCAGATTAGGGCCTGAAGCAATCCTGCGGTGTTGCGGCCAGCTCACAAGAAAGCGAGTTGAAGAAAGGAGCTCAGGGGCACTGTAATCACAAACCTGCAGAGTTATAAATGACAGCTATAGTCCAAAAATATACTGAAGTAAGGCTGCCAAGAGGACTTCAAAGCGGGGCAGAATTGCATGAAACCGATTTCAGGAGGTAGACTGGAATTGCAGTTAAAGCATAGAAAAAGAGGCAGAACGTCCACAATGATGCACTTGGCCAAAAAGGGCGTATGTGTTTCTTCCTGAATATATTCAGGAAAAAACGCATACGCCCTTTTTGGCCAACCAAGCAAGCTTGCAAAGGAAATCTGCACTGCAATGAAGTCTCACTTCCCCCCGGTCAAAAGGGCCATCTGAAAAAAGTGTAAAATCCAGAAAGGCAGGACAGGCCATGGAGAACTGGGAGCCTTGTTATGCTGATGGGCGGGATGTAAATTGCCAACAGCCACTGGGGAGAAGTGTATGGTGCTTCCTGAAACATCTAAAAAACAGAGGAACAGAGCCTAGGGCACTTCCACTTATGGTCCTATAGCTTAGGGAAATTAAAATCAAAAAGGCAGAGCCACCCCAAAATTTGGGACGGCTCTGTTTACAAGAACCTCGTTTACGGTACAAGTTCAATATCGCAGATAGCAAAAAATGGATAAAGAAGTTTTGGTACTTACGTACAATGCAATATCACTCAGCAATGGAATCTACGTCATCAGGCCCGTAGCAGCATAATGAGTGGATTCAGGTATCATGATTCTAACTGAGATAAGTCACACAGAAAAAGAAACATCATAAGATATCACTAATACACGGAATGTAAACTTGCTACACAGGAACTGAATTACAAAACAAAACAGGGTCTGAAATTTAGAAAACCAACTTATGCTTGCTTAAGGGGAAAGGTGAGTTGGGGTGCTGCATAAAACCAGAGATTGAAATGAGCACAGATAAAGTTCCTTAAGCCACTTATGTATTAGACAAGAGCTACTCCTTGCTCAACGAAATGGACTCAACACCCCATATTAAACGCCAAAGTATGTACCTGACTAGTAAGTATCTTAAAACCTATGGATTGCTATGTCTCCGAAAGAGAATCAGGCATGTGTACAGGGGCATAAATGCAGCAGTGATAGGATTGGAGAGGTTCGGTGAGCAAATGAAGACCCTTTGAAGTCATATTGCATGGTACCCATTCCACGGGTCTCAACTCTCCAGGTTTAAGGGATTCTTCCTTCAGCTAAAACATGCATGTGGAACCCAGAGTATGATCAACCATATGATCGGGATACGTGTTCCAATATGTCTCAGTTCTCGTCCCCTGGTACTCGGGTGCAACATTCCAGACGCTTTACTAATGCTCTGCCGACTTGGAGAGTCAGTGCCTTTAACCTCCTGTTTGGCCCAGTTTGCAATTTCTGCGGCAGATGAACAGGAATAAGGAGAACCAATGAGAGACTAGCAGGAGGTGTCTGGACGGGCAAATTTAACTCTCATTTCCCACCAGGAAGAGGAATTAACCAAAGGCTCAGCGTGCCGTGCTGGAACAAGATTAGGGCCTGAAGCAATCCTGCGGTGTTGCGGCCAGCTCACAAGAAAGCGAGTTGAAGAAAGGAGCTCAGGGGCACTGTAATTCACAAACCTGCAGAGTTATAAATGACAGCTATCGTCCAAAAGTATACTGAAGTAAGGCTGCCAAGAGGACTTGAAAGCGGGCCAGAATTGCAGGCAACCGATTTCAGGAGGTAGACTGGAATTGCATTTAAAGCATAGGAAAAGAGGCAGAACGTGGACAATGATGCACTTGGCCAAAAAGGGCGTATGCGTTTTTTCCTGAATATATTCAGGAAAAAACGCATACGCCCTTTTTGGCCAACCAAGCAAGCTTGCAAAGGAAATCTGCACTACAATGAAGTCTCACTTCCCCCCGGTCAAAAGGGCCATCTGAAAAAAGTGTAAAATCCAGAAAGGCAGGACAGGCCATGGAGAACTGGGAGCCTTGTTATGCTGATGGGCGGGATGTAAATTGCCAACAGCCACTCGGGAGAAGTGTATGGTGTTTCCTGAAACATCTAAGAAACAAAGCAACAGAGCCTAGGGCACTTCCACTAATGGTCCTATAGATAAGGGAAATTAAAATCAAAAAGACACAGCCACCCCAAAGTGTGGGACGGCTCTGTTTACAAGAACCTCTTCTGCAGCACAAGTTAAATATGCCAGAGAACAAATAATGGATAAAGAAGTTGCGGTACTTACGTACAACAGAATACCTCTCATTAATGAAAACTATGTCACCAGGCCCGTACCAGCATAATGAGTGGATTGAGGCACGGTGATTCTAAGTGAAAAAAGTCACACAGAAAAAGAAACATCATAAGGTACCACTAATACATGGAATGAGAACTTGGCTACACATGAACTGATTTACAAAACAGAACACGGTCTCAAATTTAGAAAACCAACTTATGCTTGCTTAAGTGGGAAGGTGAGTTGGGGTGCTGCATAAAACCAGAGTTTGAAATTAGCACAGATACCGTTCCATAAGCCAAATATTTAATAGACAAGACCTACCCCTTGCTCAAGGAAATGGACTCAGCAATGAGGTATCACCTCACACCTGGTAGAATGGGCATCATCAGAAAATCTACAAACAAAAAATGCTGGAAAGGGTGTGGAGAAAAGGAACCCTCTTCCACTATTGTTGGGAATATAAATTGATACAGTCACTATGGAGAACAATATGGAGTTTCTTAAGATACTAACAGTAGAATTACCATATGATACAGCAATCCCAGTTCTGGACATATACCCAGACAAAACCATAAATCAAAAAGAGACATTCACCGCAATGTTCATTGCCTCACTCTTTACAATATCGAGGTAATGGAAGCAACCTAAATGCCCACAGACAGACGAATGCATAAAGCTGTGGCATATATAAAATGGAATATTACTAAGCCATGAAAAGGAATGATTGGGTCATTTGTCAAGACGTCAATGGATCTAGAGAGTGTCATACAGAGTGAAGTAAGTCAGAAAGAGAAAAACAAATCTTGTATATTCATGCATATATGTGGAACCTAGAAAAACTGTACAGGTTAACCATTTTGCAAGGCATAAATAGAGCAACAGATGTAGACAACAAACGTATGGACAACAAGGGTGGAAGGCTGTTGGGGGGGTGGTGGTGGGAGGAGTTGAGAGACTGGGATTGTCATGTATACATTTATACGTATAAAATAGGTAACCAATAAGAACCTGCTGTATAAAAATATAAAATAAAATTCAAAATTAAAAAGAAATAAAATTTAAAAAATAAAACAGAAAAAACAATTATTCCCTTCACATACATGTATTTATATGAATAAATTATTTCCATGCTTATATCTGTAAATACAAAAAAGAGGAATAAAATCTACCTTGAACCAAAAACGAAAAAGAGAAAAAAAACACAGAACCCACCAGTTCCACAGAGGAAAACCGTATCAGGGCACTTGCTCCAGTTGTAAACAATTCTGAAGTTGGTCAGTGGTGGGGAATCGTCTCCCATTCAGCCAGCAGCCCCCACGCAACAAGCGTCCTCATTGCAAAGCTGGGGCACCGTGCCGAGGCATCTGTGAGTAAACGTGAGCTGAGCCCCAGGCCAGTTGCTGCTGAACTATTCCCACCCGTCCCAGGTAAAACACCTGAATATATACAAGGACTTGAAAGCCTAGAGGAAGGGCCATAGAGCCACACGAGTGACAGCATGCCGGCCGACTTGGTGCCTGCAGGCCAGCCAGGATGGTCCTGGCCCTGGGTGCTCTTCTGGAAGATTTCCATTTCCCTGCCTGAGATACCCATCCTGTCCCTGCCCCCACTGCTTCTTTCCTTCCTCACCTCTGCCCAGGGAGAAATTCCAGCAGCAGGTATAGGTGACACATCCTCTTCTTTAGCAGGTGGCAGCCTGGCAACTGCTGCAGAAAGTCCAGCAGAGCCCCACTCACACTGGGCCACCCACAAAGCCGTGGCCTCTCACTCCCTCCCACCAGCCCAGCCCCGAGACTGCTGACAGGGCAGAGAAAATGGCGTCAGGCACGGCTGCAGGGCCTCTTGCTGCCTGGAGTGGTATTTATATTGATCTCAACCCAGGCACACCTGGGGAGGGCTGGCCGGCACGGTAAGGCTGCCCAGGTCAGCCAATCATCACCCCTCAGGGGCTCACAGTTGCAGAAAATGGAACTTGCTGAACCGGCCAGGTCCAAGGAACAGGTGTGGGCTCCTGAGAGTCAGGATAGACAAGGGGCTGCAGCTTTGGCTTGTTTTCTAATCATTTTATCTGGCCCATGAGTGGGAGACAACTTCAAGAAAACCCTCTCCTAATGAGAGGAACCCAGGAGTCAGGGAGAGGAGGGGTGGGTGGTGGTTGGAGACAGAGGCCTGGTGCCCCGGGTGCAGTGGAAGTCTCTGGAAGACCAGGTGGAGGGAGGCCGCACAGAGTGATGCCCAGGGTCACAGACCTGTCGCAGCTGCTGTTTGTTAGTTCAAGTCCTGCTCTGAGGTGCTCTGTGTCAGCTCTGAGCGACAGGTGAGCTGGGGGTGCTCTGCAATGAGGGCTATGTGCACGGTTCCTGTGTGCCCAGCCCTGCCACGGTACCTGCAAGGGTAGCTCTGTATCCTGGGAGGGGCCTGACCACGAGAGCCCCGTGGGCTGGGGTGGGGGTGGGGTACCTGCCCAGGTGAGCTCCATATTCTGGGATTGGTCTGACCACGAGAGCCCCATGGGCTGCTGGGGACCTGGTAAAGGATGTCAGGACAGTCAGTGAAGCCACCGAGGATATACCTCCAGCTGCTCCTAATTCCTACACCCTGCTGGTCATTCTACCAACCACCAGGACATGGTATTCTGTATTAGTCTTCAATGATGCCTTCTTTTGTATTCCATTAGTCCCAGAGTCACAAGAAATTTTGGCTTGTGAGTGGCAGGACTCAACATACAACTAAAACAATACTTCCGGGCCGTCTTGCCCCAAGGGTGCAAAAATTCCCACACCATCTTTGGGGAAAGCTTAGCTAAAGACCTAAAAGTTCTACCTCTGGAAAAGGAAACGCTCCTTCAGTACACAGACGACATTCTGATCACCAGCCCTACTAAGGAGGCCTCTGAACTACCAAGCCAATAAAGGATAGAAGTTGTCCAAGAAAAAGCTCAAATATCACAGACTGCGGTGACCTGCCTGGGCTTCATTCTCACAGAAGGTCGGAGAAGCCCATCCCAGGAAAGGAAAGAAACCATTTTCAGCCTTACCCCTTTCTAAAACTAGAAGACAGCTTAGGGGTTCTTGGGGAGACCAGGGTTTGCTGCTTCTGGATCCCTAACTACAGTCTACTAGCTGGGCCTCTATATGAAACACTGAAAGGAAAAGATGATGATCCTGTTGAATAGAATCCAGAAGTGGCCTTTCAAGAATGGAAAGAGCAGTCAATTCAGACACTTGCCCTGGAACTCCCTAATTTAGCTAAACCCTTTGACCTTTACATTCCCAGTGAAAGGTGAATCGCCATTGGAGAATTAGTGCAAAAACTGGGACCACTTGAAATGGAACAATGCAAGAATGCCATCCAGGTAGGATAAACTACGGTCACCAAGGGGCTTGGCCAACTGCCACATCTGGCCAAGATACTGGCGGTATCTAAAAACCTGGAAATCAGCAGCCCCAAAGGCCACCTCCCTCCTAAGGGAAAAGGACCCCACGTGGTGATCCTAACCACCAACCATGCCCTGAAGTTTCAGGGTTCGCTCTGTGGGCACACCAACCTCGAGTGAGGAGGCCTTCCAACTTCAACATCCAGAGAGATAACCGGGGGCAACAGGGCACCATGACGACTCATGTGAACATCACTTGACCTGGAGTTTCTCTCATAAAACACCAAGAGTGTGTCCCAAAAGAGTAGACTACTGCTTGCAGGACTTACTGCACCCAGAGGGGAGCTAATAATCTTGGCGGGGGAACCGTATATCACACTGTCACCATAGAAAAGCCTACAGACACCGTGATGATGGTGGCCAATAAGACTGGCTGGACTCCTGTTTACTTCAAAAGGCTGTTGACTCAGTGGCCATCATGGTCCTTGATCACCACTGACCCTGGACTGTCTGGGAGTTGAGCGGGCAGGGCTCTGACACCTGGTGCTGTTTGTACGTTAATTCAGGGGCCTAATTGAAGAAAGTGCAGACTACTGGTCAGAGCATCTAGGCGGGCAGAAACAGTCAGCCTAAGGTGGCTGAACAAATGTGGGGCGGGGTGAAACCGGCCCCCACAGCGTCTCTGCACATCTCTTTCCTGGACCCTTAAAGGTCATTAGAATCTATAACACTTCCAATGCTGGTGCTCAGGTGGACGAGCAGGGAGGCAGGGGGCCTGGGGACAATCAACGTCACCTGGAGGCTGCTGGGGAGAAGCTCTGACCCTCGCCCCCGGGTATGAGGGCTCCCAACTCAGCACTCAGCAGTTACAGAAGAAGGGTCTGCACCCTCAGCACTCCAAGAATGAGGAATGGGACAAAAGGCAGAGGAGGGGTTTGTCCCCAGCAAAGCCCATTAAAAATCCCTGGGAGATAAAAATAGAATCTGGGCAATAAAGTCAAGTCTAACCGTTTTTATCCTTTGTGCTTTGTCTAATTTCATGTGCTCCTAGGGTCCCACATGCAGAGGTTCCACACCCGGCACTTCAGACCAGATTTCCTAGTGCAGAATGGCTGGGACGACACCTCAGCTCCTGGGGCCCAGTGCAGACTCCGCGATACAGAGCCTGAGCTGCAGCCAACCTGGCCCTCGAGAGCTCCGCCCCCTCCCTCCCACTGACTCTGACAGGATCTCTACACAGCAGCCCAGCCCACAGCCCAGGGGGTAGTGCATGCTCTCACCTCTCCATTCTCTGATCAAAATATAAAGTTTCCTTTGCTTGTGAACCAAACTCAGTCTCGATCTGTTGGCCCCAATGACACTGGGCAGGGGGACACTTGTTGGGGTCCACTCTGGAGGATCAGTAACAGAAATTGAGACTATTGTAACCTCAATGAACAGATGTGTGAGCCAAACTGTAGTTAACATAGAACAGTGTATAAGGCTCGGGTAAAATAAGATGTTTCTAACACTTCCATTTGATATTTCCATCACTTTATTATAAGCAAGTTCAGTGAAAAGGTTTGTCTTATTTGTCAGGTCAATATTAGAGAAACGAAGTGATTTCTTTCCAAGGATGTACATATAATAATCTTGGTTAAAGCTTCAATCTTGTTTTAAATGCTTTTCCATTGAAAATGATACCTCTCTTTCAGCTCCCCCATTTCTGAGAAGTATAAAATCTTATAATTTATTATTACCAAAGGGGAAAGGTGGGAGGAGGGATAAATTAACAGTTTGGGATTAACACATACACACTGCTATGTATAAAATAGATCATCAACAAGGAACTACTGTATAGCACAGGGAAATACACTCAACATTTTGCAATAAGCTATAAGGGGAAATAATCTGAAAAAGAATAGATATTTTTATTGACATCATCTATCAATGACAGTTAAAGTGTAACCTAAGGGAAGCTGGTGGTGAGTGCTTCTGACCCTGAAGACGTCAATCATCTAAAGTTTGGACTCTGCCTACTTCCCAAGGCCCTTAATGAACATATGTGTAGCCGTAGCTTAAAAAATTCCCCAGTTTGTGTTTCGGGGAGACACTGATTTTGAAAAAGCCCTGATGTTCTCCTTACATGAATGGGACTCTTCCTACTGCTAAAACATGTCTGTCACACCCAGAGGATGGTATACCGTCTGATCGGGAAGAGTTTGGAAAAGGCATCTCATCTCCTCATCTCCTGGTGCTCGGGTTCACCCCTCCAGCGTCTTTACTAACAGTCTCCCCACTTGGAGATGTCAGCACTGTCAACATCCTGTTGTGTACAGTTTGGAATTTGTCCAGAGGATGAAGCGGAAGGATGAAGAACAATGAGAGACAAGTCCTAGGTGTTCAGACAGGCACATGTCACTCTAATTTCCAATCAGGAAGACGAACTGACCAAAGGCTAGGGTTGCCCATGGAAACAGTATAGGGCTTGAGGAAATCCCGCTGCTTTGTGGCCAGTTCCCATAAACACAAGTTGAACAATGGAACTCAGGGGCAGTAAAATTCACGAAACTGCAGAGTTGAAAATATCCATCACTGAAAAATGTCTTGAGGAAAGTCAGAGAAAAGGACTTGTAAGCAAGGGAGAATGGCAGGAAAGGGATTTGAGGAGGTAGAAAGGACTCGCCATTAAGCACAAGAAAAGGAGCTGAACATTGCCAACATTGCAGTTGGCCAAAAAGGGTGTATGCGTTTTTTTCTGTATATATTCAAGAAAAGGGCATACACTTTTTTAGCCAAGCAAACAGGTGGGCACTGGAAGTCAATACTACAAAAGATATCACTTCACATCAGTCAGAAGAGCCATCCTCATAAAGCGTAAACAACAGAAATGCAGGACAGGGCAAGGAGAAGAGGGAGCCCTGTGAGACTTATAGTGGAAATGTATATTGCCAACGGCCATTCTGGAGAAGTGTATTGTGTTTACTAAACCATCTAAAAAATGAGCTACAGAGCATAGGGCACTTGCACTCATGGGCGTATATCTTGGGAAAAACAAAAATTGAGAGGACACAGGCACCCCAATGTTTACCCCCTCTCTGTTTAAAATATCCTCGACTAGGATATAACTTAAATGTCTCTGGAGGGAAAAAATGGATAGAGATGTGGTACTTAGGTAGAGTGGAATATTATTCAGCCTGGAAATCAATGAAATATGGCCAGTTGTAACAACTCTGGAGGAGTTACGTATGATCTTTCTAAGTGACATAATTCAAAAAGAAAAAGACACATATCATAAGATATCACTTAAAGGTGGAATCCAAAATGGCTACACATGAAATAAATTACAAAACAAAAACATAGTCAAATATGTAGAAAACACGCATAAGGCTGCTAAACGGGAAAGGTGGGGAGGGGTGAGGCATCATCCAGGAGGTTGAAATTAGCAAAGATACCATTCCAAATACCAAACTGATAATCAACAAAGCCCACACGGTAGCTAAAAGAACTGCACTCAGCACACTCAAGTCACCGGAAAAGAATATATACGACTGGTAAGAATCTGAAAAAGAATTTACTGATGTCTCTCTGTACGTGAATCAAGTGGATGTACAGCAGCAAGAAACAGAGCTTTGAAAATCAGCTGTAACCAATATAGTAATAAATTGAAAAAAATAAACGACATAGAGACAGAGAAAACCTCTTACAACTTTTCCTCAGGGACGGTGATGCAACATGGATTGAACACATCTAGACCCACAGCAGGATGAGACATAAGGCTGGAAACTGTTTGCACTAAGAGAAATGTGAGGTTGGGTGAGGAAATGCACACCCTTTAAAGTAATACTACCTGGTACCCATTCAATGGGTCCCAAATCTGCAGGTTCAAGGGATCTTCCTACAGCTAAAACATGCATGAAAAACCCAGAGGACTGTACACCATGTGATCGGGAGATGTGTCTAAAATGCAGCTCATTTATCCTCTCCTGGTGCTCCTGTTCACCATTCCAGCCACGTTACTTAGAATCTCCCCACTTGGAGAATCAGCACATTTCAACTTCTGTTTCACACATTTTGCAAATTGTGAGGAGGATGAACGGGAAGAGGGGGAACCAATGAGAGAATAGTTGTAGGGGTTTGGACGGGCACATATCACTCTAATTTCCCATTAAGAATAAGAATTGAAAAAAGGCTCAGCCCGCCTCGCCGGAGCCAAAATAGGGCCTGAAGCAATCCTGTGGGTTTGAGGCCAGCTCACAAAACAGCAACTTAAAAAATGGAGCTCAGGGTCACTGCAATTCACAAACCTGCAGAGTTATAAATGAAAACTAACGTCCAAAAATATGTTGAGGTAAGGCAAAGAAGAGGATCTGAATGCAAGACAGAATTGCAAGAAACAGATTTCAAGAGATAGATTGGACTCGTCTTTAAAGCACATGAAAAGCGGCAGAATTTCGACAATGATGCAGTTGGCCCAAAAGGGCGTATGCGTTTTTTCCTGATTACATCCAGGAAAAAACGCATACGCACTTTATGGGCAACGAAGCAAGCAAGCAATGCAAATGTGCACAACAAAGAAGTCTCATTTCCCACCAGTCAAAAGGGCCATCCTAAAAAATTGTAAAAACCAGAAATGCAGGACAGGCCATGGAGAACAGGGAGCCTTTATACGCTGATGGGCAGTGTGTGAACTGCCGAGAGCCACTCTGGAGAAGTGTATGGTGGTTCCTAAATCATCTAAAAAACAGAGCTACAGAGCATAGGACACTTCCAATCATGGGAGTATATCTAGGGAAGTCTAAAAATCAACAAGACACAAGCACACCACAGTTTAGGGCTACTCTGTTTACAAGAACCTCAACTTCAGTACACCTTAAATATCCCAGGAAAGAGAACAATGGATAAAGAAGATGTGGTACTTATGTACAATGGAATATCTCTTCACCATGAAATCAAGGTAATAAGGCTAGTAGAAGGATAAAGAGTGGATTTAGGTCCGATAATACTACTTGAAATAAGTCAAACAGAAAAAGAAACATATCATAAGATATCACTTATAGAGGGAGGGTAAATATGGCTGCACAAGAAAGGAATTACAGAACAGAACAGTGTCTCACATTTAGAAAACACACTTATGTCAGCTTAAGGGGAAAGGAGAGGTGGGGTGATGCATTAAACCAGAGTTTGAAATTAGCACAGATACCGTTCAATAAACCAAATAGATATTAGACAAGATCTACACCTTGCTCAATGAACTGGCCTCAACACACCCTATATACCGCAGAGAAATATATCTGAGTAATAAGAATCTTAAAACCCATGTATTGATATATCTCCATAAGGGAATCAAGTGTGTGCAGAGTGGCACAAACACAGCAGTGAAAATGAGCTAAACCCCATTATAGAAATAAATTTTAAAAACAAAATGCAGAAACAATGAAAGAGAGAAAAATTCTTACAAAATTTGCTCAGGGGCTGTGATGCAACCTGGATTGACCACATATAAACCCACAGCTGGATAAGACATAAGGCTGCACACTTGGGGCTGAGAGGATTGGTGAGCTTTGGTGAGCAACTGCCAAAAGTTTAATGCAATACTTCATGCTACTCATTCCAAGGGTCCCAAAACTCCAGCTTGAAGGGAATCTTCCTACAGCTAAACCATGCTTGGGAAACCCAGCGACTGGTATACCATATGATCGGGAAAGGTTTCTAAAACGCACCTCATTTTTCCTCTCCTGGGACTCTGGATCGACATTCCAGCCACTTTACTAACAATATCCCCACATGGAGAGTCAATGCCTTTAAATTCTGGTATCGCACAGTCTGCAGTTAGTGCGGAGGATGAATGGGAATAGGGGGAACCAGTGAGAAACTAGCTGTAGCAGTTTCAATGAGCACATGTCACTCTAATTTCACATCAGTAAGAAGAATAAACCAAAGGCACAGCAAGGTGCCCCAGAAGAAGAATAGGGCCTGAAGGAATCCTGTGGTTATGAGGCAAGATCACAAAAATAAGAGCAGAAAAATGGAGCTAAGGGCCACTGCAATTCAAAAACCTGCAGAGTTATAAAGGCCAACTATTTTCAAAAAATATATTGAGGTAAGGCTATGAAGAGGCATTGGAGGCAAGGCAGAATTGCAGGAAACCGATTTCAGGAGGTAGACTGGAATTGCATTTAAAGCATAGGAAAAGAGGCAGAACGTCCACAATGATGCACTTGGCCAAAAAGGGCGTATGCGTTTTTTCCTGAATATATTCAGGAAAAAACGCATACGCCCTTTTTGGCCAACCAAGCAAGCTTGCAAAGGAAATCTGCACTACAATGAAGTCTCACTTCCCCCCAGTCAAAAGGGCCATCTGAAAAAAGTGTAAAATCCAGAAAGGCAGGACAGGCCATGGAGAACTGGGAGCCTTGTTATGCTGATGGGCGGAATGTAAATTGCCAACAGCCAGTCAGGAGAAGTGTATGGTGTTTCCTGAAACATCTAAAAAACAAAGCAACAGAGCCTAGGGCACTTCCACTTATGGTACTATAGCTTAGGGAAATTAAAATCAAAAAGACACAGCCACCCCAAAGTTTGGGACGGCTCTGTTTACAAGAACCGCATTTATGGTACAAGTTCAATATCGCAGAAAGTGGAAAATGGATAAAGAAGTTGTGGTACTTATGTACAATGCAATATCACTCAGCAATGAAATCTATGTCATCAGGCCAATAGCAGCATAATGAGTGGACTCAGGTATGATGATTCTAACTGAAATAAGTCACACAGAAAAAGAAACATCATAAGATATCACTAATACACGGAATGTAAACTTGGCTAGAGAGGAACTGGTTTACAAAGACGAAGAGGGTCTCAAATTTAGAAAACCAACTTATGCTTGCTTAAGGGGAAAGGTGAGTTGGGGTGCTGCATAAAACCACAGATTGAAATGAGCACAGATAAAGTTCCTTAAGCCAAATATGTAATAGACAAGAGCTACTCCTTGCTCAACGAAATGGACTCAACACCCCATATTAAACACCTAAGAATGTACCTGACAAGTAAGTATCTTAAAACCTATGGATTGCTATGTCTCTGAAAGAGAATCAAGCATGTGTGCAGGGGCATAAACGCAGCAGTGATAGGATTGGAGAGGTTCGGTGAGCAAATGAAGACCCTTTGATGTCATATCGCATGGTACCCATTCCACGGGTCTCAACTCTCCAGGTTTAAGGGATTCTTCCTTCAGCTAAAACATGCATGTGGAACCCAGAGTATGATCAACCGTGTGATCGGGAGACGTGTTGAAATATGTCTCAGTTCTCGTCCCCTGGTACTCGGGTGCAACATTCCAGACGCTTTATTAACACTCTCCCGACTTGGAGAGTCAGTGCCTTTAACCTCCTGTTTGGCCCAGTTTGCAATTTCTGCGGAAGATGAACAGGAATATGGAGAACCAATGAGAGACTAGCTGGAGGTGTCTGGACAGGCAAATTTAACTCTCATTTCCCACCAGGAAGAGGAATTAACCAAAGGCTCAGCGTGCTGTGGCGGAACTAGATTAGGGCCTGAAGCAATCCTGTGGTGTTGCGGCCAGCTCACAAGAAAGCGAGTTGAAGAAAGGAGCTCAGGGGCACTGTAATTCACAAACCTGCAGAGTTATAAATGACAGCTATCGTCCAAAAATATACTGAAGTAAGCCTGCCAAGAGGACTTGAAAGCGGGGCAGAATTGCAAGAAACCAATTTCAGGAGGTAGACTGGAATTGCATTTAAAGCATAGGAAAAGAGGCAGAACGTCCACAATGATGCACTTGGCCAAAAAGGGCATATGCGTTTTTTCCTGAATATATTCAGGAAAAAACGCATACGCCCTTTTTGGCCAACCAAGCAAGCCTGCAAAGGAAATCTGCACTACAATGAAGTCTCACTTCCCCCTGGTCAAAAGGGCCATCTGAAAAAAGTGTAAAATCCAGAAAGGCAACACAGGCCATGGAGAACTGGGAGCCTTGTTATGCTGATGGGCAGGATGTAAATTGCCAACAGCCACTTGGGAGAAGTGTATGGTGTTTCCTGAAACATCTGAGAAACAAAGCAACAGAGCCTAGGGCAATTCCACTTATGGTCCTATAGCTTAGGGAAATTAAAATCAAAAAGACACAGCCACCCCAAAGTTTGGGACAGCTCTGTTTACAAGAACCTCGTTTACGGGACAAGTTCAATATCGCAGAAAGTGAAAAATGGATAAAGAAGTTTTGGTACATACGTACAATGCAATATCACTCAGCAATGAAATCTATGTCATCAGGCCCGTAGCAGCATAATGAGTGAATTCAAGTATGATGATTCTAACTGAATTAAGTCACAAGAAAAAGAAACATCATAAGATATCATTAATACACGGAATGTAAACTTGGCTACACAGGAACTGGATTACAAAACAGAACAGGGTCTCAAATTTAGAAAACCAACTTATGCTTGCTTAAGGGGAAAGGTGAGTTGGGTTGCTGCATAAAACCAGAGATTGAAATGAGCACAGATAAAGTTCCTTAAGCCAAATATGTAATAGACAAGAGCTACACCTTGCTCAACGAAATGGACTCAACACCCCATATTAAACGCCTAAGAATGTGCCTGACTAGTAAGTATCTTAAAACCTATGGATTGATATGTCTGCGAAAGAGAATCAAGCGTGTGTACAGGGGCATAAACGCAGCAGTGATAGGTTTGGAGAGGTGCGGTGAGCAAATGAAGACCCTTTGAAGTCATATTGCATGGTAACGGTTCCACGGGTCTCAACTCTCCAGGTTTAAGGGATTCTTCCTTCAGCTAAAGCATGCATGTGGAACCCAGAGTATGATCAACCGTGTGATCGGGAGACGTGTTCCAATATGTCTCAGTTCTCGTCCCCTGGTACTCGGGTGCAACATTCCAGACGCTTTACTAACGCTCTGCCGACTTGGAGAGTCAGTGCCTTTAACCTCCTGATTGGCCCAGTTTGCAATTTCTGCGGAAGATGAACAGGAATAGGGAGAAACGATGAGAGACTAGCTGTAGGTGTCTGGACGGGCAAATTTAACTCTCATTTCCCACCAGGAAGAGGAATTAACCAAAGGCTCAGCGGGCCGTGCCAGAACAAGATTAGGGCCTGAAGGAATCCTGCGGTGTTGCGGCCAGCTCACAAGAAAGCGAGTTGAAGAAAAGAGCTCAGGGGCACTGTAATTCACAAAGATGCAGAGTTATAAATGACAGCTATCGTCCAAAAATATACTGAAGTAAGGCTGCCTAGCGGACTTGAAAGCGGGGCAGAATTGCAGGAAACCGATTTCAGGAGGTAGACTGGAATTGCAGTTAAAGCATAGAAAAAGAGGCAGAACGTCCACAATGATGCACTTGGCCAAAAAGGGCGTATGTGTTTCTTCCTGAATATATTCAGGAAAAAACGCATACGCCCTTTTTGGCCAACCAAGCAAGCTTGCAAAGGAAATCTGCACTGCAATGAAGTCTCACTTCCCCCCGGTCAAAAGGGCCATCTGAAAAAAGTGTAAAATCCAGAAAGGCAGGACAGGCCATGGAGAACTGGGAGCCTTGTTATGCTGATGGGCGGGATGTAAATTGCCAACAGCCACTGGGGAGAAGTGTATGGTGCTTCCTGAAACATCTAAAAAACAGAGGAACAGAGCCTAGGGCACTTCCACTTATGGTCCTATAGCTTAGGGAAATTAAAATCAAAAAGGCAGAGCCACCCCAAAATTTGGGACGGCTCTGTTTACAAGAACCTCGTTTACGGTACAAGTTCAATATCGCAGATAGCAAAAAATGGATAAAGAAGTTTTGGTACTTACGTACAATGCAATATCACTCAGCAATGAAATCTACGTCATCAGGCCCGTAGCAGCATAATGAGTGGATTCAGGTATGATGATTCTAACTGAGATAAGTCACACAGAAAAAGAAACATCATAAGATATCACTAATACACGGAATGTAAACTTGCTACACAGGAACTGAATTACAAAACAAAACAGGGTCTGAAATTTAGAAAACCAACTTATGCTTGCTTAAGGGGAAAGGTGAGTTGGGGTGCTGCATAAAACCAGAGATTGAAATGAGCACAGATAAAGTTCCTTAAGCCACTTATGTATTAGACAAGAGCTACTCCTTGCTCAACGAAATGGACTCAACACCCCATATTAAACGCCAAAGTATGTACCTGACTAGTAAGTATCTTAAAACCTATGGATTGCTATGTCTCCGAAAGAGAATCAGGCATGTGTACAGGGGCATAAATGCAGCAGTGATAGGATTGGAGAGGTTTGGTGAGCAAATGAAGACCCTTCGAAGTCATATTGCATGGTACCCATTCCACGGGTCTCAACTCTCCAGGTTTAAGGGATTCTTCCTTCAGCTAAAACATGCATGTGGAACCCAGAGTATGATCAACCATGTGATCGGGATACGTGTTCCAATATGTCTCAGTTCTCGTCCCCTGGTACTCGGGTGCAACATTCCAGACGCTTTACTAATGCTCTGCCGACTTGGAGAGTCAGTGCCTTTAACCTCCTGTTTGGCCCAGTTTGCAATTTCTGCGGCAGATGAACAGGAATAAGGAGAACCAATGAGAGACTAGCAGGAGGTGTCTGGACGGGCAAATTTAACTCTCATTTCCCACCAGGAAGAGGAATTAACCAAAGGCTCAGCGTGCCGTGCTGGAACCAGATTAGGGCCTGAAGCAATCCTGCGGTGTTGCGGCCAGCTCACAAGAAAGCGAGTTGAAGAAAGGAGCTCAGGGGCACTGTAATTCACAAACCTGCAGAGTTATAAATGACAGCTATCGTCCAAAAGTATACTGAAGTAAGGCTGCCAAGAGGACTTGAAAGCGGGCCAGAATTGCAGGCAACCGATTTCAGGAGGTAGACTGGAATTGCATTTAAAGCATAGGAAAAGAGGCAGAACGTGGACAATGATGCACTTGGCCAAAAAGGGCGTATGCGTTTTTTCCTGAATATATTCAGGAAAAAACGCATACGCCCTTTTTGGCCAACCAAGCAAGCTTGCAAAGGAAATCTGCACTACAATGAAGTCTCACTTCCCCCCGGTCAAAAGGGCCATCTGAAAAAAGTGTAAAATCCAGAAAAGCAGGACAGGCCATGGAGAACTGGGAGCCTTGTTATGCTGATGGGCGGGATGTAAATTGCCAACAGCCACTCTGGAGAAGTGTATGGTGTTTCCTGAAACATCTAAGAAACAAAGCAACAGAGCCTAGGGCACTTCCACTTATGGTCCTATAGATAAGGGAAATTAAAATCAAAAAGACACAGCCACCCCAAAGTGTGGGACGGCTCTGTTTACAAGAACCTCTTCTGCAGCACAAGTTAAATATGCCAGAGAACAAATAATGGATAAAGAAGTTGCGGTACTTACGTACAACAGAATACCTCTTAGCAATGAAAACTATGTCACCAGGCCCGTACCATCATAATGAGTGGATTGAGGCACGGTGATTCTAAGTGAAAAAAGTCACACAGAAAAAGAAACATCATAAGGTACCACTAATACATGGAATGAGAACTTGGCTACACATGAACTGATTTACAAAACAGAACACGGTCTCAAATTTAGAAAACCAACTTATGCTTGCTTAAGTGGGAAGGTGAGTTGGGGTGCTGCATAAAACCAGAGTTTGAAATTAGCACAGATACCGTTCCATAAGCCAAATATTTAATAGACAAGACCTACCCCTTGCTCAAGGAAATGGACTCAGCAATGAGGTATCACCTCACACCTGGTAGAATGGGCATCATCAGAAAATCTACAAACAAAAAATGCTGGAAAGGGTGTGGAGAAAAGGAACCCTCTTCCACTATTGTTGGGAATATAAATTGATACAGTCACTATGGAGAACAATATGGAGTTTCTTAAGATACTAACAGTAGAATTACCATATGATACAGCAATCCCAGTTCTGGACATATACCCAGACAAAACCATAAATCAAAAAGAGACATTCACCGCAATGTTCATTGCCTCACTCTTTACAATATCGAGGTAATGGAAGCAACCTAAATGCCCACAGACAGACGAATGCATAAAGCTGTGGCATATATAAAATGGAATATTACTAAGCCATGAAAAGGAATGATTGGGTCATTTGTCAAGACGTCAATGGATCTAGAGAGTGTCATACAGAGTGAAGTAAGTCAGAAAGAGAAAAACAAATCTTGTATATTCATGCATATATGTGGAACCTAGAAAAACTGTACAGATTAACCATTTTGCAAGGCATAAATAGAGCAACAGATGTAGACAACAAACGTATGGACAACAAGGGTGGAAGGCTGTTGGGGGGGTGGTGGTGGGAGGAGTTGAGAGACTGGGATTGTCATGTATACATTTATACGTATAATATAGGTAACCAATAAGAACCTGCTGTATAAAAATATAAAATAAAATTCAAAATTAAAAAGAAATAAAATTTAAAAAATAAAACAGAAAAAACAATTATTCCCTTCACATACATGTATTTATATGAATAAATTATTTCCATGCTTATATCTGTAAATACAAAAAAGAGGAATAAAATCTACCTTGAACCAAAAACGAAAAAGAGAAAAAAAACACAGAACCCACCAGTTCCACAGAGGAAAACCGTATCAGGGCACTTGCTCCAGTTGTAAACAATTCTGAAGTTGGTCAGTGGTGGGGAATCGTCTCCCATTCAGCCAGCAGCCCCCACGCAACAAGCGTCCTCATTGCAAAGCTGGGGCACCGTGCCGAGGCATCTGTGAGTAAACGTGAGCTGAGCCCCAGGCCAGTTGCTGCTGAACTATTCCCACCCGTCCCAGGTAAAACACCTGAATATATACAAGGACTTGAAAGCCTAGAGGAAGGGCCATAGAGCCACACGAGTGACAGCATGCCGGCCGACTTGGTGCCTGCAGGCCAGCCAGGATGGTCCTGGCCCTGGGTGCTCTTCTGGAAGATTTCCATTTCCCTGCCTGAGATACCCATCCTGTCCCTGCCCCCACTGCTTCTTTCCTTCCTCACCTCTGCCCAGGGAGAAATTCCAGCAGCAGGTATAGGTGACACATCCTCTTCTTTAGCAGGTGGCAGCCTGGCAACTGCTGCAGAAAGTCCAGCAGAGCCCCACTCACACTGGGCCACCCACAAAGCCGTGGCCTCTCACTCCCTCCCACCAGCCCAGCCCCGAGACTGCTGACAGGGCAGAGAAAATGGCGTCAGGCACGGCTGCAGGGCCTCTTGCTGCCTGGAGTGGTATTTATATTGATCTCAACCCAGGCACACCTGGGGAGGGCTGGCCGGCACGGTAAGGCTGCCCAGGTCAGCCAATCATCACCCCTCAGGGGCTCACAGTTGCAGAAAATGGAACTTGCTGAACCGGCCAGGTCCAAGGAACAGGTGTGGGCTCCTGAGAGTCAGGATAGACAAGGGGCTGCAGCTTTGGCTTGTTTTCTAATCATTTTATCTGGCCCATGAGTGGGAGACAACTTCAAGAAAACCCTCTCCTAATGAGAGGAACCCAGGAGTCAGGGAGAGGAGGGGTGGGTGGTGGTTGGAGACAGAGGCCTGGTGCCCCGGGTGCAGTGGAAGTCTCTGGAAGACCAGGTGGAGGGAGGCCGCACAGAGTGATGCCCAGGGTCACAGACCTGTCGCAGCTGCTGTTTGTTAGTTCAAGTCCTGCTCTGAGGTGCTCTGTGTCAGCTCTGAGCGACAGGTGAGCTGGGGGTGCTCTGCAATGAGGGCTATGTGCACGGTTCCTGTGTGCCCAGCCCTGCCACGGTACCTGCAAGGGTAGCTCTGTATCCTGGGAGGGGCCTGACCACGAGAGCCCCGTGGGCTGGGGTGGGGGTGGGGTACCTGCCCAGGTGAGCTCCATATTCTGGGATTGGTCTGACCACGAGAGCCCCATGGGCTGCTGGGGACCTGGTAAAGGATGTCAGGACAGTCAGTGAAGCCACCGAGGATATACCTCCAGCTGCTCCTAATTCCTACACCCTGCTGGTCATTCTACCAACCACCAGGACATGGTATTCTGTATTAGTCTTCAATGATGCCTTCTTTTGTATTCCATTAGTCCCAGAGTCACAAGAAATTTTGGCTTGTGAGTGGCAGGACTCAACATACAACTAAAACAATACTTCCGGGCCGTCTTGCCCCAAGGGTGCAAAAATTCCCACACCATCTTTGGGGAAAGCTTAGCTAAAGACCTAAAAGTTCTACCTCTGGAAAAGGAAACGCTCCTTCAGTACACAGACGACATTCTGATCACCAGCCCTACTAAGGAGGCCTCTGAACTACCAAGCCAATAAAGGATAGAAGTTGTCCAAGAAAAAGCTCAAATATCACAGACTGCGGTGACCTGCCTGGGCTTCATTCTCACAGAAGGTCGGAGAAGCCCATCCCAGGAAAGGAAAGAAACCATTTTCAGCCTTACCCCTTTCTAAAACTAGAAGACAGCTTAGGGGTTCTTGGGGAGACCAGGGTTTGCTGCTTCTGGATCCCTAACTACAGTCTACTAGCTGGGCCTCTATATGAAACACTGAAAGGAAAAGATGATGATCCTGTTGAATAGAATCCAGAAGTGGCCTTTCAAGAATGGAAAGAGCAGTCAATTCAGACACTTGCCCTGGAACTCCCTAATTTAGCTAAACCCTTTGACCTTTACATTCCCAGTGAAAGGTGAATCGCCATTGGAGAATTAGTGCAAAAACTGGGACCACTTGAAATGGAACAATGCAAGAATGCCATCCAGGTAGGATAAACTACGGTCACCAAGGGGCTTGGCCAACTGCCACATCTGGCCAAGATACTGGCGGTATCTAAAAACCTGGAAATCAGCAGCCCCAAAGGCCACCTCCCTCCTAAGGGAAAAGGACCCCACGTGGTGATCCTAACCACCAACCATGCCCTGAAGTTTCAGGGTTCGCTCTGTGGGCACACCAACCTCGAGTGAGGAGGCCTTCCAACTTCAACATCCAGAGAGATAACCGGGGGCAACAGGGCACCATGACGACTCATGTGAACATCACTTGACCTGGAGTTTCTCTCATAAAACAACAAGAGTGTGTCCCAAAAGAGTAGACTACTGCTTGCAGGACTTACTGCACCCAGAGGGGAGCTAATAATCTTGGCGGGGGAACCGTATATCACACTGTCACCATAGAAAAGCCTACAGACACCGTGATGATGGTGGCCAATAAGACTGGCTGGACTCCTGTTTACTTCAAAAGGCTGTTGACTCAGTGGCCATCATGGTCCTTGATCACCACTGACCCTGGACTGTCTGGGAGTTGAGCGGGCAGGGCTCTGACACCTGGTGCTGTTTGTACGTTAATTCAGGGGCCTAATTGAAGAAAGCGCAGACTACTGGTCAGAGCATCTAGGCGGGCAGAAACGGTCAGCCTAAGGTGGCTGAACAAATGTGGGGCGGGGTGAAACCGGCCCCCACAGCGTCTCTGCACATCTCTTTCCTGGACCCTTAAAGGTCATTAGAATCTATAACACTTCCAATGCTGGTGCTCAGGTGGACGAGCAGGGAGGCAGGGGGCCTGGGGACAATCAACGTCACCTGGAGGCTGCTGGGGAGAAGCTCTGACCCTCGCCCCTGGGTATGAGGGCTCCCAACTCAGCACTCAGCAGTTACAGAAGAAGGGTCTGCACCCTCAGCACTCCAAGAATGAGGAATGGGACAAAAGGCAGAGGAGGGGTTTGTCCCCAGCAAAGCCCATTAAAAATCCCTGGGAGATAAAAATAGAATCTGGGCAATAAAGTCAAGTCTAACCGTTTTTATCCTTTGTGCTTTGTCTAATTTCATGTGCTCCTAGGGTCCCGCATGCAGAGGTTCCACACCCGGCACTTCAGACCAGATTTCCTAGTGCAGAATGGCTGGGACGACACCTCAGCTCCTGGGGCCCAGTGCAGACTCCGCGATACAGAGCCTGAGCTGCAGCCAACCTGGCCCTCGAGAGCTCCGCCCCCTCCCTCCCACTGACTCTGACAGGATCTCTACACAGTAGCCCAGCCCACAGCCCAGGGGGTAGTGCATGCTCTCACCTCTCCATTCTCTGATCAAAATATAAAGTTTCCTTTGCTTGTGAACCAAACTCAGTCTCGATCTGTTGGCCCCAATGACACTGGGCAGGGGGACACTTGTTGGGGTCCACTCTGGAGGATCAGTAACAGAAATTGAGACTATTGTAACCTCAATGAACAGATGTGTGAGCCAAACTGTAGTTAACATAGAACAGTGTATAAGGCTCGGGTAAAATAAGATGTTTCTAACACTTCCATTTGATATTTCCATCACTTTATTATAAGCAAGTTCAGTGAAAAGGTTTGTCTTATTTGTCAGGTCAATATTAGAGAAACGAAGTGATTTCTTTCCAAGGATGTACATATAATAATCTTGGTTAAAGCTTCAATCTTGTTTTAAATGCTTTTCCATTGAAAATGATACCTCTCTTTCAGCTCCCCCATTTCTGAGAAGTATAAAATCTTATAATTTATTATTACCAAAGGGGAAAGGTGGGAGGAGGGATAAATTAACAGTTTGGGATTAACACATACACACTGCTATGTATAAAATAGATCATCAACAAGGAACTACTGTATAGCACAGGGAAATACACTCAACATTTTGCAATAAGCTATAAGGGGAAATAATCTGAAAAAGAATAGATATTTTTATTGACATCATCTATCAATGACAGTTAAAGTGTAACCTAAGGGAAGCTGGTGGTGAGTGCTTCTGACCCTGAAGACTTCAATCATCTAAAGTTTGGACTCTGCCTACTTCCCAAGGCCCTTAATGAACATATGTGTAGCCGTAGCTTAAAAAATTCCCCAGTTTGTGTTTCGGGGAGACACTGATTTTGAAAAAGCCCTGATGTTCTCCTTACATGAATGGGACTCTTCCTACTGCTAAAACATGTCTGTCACACCCAGAGGATGGTATACCGTCTGATCGGGAAGAGTTTGGAAAAGGCATCTCATCTCCTCATCTCCTGGTGCTCGGGTTCACCCCTCCAGCGTCTTTACTAACAGTCTCCCCACTTGGAGATGTCAGCACTGTCAACATCCTGTTGTGTACAGTTTGGAATTTGTCCAGAGGATGAAGCGGAAGGATGAAGAACAATGAGAGACAAGTCCTAGGTGTTCAGACAGGCACATGTCACTCTAATTTCCAATCAGGAAGACGAACTGACCAAAGGCTAGGGTTGCCCATGGAAACAGTATAGGGCTTGAGGAAATCCCGCTGCTTTGTGGCCAGTTCCCATAAACACAAGTTGAACAATGGAACTCAGGGGCAGTAAAATTCACGAAACTGCAGAGTTGAAAATATCCATCACTGAAAAATGTCTTGAGGAAAGTCAGAGAAAAGGACTTGTAAGCAAGGGAGAATGGCAGGAAAGGGATTTGAGGAGGTAGAAAGGACTCGCCATTAAGCACAAGAAAAGGAGCTGAACATTGCCAACATTGCAGTTGGCCAAAAAGGGTGTATGCGTTTTTTTCTGTATATATTCAAGAAAAGGGCATACACTTTTTTAGCCAAGCAAACAGGTGGGCACTGGAAGTCAATACTACAAAAGATATCACTTCACATCAGTCAGAAGAGCCATCCTCATAAAGCGTAAACAACAGAAATGCAGGACAGGGCAAGGAGAAGAGGGAGCCCTGTGAGACTTATAGTGGAAATGTATATTGCCAACGGCCATTCTGGAGAAGTGTATTGTGTTTACTAAACCATCTAAAAAATGAGCTACAGAGCATAGGGCACTTGCACTCATGGGCGTATATCTTGGGAAAAACAAAAATTGAGAGGACACAGGCACCCCAATGTTTACCCCCTCTCTGTTTAAAATATCCTCGACTAGGATATAACTTAAATGTCTCTGGAGGGAAAAAATGGATAGAGATGTGGTACTTAGGTAGAGTGGAATATTATTCAGCCTGGAAATCAATGAAATATGGCCAGTTGTAACAACTCTGGAGGAGTTACGTATGATCTTTCTAAGTGACATAATTCAAAAAGAAAAAGACACATATCATAAGATATCACTTAAAGGTGGAATCCAAAATGGCTACACATGAAATAAATTACAAAACAAAAACATAGTCAAATATGTAGAAAACACGCATAAGGCTGCTAAACGGGAAAGGTGGGGAGGGGTGAGGCATCATCCAGGAGGTTGAAATTAGCAAAGATACCATTCCAAATACCAAACTGATAATCAACAAAGCCCACACGGTAGCTAAAAGAACTGCACTCAGCACACTCAAGTCACCGGAAAAGAATATATACGACTGGTAAGAATCTGAAAAAGAATTTACTGATGTCTCTCTGTACGTGAATCAAGTGGATGTACAGCAGCAAGAAACAGAGCTTTGAAAATCAGCTGTAACCAATATAGTAATAAATTGAAAAAAATAAACGACATAGAGACAGAGAAAACCTCTTACAACTTTTCCTCAGGGACGGTGATGCAACATGGATTGAACACATCTAGACCCACAGCAGGATGAGACATAAGGCTGGAAACTGTTTGCACTAAGAGAAATGTGAGGTTGGGTGAGGAAATGCACACCCTTTAAAGTAATACTACCTGGTACCCATTCAATGGGTCCCAAATCTGCAGGTTCAAGGGATCTTCCTACAGCTAAAACATGCATGAAAAACCCAGAGGACTGTACACCATGTGATCGGGAGATGTGTCTAAAATGCAGCTCATTTATCCTCTCCTGGTGCTCCTGTTCACCATTCCAGCCACGTTACTTAGAATCTCCCCACTTGGAGAATCAGCACATTTCAACTTCTGTTTCACACATTTTGCAAATTGTGAGGAGGATGAACGGGAAGAGGGGGAACCAATGAGAGAATAGTTGTAGGGGTTTGGACGGGCACATATCACTCTAATTTCCCATTAAGAATAAGAATTGAAAAAAGGCTCAGCCCGCCTCGCCGGAGCCAAAATAGGGCCTGAAGCAATCCTGTGGGTTTGAGGCCAGCTCACAAAACAGCAACTTAAAAAATGGAGCTCAGGGTCACTGCAATTCACAAACCTGCAGAGTTATAAATGAAAACTAACGTCCAAAAATATGTTGAGGTAAGGCAAAGAAGAGGATCTGAATGCAAGACAGAATTGCAAGAAACAGATTTCAAGAGATAGATTGGACTCGTCTTTAAAGCACATGAAAAGCGGCAGAATTTCGACAATGATGCAGTTGGCCCAAAAGGGCGTATGCGTTTTTTCCTGATTACATCCAGGAAAAAACGCATACGCACTTTATGGGCAACGAAGCAAGCAAGCAATGCAAATGTGCACAACAAAGAAGTCTCATTTCCCACCAGTCAAAAGGGCCATCCTAAAAAATTGTAAAAACCAGAAATGCAGGACAGGCCATGGAGAACAGGGAGCCTTTATACGCTGATGGGCAGTGTGTGAACTGCCGAGAGCCACTCTGGAGAAGTGTATGGTGGTTCCTAAATCATCTAAAAAACAGAGCTACAGAGCATAGGACACTTCCAATCATGGGAGTATATCTAGGGAAGTCTAAAAATCAACAAGACACAAGCACACCACAGTTTAGGGCTACTCTGTTTACAAGAACCTCAACTTCAGTACACCTTAAATATCCCAGGAAAGAGAACAATGGATAAAGAAGATGTGGTACTTATGTACAATGGAATATCTCTTCACCATGAAATCAAGGTAATAAGGCTAGTAGAAGGATAAAGAGTGGATTTAGGTCCGATAATACTACTTGAAATAAGTCAAACAGAAAAAGAAACATATCATAAGATATCACTTATAGAGGGAGGGTAAATATGGCTGCACAAGAAAGGAATTACAGAACAGAACAGTGTCTCACATTTAGAAAACACACTTATGTCAGCTTAAGGGGAAAGGAGAGGTGGGGTGATGCATTAAACCAGAGTTTGAAATTAGCACAGATACCGTTCAATAAACCAAATAGATATTAGACAAGATCTACACCTTGCTCAATGAACTGGCCTCAACACACCCTATATACCGCAGAGAAATATATCTGAGTAATAAGAATCTTAAAACCCATGTATTGATATATCTCCATAAGGGAATCAAGTGTGTGCAGAGTGGCACAAACACAGCAGTGAAAATGAGCTAAACCCCATTATAGAAATAAATTTTAAAAACAAAATGCAGAAACAATGAAAGAGAGAAAAATTCTTACAAAATTTGCTCAGGGGCTGTGATGCAACCTGGATTGACCACATATAAACCCACAGCTGGATAAGACATAAGGCTGCACACTTGGGGCTGAGAGGATTGGTGAGCTTTGGTGAGCAACTGCCAAAAGTTTAATGCAATACTTCATGCTACTCATTCCAAGGGTCCCAAAACTCCAGCTTGAAGGGAATCTTCCTACAGCTAAACCATGCTTGGGAAACCCAGCGACTGGTATACCATATGATCGGGAAAGGTTTCTAAAACGCACCTCATTTTTCCTCTCCTGGGACTCTGGATCGACATTCCAGCCACTTTACTAACAATATCCCCACATGGAGAGTCAATGCCTTTAAATTCTGGTATCGCACAGTCTGCAGTTAGTGCGGAGGATGAATGGGAATAGGGGGAACCAGTGAGAAACTAGCTGTAGCAGTTTCAATGAGCACATGTCACTCTAATTTCACATCAGTAAGAAGAATAAACCAAAGGCACAGCAAGGTGCCCCAGAAGAAGAATAGGGCCTGAAGGAATCCTGTGGTTATGAGGCAAGATCACAAAAATAAGAGCAGAAAAATGGAGCTAAGGGCCACTGCAATTCAAAAACCTGCAGAGTTATAAAGGCCAACTATTTTCAAAAAATATATTGAGGTAAGGCTATGAAGAGGCATTGGAGGCAAGGCAGAATTGCAGGAAACCGATTTCAGGAGGTAGACTGGAATTGCATTTAAAGCATAGGAAAAGAGGCAGAACGTCCACAATGATGCACTTGGCCAAAAAGGGCGTATGCGTTTTTTCCTGAATATATTCAGGAAAAAACGCATACGCCCTTTTTGGCCAACCAAGCAAGCTTGCAAAGGAAATCTGCACTACAATGAAGTCTCACTTCCCCCTGGTCAAAAGGGCCATCTGAAAAAAGTGTAAAATCCAGAAAGGCAGGACAGGCCATGGAGAACTGGGAGCCTTGTTATGCTGATGGGCGGAATGTAAATTGCCAACAGCCAGTCAGGAGAAGTGTATGGTGTTTCCTGAAACATCTAAAAAACAAAGCAACAGAGCCTAGGGCACTTCCACTTATGGTCCTATAGCTTAGGGAAATTAAAATCAAAAAGACACAGCCACCCCAAAGTTTGGGATGGCTCTGTTTACAAGAACCGCATTTATGGTACAAGTTCAATATCGCAGAAAGGGGAAAATGGATAAAGAAGTTGTGGTACTTATGTACAATGCAATATCACTCAGCAATGAAATCTATGTCATCAGGCCAATAGCAGCATAATGAGTGGACTCAGGTATGATGATTCTAACTGAAATAAGTCACACAGAAAAAGAAACATCATAAGATATCACTAATACACGGAATGTAAACTTGGCTAGAGAGGAACTGGTTTACAAAGACGAAGAGGGTCTCAAATTTAGAAAACCAACTTATGCTTGCTTAAGGGGAAAGGTGAGTTGGGGTGCTGCATAAAACCACAGATTGAAATGAGCACAGATAAAGTTCCTTAAGCCAAATATGTAATAGACAAGAGCTACTCCTTGCTCAACGAAATGGACTCAACACCCCATATTAAACACCTAAGAATGTACCTGACAAGTAAGTATCTTAAAACCTATGGATTGCTATGTCTCTGAAAGAGAATCAAGCATGTGTGCAGGGGCATAAACGCAGCAGTGATAGGATTGGAGAGGTTCGGTGAGCAAATGAAGACCCTTTGATGTCATATCGCATGGTACCCATTCCACGGGTCTCAACTCTCCAGGTTTAAGGGATTCTTCCTTCAGCTAAAACATGCATGTGGAACCCAGAGTATGATCAACCGTGTGATCGGGAGACGTGTTGAAATATGTCTCAGTTCTCGTCCCCTGGTACTCGGGTGCAACATTCCAGATGCTTTACTAACACTCTCCCGACTTGGAGAGTCAGTGCCTTTAACCTCCTGTTTGGCCCAGTTTGCAAATTCCGCGGAAGATGAACAGGAATATGGAGAACCAATGAGAGACTAGCTGGAGGTGTCTGGACGGGCAAATTTAACTCTCATTTCCCACCAGGAAGAGGAATTAACCAAAGGCTCAGCGTGCTGTGGCGGAACTAGATTAGGGCCTGAAGCAATCCTGCGGTGTTGCGGCCAGCTCACAAGAAAGCGAGTTGAAGAAAGGAGCTCAGGGGCACTGTAATTCACAAACCTGCAGAGTTATAAATGACAGCTATCGTCCAAAAATATACTGAAGTAAGGCTGCCAAGAGGACTTGAAAGCGGGGCAGAATTGCAAGAAACCAATTTCAGGAGGTAGACTGGAATTGCATTTAAAGCATAGGAAAAGAGGCAGAACGTCCACAATGATGCACTTGGCCAAAAAGGGCATATGCGTTTTTTCCTGAATATATTCAGGAAAAAACGCATACGCCCTTTTTGGCCAACCAAGCAAGCCTGCAAAGGAAATCTGCACTACAATGAAGTCTCACTTCCCCCTGGTCAAAAGGGCCATCTGAAAAAAGTGTAAAATCCAGAAAGGCAACACAGGCCATGGAGAACTGGGAGCCTTGTTATGCTGATGGGCAGGATGTAAATTGCCAACAGCCACTTGGGAGAAGTGTATGGTGTTTCCTGAAACATCTGAGAAACAAAGCAACAGAGCCTAGGGCAATTCCACTTATGGTCCTATAGCTTAGGGAAATTAAAATCAAAAAGACACAGCCACCCCAAAGTTTGGGACAGCTCTGTTTACAAGAACCTCGTTTACGGGACAAGTTCAATATCGCAGAAAGTGAAAAATGGATAAAGAAGTTTTGGTACTTACGTACAATGCAATATCACTCAGCAATGAAATCTATGTCATCAGGCCCGTAGCAGCATAATGAGTGAATTCAAGTATGATGATTCTAACTGAATTAAGTCACAAGAAAAAGAAACATCATAAGATATCATTAATACACGGAATGTAAACTTGGCTACACAGGAACTGGATTACAAAACAGAACAGGGTCTCAAATTTAGAAAACCAACTTATGCTTGCTTAAGGGGAAAGGTGAGTTGGGTTGCTGCATAAAACCAGAGATTGAAATGAGCACAGATAAAGTTCCTTAAGCCAAATATGTAATAGACAAGAGCTACACCTTGCTCAACGAAATGGACTCAACACCCCATATTAAACGCCTAAGAATGTGCCTGACTAGTAAGTATCTTAAAACCTATGGATTGATATGTCTGCGAAAGAGAATCAAGCGTGTGTACAGGGGCATAAACGCAGCAGTGATAGGATTGGAGAGGTGCGGTGAGCAAATGAAGACCCTTTGAAGTCATATTGCATGGTAACGTTTCCACGGGTCTCAACTCTCCAGGTTTAAGGGATTCTTCCTTCAGCTAAAGCATGCATGTGGAACCCAGAGTATGATCAACCGTGTGATCGGGAGACGTGTTCCAATATGTCTCAGTTCTCGTCCCCTGGTACTCGGGTGCAACATTCCAGACGCTTTACTAACGCTCTGCCGACTTGGAGAGTCAGTGCCTTTAACCTCCTGATTGGCCCAGTTTGCAATTTCTGCGGAAGATGAACAGGAATAGGGAGAAACGATGAGAGACTAGCTGTAGGTGTCTGGACGGGCAAATTTAACTCTCATTTCCCACCAGGAAGAGGAATTAACCAAAGGCTCAGCGGGCCGTGCCAGAACAAGATTAGGGCCTGAAGGAATCCTGCGGTGTTGCGGCCAGCTCACAAGAAAGCGAGTTGAAGAAAAGAGCTCAGGGGCACTGTAATTCACAAAGATGCAGAGTTATAAATGACAGCTATCGTCCAAAAATATACTGAAGTAAGGCTGCCAAGCGGACTTGAAAGCGGGGCAGAATTGCAGGAAACCGATTTCAGGAGGTAGACTGGAATTGCAGTTAAAGCATAGAAAAAGAGGCAGAACGTCCACAATGATGCACTTGGCCAAAAAGGGCGTATGTGTTTCTTCCTGAATATATTCAGGAAAAAACGCATACGCCCTTTTTGGCCAACCAAGCAAGCTTGCAAAGGAAATCTGCACTGCAATGAAGTCTCACTTCCCCCCGGTCAAAAGGGCCATCTGAAAAAAGTGTAAAATCCAGAAAGGCAGGACAGGCCATGGAGAACTGGGAGCCTTGTTATGCTGATGGGCGGGATGTAAATTGCCAATAGCCACTGGGGAGAAGTGTATGGTGCTTCCTGAAACATCTAAAAAACAGAGGAACAGAGCCTAGGGCACTTCCACTTATGGTCCTATAGCTTAGGGAAATTAAAATCAAAAAGGCAGAGCCACCCCAAAATTTGGGACGGCTCTGTTTACAAGAACCTCGTTTACGGTACAAGTTCAATATCGCAGATAGCAAAAAATGGATAAAGAAGTTTTGGTACTTACGTACAATGCAATATCACTCAGCAATGAAATCTACGTCATCAGGCCCGTAGCAGCATAATGAGTGGATTCAGGTATGATGATTCTAACTGAGATAAGTCACACAGAAAAAGAAACATCATAAGATATCACTAATACACGGAATGTAAACTTGCTACACAGGAACTGAATTACAAAACAAAACAGGGTCTGAAATTTAGAAAACCAACTTATGCTTGCTTAAGGGGAAAGGTGAGTTGGGGTGCTGCATAAAACCAGAGATTGAAATGAGCACAGATAAAGTTCCTTAAGCCACTTATGTATTAGACAAGAGCTACTCCTTGCTCAACGAAATGGACTCAACACCCCATATTAAACGCCAAAGTATGTACCTGACTAGTAAGTATCTTAAAACCTATGGATTGCTATGTCTCCGAAAGAGAATCAGGCATGTGTACAGGGGCATAAATGCAGCAGTGATAGGATTGGAGAGGTTCGGTGAGCAAATGAAGACCCTTTGAAGTCATATTGCATGGTACCCATTCCACGGGTCTCAACTCTCCAGGTTTAAGGGATTCTTCCTTCAGCTAAAACATGCATGTGGAACCCAGAGTATGATCAACCATGTGATCGGGATACGTGTTCCAATATGTCTCAGTTCTCGTCCCCTGGTACTCGGGTGCAACATTCCAGACGCTTTACTAATGCTCTGCCGACTTGGAGAGTCAGTGCCTTTAACCTCCTGTTTGGCCCAGTTTGCAATTTCTGCGGCAGATGAACAGGAATAAGGAGAACCAATGAGAGACTAGCAGGAGGTGTCTGGACGGGCAAATTTAACTCTCATTTCCCACCAGGAAGAGGAATTAACCAAAGGCTCAGCATGCCGTGCTGGAACCAGATTAGGGCCTGAAGCAATCCTGCGGTGTTGCGGCCAGCTCACAAGAAAGCGAGTTGAAGAAAGGAGCTCAGGGGCACTGTAATTCACAAACCTGCAGAGTTATAAATGACAGCTATCGTCCAAAAGTATACTGAAGTAAGGCTGCCAAGAGGACTTGAAAGCGGGCCAGAATTGCAGGCAACCGATTTCAGGAGGTAGACTGGAATTGCATTTAAAGCATAGGAAAAGAGGCAGAACGTGGACAATGATGCACTTGGCCAAAAAGGGCGTATGCGTTTTTTCCTGAATATATTCAGGAAAAAACGCATACGCCCTTTTTGGCCAACCAAGCAAGCTTGCAAAGGAAATCTGCACTACAATGAAGTCTCACTTCCCCCCGGTCAAAAGGGCCATCTGAAAAAAGTGTAAAATCCAGAAAGGCAGGACAGGCCATGGAGAACTGGGAGCCTTGTTATGCTGATGGGCGGGATGTAAATTGCCAACAGCCACTCGGGAGAAGTGTATGGTGTTTCCTGAAACATCTAAGAAACAAAGCAACAGAGCCTAGGGCACTTCCACTTATGGTCCTATAGATAAGGGAAATTAAAATCAAAAAGACACAGCCACCCCAAAGTTTGGGACGGCTCTGTTTACAAGAACCTCTTCTGCAGAACAAGTTAAATATGCCAGAGAACAAATAATGGATAAAGAAGTTGCGGTACTTACGTACAACAGAATACCTCTCAGCAATGAAAACTATGTCACCAGGCCCGTACCAGCATAATGAGTGGATTGAGGCACGGTGATTCTAAGTGAAAAAAGTCACACAGAAAAAGAAACATCATAAGGTACCACTAATACATGGAATGAGAACTTGGCTACACATGAACTGATTTACAAAACAGAACACGGTCTCAAATTTAGAAAACCAACTTATGCTTGCTTAAGTGGGAAGGTGAGTTGGGGTGCTGCATAAAACCAGAGTTTGAAATTAGCACAGATACCGTTCCATAAGCCAAATATTTAATAGACAAGACCTACCCCTTGCTCAAGGAAATGGACTCAGCAATGAGGTATCACCTCACACCTGGTAGAATGGGCATCATCAGAAAATCTACAAACAAAAAATGCTGGAAAGGGTGTGGAGAAAAGGAACCCTCTTCCACTATTGTTGGGAATATAAATTGATACAGTCACTATGGAGAACAATATGGAGTTTCTTAAGATACTAACAGTAGAATTACCATATGATACAGCAATCCCAGTTCTGGACATATACCCAGACAAAACCATAAATCAAAAAGAGACATTCACCGCAATGTTCATTGCCTCACTCTTTACAATATCGAGGTAATGGAAGCAACCTAAATGCCCACAGACAGACGAATGCATAAAGCTGTGGCATATATAAAATGGAATATTACTAAGCCATGAAAAGGAATGATTGGGTCATTTGTCAAGACGTCAATGGATCTAGAGAGTGTCATACAGAGTGAAGTAAGTCAGAAAGAGAAAAACAAATCTTGTATATTCATGCATATATGTGGAACCTAGAAAAACTGTACAGGTTAACCATTTTGCAAGGCATAAATAGAGCAACAGATGTAGACAACAAACGTATGGACAACAAGGGTGGAAGGCTGTTGGGGGGGTGGTGGTGGGAGGAGTTGAGAGACTGGGATTGTCATGTATACATTTATACGTATAATATAGGTAACCAATAAGAACCTGCTGTATAAAAATATAAAATAAAATTCAAAATTAAAAAGAAATAAAATTTAAAAAATAAAACAGAAAAAACAATTATTCCCTTCACATACATGTATTTATATGAATAAATTATTTCCATGCTTATATCTGTAAATACAAAAAAGAGGAATAAAATCTACCTTGAACCAAAAACGAAAAAGAGAAAAAAAACACAGAACCCACCAGTTCCACAGAGGAAAACCGTATCAGGGCACTTGCTCCAGTTGTAAACAATTCTGAAGTTGGTCAGTGGTGGGGAATCGTCTCCCATTCAGCCAGCAGCCCCCACGCAACAAGCGTCCTCATTGCAAAGCTGGGGCACCGTGCCGAGGCATCTGTGAGTAAACGTGAGCTGAGCCCCAGGCCAGTTGCTGCTGAACTATTCCCACCCGTCCCAGGTAAAACACCTGAATATATACAAGGACTTGAAAGCCTAGAGGAAGGGCCATAGAGCCACACGAGTGACAGCATGCCGGCCGACTTGGTGCCTGCAGGCCAGCCAGGATGGTCCTGGCCCTGGGTGCTCTTCTGGAAGATTTCCATTTCCCTGCCTGAGATACCCATCCTGTCCCTGCCCCCACTGCTTCTTTCCTTCCTCACCTCTGCCCAGGGAGAAATTCCAGCAGCAGGTATAGGTGACACATCCTCTTCTTTAGCAGGTGGCAGCCTGGCAACTGCTGCAGAAAGTCCAGCAGAGCCCCACTCACACTGGGCCACCCACAAAGCCGTGGCCTCTCACTCCCTCCCACCAGCCCAGCCCCGAGACTGCTGACAGGGCAGAGAAAATGGCGTCAGGCACGGCTGCAGGGCCTCTTGCTGCCTGGAGTGGTATTTATATTGATCTCAACCCAGGCACACCTGGGGAGGGCTGGCCGGCACGGTAAGGCTGCCCAGGTCAGCCAATCATCATCCCTCAGGGGCTCACAGTTGCAGAAAATGGAACTTGCTGAACCGGCCAGGTCCAAGGAACAGGTGTGGGCTCCTGAGAGTCAGGATAGACAAGGGGCTGCAGCTTTGGCTTGTTTTCTAATCATTTTATCTGGCCCATGAGTGGGAGACAACTTCAAGAAAACCCTCTCCTAATGAGAGGAACCCAGGAGTCAGGGAGAGGAGGGGTGGGTGGTGGTTGGAGACAGAGGCCTGGTGCCCCGGGTGCAGTGGAAGTCTCTGGAAGACCAGGTGGAGGGAGGCCACACAGAGTGATGCCCAGGGTCACAGACCTGTCGCAGCTGCTGTTTGTTAGTTCAAGTCCTGCTCTGAGGTGCTCTGTGTCAGCTCTGAGCGACAGGTGAGCTGGGGGTGCTCTGCAATGAGGGCTATGTGCACGGTTCCTGTGTGCCCAGCCCTGCCACGGTACCTGCAAGGGTAGCTCTGTATCCTGGGAGGGGCCTGACCACGAGAGCCCCGTGGGCTGGGGTGGGGGTGGGGTACCTGCCCAGGTGAGCTCCATATTCTGGGATTGGTCTGACCACGAGAGCCCCATGGGCTGCTGGGGACCTGGTAAAGGATGTCAGGACAGTCAGTGAAGCCACCGAGGATATACCTCCAGCTGCTCCTAATTCCTACACCCTGCTGGTCATTCTACCAACCACCAGGACATGGTATTCTGTATTAGTCTTCAATGATGCCTTCTTTTGTATTCCATTAGTCCCAGAGTCACAAGAAATTTTGGCTTGTGAGTGGCAGGACTCAACATACAACTAAAACAATACTTCCGGGCCGTCTTGCCCCAAGGGTGCAAAAATTCCCACACCATCTTTGGGGAAAGCTTAGCTAAAGACCTAAAAGTTCTACCTCTGGAAAAGGAAACGCTCCTTCAGTACACAGACGACATTCTGATCACCAGCCCTACTAAGGAGGCCTCTGAACTACCAAGCCAATAAAGGATAGAAGTTGTCCAAGAAAAAGCTCAAATATCACAGACTGCGGTGACCTGCCTGGGCTTCATTCTCACAGAAGGTCGGAGAAGCCCATCCCAGGAAAGGAAAGAAACCATTTTCAGCCTTACCCCTTTCTAAAACTAGAAGACAGCTTAGGGGTTCTTGGGGAGACCAGGGTTTGCTGCTTCTGGATCCCTAACTACAGTCTACTAGCTGGGCCTCTATATGAAACACTGAAAGGAAAAGATGATGATCCTGTTGAATAGAATCCAGAAGTGGCCTTTCAAGAATGGAAAGAGCAGTCAATTCAGACACTTGCCCTGGAACTCCCTAATTTAGCTAAACCCTTTGACCTTTACATTCCCAGTGAAAGGTGAATCGCCATTGGAGAATTAGTGCAAAAACTGGGACCACTTGAAATGGAACAATGCAAGAATGCCATCCAGGTAGGATAAACTACGGTCACCAAGGGGCTTGGCCAACTGCCACATCTGGCCAAGATACTGGCGGTATCTAAAAACCTGGAAATCAGCAGCCCCAAAGGCCACCTCCCTCCTAAGGGAAAAGGACCCCACGTGGTGATCCTAACCACCAACCATGCCCTGAAGTTTCAGGGTTCGCTCTGTGGGCACACCAACCTCGAGTGAGGAGGCCTTCCAACTTCAACATCCAGAGAGATAACCGGGGGCAACAGGGCACCATGACGACTCATGTGAACATCACTTGACCTGGAGTTTCTCTCATAAAACACCAAGAGTGTGTCCCAAAAGAGTAGACTACTGCTTGCAGGACTTACTGCACCCAGAGGGGAGCTAATAATCTTGGCGGGGGAACCGTATATCACACTGTCACCATAGAAAAGCCTACAGACACCGTGATGATGGTGGCCAATAAGACTGGCTGGACTCCTGTTTACTTCAAAAGGCTGTTGACTCAGTGGCCATCATGGTCCTTGATCACCACTGACCCTGGACTGTCTGGGAGTTGAGCGGGCAGGGCTCTGACACCTGGTGCTGTTTGTACGTTAATTCAGGGGCCTAATTGAAGAAAGTGCAGACTACTGGTCAGAGCATCTAGGTGGGCAGAAACAGTCAGCCTAAGGTGGCTGAACAAATGTGGGGCGGGGTGAAACCGGCCCCCACAGCGTCTCTGCACATCTCTTTCCTGGACCCTTAAAGGTCATTAGAATCTATAACACTTCCAATGCTGGTGCTCAGGTGGACGAGCAGGGAGGCAGGGGGCCTGGGGACAATCAACGTCACCTGGAGGCTGCTGGGGAGAAGCTCTGACCCTCGCCCCCGGGTATGAGGGCTCCCAACTCAGCACTCAGCAGTTACAGAAGAAGGGTCTGCACCCTCAGCACTCCAAGAATGAGGAATGGGACAAAAGGCAGAGGAGGGGTTTGTCCCCAGCAAAGCCCATTAAAAATCCCTGGGAGATAAAAATAGAATCTGGGCAATAAAGTCAAGTCTAACCGTTTTTATCCTTTGTGCTTTGTCTAATTTCATGTGCTCCTAGGGTCCCACATGCAGAGGTTCCACACCCGGCACTTCAGACCAGATTTCCTAGTGCAGAATGGCTGGGACGACACCTCAGCTCCTGGGGCCCAGTGCAGACTCCGCGATACAGAGCCTGAGCTGCAGCCAACCTGGCCCTCGAGAGCTCCGCCCCCTCCCTCCCACTGACTCTGACAGGATCTCTACACAGCAGCCCAGCCCACAGCCCAGGGGGTAGTGCATGCTCTCACCTCTCCATTCTCTGATCAAAATATAAAGTTTCCTTTGCTTGTGAACCAAACTCAGTCTCGATCTGTTGGCCCCAATGACACTGGGCAGGGGGACACTTGTTGGGGTCCACTCTGGAGGATCAGTAACAGAAATTGAGACTATTGTAACCTCAATGAACAGATGTGTGAGCCAAACTGTAGTTAACATAGAACAGTGTATAAGGCTCGGGTAAAATAAGATGTTTCTAACACTTCCATTTGATATTTCCATCACTTTATTATAAGCAAGTTCAGTGAAAAGGTTTGTCTTATTTGTCAGGTCAATATTAGAGAAACGAAGTGATTTCTTTCCAAGGATGTACATATAATAATCTTGGTTAAAGCTTCAATCTTGTTTTAAATGCTTTTCCATTGAAAATGATACCTCTCTTTCAGCTCCCCCATTTCTGAGAAGTATAAAATCTTATAATTTATTATTACCAAAGGGGAAAGGTGGGAGGAGGGATAAATTAACAGTTTGGGATTAACACATACACACTGCTATGTATAAAATAGATCATCAACAAGGAACTACTGTATAGCACAGGGAAATACACTCAACATTTTGCAATAAGCTATAAGGGGAAATAATCTGAAAAAGAATAGATATTTTTATTGACATCATCTATCAATGACAGTTAAAGTGTAACCTAAGGGAAGCTGGTGGTGAGTGCTTCTGACCCTGAAGACGTCAATCATCTAAAGTTTGGACTCTGCCTACTTCCCAAGGCCCTTAATGAACATATGTGTAGCCGTAGCTTAAAAAATTCCCCAGTTTGTGTTTCGGGGAGACACTGATTTTGAAAAAGCCCTGATGTTCTCCTTACATGAATGGGACTCTTCCTACTGCTAAAACATGTCTGTCACACCCAGAGGATGGTATACCGTCTGATCGGGAAGAGTTTGGAAAAGGCATCTCATCTCCTCATCTCCTGGTGCTCGGGTTCACCCCTCCAGCGTCTTTACTAACAGTCTCCCCACTTGGAGATGTCAGCACTGTCAACATCCTGTTGTGTACAGTTTGGAATTTGTCCAGAGGATGAAGCGGAAGGATGAAGAACAATGAGAGACAAGTCCTAGGTGTTCAGACAGGCACATGTCACTCTAATTTCCAATCAGGAAGACGAACTGACCAAAGGCTAGGGTTGCCCATGGAAACAGTATAGGGCTTGAGGAAATCCCGCTGCTTTGTGGCCAGTTCCCATAAACACAAGTTGAACAATGGAACTCAGGGGCAGTAAAATTCACGAAACTGCAGAGTTGAAAATATCCATCACTGAAAAATGTCTTGAGGAAAGTCAGAGAAAAGGACTTGTAAGCAAGGGAGAATGGCAGGAAAGGGATTTGAGGAGGTAGAAAGGACTCGCCATTAAGCACAAGAAAAGGAGCTGAACATTGCCAACATTGCAGTTGGCCAAAAAGGGTGTATGCGTTTTTTTCTGTATATATTCAAGAAAAGGGCATACACTTTTTTAGCCAAGCAAACAGGTGGGCACTGGAAGTCAATACTACAAAAGATATCACTTCGCATCAGTCAGAAGAGCCATCCTCATAAAGCGTAAACAACAGAAATGCAGGACAGGGCAAGGAGAAGAGGGAGCCCTGTGAGACTTATAGTGGAAATGTATATTGCCAACGGCCATTCTGGAGAAGTGTATTGTGTTTACTAAACCATCTAAAAAATGAGCTACAGAGCATAGGGCACTTGCACTCATGGGCGTATATCTTGGGAAAAACAAAAATTGAGAGGACACAGGCACCCTAATGTTTACCCCCTCTCTGTTTAAAAGATCCTCGACTAGGATATAACTTAAATGTCTCTGGAGGGAAAAAATGGATAGAGATGTGGTACTTAGGTAGAGTGGAATATTATTCAGCCTGGAAATCAATGAAATATGGCCAGTTGTAACAACTCCGGAGGAGTTACGTATGATCTTTCTAAGTGACATAATTCAAAAAGAAAAAGACACATATCATAAGATATCACTTAAAGGTGGAATCCAAAATGGCTACACATGAAATAAATTACAAAACAAAAACATAGTCAAATATGTAGAAAACACGCATAAGGCTGCTAAACGGGAAAGGTGGGGAGGGGTGAGGCATCATCCAGGAGGTTGAAATTAGCAAAGATACCATTCCAAATACCAAACTGATAATCAACAAAGCCCACACGGTAGCTAAAAGAACTGCACTCAGCACACTCAAGTCACCGGAAAAGAATATATACGACTGGTAAGAATCTGAAAAAGAATTTACTGATGTCTCTCTGTACGTGAATCAAGTGGATGTACAGCAGCAAGAAACAGAGCTTTGAAAATCAGCTGTAACCAATATAGTAATAAATTGAAAAAAATAAACGACATAGAGACAGAGAAAACCTCTTACAACTTTTCCTCAGGGACGGTGATGCAACATGGATTGAACACATCTAGACCCACAGCAGGATGAGACATAAGGCTGGAAACTGTTTGCACTAAGAGAAATGTGAGGTTGGGTGAGGAAATGCACACTCTTTAAAGTAATACTACCTGGTACCCATTCAATGGGTCCCAAATCTGCAGGTTCAAGGGATCTTCCTACAGCTAAAACATGCATGAAAAACCCAGAGGACTGTACACCATGTGATCGGGAGATGTGTCTAAAATGCAGCTCATTTATCCTCTCCTGGTGCTCCTGTTCACCATTCCAGCCACGTTACTTAGAATCTCCCCACTTGGAGAATCAGCACATTTCAACTTCTGTTTCACACATTTTGCAAATTGTGAGGAGGATGAACGGGAAGAGAGGGAACCAATGAGAGAATAGTTGTAGGGGTTTGGACGGGCACATATCACTCTAATTTCCCATTAAGAATAAGAATTGAAAAAAGGCTCAGCCCGCCTCGCCGGAGCCAAAATAGGGCCTGAAGCAATCCTGTGGGTTTGAGGCCAGCTCACAAAACAGCAACTTAAAAAATGGAGCTCAGGGTCACTGCAATTCACAAACCTGCAGAGTTATAAATGAAAACTAACGTCCAAAAATATGTTGAGGTAAGGCAAAGAAGAGGATCTGAATGCAAGACAGAATTGCAAGAAACAGATTTCAAGAGATAGATTGGACTCGTCTTTAAAGCACATGAAAAGCGGCAGAATTTCGACAATGATGCAGTTGGCCCAAAAGGGCGTATGCGTTTTTTCCTGATTACATCCAGGAAAAAACGCATACGCACTTTATGGGCAACGAAGCAAGCAAGCAATGCAAATGTGCACAACAAAGAAGTCTCATTTCCCACCAGTCAAAAGGGCCATCCTAAAAAATTGTAAAAACCAGAAATGCAGGACAGGCCATGGAGAACAGGGAGCCTTTATACGCTGATGGGCAGTGTGTGAACTGCCGAGAGCCACTCTGGAGAAGTGTATGGTGGTTCCTAAATCATCTAAAAAACAGAGCTACAGAGCATAGGACACTTCCAATCATGGGAGTATATCTAGGGAAGTCTAAAAATCAACAAGACACAAGCACACCACAGTTTAGGGCTACTCTGTTTACAAGAACCTCAACTTCAGTACACCTTAAATATCCCAGGAAAGAGAACAATGGATAAAGAAGATGTGGTACTTATGTACAATGGAATATCTCTTCACCATGAAATCAAGGTAATAAGGCTAGTAGAAGGATAAAGAGTGGATTTAGGTCCGATAATACTACTTGAAATAAGTCAAACAGAAAAAGAAACATATCATAAGATATCACTTATAGAGGGAGGGTAAATATGGCTGCACAAGAAAGGAATTACAGAACAGAACAGTGTCTCACATTTAGAAAACACACTTATGTCAGCTTAAGGGGAAAGGAGAGGTGGGGTGATGCATTAAAACAGAGTTTGAAATTAGCACAGATACCGTTCAATAAACCAAATAGATATTAGACAAGATCTACACCTTGCTCAATGAACTGGCCTCAACACACCCTATATACCGCAGAGAAATATATCTGAGTAATAAGAATCTTAAAACCCATGTATTGATATATCTCCATAAGGGAATCAAGTGTGTGCAGAGTGGCACAAACACAGCAGTGAAAATGAGCTAAACCCCATTATAGAAATAAATTTTAAAAACAAAATGCAGAAACAATGAAAGAGAGAAAAATTCTTACAAAATTTGCTCAGGGGCTGTGATGCAACCTGGATTGACCACATATAAACCCACAGCTGGATAAGACATAAGGCTGCACACTTGGGGCTGAGAGGATTGGTGAGCTTTGGTGAGCAACTGCCAAAAGTTTAATGCAATACTTCATGCTACTCATTCCAAGGGTCCCAAAACTCCAGCTTGAAGGGAATCTTCCTACAGCTAAACCATGCTTGGGAAACCCAGCGACTGGTATACCATATGATCGGGAAAGGTTTCTAAAACGCACCTCATTTTTCCTCTCCTGGGACTCCAGATCGACATTCCAGCCACTTTACTAACAATATCCCCACATGGAGAGTCAATGCCTTTAAATTCTGGTATCGCACAGTCTGCAGTTAGTGCGGAGGATGAATGGGAATAGGGGGAACCAGTGAGAAACTAGCTGTAGCAGTTTCAATGAGCACATGTCACTCTAATTTCACATCAGTAAGAAGAATAAACCAAAGGCACAGCAAGGTGACCCAGAAGAAGAATAGGGCCTGAAGGAATCCTGTGGTTATGAGGCAAGATCACAAAAATAAGAGCAGAAAAATGGAGCTAAGGGCCACTGCAATTCAAAAACCTGCAGAGTTATAAAGGCCAACTATTTTCAAAAAATATATTGAGGTAAGGCTATGAAGAGGCATTGGAGGCAAGGCAGAATTGCAGGAAACCGATTTCAGGAGGTAGACTGGAATTGCATTTAAAGCATAGGAAAAGAGGCAGAAGGTCGACAATGATGCACTTGGCCAAAAAGGGCGTATGCGTTTTTTCCTGAATATATTCAGGAAAAAACGCATACGCCCTTTTTGGCCAACCAAGCAAGCCTGCAAAGGAAATCTGCACTACAATGAAGTCTCACTTCCCCCTGGTCAAAAGGGCCATCTGAAAAAAGTGTAAAATCCAGAAAGGCAACACAGGCCATGGAGAACTGGGAGCCTTGATATGCTGATGGGAGGAATGTAAATTGCCACCAGCCAGTCGGGAGAAGTGTATGGTGTTTCCTGAAACATGTAAAAAAAAAGCAACAGAGCCTAGGGCACTTCCACTTATGGTCCTATAGCTTAGGGAAATTAAAATCAAAAAGACACAGCCACCCCAACGTTTGGGACGGCTCTGTTTACAAGAACCTCCTTTACGGTACAATTTCAATTTCGCAGAAAGTGAAAAATGGATGAAGAAGTTGTGGTACTTACGTACAATGCAATATCACTCAGCAATGAAATCTATGTCATCAGGCCCGTAGCAGCATAATGAGTGGATTCAGGTATGATGATTCTAACTGAAATAAGTCACACAGAAAAAGAAACATCATAAGATATCACTAATACACGGAATGTAAACTTGGCTACACAGGACCTGGATTACAAAACAGAAGAGCATCTCAAATTTAGAAAACCAACTTATGCTTGCTTAAGGGGAAAGGTGAGTTGGGGTGCTGCATAAAACCAGAGATTGAAATGAGCACAGATAAAGTTCCTTAAGCCAAATATGTAATAGACAAGAGCTACTCCTTGCTCAACGAAATGGACTCAACACCCCATATTAAACGCCTAAGAATGTACCTGACTACTAATTATCTTAAAACCTATGGATTGCTATGTCTCCGAAAGAGAATCAAGCATATGTACAGGGGCATAAACGCAGTAGTGATAGGATTGGAGAGGTTCGGTGAGCAAACAAAGACCCTTTGAAGTCATATTGCATGGTACCCATTCCACGGGTCTCAACTCTCCAGGTTTAAGGGATTCTTCCTTCAGCTAAAACATGCATGTGGAACCCAGAGTATGATCAACCGTGTGATCGGGAGACGTGTTCCAATATGTCTCAGTTCTCGTCCCCTGGTACTCGGGTGCAACATTCCAGACGCTTTACTAACACTCTCCTGACTTGGAGAGTCAGTGCCTTTAACCTCCTGTTTGACCCAGTTTGCAATTTCTGCGGAAGATGAACAGGGATAAGGAGGACCAATGAGAGACTAGCTGGAGGTGTCTGGACGGGCAAATTTAACTCTCATTTCCCACCAGGAAGAGAAATTAACCAAAGGCTCAGCATGCCCTGCGGGAACCAGATCAGGGCCTGAAGCAATCCTGCGGTGTTGCGGCCAGCTCACAAGAAAGCGAGTTAAAGAAAGGAGCTCAGGGGCACTGTAATTCACAAACCTGCAGAGTTATAAATGACAGCTATCGTCCAAAAATATACTGAAGTAAGCCTGCCAAGAGGACTTGAAAGTGGGGCAGAATTTCAGGAAACCGATTTCTGGAGGTGGACTGGATTTGCATTTAAAGCATAGGAAAAGAGGCAGAACATCCACAATGATGCACTTGGCCAAAAAGGGCGTATGCTTTTTTTCCTGAATATATTCAGGAAAAAAAGCATACGCCCTTTTTGGCCAACCAAGCAAGCTTGCAAAGGAAATCTGCACTACAATGAAGTCTCACTTCCCCCCAGTCAAAAGGGCCATCTGAAAAAAGTGTAAAATCCAGAAAGGCAGGACAGGCCATGGAGAACTGGGAGCCTTGTTATGCTGATGGGCGGGATGTAAATTGCCAACAGCCACTCGGGAGAAGTGTATGGTGTTTCCTGAAACATCTAAAAAACAAAGCAACAGAGCCTAGGTCAATTCCGCTTATGGTCCTATAGTTTAGGAAAATTAAAATCAAAAAGACACAGCCACCCCAAAGTTTGGAACGGCTCTGTTTACAAGAACCTCGTTTACGGTACAAGTTCAATATCGCAGAAAGCGAAAAATGGATAAAGAAGTTGTGGTACTTACGTACAATGCAATATCACTCAGCAATGAAATCTATGTCATCGGCCCATAGCAGCATAATGAGTGGATTCAGGTATGATGATTGTAACTGAAATAAGTCACACAGGAAAAGAAACATCATAAGATATCACTAATACACGGAATGTAAACTTGGCTACACAGAACTGAATTACAAAACAGAACAGGGTCTCAAATTTAGAAAACCAACTTATGCTTGCTTAAGGGGAAAGGTGAGTTGGGGTGCTGCATAAAACCAGAGATTGAAATGAGCACAGATAATGTTCCTTAAGCCAAATATGGAATAGACAAGAGCTACTCCTTGCTCAACGAAATGGACTCAAAATCCAAAATTAAACGCCTAAAAATGTACCTGACTAGTAAGTATATTAAAACCTATGGATTGCTATGTCTCTGAAAGAGAATCAAGCGTGAGTACAGGGGCATAAACGCAGCAGTGATAGGATTGGAGAGGTTCGGTGAGCAAATGAAGACCCTTTGAAGTCATATTGCATGGTACCCATTCCACGGGTCTCAACTCTCCAGGTTTAAGGGATTCTTCCTTCAGCTAAAACATGCATGTGGAACCCAGAGTATGATCAACCGTGTGATCGGGAGACGTGTTCCAATATGTCTCAGTTCTATTCCCCTGGTACTCGGGTGCAACATTCCAGATGCTTAACTGACACTCTCCCGACTTGGAGAGTCAATGCCTTTAACCTCCTGTTTGGCCCAGTTTGGAATTTCTGCGGAAGATGAACAGGAATAGGGAGAACCAATGAGAGACTAGCTGGAGGTGTCTGGACGGGCAAATTTAACTCTCATTTCCCACCAGGAAGAGGAATTAAGCAAAGGCTCAGCGTGCCGTGCCAGAAGCAGATTAGGGCCTGAAGCAATCCTGCGGTGTTGCGGCCATCTCACAAGAAAACGAGTTGAAGAAAGGAGCTCAGGGGGCACTGTAATTCACAAACCTGCAGAGTTATAAATGACAGCTATCGTCCAAAAATATACTGAAGTAAGGCTGCCAAGAGGACTTGAAAGCGGGGCAGAATTGCAGGAAACCGATTTCAGGAGGTAGACTGGAATTGCATTTAAAGCAAAGGAAAAGAGGCAGAAAGTCCACAATGATGCACTTGGCCAAAAAGGGCGTATTCGTTTTTTCCTGAATATATTCAGGAAAAAAGGCATACGTCCATTTTGGCCAACCAAGCAACCTTGCAAAGGAAATCTGCACTACAATGAAGTCTCACTTCCCCCTGGTCAAAACGGTCATCTGAAAAAAGTGTAAAATCCAGAAAGGCAGGACAGGCCATGGAGAATTGGGAGCCTTGTTATGCTGATGGGCGGGATGTAAATTGCCAACAGCCACTCGGGAGAAGTGTATGGTGTTTCCTGAAACATCTAAAAAACAGAGGAACAGAGCCTAGGGCAATTCCACTTATGGTCCTATAGCTTAGGGAAATTAAAATAAAAAAGACACAGCCACCCCAAAGTTTGGGACGGCTCTGTTTACAAGAACCGCGTTTATGGTACAAGTTCAATATCGCAGAAAGCGAAAAATGGATAAAGAAGTTGTGGTACTTACGTACAATGCAATATCACTCAGCAATGAAATCTATGTCATCAGGCCCATAGCAGCATAATGAGTGGATTCAGGTATGATGATTCTAACTGAAATAAGTCACACAGAAAAAGAAACATCATAAGGTATCACTAATACACGGAATGTAAACTTGGCTACAGAGGAACTGAATTACAAAACAGAACAGGGTCTCAAATTTAGAAAACCAACTTATGCTTGCTTAAGGGGAAAGGTGAGTTGGGGTGCTGCATAAAACCAGAGATTGAAATGAGCACAGATAAAGTTCCTTAAGCCAAATATGGAATAGACAAGAGCTACTCCTTGCTCAACGAAATGGACTCAACACCCCATATTAAACGCCTGAGAATGTACGTGACTTGTAAGTGTCTTAAAACTTATGGATTGCTATGTCTCCGAAAGAGAATCAAGCGTGTGTACAGGGGCATAAACGCAGCAGTGATAGGATTGGAGAGGTTCGGTGAGCAAATGAAGACCCTTTGAAGTCATATTGCATGGTACCCATTCCACGGGTCTCAACTCTCCAGGTTTAAGGGATTCTTCCTTCAGCTAAAACATGCATGTGGAACCCACAGTATGATCAACCGTGTGATCGGGAGACGTGTTCCAATGTCTCAGTTCTCGTCCCCTGGTACTCGGGTGCAACATTCCAGACGCATAACTAACACTCTCCCGACTTGGAGAGTCAGTGCCTTTAACCTCCTCTTTGGCCCAGTTTGCAATTTCTGCGGAAGATGAACAGGAATAGGGAGAACCAATGAGAGACTAGCTGGAGGTTTCTGGACGGGCAAATTTAACTCTCATTTCCCACCAGGAAGAGGAATTAAGCAAAGGCTCAGCGTGCCGTGCCGGAACCAGATTAGGGCCTGAAGCAATCCTGCGGTGTTACGGCCAGCTCACAAGAAAGCGAGTTGAAGAAAGGAGCTCAGGGGCACTGTAATTCACAAACCTGCAGAGTTATAAATGACAGCTATCGTCCAAAAATTTACTGAAGTAAGGCTGCCAAGAGGACTTGAAAGCGGGGCAGAATTGCAGGAAACCGATTTCAGGAGGTAGACTGGAATTGCATTTAAAGCATAGGAAAAGAGGCAGAATGTTGACAATGATGCACTTGGCCAAAAAGGGCGTATTCGTTTTTTCCTGAATATATTCAGGAAAAAACGCATACGCACTTTTTGGCCAACCAAGCAAGCTTGCAAAGGAAATCTGCACTACAATGAAGTCTCACTTCCCCCCGGTCAAAACGGCCATCTGAAAAAAGTGTAAAATCCAGAAAGGCAGGACAGGCCATGGAGAATTGGGAGCCTTGTTATGCTGATGGGCGGGATGTAAATTGTCAACAGCCACTTGGGAGAAGTGTATGGTGCTTCCTGAAACATCTAAAAAACAGAGGAACAGAGCCTAGGGCAATTCCACTTATGGTCCTATAGTTAAGGGAAATTAAAATAAAAAACACACAGCCACCCAAAAGTTTGTGACGGCTCTCTTTACAAGAACCTAATTTACGGGACAAGTTCAATATCACAGAAAGTGAAAAATGGATAAAGAAGTTGTGGTACTTACGTAGAATGCAATATCACTCAGCAATGAAATCTATGTCATCAGGCCCATAGCAGCATAATGAGTGGATTCAGGTATGATGATTCTAACTGAAATAAGTCACATAGAAAAAGAAACATCATAAGATATCACTAATACACGGAATGTAAACTTGGCTACACAGGAACTGGATTACAAAAGAGAACAGGGTCTCAAATTTAGAAAACCATCTTATGATTGCTTAAGGGGAAAGGTGAGTTGGGGTGCTGCATAAAACCAGAGATTGAAATGAGCACAGATAAAGTTCCTTAAGCCAAATATGTAATAGACAAGAGCTACTCCTTGCTCAACGAAATGGACTCAACACCCCATATTAAACACCTAACAATGTACCTGACTAGTAAGTATCTTACAACCTATGGATCGCTATGTCTCCGAAAGAGAATCAAGCGTGTGTACAGGGGCATAAACGCAGCAGTGATAGGATTGGAGAGGTTCGGTGAGCAAATGAAGACCCTTTGAAGTCATATTGCATGGTACCCATTCCACGGGTCTCAACTCTCCAACTTAAGGGATGCTTCCTTAGGTGAAATCATGCATGTGGAACCCAGAGTATGATCAACCGTGTGATCGGGAGACGTGTTCCAATATGTCTCAGTTCTCGTCCCCTGGTACTCGGGTGCAACATTCCAGACGCTTTACTAACACTCTCCCGACTTGGAGAGTCAGTGCCTTTAACCTCCTGTTTGGCCCAGTTTGCAACTTCTGCGGAAGATGAACAGGAATAGGGAGAACCAATGAGAGACTAGCTGGAGGTGTCTGGACGGGCAAATTTAACTCTCATTTCCCACCAGGAAGAGGAATTAACCAAAGGCTCAGCGTGCCGTGCCGGAACCAGATTAGGGCCTGAAGCAATCCTGCGGTGTTGCGGCCAGCTCACAAGAAAGCGAGTTGAAGAAAGGAGCTCAGGGGCACTGTAATTCACAAACCTGCAGAGTTATAAATGACAGCTATCGTCCAAAAATATACTGAAGTAAGGCTGCCAAGAGGACTTGAAAGCAGGGCAGAATTGCAGGAAACCGATTTCAGGAGGTAGACCGGAATTGCATTTAAAGCATAGGAAAAGAGGCAGAAAGTCGACAATGATGCACTTGGCCAAAAAGGGCGTATTTGTTTTTTCCTGAATATATTCAGGAAAAAAGGCATAGGTCCTTTTTGGCCAACCAAGCAAGCTTGCAAAAGAAATCTGCACTACAATGAAGTCTCACTTCTCCCCGGTCAAAAGGGCCACTGAAAGAAGTGTAAAATCCAGAAAGGCAGGACAGGCCATGGAGAACTGGGAGCCCTGTTATGCTGATGGGCGGGATGTAAATTGCCAACAGCCACTCGGGAGAAGTGTATGGTGTTTCCTGAAACATCTAAAAAACAGATGAACAGAGCCTAGGGCACTTCCACTTATGGTCCTATAGCTTAGGGAAATTAAAATCAAAAAGACACAGCCACCCAAAAGTTTCGGATGGCTCTGTTTACAAGAACCTCGTTTACGGTACAAGTTCAATATCGCAGAGGGCGAAAAATGGATAAAGAAGGTGTGGTACTTACGTACAATGCAATATCACTCAGCAATGAAATCTATGTCATCAGGCCCGTAGCAGCATAATGAGTGGATTCAGGTATGATGATTGTAACTGAAATAAGTCACACAGAAAAAGAAACATCATAAGATATCACTAATACACGGAATGTAAACTTGGCTATACAGGAACTGGATTACAAATCAGAAGAGGGTCTCAAATTTAGAAAACCAACTTATGCTTGCTTAAGGGGAAAGGTGAGTTGGGGTGCTGCATAAAACCAGAGATTGAAATGAGCACAGATAAAGTTCCTTAAGCCAAATATGTAATAGACAAGAGCTACTCCTTGCTCAACGAAATGGACTCAACACCCCATATGAAACGCCTAAGAATGTACCTGACTAGTAAGTATCTTAAAACCTATGGATCGCTATGTCTCCGAAAGAGAATCAAGCGTGTGTACAGGGGCATAAACGCAGCAGTGATAGGATTGGAGAGGTTCGGTGAGAAAATGAAGACCCTTTGAAGTCATATTGCATGGTACCCATTCCACGGGTCTCAACTCTCCAGGTTTAAGGGATTCTTCCTTCAGCTAAAACATGCATGTGGAACCCAGAGTATGATCAACCGTGTGATCGGGAGACGTGTTCCAATGTCTCAGTTCTCATCCCCTTGTACTCGGGTGCAACATTACAGACGCTTTACGAACACTCTCCCGACTTGGAGAGTCAGTGCCTTTAACCTCCTGTTTGGCCCAGTTTGCAATTTCTGTGGAAGATGAACAGGAATAGGGAGAACCAATGAGAGACTAGCTGGAGGTTTCTGGACGGGCAAATTTAACTCTCATTTCCCACCAGGAAGAGGAATTAACCAAAGGCTCAGCGTGCCATGCCAGAACCAGATTAGGGCCTGAAGCAATCCTGCAGTGTTGCGGCCAGCTCACAAGAAAGCGAGTTGAAGAAAGGAGCTCAGGGGCACTGTAATTCACAAACCTGCAGAGTTATAAATGACAGCTATCGTCCAAAAATATACTGAAGTAAGGCTGCCAAGAGGACTTGAAAGCGGGGCAGAATTGCAGGCAACCGATTTCAGGAGGTAGACTGGAATTGCATTTAAAGCATAGGAAAAGAGGCAGAACGTCGACAATGATGCACTTGGCCAAAAAGGGCGTATGCGTTTTTTCCTGAATATATTCAGGAAAAAAAGCATACGCACTTTTTCGCCAACCAAGCAAGCTTGCAAAGGAAATCTGCACTACAATGAAGTCTCACTTCCCCCAGGTCAAAAGGGCCATCTGAAAAAAGTGTAAAATCCAGAAAGGCAGGACAGGCCATGGAGAACTGGGAGCCTTGTTATGCTGATGGGCGGGATGTAAATTGCGAACAGCCACTGGGGAGAAGTGTATGGTGTTTCCTGAAACATCTAAAAAACAAAGCAACAGAGCCTAGGGCACTTCCACTTATGGTCCTATATCTTAGGGAAATTAAAATCAAAAAGACACAGCCACCCCAAAGTTTGGGACGGCTCTGTTTACAAGAACCTTGTTTACGGTACAAGTTCAATATCGCAGAAAGCGAAAAATGGATAAAGAAGGTGTGGTACTTACGTACAATGCAATATCACTCAGCAATGAAATCTATGTCATCAGGCCCGTAGCAGCATAATGAGTGGATTCAGGTATGATGATTCTAACTGAAATAAGTCACACAGAAAAAGAAACATCATAAGATATCACTAATACACGGAATGTAAACTTGGTATACAGGAAATGGATTACAAATCAGAAGAGGGTCTCAAATTTAGAAAACCAACTTATGCTTGCTTAAGGGGAAAGGTGAGTTGGGGTGCTGCATAAAACCAGAGATTGAAATGAGCACAGATAAAGTTCCTTAAGCCAAATATGTAATAGACAAGAGCTACTCCTTGCTCAACGAAATGGACTCAACACCCCATATTAAACACCTAAGAATGTACCTGACTAGTAAGTATCTTAAAACCTATGAATTGCTATGTCTCTGAAAGAGAATCAAGCGTGAGTACAGGGGCATAAACGCAGCAGTGATAGGATTGGAGAGGTTCGGTGAGCAAATGAAGACCCTTTGAAGTCATATTGCATGGTACCCATTCCACGGGTCTCAACTCTCCAGGTTTAAGGGATTCTTCCTTCAGCTAAAACATGCATGTGGAACCCAGAGTATGATCAACCGTGTGATCGGGAGACGTGTTGAAATATGTCTCAGTTCTCATCCCCTGGTACTCGGGTGCAACATTCCAGACGCTTTACTAACACTCTCCCGACTTGGAGAGTCAGTGCCTTTAACCTCCTGTTTGGCCCAGTTTGCAAATTCCGCGGAAGATGAACAGGAATACGGAGAACCAATGAGAGACTAGCTGGAGGTGTCTGGACAGGCAAATTTAACTCCCATTTCCCACCAGGAAGAGGAATTAACCAAAGGCTCAGCGTGCCGTGCCGGAACCAGATTAGGGCCTGAAGGAATCCTGCGGTGTTGCGGCCAGCTCACAAGAAAGCGAGTTTAAGAGAGCAGCTCAGGGGCACTGTAATTCACAAACCTGCAGAGTTATAAATGACAGCTATCGTCCAAAAATATACTGAAGTAAGGCTGCCAAGAGGACTTGAAAGCGGGGCAGAATTGCAGGAAACCGATTTCAGGAGGTAGACAGGAATTGCATTTAAAGCATAGGAAAAGAAGCAGAACGTCCACAATGATGGACTTGGCCAAAAAGGGCGTATGCGTTTTTTCCTGAATATATTCAGGATAAAACGCATACGCCCTTTTTGGCCAACCAAGCAAGCTTGCAAATGAAATCTGCACTACAATGAAGTCTCACTTCCCGGCGGTCAAAGGGGCCATCTGAAAAAAGTGTAAAATCCAGAAAGGCAGGACAGGCCATGGAGAACTGGGAGCCTTGTTATGCTGATGGGTGGGATGTAAACTCCCAACAGCCACTGGGGAGAAGTGTATGGTGTTTCCTGAAAAATCTAAAAAACAAAGCAACAGAGCCTAGGGCACTTCCACTTATGGTCCTATAGCTTAGGGAAATTAAAATCAAAAAGACACAGCCACCCCAAAGTTTGGGACGGCTCTGTTTACAAGAACCTCGTTTACGGTACAAGTTCAATATCGCAGAAAGTGAAAAATGGATAGAGAAGTTGTGCTACTTACGTACAATGCAATATCACTCAGCAATGAAATCTATGTCATCAGGCCCGTAGCAGAAAATGAGTGGGTTCAGGTATGATGAATCTAACTGAAATAAGTCACAGAGAAAAAGAAACATCATAAGATATCACTAATACACGGAATGTAAACTTGGCTACACAGGAACTGGATTACAAAACAGAACAGGGTCTCCAATTTAGAAAACCAACTTATGCTTGCTTAAGGGGAAAGGTGAGTTGGGGTGCTGCATAAAACCAGAGATTGAAATGAGCACAGATAAAGTTCCTTAAGCCAAATATGTAATAGACAAGAGCTACTCCTTCCTCAACAAAATGGACTCAAAACCCCATGTTAAACACCGTATAATGTACCTGACTTGTAAGTATCTTAAAACCTAAAGATTGCTATGTCTCTGAAAGAGAATCAAGCGTGAGTATAGGGGCATAAACGCAACAGTGATAAGATTGGAGAGGTTCGGTGAGCAAATGAAGACCCTTTGAAGTCATATTGCATGGTACCCATTCCACGGGTCTCAACTCTCCAGGTTTAAGGGATTCTTCCTTCAGCTAAAACATGCATGTGGAACCTAGAGTATGATCAACTGTGTGACCGGGAGACGTGTTCCAATATGTCTCAGTTCTCGTCCCCTGGTACTCGGGTGCAACATTCCAGACGCTTTACTAACACTCTCCTGAATTGGAGAGTCAGTGCCTTTAACCTCCTGTTTGGCCCAGGTTGCAAATTCCGTGGAAGATTAACAGGAATAGGGAGAACCAATGAGAGACTAGCTGGAGGTGTCTGGACGGGCAAATTTAACTCTCATTTCCCACCATGAAGAGGAATTAACCAAAGGCTCAGCGTGCCATGTCGGAATCAGATTAGGGCCTGAAGCAATCCTGCGGTGTTGCTGCCAGCTCACAAGAAAGCAATTTGAAGAAAGGAGTTCAGTGGCACTGTAATTCACAAACCTGCAGAGTTATAAATGACAGCTATCGTCCAAAAATATACTGAAGTAAGGCTTCCAAGAGGACTTGAAAGCCGGGTAGAATTGCAGGAAACCGATTTCAGGAGGTAGACTGGAATTGCATTTAAAGCATAGGAAAAGAGGCAGAACGTCGACAATGAAGCACTAGGCCAAAAAGGGCGTATGCGTTTTTTCCTGAATATATTCAGGAAAAAACGCATACGCCCTTTTTGGCCAACCAAGCAAGCTTGCAAAGGAAATCTGCACTACAATGAAGTCTCACTTCCCCCCGGTCAAAAGGGCCATCTGAAAAAAGTGTAAAATCCAGAAAGGCAGGACAGGCCATGGAGAACTGGGAGCCTTGTTATGTTGATGGGCGGGATGTAAATTGCCAACAGCCACTCAGGAGAAGTGTATGGTGTTTCCTGAAACATCGAAAAAACAAAGCAACAGAGCCTAGGGCAGTTCCACTTATGGTCCTATAGCTTAGGGAAATTGAAATCAAAAAGACACAGCCACCCCAAAATTTGGGACAGCTCTGTTTACAAGAACCCCGTTTATGGTACAAGTTCAATATCGCAGAAAGTGAAAACTGGATAAAGAAGTTGTGGTACTTACGTACAATGCAATATCAATCAGCAATGAAATCTATGTCATCAGGCCTGTAAAGCATAGAGTGGATTCAGGTATGATGATTCTAACTGAAATAAGTCACACAGAAAAAGAAACATCATAAGATAACACTAATACACGGAGTGTAAACTTGGCTACACAGGAACTGGATTACAAAACAGAACAGGTTCTCAAATTTAGAAAACCAACTTATGCTTGCTTAAGGGGAAAGGTGAGTTGGGGTGCTGCATAAAACCAGAGATTGAAATGAGCACAGATAAAGTTCCTTAAGCCAAATATGTAATAGACAAGGGCTACTCCTTGCTCAACGAAATGGACTCAAAACCCCTTATTAAACGCCTAATAATGTACCTGACTAGTAAGTATCTTAAAACTTATGGATTGCTATGTCTCTGAAAGAGAATCAAGCGTGAGTACAGGGGCATAAACGCAGCAGTGATAGGATTGGAGAGGTTTGGTGAGCAAATGAAGACCCTTTGAAGTCACATTGCATGGTACCCATTCCACGGGTCGCAACTCTCCAAGTTTAAGGGATTCTTCCTTCAGCTAAAAAATGCATGTGGAACACAGAGTGTGATCAACCGTGTGATCGGGAGATGTGTTCTAATATGTCTCAGTTCTCATCCCCTGGTACTCGGGTGCAAAATTGCAGACGCTTTACTAATATTCTCCCGACTTGGAGAGACAGTGCCTTTAACCTCCTGTTTGGCCCAGTTTGCAATTTCTGCGGAAGATGAACAGGAATAGGGAGAACCAATGAGAGACTAGCTGGAGGTGTCTGGACGGGCAAATTTAACTCTCATTTCCCACCAGGAAGAGGAATTAACCAAAGGCTCAGCGTGCCGTGCCAGAACCAGATTAGGGCCTGAAGCAATCCTGCGGTGTTGAGGCCAGCTCACAAGAAAGCGAGTTGAAGAAAGGAGCTCAGGGGCACTGTCATTCACAAACCTGCAGAGTTATAAATGACAGCTATCGTACAAAAATCTACTGAAGTAAGGCTGCCAAGAGGGCCTGAAACCGGGGCAGAATTGCAGGAAACCGATTTCAGGTGGTAGACTTGATTTGCATTTAAAGCATAGGAAAAGAGGCAGAACGTCGACAATGATTCACTTGCCAAAAAGGGCGTATGCTTTTTTTCCTGAATATATTCAGGAAAAAAAGCATACGCCCTTTTAGGCCAACCAAGCAAGCTTGCAAAGGAAATCTGCACTACAATGAAGTCTCACTTCCCCCCAGTCAAATGGGCCATCTGAAAAAAGTGTAAAATCCAGAAAGGCAGGACAGGCCATGGAGAACTGGGAGCCTTGTTATGCTGATGGGCGGGATGTAAATTGCCAACAGCCACTCAGGAGAAGTGTATGGTGTTTCCTGGAATGTCTAAAACAAAGCAACAGAGCCTAGGGCACTTCCACTTATGGTCCTATAGCTTAGGGAAATTAAAATAAAAAAGACACAGCCACCCCAAAGTTTGGGACGGCTCTGTTTACAAGAACCTCGTTTACGGTACAAGTTCAATTTCACAGAAAGCGAAAAATGGATAAAGAAGTTGTGGTACTTAAGTACAATGCAATATCACTCAGCAATGAAATCTATGTGATCAGGCCCATAGCAGCATAATGAGTGGATTCAGGTATGATGATTCTAACTGAAATAAGTCACACAGAAAAAGAAACATCATAAGATATCACTAATACACGGAATGTAAACTTGGCTACACAGGAACTGGATTACAAAACAGAACAGGGTCTCAAATTTAGAAAACCAACTTATGCTTGCTTAAGGGGAAAGGTGAGTTGGGGTGCTGCATAAAACCAGAGATTGAAATGAGCACAGATAAAGTTCCTTAAGCCAAATATGGAATAGACAAGAGCTACTCCTTGCTCAACGAAATGGACTCAACACCCCATATTAAACGCCTAAGAATGTACCTGACTAGTAAGTATCTTAAAACCTATGGATCGCTATGTCTCCGAAAGAGAATCAAGCGTGTGTACAGGGGCATAAACGCAGCAGTGATAGGATTGGAGAGGTTCGGTGAGCAAATGAAGACGCTTTGAAGTCATATTGCATGGTACCCATTCCACGGGTCTCAACTCTCCAGGTTTAAGGGATTCTTCCTTCAGCTAAATCATGCATGTGGAACCCAGAGTATGATCAACCGTGTGATCGGGAGTCGTGGTCCAATATGTCTCCATTCTCGTCCCCTGGTACTCGGGTGCAACATTCCAGACGCTTTACTAACACTCTCCCGACTTGGAGAGTCAGTGCCTTTAACCTCCTGTTTGGCCCAGTTTGCAATTTCTGCGGAAGATGAACAGGAATAGGGAGAACCAATGAGAGACTAGCTGGAGGTGTCTGGACGGGCAAATTTAACTCTCATTTCCCACCAGGAAGAGGAATTAACCAAAGGCTCAGCGTGCCGTGCCAGAACATGATTAGGGCCTGAAGCAATCCTGCGGTGTTGCGGCCAGCTCACAGGCAAGCGAGTTGAAGAAAGGAGCTCAGGGGCACTGTAATTCACAAACCTGCAGAGTTATAAATGACAGCTATCGTCAAAAAATACACTGAAGTAAGGCTTCCAAGAGGACTTGAAAGCGGGGCAGAATTCCAGGAAACCGATTTCAGGAGGTAGACTGGAATTGCATTTAAAGCATAGGAAAAGAGGCAGAACGTCGACAATGATGCACTTGGCCAAAAAGGACGTATGAGTTTTTTCCTGAATATATTCAGGAAAAAACGCATACGCACTTTTTGGCCAACCAAGCAAGCTTGCAAAGGAAATCTGCACTATAATGAAGTCTCACTTCCCCACGGTCAAAAGGGCCATCTGAAAAAAGTGTAAAATCCAGAAAGGCAGGACAGGCCATGGAGAACTGGGAGCCTTGTTATGCGGATGGGCGGGATGTAAATTGCCAACAGCCACTCAGGAGAAGTGTATGGTGTTTCCTGAAACATCTAAAAAACTGAGGAACAGAGCCTAGGGCACTTCCACTTATGGTCCTATAGCTTAGGTAAATTAAAATCAAAAAGACACAGCCACCCCAAAGTTTGGGACAGCTCTGTTTACAAGAACCTCGTTTACGGTACAAGTTCAATATCGCAGAAAGCGAAAAATGGATAAAAAAGTTGTGGTACTTACGTACAATGCAATATCACTCAGCAATGAAATCTATGTCATCATGCCCGTAGCAGCATAATGAGTGGATTCAGGTATGATGATTCTAACTGAAATAAGTCACACAGAAAAAGAAACGTCATAAGATATAACTAATACACGGAATGTAAACTTGGCTACACAGGCACTGAATTACAAAACAGAACAGGGTCTCAAATTTAGAAAACCAACTTATGCTTGCTTAAGGGGAAAGGTGAGTTGGGGTGCTGCATAAAACCAGAGATTGAAATGAGCACAGATAAAGTTCCTTAAGCCAAATATGTAATAGACAAGAGCTACTCCTTGCTCAACGAAATGGACTCAACACCCCATATTAAATGCCTAAGAATGTACCTGACTAGTAAGTATCTTAAAACCTATGGATTGCTATGTCTCCAAAAGAGAACCAAGCGTGAGTACAGGGGCATAAACGCAGCAGTGATAGGATTGGAGAGGTTCGGTGAGCAAATGAAGACCCTTTGAAGTCACATTGCATGGTACCCATTCCACGGGTCTCAACTCTCCAGGTTTAAGGGATTCTTCCTTCAGCAAAAACATGCATGTGGAACCCAGAGTATGATCAACCATATGATCGTGAGACGTGTTCAAATATGTCTAAGTTCTCGTACCCTGGTACTCGGGTGCAACATTCCAAATGCTTTATTAACACTCTCCCGACTTGGAGAGTCAGTGCCTTTAACCTCCTGTTTGGCCCAGTTTGCAATTTCTGAGGAAGATGAACAGGAATAGGGAGAACCAATGAGAGACTAGCTGGAGGTGTCTGGACGGGCGAATTTAACTCTCATTTCCCACCAGGAAGAGGAATTAACCAAAGGCTCAGCATACCGTGCCGGAACCAGATTAGGGCCTGAAGCAATCCTGCGGTATTGCGGCCAGCTCACAAGAAAGCGAGTTGAAGAAAGGAGCTCAGGGACACTGTAATTCACAAACCTGCAGAGTTATAAATGACAGTTATTGTCCAAAAATATACTGAAGTAAGGCTGCCAAGAGGACTTGAAAGCCGGGCAGAATTGCAGGAAACCGATTTCAGGAGGTAGACTGGAATTGCATTTAAAGCATAGGAAAAGAGGCAGAACGTCCACAATGATGCACTGGCCAAAAAGGGCGTATGCGTTTTTTCCTGAATATATTCAGGACAAAACGCATACGCCCTTTTTGGCCAACCAAGCAAGCTTGCAAAGGAAATCTGCACTACAATGAAGTCTCACTTCCCCCCGGTCAAAAGGGCCATCTGAAAAAAGTGTAAAATCCAGAAAGGCAGGACAGGCCATGGAGAACTGGGAGCCTTGTTATGCTGATGGGCAGGATGTAAATTGCCAACAGCCACTCGGGAGAAGTGTATGGTGTTTCCTGAAACATCTAAAAAACTGAGGAACACAGCCTAGGGCACTTCCAATTATGGTCCTATAGCTTAGGGAAATTAAAATAAAAAAGACACAGCCATCCCACAATTTGGGACAGCTCTGTTTACAAGAACCTCAGTCACGGTACAAGTTCAATATCGCAGAATGCGAAAAATGGATAAAGAAGTTGTGGTACTTACGTACAATGCAATATCAATCAGCAATAAAATCTATATCATCAGGCCTGTAAAGCATAGAGTGGATTCAGGTACGATGATTCTAACTGAAATAAGTCACACAGAAAAAGAAACGTCATAAGATATCACTAATACACGGAATGTAAACTTGGCTACACAGGCACTGAATTACAAAACAGAACAGGGTCTCAAATTTAGAAAACCAACTTATGCTTGCTTAAGGGGAAAGGTGAGTTGGGGTGCTGCATAAAATCAGAGATTGAAATGAGCACAGATAAAGTTCCTTAAGCCAAATATGTAATAGACAAGGGCTACTCCTTGCTCAACGAAATGGACTCAAAACCCCATATTAAATGCCTAAGAATGTACCTGACCAGTAAGTATCTTAAAACTTATGTATTGGTATGTCTCTGAAAGAGAATCAAGCGTGAGTACAGGGGCATAAACGCAGCAGTGATAGGATTGGAGAGGTTCGGTGAGCAAATGAAGACCCTTTGAAGTCATATTGCATGGTACCCATTCCACGGGTCTCAACTCTCCAAGTTTAAGGGATTCTTCCTTCAGCTAAAAAATGCATGTGGAACACAGAGTGTGATGAACCGTGTGATCGGGAGTCGTGTTCTAATATGTCTCAGTTCTCATCCCCTGGTACTCAGGTGCAACATTGCAGACGCTTTACTAACATTCTCCCGACATGGAGAGACAGTGCCTTTAACCTCCTGTTTGGCCCAGTTTGCAATTTCTGCGGAAGATGAACAGGAATAGGGAGAACCAATGAGAGACTAGCTGGAGGTGTCTGGACGGGCAAATTTAACTCTCATTTCCCACCAGGAAGAGGAATTAACCAAAGGCTCAGCGTGCCGTGCCGGAACCAGATTAGGGCCTGAAGCAATCCTGCGGTGTTGCGGCCAGCTCACAAGAAAGCGAGTTGAAGAAAGGAGCTCTGGGGCACTGTAATTCACAAACCTGCAGAGTTATAAATGACAGCTATCGCCCAAATATCTACTGAAGTAAGGCTGCCAAGAGGGCTTGAAACCAGGGCAGAATTGCGGGAAACCAATTTCAGGAGGTAGACTTGATTTGCATTTAAAGCATAGGAAAAGAGGCAGAACGTCGTCAATGATGCACTTGCCAAAAAGGGCGTATGCGTTTTTTCCTGAATATATTCAGGAAAAAACGCATACGCCCTTTTTAGCCAACCAAGCAAGCTTGCAAAGGAAATCTGCACTACAATGAAGTCTCACTTCCCCCCAGTCAAAAGGGTCATCTGAAAAAAGTATAAAATCCAGAAAGGCAGGACAGGCCATGGAGAACTGGGAGCCTTGATATGCTGATGGGCGGGATGTAAATTGCCAACAGCCACTAGGGAGAGGTGTATGGTGTTTCCTGAAACATATAAAAAACAAAGCAACAGAGCCTAGGGCACTTCCACTTATGGTCCTATAGCTTAGGGAAATTAAAATAAAAAAGACACAGCCACCCCAAAGCTTGTGACGGCTCCCTTTACAAGAACCTCGTTTACGGTACAAGTTTAATATCGCAGAAAGCAAAAAATGGATAAAGAAGTTGTGGTACTTATGTACAATGCAATATCACTCAGCAATGAAATCTATGTCATCAGGCACGTAGCAGCATAATGAGTGGATTCAGGTATGATGATTCTAACTGAAATAAGTCACACAGAAAAAGAAACATCATAAGATATCACTAATACACGGAATGTAACCTTGGCTACACAGGCACTGAATTACAAAACAGAACAGGGTCTCAAATTTAGAAAACCAACTTATGCTTGCTTAAGGGGAAAGGTGAGTTGGGGTGCTGCATAAAACCAGAGATTGAAATGAGCACAGATAAAGTTCCTTAAGCCAAATATGTAATAGACAAGAGCTACTCCTTGCTCAACGAAATGGACTCAACACCCCATATTAAACGCCAATGAATGTACCTGTCTAGTAAGTATCTTAAAACCTATGGATCGCTATGTCTCTGAAAGAGAATCAAGCGTGTGTACAGGGGCATAAACGCAGCAGTGATAGGTTTGGAGAGGTTCGGTGAGCAAATGAAGACCCTTTGAAGTCATATTGCATGGTACCCATTCCACGGGTCTCAACTCTCCAGGTTTAAGGGATTCTTCCTTCAGCTGAAACATGCATGTGGAACCCAGAGTATGATCAACCGTGTGATCGGGAGACGTGTTCAAATATGTCTCAGTTCTCATCCCCTTGTACTCGGGTGCAACATTACAGACGCTTTACGAACACTCTCCCGACTTGGAGAGTCAGTGCCTTTAACCTCCTGTTTGGCCCAGTTTGCAATTTCTGTGGAAGATGAACAGGAATAGGGAGAACCAATGAGAGACTAGCTGGAGGTTTCTGGACGGGCAAATTTAACTCTCATTTCCCACCAGGAAGAGGAATTAACCAAAGGCTCAGCGTGCCATTCCAGAACCAGATTAGGGCCTGAAGCAATCCTGCGGTGTTGCGGCCAGCTCACAAGAAAGCGAGTTGAAGAAAGGAGCTCAGGGGCACTGTAATTCACAAACCTGCAGAGTTATAAATGACAGCTATCGTCCAAAAATATACTGAAGTAAGGCTGCCAAGAGGACTTGAAAGCGGGGCAGAATTGCAGGCAACCGATTTCAGGATGTAGACTGGAATTGCATTTAAAGCATAGGAAAAGAGGCAGAACGTCGACAATGATGCACTTGGCCAAAAAGGGCGTATGCGTTTTTTCCTGAATATATTCAGGAAAAAAAGCATACGCACTTTTTCGCCAACCAAGCAAGCTTGCAAAGGAAATCTGCACTACAATGAAGTCTCACTTCCCCCAGGTCAAAAGGGCCATCTGAAAAAAGTGTAAAATCCAGAAAGGCAGGACAGGCCATGGAGAACTGGGAGCCTTGTTATGCTGATGGGCGGGATGTAAATTGCGAACAGCCACTGGGGAGAAGTGTATGGTGTTTCCTGAAACATCTAAAAAACAAAGCAACAGAGCCTAGGGCACTTCCACTTATGGTCCTATATCTTAGGGAAATTAAAATCAAAAAGACACAGCCACCCCAAAGTTTGGGACGGCTCTGTTTACAAGAACCTTGTTTACGGTACAAGTTCAATATCGCAGAAAGCGAAAAATGGATAAAGAAGGTGTGGTACTTACGTACAATGCAATATCACTCAGCAATGAAATCTATGTCATCAGGCCCGTAGCAGCATAATGAGTGGATTCAGGTATGATGATTCTAACTGAAATAAGTCACACAGAAAAAGAAACATCATAAGATATCACTAATACACGGAATGTAAACTTGGTATACAGGAAATGGATTACAAATCAGAAGAGGGTCTCAAATTTAGAAAACCAACTTATGCTTGCTTAAGGGGAAAGGTGAGTTGGGGTGCTGCATAAAACCAGAGATTGAAATGAGCACAGATAAAGTTCCTTAAGCCAAATATGTAATAGACAAGAGCTACTCCTTGCTCAACGAAATGGACTCAACACCCCATATTAAACACCTAAGAATGTACCTGACTAGTAAGTATCTTAAAACCTATGAATTGCTATGTCTCTGAAAGAGAATCAAGCGTGAGTACAGGGGCATAAACGCAGCAGTGATAGGATTGGAGAGGTTCGGTGAGCAAATGAAGACCCTTTGAAGTCATATTGCATGGTACCCATTCCACGGGTCTCAACTCTCCAGGTTTAAGGGATTCTTCCTTCAGCTAAAACATGCATGTGGAACCCAGAGTATGATCAACTGTGTGACCGGGAGACGTGTTCCAATATGTCTCAGTTCTCGTCCCCTGGTACTCGGGTGCAACATTCCAGACGCTTTACTAACACTCTCCTGAATTGGAGAGTCAGTGCCTTTAACCTCCTGTTTGGCCCAGGTTGCAAATTCCGCGGAAGATTAACAGGAATAGGGAGAACCAATGAGAGACTAGCTGGAGGTGTCTGGACGGGCAAATTTAACTCTCATTTCCCACCATGAAGAGGAATTAACCAAAGGCTCAGCGTGCCATGTCGGAATCAGATTAGGGCCTGAAGCAATCCTGCGGTGTTGCTGCCAGCTCACAAGAAAGCAATTTGAAGAAAGGAGTTCAGTGGCACTGTAATTCACAAACCTGCAGAGTTATAAATGACAGCTATCGTCCAAAAATATACTGAAGTAAGGCTGCCAAGAGGACTTGAAAGCCGGGTAGAATTGCAGGAAACCGATTTCAGGAGGTAGACTGGAATTGCATTTAAAGCATAGGAAAAGAGGCAGAACGTCGACAATGAAGCACTAGGCCAAAAAGGGCGTATGCGTTTTTTCCTGAATGTATTCAGGAAAAAACGCATACGCCCTTTTTGGCCAACCAAGCAAGCTTGCAAAGGAAATCTGCACTACAATGAAGTCTCACTTCCCCCCCGTCAAAAGGGCCATCTGAAAAAAGTGTAAAATCCAGAAAGGCAGGACAGGCCATGGAGAACTGGGAGCCTTGTTATGTTGATGGGCGGGATGTAAATTGCCAACAGCCACTCAGGAGAAGTGTATGGTGTTTCCTGAAACATCAAAAAAACAAAGCAACAGAGCCTAGGGCAGTTCCACTTATGGTCCTATAGCTTAGGGAAATTGAAATCAAAAAGACACAGCCACCCCAAAATTTGGGACAGCTCTGTTTACAAGAACCCCGTTTATGGTACAAGTTCAATATCGCAGAAAGTGAAAACTGGATAAAGAAGTTGTGGTACTTACGTACAATGCAATATCAATCAGCAATGAAATCTATGTCATCAGGCCTGTAAAGCATAGAGTGGATTCAGGTATGATGATTCTAACTGAAATAAGTCACACAGAAAAAGAAACATCATAAGATAACACTAATACACGGAGTGTAAACTTGGCTACACAGGAACTGGATTACAAAACAGAACAGGTTCTCAAATTTAGAAAACCAACTTATGCTTGCTTAAGGGGAAAGGTGAGTTGGGGTGCTGCATAAAACCAGAGATTGAAATGAGCACAGATAAAGTTCCTTAAGCCAAATATGTAATAGACAAGGGCTACTCCTTGCTCAACGAAATGGACTCAAAACCCCTTATTAAACGCCTAATAATGTACCTGACTAGTAAGTATCTTAAAACTTATGGATTGCTATGTCTCTGAAAGAGAATCAAGCGTGAGTACAGGGGCATAAACGCAGCAGTGATAGGATTGGAGAGGTTTGGTGAGCAAATGAAGACCCTTTGAAGTCACATTGCATGGTACCCATTCCACGGGTCGCAACTCTCCAAGTTTAAGGGATTCTTCCTTCAGCTAAAAAATGCATGTGGAACACAGAGTGTGATCAACCGTGTGATCGGGAGATGTGTTCTAATATGTCTCAGTTCTCATCCCCTGGTACTCGGGTGCAAAATTGCAGACGCTTTACTAATATTCTCCCGACTTGGAGAGACAGTGCCTTTAACCTCCTGTTTGGCCCAGTTTGCAATTTCTGCGGAAGATGAACAGGAATAGGGAGAACCAATGAGAGACTAGCTGGAGGTGTCTGGACGGGCAAATTTAACTCTCATTTCCCACCAGGAAGAGGAATTAACCAAAGGCTCAGCGTGCCGTGCCAGAACCAGATTAGGGCCTGAAGCAATCCTGCGGTGTTGAGGCCAGCTCACAAGAAAGCGAGTTGAAGAAAGGAGCTCAGGGGCACTGTCATTCACAAACCTGCAGAGTTATAAATGACAGCTATCGTACAAAAATCTACTGAAGTAAGGCTGCCAAGAGGGCCTGAAACCGGGGCAGAATTGCAGGAAACCGATTTCAGGTGGTAGACTTGATTTGCATTTAAAGCATAGGAAAAGAGGCAGAACGTCGACAATGATTCACTTGCCAAAAAGGGCGTATGCTTTTTTTCCTGAATATATTCAGGAAAAAAAGCATACGCCCTTTTAGGCCAACCAAGCAAGCTTGCAAAGGAAATCTGCACTACAATGAAGTCTCACTTCCCCCCAGTCAAATGGGCCATATGAAAAAAGTGTAAAATCCAGAAAGGCAGGACAGGCCATGGAGAACTGGGAGCCTTGTTATGCTGATGGGCGGGATGTAAATTGCCAACAGCCACTCAGGAGAAGTGTATGGTGTTTCCTGGAATGTCTAAAACAAAGCAACAGAGCCTAGGGCACTTCCACTTATGGTCCTATAGCTTAGGGAAATTAAAATAAAAAAGACACAGCCACCCCAAAGTTTGGGACGGCTCTGTTTACAAGAACCTCGTTTACGGTACAAGTTCAATTTCACAGAAAGCGAAAAATGGATAAAGAAGTTGTGGTACTTAAGTACAATGCAATATCACTCAGCAATGAAATCTATGTGATCAGGCCCATAGCAGCATAATGAGTGGATTCAGGTATGATGATTCTAACTGAAATAAGTCACACAGAAAAAGAAACATCATAAGATATCACTAATACACGGAATGTAAACTTGGCTACACAGGAACTGGATTACAAAACAGAACAGGGTCTCAAATTTAGAAAACCAACTTATGCTTGCTTAAGGGGAAAGGTGAGTTGGGGCGCTGCATAAAACCAGAGATTGAAATGAGCACAGATAAAGTTCCTTAAGCCAAATATGGAATAGACAAGAGCTACTCCTTGCTCAACGAAATGGACTCAACACCCCATATTAAACGCCTAAGAATGTACCTGACTAGTAAGTATCTTAAAACCTATGGATCGCTATGTCTCCGAAAGAGAATCAAGCGTGTGTACAGGGGCATAAACGCAGCAGTGATAGGATTGGAGAGGTTCGGTGAGCAAATGAAGACGCTTTGAAGTCATATTGCATGGTACCCATTCCACGGGTCTCAACTCTCCAGGTTTAAGGGATTCTTCCTTCAGCTAAATCATGCATGTGGAACCCGGAGTATGATCAACCGTGTGATGGGGAGTCGTGGTCCAATATGTCTCCATTCTCGTCCCCTGGTACTCGGGTGCAACATTCCAGACGCTTTACTAACACTCTCCCGACTTGGAGAGTCAGTGCCTTTAACCTCCTGTTTGGCCCAGTTTGCAATTTCTGCGGAAGATGAACAGGAATAGGGAGAACCAATGAGAGACTAGCTGGAGGTGTCTGGACGGGCAAATTTAACTCTCATTTCCCACCAGGAAGAGGAATTAACCAAAGGCTCAGCGTGCCGTGCCAGAACATGATTAGGGCCTGAAGCAATCCTGCGGTGTTGCGGCCAGCTCACAGGCAAGCGAGTTGAAGAAAGGAGCTCAGGGGCACTGTAATTCACAAACCTGCAGAGTTATAAATGACAGCTATCGTCAAAAAATACACTGAAATAAGGCTTCCAAGAGGACTTGAAAGCGGGGCAGAATTGCAGGAAACCGATTTCAGGAGGTAGACTGGAATTGCATTTAAAGCATAGGAAAAGAGGCAGAACGTCGACAATGATGCACTTGGCCAAAAAGGACGTATGAGTTTTTTCCTGAATATATTCAGGAAAAAACGCATACGCACTTTTTGGCCAACCAAGCAAGCTTGCAAAGGAAATCTGCACTATAATGAAGTCTCACTTCCCCACGGTCAAAAGGGCCATCTCAAAAAAGTGTAAAATCCAGAAAGGCAGGACAGGCCATGGAGAACTGGGAGTCTTGTTATGCGGATGGGCGGGATGTAAATTGCCAACAGCCACTCAGGAGAAGTGTATGGTGTTTCCTGAAACATCTAAAAAACTGAGGAACATAGCCTAGGGCACTTCCACTTATGGTCCTATAGCTTAGGTAAATTAAAATCAAAAAGACACAGCCACCCCAAAGTTTGGGACAGCTCTGTTTACAAGAACCTCGTTTACGGTACAAGTTCAATATCGCAGAAAGCGAAAAATGGATAAAAAAGTTGTGGTACTTACGTACAATGCAATATCACTCAGCAATGAAATCTATGTCATCATGCCCGTAGCAGCATAATGAGTGGATTCAGGTATGATGATTCTAACTGAAATAAGTCACACAGAAAAAGAAACGTCATAAGATATAACTAATACACGGAATGTAAACTTGGCTACACAGGCACTGAATTACAAAACAGAACAGGGTCTCAAATTTAGAAAACCAACTTATGCTTGCTTAAGGGGAAAGGTGAGTTGGGGTGCTGCATAAAACCAGAGATTGAAATGAGCACAGATAAAGTTCCTTAAGCCAAATATGTAATAGACAAGAGCTACTCCTTGCTCAACGAAATGGACTCAACACCCCATATTAAATGCCTAAGAATGTACCTGACTAGTAAGTATCTTAAAACCTATGGATTGCTATGTCTCCAAAAGAGAACCAAGCGTGAGTACAGGGGTATAAACGCAGCAGTGATAGGATTGGAGAGGTTCGGTGAGCAAATGAAGACCCTTTGAAGTCACATTGCATGGTACCCATTCCACGGGTCTCAACTCTCCAGGTTTAAGGGATTCTTCCTTCAGCAAAAACATGCATGTGGAACCCAGAGTATGATCAACCATGTGATCGTGAGACGTGTTCAAATATGTCTAAGTTCTCGTACCCTGGTACTCGGGTGCAACATTCCAGACGCTTTACTAACACTCTCCCGACTTGGAGAGTCAGTGCCTTTAACCTCCTGTTTGGCCCAGTTTGCAATTTCTGAGGAAGATGAACAGGAATAGGGAGAACCAATGAGAGACTAGCTGGAGGTGTCTGGACGGGCGAATTTAACTCTCATTTCCCACCAGGAAGAGGAATTAACCAAAGGCTCAGCATACCGTGCCGGAACCAGATTAGGGCCTGAAGCAATCCTGCGGTATTGCGGCCAGCTCACAAGAAAGCGAGTTGAAGAAAGGAGCTCAGGGACACTGTAATTCACAAACCTGCAGAGTTATAAATGACAGTTATTGTCCAAAAATATACTGAAGTAAGGCTGCCAAGAGGACTTGAAAGCCGGGCAGAATTGCAGGAAACCGATTTCAGGAGGTAGACTGGAATTGCATTTAAAGCATAGGAAAAGAGGCAGAACGTCCACAATGATGCACTGGCCAAAAAGGGCGTATGCGTTTTTTCCTGAATATATTCAGGACAAAACGCATACGCCCTTTTTGGCCAACCAAGCAAGCTTGCAAAGGAAATCTGCACTACAATGAAGTCTCACTTCCCCCCGGTCAAAAGGGCCATCTGAAAAAAGTGTAAAATCCAGAAAGGCAGGACAGGCCATGGAGAACTGGGAGCCTTGTTATGCTGATGGGCAGGATGTAAATTGCCAACAGCCACTCGGGAGAAGTGTATGGTGTTTCCTGAAACATCTAAAAAACTGAGGAACACAGCCTAGGGCACTTCCAATTATGGTCCTATAGCTTAGGGAAATTAAAATAAAAAAGACACAGCCATCCCACAATTTGGGACAGCTCTGTTTACAAGAACCTCAGTCACGGTACAAGTTCAATATCGCAGAAAGCGAAAAATGGATAAAGAAGTTGTGGTACTTACGTACAATGCAATATCAATCAGCAATAAAATCTATGTCATCAGGCCTGTAAAGCATAGAGTGGATTCAGGTACGATGATTCTAACTGAAATAAGTCACACAGAAAAAGAAACGTCATAAGATATCACTAATACACGGAATGTAAACTTGGCTACACAGGCACTGAATTACAAAACAGAACAGGGTCTCAAATTTAGAAAACCAACTTATGCTTGCTTAAGGGGAAAGGTGAGTTGGGGTGCTGCATAAAATCAGAGATTGAAATGAGCACAGATAAAGTTCCTTAAGCCAAATATGTAATAGACAAGGGCTACTCCTTGCTCAACGAAATGGACTCAAAACCCCATATTAAATGCCTAAGAATGTACCTGACTAGTAAGTATCTTAAAACTTATGGATTGGTATGTCTCTGAAAGAGAATCAAGCGTGAGTACAGGGGCATAAACGCAGCAGTGATAGGATTGGAGAGGTTCGGTGAGCAAATGAAGACCCTTTGAAGTCATATTGCATGGTACCCATTCCACGGGTCTCAACTCTCCAAGTTTAAGGGATTCTTCCTTCAGCTAAAAAATGCATGTGGAACACAGAGTGTGATGAACCGTGTGATCGGGAGACGTGTTCTAATATGTCTCAGTTCTCATCCCCTGGTACTCAGGTGCAACATTGCAGACGCTTTACTAACATTCTCCCGACATGGAGAGACAGTGCCTTTAACCTCCTGTTTGGCCCAGTTTGCAATTTCTGCGGAAGATGAACAGGAATAGGGAGAACCAATGAGAGACTAGCTGGAGGTGTCTGGACGGGCAAATTTAACTCTCATTTCCCACCAGGAAGAGGAATTAACCAAAGGCTCAGCGTGCCGTGCCGGAACCAGATTAGGGCCTGAAGCAATCCTGCGGTGTTGCGGCCAGCTCACAAGAAAGCGAGTTGAAGAAAGGAGCTCAGGGGCACTGTAATTCACAAACCTGCAGAGTTATAAATGACAGCTATCGCCCAAATATCTACTGAAGTAAGGCTGCCAAGAGGGCTTGAAACCAGGGAAGAATTGCGGGAAACCAATTTCAGGAGGTAGACTTGATTTGCATTTAAAGCATAGGAAAAGAGGCAGAAGGTCGTCAATGATGCACTTGCCAAAAAGGGCGTATGCGTTTTTTCCTGAATATATTCAGGAAAAAACGCATACGCCCTTTTTAGCCAACCAAGCAAGCTTGCAAAGGAAATCTGCACTACAATGAAGTCTCACTTCCCCCCAGTCAAAAGGGTCATCTGAAAAAAGTATAAAATCCAGAAAGGCAGGACAGGCCATGGAGAACTGGGAGCCTTGATATGCTGATGAGCGGGATGTAAATTGCCAACAGCCACTAGGGAGAGGTGTATGGTGTTTCCTGAAACATATAAAAAACAAAGCAACAGAGCCTAGGGCACTTCCACTTATGGTCCTATAGCTTAGGGAAATTAAAATAAAAAAGACACAGCCACCCCAAAGCTTGTGACGGCTCTCTTTACAAGAACCTCGTTTACGGTACAATTTAATATCGCAGAAAGCAAAAAATGGATAAAGAAGTTGTGGTACTTATGTACAATGCAATATCACTCAGCAATGAAATCTATGTCATCAGGCACGTAGCAGCATAATGAGTGGATTCAGGTATGATGATTCTAACTGAAATAAGTCACACAGAAAAAGAAACATCATAAGATATCACTAATACACGGAATGTAACCTTGGCTACACAGGCACTGAATTACAAAACAGAACAGGGTCTCAAATTTAGAAAACCAACTTATGCTTGCTTAAAGGGAAAGGTGAGTTGGGGTGCTGCATAAAACCAGAGATTGAAATGAGCACAGATAAAGTTCCTTAAGCCAAATATGTAATAGACAAGAGCTACTCCTTGCTCAACGAAATGGACTCAACACCCCATATTAAACGCCAATGAATGTACCTGTCTAGTAAGTATCTTAAAACCTATGGATTGCTATGTCTCTGAAAGAGAATCAAGCGTGTGTACAGGGGCATAAACGCAGCAGTGATAGGTTTGGAGAGGTTCGGTGAGCAAATGAAGACCCTTTGAAGTCATATTGCATGGTACCCATTCCACGGGTCTCAACTCTCCAGGTTTAAGGGATTCTTCCTTCAGCTGAAACATGCATGTGGAACCCAGAGTATGATCAACCGTGTGATCGGGAGACGTGTTCAAATATGTCTCAGTTTTCGTCCCCTGGTACTCGGGTGCAACATTCCAGATGCTTTACTAACACTCTCCCGACTTGGAGAGTCAGTGCCTTTAACCTCCTGTTTGACCCAGTTTGCAATTTCTGCGGAAGATGATCAGGGATAAGGAGGACCAATGAGAGACTAGCTGGAGGTGTCTGGACGGGCAATTTTAACTCTCATTTCCCACCAGGAAGAGGAATTAAGCAAAGTCTCAGCGTGCGGTGCCGGAACCAGATTAGGGCCTGAAGCAATCCTGCGGTGTTGCGGCCAGCTCACAAGAAAGCGAGTTGAAGAAAGGAGCTCATGGGCACTGTAATTCACAAACCTGCAGAGTTATAAATGACAGCTATCGTCCAAAAATATACTGAAGTAAGACTGCCAAGAGGACTTGAAAGCGGGGCAGAATTGCAGGAAACCGATTTCAGGAGGTAGACTGGAATTGCATTTAAAGCATAGGAAAAGAGGCAGAACTTCCACAATGATGCACTTGGCCAAAAAGGGCGTATGCGTTTTTTCCTGAATATATTCAAGACAAAACGCATATGCCCTTTTTGGCCAACCAAGCAAGCTTGCAAAGGAAATCTGCACTACAATGAAGTCTCACTTCCCCCCGGTCAAAAGGGCCATCTGAAAAAAGTGTAAAATCCAGAAAGGCAGGACAGGCCATGGAGAACTGGGAGCCTTGTTATGCTGATGGGCAGGATGTAAATTGCCAACAGCCACTCGGGAGAAGTGTATGGTGTTTCCTGAAACATCTAAAAAACTGAGGAACACAGCCTAGGGCACTTCCAATTATGGTCCTATAGCTTAGGGAAATTAAAATAAAAAAGACACAGCCATCCCACAATTTGGGACAGCTCTGTTTACAAGAACCTCAGTCACGGTACAAGTTCAATATCGCAGAAAGCGAAAAATGGATAAAGAAGTTGTGGTACTTACGTACAATGCAATATCAATCAGCAATAAAATCTATGTCATCAGGCCTGTAAAGCATAGAGTGGATTCAGGTACGATGATTCTAACTGAAATAAGTCACACAGAAAAAGAAACGTCATAAGATATCACTAATACACGGAATGTAAACTTGGCTACACAGGCACTGAATTACAAAACAGAACAGGGTCTCAAATTTAGAAAACCAACTTATGCTTGCTTAAGGGGAAAGGTGAGTTGGGGTGCTGCATAAAATCAGAGATTGAAATGAGCACAGATAAAGTTCCTTAAGCCAAATATGTAATAGACAAGGGCTACTCCTTGCTCAACGAAATGGACTCAAAACCCCATATTAAATGCCTAAGAATGTACCTGACTAGTAAGTATCTTAAAACTTATGGATTGGTATGTCTCTGAAAGAGAATCAAGCGTGAGTACAGGGGCATAAACGCAGCAGTGATAGGATTGGAGAGGTTCGGTGAGCAAATGAAGACCCTTTGAAGTCATATTGCATGGTACCCATTCCACGGGTCTCAACTCTCCAAGTTTAAGGGATTCTTCCTTCAGCTAAAAAATGCATGTGGAACACAGAGTGTGATGAACCGTGTGATCGGGAGACGTGTTCTAATATGTCTCAGTTCTCATCCCCTGGTACTCAGGTGCAACATTGCAGACGCTTTACTAACATTCTCCCGACATGGAGAGACAGTGCCTTTAACCTCCTGTTTGGCCCAGTTTGCAATTTCTGCGGAAGATGAACAGGAATAGGGAGAACCAATGAGAGACTAGCTGGAGGTGTCTGGACGGGCAAATTTAACTCTCATTTCCCACCAGGAAGAGGAATTAACCAAAGGCTCAGCGTGCCGTGCCGGAACCAGATTAGGGCCTGAAGCAATCCTGCGGTGTTGCGGCCAGCTCACAAGAAAGCGAGTTGAAGAAAGGAGCTCAGGGGCACTGTAATTCACAAACCTGCAGAGTTATAAATGACAGCTATCGCCCAAATATCTACTGAAGTAAGGCTGCCAAGAGGGCTTGAAACCAGGGAAGAATTGCGGGAAACCAATTTCAGGAGGTAGACTTGATTTGCATTTAAAGCATAGGAAAAGAGGCAGAAGGTCGTCAATGATGCACTTGCCAAAAAGGGCGTATGCGTTTTTTCCTGAATATATTCAGGAAAAAACGCATACGCCCTTTTTAGCCAACCAAGCAAGCTTGCAAAGGAAATCTGCACTACAATGAAGTCTCACTTCCCCCCAGTCAAAAGGGTCATCTGAAAAAAGTATAAAATCCAGAAAGGCAGGACAGGCCATGGAGAACTGGGAGCCTTGATATGCTGATGAGCGGGATGTAAATTGCCAACAGCCACTAGGGAGAGGTGTATGGTGTTTCCTGAAACATATAAAAAACAAAGCAACAGAGCCTAGGGCACTTCCACTTATGGTCCTATAGCTTAGGGAAATTAAAATAAAAAAGACACAGCCACCCCAAAGCTTGTGACGGCTCTCTTTACAAGAACCTCGTTTACGGTACAATTTAATATCGCAGAAAGCAAAAAATGGATAAAGAAGTTGTGGTACTTATGTACAATGCAATATCACTCAGCAATGAAATCTATGTCATCAGGCACGTAGCAGCATAATGAGTGGATTCAGGTATGATGATTCTAACTGAAATAAGTCACACAGAAAAAGAAACATCATAAGATATCACTAATACACGGAATGTAACCTTGGCTACACAGGCACTGAATTACAAAACAGAACAGGGTCTCAAATTTAGAAAACCAACTTATGCTTGCTTAAAGGGAAAGGTGAGTTGGGGTGCTGCATAAAACCAGAGATTGAAATGAGCACAGATAAAGTTCCTTAAGCCAAATATGTAATAGACAAGAGCTACTCCTTGCTCAACGAAATGGACTCAACACCCCATATTAAACGCCAATGAATGTACCTGTCTAGTAAGTATCTTAAAACCTATGGATTGCTATGTCTCTGAAAGAGAATCAAGCGTGTGTACAGGGGCATAAATGCAGCAGTGATAGGTTTGGAGAGGTTCGGTGAGCAAATGAAGACCCTTTGAAGTCATATTGCATGGTACCCATTCCACGGGTCTCAACTCTCCAGGTTTAAGGGATTCTTCCTTCAGCTGAAACATGCATGTGGAACCCAGAGTATGATCAACCGTGTGATCGGGAGACGTGTTCAAATATGTCTCAGTTTTCGTCCCCTGGTACTCGGGTGCAACATTCCAGATGCTTTACTAACACTCTCCCGACTTGGAGAGTCAGTGCCTTTAACCTCCTGTTTGACCCAGTTTGCAATTTCTGCGGAAGATGATCAGGGATAAGGAGGACCAATGAGAGACTAGCTGGAGGTGTCTGGACGGGCAATTTTAACTCTCATTTCCCACCAGGAAGAGGAATTAAGCAAAGTCTCAGCGTGCGGTGCCGGAACCAGATTAGGGCCTGAAGCAATCCTGCGGTGTTGCGGCCAGCTCACAAGAAAGCGAGTTGAAGAAAGGAGCTCATGGGCACTGTAATTCACAAACCTGCAGAGTTATAAATGACAGCTATCGTCCAAAAATATACTGAAGTAAGACTGCCAAGAGGACTTGAAAGCGGGGCAGAATTGCAGGAAACCGATTTCAGGAGGTAGACTGGAATTGCATTTAAAGCATAGGAAAAGAGGCAGAACTTCCACAATGATGCACTTGGCCAAAAAGGGCGTATGCGTTTTTTCCTGAATATATTCAAGACAAAACGCATATGCCCTTTTTGGCCAACCAAGCAAGCTTGCAAAGGAAATCTGCACTACAATGAAGTCTCACTTCCCCCCGGTCAAAAGGGCCATCTGAAAAAAGTGTAAAATCCAGAAAGGCAGGACAGGCCATGGACAACTCTGAGACTTGTTATGCTAATGGGTGGGATGTAAATTGCCAACAGCCACTGGGGAGAAGTGTATGGTGTTTCCTGAAACATCTAAAAAACAAAGCAACAGAGCCTAGGGCAATTCCACTTAGGGTCCTATAGTTTAGGGAAATTATAATCAAAAAGACTCAGCCACCCCAAAGTTTGGGATGGTTATGTTTACAAGAACCTCGTTTACGGTACAAGTTCAATATCGCAGAGAGTGAAAAATGGATAAAGAAATTGTGCTACTTACGTACAATGCAATATCACTCAGCAATGAAATCTAAGGCATCAGGGCCATAGCAGCATAATGAGTGGATTCAGGTATGATGATTCTAACTGAAATAAGTCACACAGAAAAAGAAACATCATAAGATATCACTAATACACGGAATGTAAACTTGGCTACACAGGAACTGGATTACAAAACAGAACAGGGTCTCAAATGTAGAAAACCAACTTATGCTTGCTTAAGGGGAAAGGTGAGTTGGGGTGCTGCATAAAACCAGAGATTGAAATGAGCACAGATAAAGTTCCTTAAGCCAAATATTAATAGACAAGAGCTACTCCTTGCTCAACGAAATGGGCTCAACACCCCATATTAAACGCCTAAGAATGTACCTGATTAGTAAGTATCTTAAAACCTATGGATCGCTATGTCTCCGAAAGAGAATCAAGCGTGTGTACAGGGGCATAAACGCAGCAGTGATAGGATTGGAGAGGTTCGGTGAGCAAATTAAGACCCTTTGAAGTCATATTGCATGGTACCCATTCCACGGGTCTCAACTCTCCAGGTTTAAGGGATTCTTCCTTCAGCTAAATCATGCATGTGGAACCCAGAGTATGATCAACCGTGTGATCGGGAGACGTGTTCCAACATGTCTCAGTTCTCGTCCCTTGGTACTCGGGTGCAACATTCCAGACGCTTTACTAACACTCTCCCGACTTGGAGAGTCAGTGCCTTTAACCTCCTGTTTGGCCCAGTTTGCAATTTCTGCGGAAGATGAACAGGAATAGGGAGAACCAATGAGAGACTAGCTGGAGGTGTCTGGACGGGCAAATTTAACTCTCATTTCCCACCAGGAAGAGGAATTATCCAAAGGCTCAGCGTGCCGTGCCGGAACCAGATTAGGGCCTGAAGCAATCCTGCGGTGTTGCAGCCAGCTCACAAGAAAGCGAGTTGAAGAAAGGAGCTCAGGGACACTGTAATTCACAAACCTGCAGAGTTATAAATGACAGCTATCGTCCAAAAATATACTGAAGTAAGGCTGCCAAGAGGACTTGAAAGCGGGGCAGAATTGCAGGAAACCGATTTCAGGAGGTAGACTGGAATTGCATTTAAAGCATAGGAAAAGAGGCAGAACGTCGACAATGATGCACTTGTCCAAAAAGGGCGTATGCGTTTTTTCCTGAATATATTCAGGAAAAAACGCATACGCCCTTTTTGGCCAACCAAGCAAGCTTGCAAAGGAAATCTGCACTACAATGAAGTCTCACTTCCGCCTGGTCAAAAGGGCCATCTGAAAAAAGTGTAAACTCCAGAAAGGCAGGACAGGCCATGGAGAACTTGTTATGCTGATGGGTGGGATGTAAATTGCCAACAGCCACTCAGGAGAAGTGTATGGTGTTTCCTGAAACATCTAAAAAACAAATCAACAGAGCCTAGGGCACTTCCACTTATGGTCCTATAGCTTAGGGAAATTAAAATCGAAAAGACACAGCCACCCCAAAGTTTGGGATGGCTCTGTTTACAAGAACCTCGTTTACGGTACAAGTTCAATATTACAGAAAGTGAAAAATGGATAAAGAAGTTGTGGTACTTACGTACAATGCAATATCACTCAGGAATGAAATCTATGTCATCAGGCACGTAGCAGAAAATGAGTGGGTTCAGGTATGATGATTCTAACTGAAATAAGTCACACAGAAAAAGAAATATCATAAGATATCACCAATACACGGAATGTAAACTTGGCTACACAGGAACTGGATTACATAACAGAACAGGGTCTCAAATTTAGAAAACCAACTTATGCTTGCTTAAGGGGAAAGGTGAGTTGGGGTGCTGCATAAAACCAGAGATTGAAATGAGCACAGATAAAGTTCCTTAAGCCAAATATGGAATAGACAAGAGCTACTCCTTGCTCAACGAAATGGACTCAAAACCCCATGTTAAACACCTTATAATGTACCTGACTAGTAAGTATCTTAAAACCTAAAGATTGCTATGTCTCTGAAAGAGAATCAAGCGTGAGTACAGGGACATAAACGCAGCAGTGATAGGATTGGAGAGGTTCGGTGAGCAAATGAAGACCCTTTGAAGTCATATTGCATGGTACCCATTCCACGGGTCTCAACTCTCCAGGTTTAAAGGATTCTTCCTTCAGCTAAAACATGCATGTGGAACCCAGAGTATGATCAACCGTGTGATCGGGAGACGTGTTGAAATATGTCTCAGTTCTCGTCCCCTGGTACTCGGGTGCAACATTCCAGACGCTTTACTAACACTCTCCCGACTTGGAGAGTCAGTGCCTTTAACCTCCTGTTTGGCCCAGTTTGCAAATTCCGTGGAAGATGAACAGGAATAGGGAGAACCAATGAGAGACAAGCTGGAGGTGTCTGGACGGGCAAATTTAACTCCCATTTCCCACCAGGAAGAGGAATTAACCAAAGGCTCAGCGTGCCGTGCCGGAAGCAGATTAGGGCCTGAAGGAATCCTGCGGTGTTGCGGCCAGCTCACAAGAAAGCGAGTTTAAGAAAGCAGCTCTGGGGCACTGTAATTCACAAACCTGCAGAGTTATAAATGACAGCTATCGTCCAAAAATATACTGAAGTAAGGCTGCCAAGAGGACTTGAAAGCCGGGCAGAATTGCAGGAAACCGATTTCAGGAGGTAGACTGGAATTGCATTTAAAGCATAGGAAAAGAGGCAGAACGTCGAGAATGATGCACTAGGCCAAAAAGGGCGTATGCGTTTTTTCCTGAATATATTCAGGAAAAAACGCATACGCCCTTTTTGGCCAACCAAGCAAGCTTGCAAAGGAAATCTGCACTACAATGAAGTCTCACTTCCCCCGGGTCAAAAGGGCCATCTGAAAAAAGTGTAAAATCCAGAAAGGCAGGACAGGCCATGGAGAACTGGGAGCCTTGTTATGTTGATGGGCGGGATGTAAATTGCCAACAGCCACTCAGGAGAAGTGTATGGTGTTTCCTGAAACATCGAAAAAACAAAGCAACAGAGCCTAGGGCAGTTCCACTTATGGTCCTATAGCTTAGGGAAATTGAAATCAAAAAGACACAGCCACCCCAAAGTTTGGGACAGCTCTGTTTACAAGAACCCAGTTTATGGTACAAGTTCAATATCGCAGAAAGTGAAAACTGGATAAAGAAGTTGTGGTACTTACGTACAATGCAATATCAATCAGCAATGAAATCTATGTCATCAGGCCTGTAAAGCATAGAGTGGATTCAGGTATGATGATTCTAACTGAAATAAGTCACACAGAAAAAGAAACATCATAAGATAACACTAATACACGGAGTGTAAACTTGGCTACACAGGAACTGGATTACAAAACAGAACAGGGTCTCATATTTAGAAAACCAACTTATGCTTGCTTAAGGGGAAAGGTGAGTTGGGGTGCTGCATAAAACCAGAGATTGAAATGAGCACAGATAAAGTTCCTTAAGCCAAATATGTAATAGACAAGGGCTACTCCTTGCTCAACGAAATGGACTCAAAACCCCTTATTAAACCCCTAATAATGTACCTGACTAGTAAGTATCTTAAAACTTATGGATTGCTATGTCTCTGAAAGAGAATCAAGCGTGAGTACAGGGACATAAACGCAGCAGTGATAGGATTGGAAAGGTTTGGTGAGCAAATGAAGACCCTTTGAAGTCATATTGCATGGTACCCATTCCACGGGTCTCAACTCTCCAAGTTTAAGGGATTCTTCCTTCAGCTAAAAAATGAATGTGGAACACAGAGTGTGATCAACCGTGTGATCGGGAGATGTGTTCTAATATGTCTCAGTTCTCATCCCCTGGTACTCGGGTGCAAAATTGCAGACGCTTTACTAATATTCTCCCGACTTCGAGAGACAGTGCCTTTAACCTCCTGTTTGGCCCAGTTTGCAATTTCTGCGGAAGATGAACAGGAATAGGGAGAACCAATGAGAGACTAGCTGGAGGTGTCTGGACGGGCAAATTTAACTCTCATTTCCCACCAGGAAGAGGAATTAACCAAAGGCTCAGCCTGCCGTGCCAGAACCAGATTAGGGCCTGAAGCAATCCTGCGGTGTTGCGGCCAGCTCACAGGCAAGCGAGTTGAAGAAAGGAGCTCAGGGGCACTGTAATTCACAAACCTGCAGAGTTATAAATGACAGCTATCGTCAAAAAATATACTGAAGTAAGGCTGCCAAGAGGACTTGAAAGCCGGGCAGAATTGCAGGAAACCGATTTCAGGAGGTAGACTGGAATTGCATTTAAAGCATAGGAAAAGAGGCAGAACGTCGACAATGATGCACTTGGCCAAAAAGGACGTAAGCGTTTTTTCCTGAATATATTCAGGAAAAAACGCATACGCACTTTTTGGCCAACCAAGCAAGCTTGCAAAGGAAATCTGCACTACAATGAAGTCTCACTTCCCCCCGGTCAAAAGGGCCATCTGAAAAAAGTGTAAAATCCAGAAAGGCAGGACAGGCCATGGACAACTCTGAGACTTGTTATGCTAATGGGTGGGATGTAAATTGCCAACAGCCACTGGGGAGAAGTGTATGGTGTTTCCTGAAACATCTAAAAAACAAAGCAACAGAGCCTAGGGCAATTCCACTTAGGGTCCTATAGTTTAGGGAAATTATAATCAAAAAGACTCAGCCACCCCAAAGTTTGGGATGGTTATGTTTACAAGAACCTCGTTTACGGTACAAGTTCAATATCGCAGAGAGTGAAAAATGGATAAAGAAATTGTGCTACTTACGTACAATGCAATATCACTCAGCAATGAAATCTAAGGCATCAGGGCCATAGCAGCATAATGAGTGGATTCAGGTATGATGATTCTAACTGAAATAAGTCACACAGAAAAAGAAACATCATAAGATATCACTAATACACGGAATGTAAACTTGGCTACACAGGAACTGGATTACAAAACAGAACAGGGTCTCAAATGTAGAAAACCAACTTATGCTTGCTTAAGGGGAAAGGTGAGTTGGGGTGCTGCATAAAACCAGAGATTGAAATGAGCACAGATAAAGTTCCTTAAGCCAAATATTAATAGACAAGAGCTACTCCTTGCTCAACGAAATGGGCTCAACACCCCATATTAAACGCCTAAGAATGTACCTGATTAGTAAGTATCTTAAAACCTATGGATCGCTATGTCTCCGAAAGAGAATCAAGCGTGTGTACAGGGGCATAAACGCAGCAGTGATAGGATTGGAGAGGTTCGGTGAGCAAATTAAGACCCTTTGAAGTCATATTGCATGGTACCCATTCCACGGGTCTCAACTCTCCAGGTTTAAGGGATTCTTCCTTCAGCTAAATCATGCATGTGGAACCCAGAGTATGATCAACCGTGTGATCGGGAGACGTGTTCCAACATGTCTCAGTTCTCGTCCCTTGGTACTCGGGTGCAACATTCCAGACGCTTTACTAACACTCTCCCGACTTGGAGAGTCAGTGCCTTTAACCTCCTGTTTGGCCCAGTTTGCAATTTCTGCGGAAGATGAACAGGAATAGGGAGAACCAATGAGAGACTAGCTGGAGGTGTCTGGACGGGCAAATTTAACTCTCATTTCCCACCAGGAAGAGGAATTATCCAAAGGCTCAGCGTGCCGTGCCGGAACCAGATTAGGGCCTGAAGCAATCCTGCGGTGTTGCAGCCAGCTCACAAGAAAGCGAGTTGAAGAAAGGAGCTCAGGGACACTGTAATTCACAAACCTGCAGAGTTATAAATGACAGCTATCGTCCAAAAATATACTGAAGTAAGGCTGCCAAGAGGACTTGAAAGCGGGGCAGAATTGCAGGAAACCGATTTCAGGAGGTAGACTGGAATTGCATTTAAAGCATAGGAAAAGAGGCAGAACGTCGACAATGATGCACTTGTCCAAAAAGGGCGTATGCGTTTTTTCCTGAATATATTCAGGAAAAAACGCATACGCCCTTTTTGGCCAACCAAGCAAGCTTGCAAAGGAAATCTGCACTACAATGAAGTCTCACTTCCGCCTGGTCAAAAGGGCCATCTGAAAAAAGTGTAAACTCCAGAAAGGCAGGACAGGCCATGGAGAACTTGTTATGCTGATGGGTGGGATGTAAATTGCCAACAGCCACTCAGGAGAAGTGTATGGTGTTTCCTGAAACATCTAAAAAACAAATCAACAGAGCCTAGGGCACTTCCACTTATGGTCCTATAGCTTAGGGAAATTAAAATCGAAAAGACACAGCCACCCCAAAGTTTGGGATGGCTCTGTTTACAAGAACCTCGTTTACGGTACAAGTTCAATATTACAGAAAGTGAAAAATGGATAAAGAAGTTGTGGTACTTACGTACAATGCAATATCACTCAGGAATGAAATCTATGTCATCAGGCACGTAGCAGAAAATGAGTGGGTTCAGGTATGATGATTCTAACTGAAATAAGTCACACAGAAAAAGAAATATCATAAGATATCACCAATACACGGAATGTAAACTTGGCTACACAGGAACTGGATTACATAACAGAACAGGGTCTCAAATTTAGAAAACCAACTTATGCTTGCTTAAGGGGAAAGGTGAGTTGGGGTGCTGCATAAAACCAGAGATTGAAATGAGCACAGATAAAGTTCCTTAAGCCAAATATGGAATAGACAAGAGCTACTCCTTGCTCAACGAAATGGACTCAAAACCCCATGTTAAACACCTTATAATGTACCTGACTAGTAAGTATCTTAAAACCTAAAGATTGCTATGTCTCTGAAAGAGAATCAAGCGTGAGTACAGGGACATAAACGCAGCAGTGATAGGATTGGAGAGGTTCGGTGAGCAAATGAAGACCCTTTGAAGTCATATTGCATGGTACCCATTCCACGGGTCTCAACTCTCCAGGTTTAAAGGATTCTTCCTTCAGCTAAAACATGCATGTGGAACCCAGAGTATGATCAACCGTGTGATCGGGAGACGTGTTGAAATATGTCTCAGTTCTCGTCCCCTGGTACTCGGGTGCAACATTCCAGACGCTTTACTAACACTCTCCCGACTTGGAGAGTCAGTGCCTTTAACCTCCTGTTTGGCCCAGTTTGCAAATTCCGTGGAAGATGAACAGGAATAGGGAGAACCAATGAGAGACAAGCTGGAGGTGTCTGGACGGGCAAATTTAACTCCCATTTCCCACCAGGAAGAGGAATTAACCAAAGGCTCAGCGTGCCGTGCCGGAAGCAGATTAGGGCCTGAAGGAATCCTGCGGTGTTGCGGCCAGCTCACAAGAAAGCGAGTTTAAGAAAGCAGCTCTGGGGCACTGTAATTCACAAACCTGCAGAGTTATAAATGACAGCTATCGTCCAAAAATATACTGAAGTAAGGCTGCCAAGAGGACTTGAAAGCCGGGCAGAATTGCAGGAAACCGATTTCAGGAGGTAGACTGGAATTGCATTTAAAGCATAGGAAAAGAGGCAGAACGTCGAGAATGATGCACTAGGCCAAAAAGGGCGTATGCGTTTTTTCCTGAATATATTCAGGAAAAAACGCATACGCCCTTTTTGGCCAACCAAGCAAGCTTGCAAAGGAAATCTGCACTACAATGAAGTCTCACTTCCCCCGGGTCAAAAGGGCCATCTGAAAAAAGTGTAAAATCCAGAAAGGCAGGACAGGCCATGGAGAACTGGGAGCCTTGTTATGTTGATGGGCGGGATGTAAATTGCCAACAGCCACTCAGGAGAAGTGTATGGTGTTTCCTGAAACATCGAAAAAACAAAGCAACAGAGCCTAGGGCAGTTCCACTTATGGTCCTATAGCTTAGGGAAATTGAAATCAAAAAGACACAGCCACCCCAAAGTTTGGGACAGCTCTGTTTACAAGAACCCAGTTTATGGTACAAGTTCAATATCGCAGAAAGTGAAAACTGGATAAAGAAGTTGTGGTACTTACGTACAATGCAATATCAATCAGCAATGAAATCTATGTCATCAGGCCTGTAAAGCATAGAGTGGATTCAGGTATGATGATTCTAACTGAAATAAGTCACACAGAAAAAGAAACATCATAAGATAACACTAATACACGGAGTGTAAACTTGGCTACACAGGAACTGGATTACAAAACAGAACAGGGTCTCATATTTAGAAAACCAACTTATGCTTGCTTAAGGGGAAAGGTGAGTTGGGGTGCTGCATAAAACCAGAGATTGAAATGAGCACAGATAAAGTTCCTTAAGCCAAATATGTAATAGACAAGGGCTACTCCTTGCTCAACGAAATGGACTCAAAACCCCTTATTAAACCCCTAATAATGTACCTGACTAGTAAGTATCTTAAAACTTATGGATTGCTATGTCTCTGAAAGAGAATCAAGCGTGAGTACAGGGACATAAACGCAGCAGTGATAGGATTGGAAAGGTTTGGTGAGCAAATGAAGACCCTTTGAAGTCATATTGCATGGTACCCATTCCACGGGTCTCAACTCTCCAAGTTTAAGGGATTCTTCCTTCAGCTAAAAAATGAATGTGGAACACAGAGTGTGATCAACCGTGTGATCGGGAGATGTGTTCTAATATGTCTCAGTTCTCATCCCCTGGTACTCGGGTGCAAAATTGCAGACGCTTTACTAATATTCTCCCGACTTCGAGAGACAGTGCCTTTAACCTCCTGTTTGGCCCAGTTTGCAATTTCTGCGGAAGATGAACAGGAATAGGGAGAACCAATGAGAGACTAGCTGGAGGTGTCTGGACGGGCAAATTTAACTCTCATTTCCCACCAGGAAGAGGAATTAACCAAAGGCTCAGCCTGCCGTGCCAGAACCAGATTAGGGCCTGAAGCAATCCTGCGGTGTTGCGGCCAGCTCACAGGCAAGCGAGTTGAAGAAAGGAGCTCAGGGGCACTGTAATTCACAAACCTGCAGAGTTATAAATGACAGCTATCGTCAAAAAATATACTGAAGTAAGGCTGCCAAGAGGACTTGAAAGCCGGGCAGAATTGCAGGAAACCGATTTCAGGAGGTAGACTGGAATTGCATTTAAAGCATAGGAAAAGAGGCAGAACGTCGACAATGATGCACTTGGCCAAAAAGGACGTAAGCGTTTTTTCCTGAATATATTCAGGAAAAAACGCATACGCACTTTTTGGCCAACCAAGCAAGCTTGCAAAGGAAATCTGCACTATAATGAAGTCTCACTTCCCCACGGTCAAAAGGGCCATCTGAAAAAAGTGTAAAATCCAGAAAGGCAGGACAGGCCATGGAGAACTGGGAGCCTTGTTATGCTGATGGGCGGGATGTAAATTGCCAACAGCCACTCAGGAGAAGTGTATGGTGTTTCCTGAAACATCTAAAAAACTGAGGAACAGAGCCTAGGGCACTTCCACTTATGGTCCTACAGCTTAGGTAAATTAAAATCAAAAAGACACAGCCACCCCAAAGTTTGGGACAGCTCTGTTTACAAGAACCTCGTTTACGGTACAAGTTCAATATCGCAGAAAGCGAAAAATGGATAAAAAAGTTGTGGTACTTACGTACAATGCAATATCACTCAGCAATGAAATCTATGTCATCATGCCCGTAGCAGCATAATGAGTGGGTTCAGGTATGATGATTCTAACTGAAATAAGTCACACAGAAAAAGAAACGTCATAAGATATCACTAATACACGGAATGTAAACTTGGCTACACAGGCACTGAATTACAAAACAGAACAGGGTCTCAAATTTAGAAAACCAACTTATGCTTGCTTAAGGGGAAAGGTGAGTTGGGGTGCTGCATAAAACCAGAGATTGAAATGAGCACAGATAAAGTTCCTTAAGCCAAATATGGAATAGACAAGAGCTACTCCTTGCTCAACGAAATGGACTCAACACCCCATATTAAACGCCTAAGAATGTACCTGACTAGTAAGTATCTTAAAACCTATGGATTGCTATGTCTCCAAAAGAGAACCAAGCGTGTGTACAGGGGCATAAACGCAGCAGTGATAGGATTGGAGAGGTTCGGTGAGCAAATGAAGACCCTTTGAAGTCACATTGCATGGTACCCATTCCACGGGTCTCAACTATCCAGGTTTAAGGGATTCTTCCTTCAGCAAAAACATGCATGTGGAACCCAGAGTATGATCAACCATGTGATCGTGAGACGTGTTCAAATATGTCTCAGTTCTCGTACCCTGGTACTCGGGTGCAACATTCCAAATGCTTTATTAACACTCTCCCGACTTGGAGAGTCAGTGCCTTTAACCTCCTGTTTGGCCCAGTTTGCAATTTCTGAGGAAGATGAACAGGAATAGGGAGAACCAATGAGAGACTAGCTGGAGGTGTCTGGACGGGCGAATTTAACTCTCATTTCCCACCAGGAAGAGGAATTAACCAAAGGCTCAGCATACCGTGCCGGAACCAGATTAGGGCCTGAAGCAATCCTGCGGTGTTGCGGCCAGCTCACAAGAAAGCGAGTTGAAGAAAGGAGCTCAGGGACACTGTAATTCACAAACCTGCAGAGTTATAAATGACAGTTATTGTCCAAAAATATACTGAAGTAAGGCTGCCAAGAGGACTTGAAAGCCGGGCAGAATTGCAGGAAACCGATTTCAGGAGGTAGACTGGAATTGCATTTAAAGCATAGGAAAAGAGGCAGAACGTCCACAATGATGCACTGGCCAAAAAGGGCGTATGTGTTTTTTCCTGAATATATTCAGGACAAAACGCATACGCCCTTTTTGGCCAACCAAGCAAGCTTGCAAAGGAAATCTGCACTACAATGAAGTCTCACTTCCCCCCGGTCAAAAGGGCCATCTGAAAAAAGTGTAAAATCCAGAAAGGCAGGACAGGCCATGGAGAACTGGGAGCCTTGTTATGCTGATGGGCAGGATGTAAATTGCCAACAGCCACTCGGGAGAAGTGTATGGTGTTTCCTGAAACATCTAAAAAACTGAGGAACACAGCCTAGGGCACTTCCAATTATGGTCCTATAGCTTAGGGAAATTAAAATAAAAAAGACACAGCCATCCCACAATTTGGGACAGCTCTGTTTACAAGAACCTCAGTCACGGTACAAGTTCAATATCGCAGAAAGCGAAAAATGGATAAAGAAGTTGTGGTACTTACGTACAATGCAATATCAATCAGCAATAAAATCAATGTCATCATGCCTGTAAAGCATAGAGTGGATTCAGGTATGATGTTTCTAACTGAAATAAGTCACACAGAAAAAGAAACGTCATAAGATATCACTAATACACGGAATGTAAACTTGGCTACACAGGCACTGAATTACAAAACAGAACAGGGTCTCAAATTTAGAAAACCAACTTATGCTTGCTTAAGGGGAAAGGTGAGTTGGGGTGCTGCATAAAATCAGAGATTGAAATGAGCACAGATAAAGTTCCTTAAGCCAAATATGTAATAGACAAGGGCTACTCCTTGCTCAACGAAATGGACTCAAAACCCCATATTAAATGCCTAAGAATGTACCTGACTAGTAAGTATCTTAAAACTTATGGATTGGTATGTCTCTGAAAGAGAATCAAGCGTGAGTACAGGGGCATAAACGCAGCAGTGATAGGATTGGAGAGGTTCGGTGAGCAAATGAAGACCCTTTGAAGTCATATTGCATGGTACCCATTCCACGGGTCTCAACTCTCCAAGTTTAAGGGATTCTTCCTTCAGCTAAAAAATGCATGTGGAACACAGAGTGTGATGAACCGTGTGATCGGGAGACGTGTTCTAATATGTCTCAGTTCTCATACCCTGGTACTCAGGTGCAACATTGCAGACGCTTTACTAACATTCTCCCGACATGGAGAGACAGTGCCTTTAACCTCCTGTTTGGCCCAGTTTGCAATTTCTGCGGAAGATGAACAGGAATAGGGAGAACCAATGAGAGACTAGCTGGAGGTGTCTGGACGGGCAAATTTAACTCTCATTTCCCACCAGGAAGAGGAATTAACCAAAGGCTAAGCGTGCCGTGCCGGAACCAGATTAGGGCCTGAAGCAATCCTGCGGTGTTGCGGCCAGCTCACAAGAAAGCGAGTTGAAGAAAGGAGCTCAGGGGCACTGTAATTCACAAACCTGCAGAGTTATAAATGACAGCTATCGCCCAAATATCTACTGAAGTAAGGCTGCCAAGAGGGCTTGAAACCAGGGCAGAATTGCGGGAAACCGATTTCAGGAGGTAGACTTGATTTGCATTTAAAGCATAGGAAAAGAGGCAGAACGTCGTCAATGATGCACTTGCCAAAATGGGCGTATGCGTTTTTCCTGAATATATTCAGGAAAAAACGCATACGCCCTTTTGAGCCAACCAAGCAAGCTTGCAAAGGAAATCTGCACTACAATGAAGTCTCACTTCCCCCCAGTCAAAAGGGTCATCTGAAAAAAGTATAAAATCCAGAAAGGCAGGACAGGCCATGGAGAACTGGGAGCCTTGATATGCTGATGGGCGGGATGTAAATTGCCAACAGCCACTAGGGAGAGGTGTATGGTGTTTCCTGAAACATATAAAAAACAAAGAAACAGAGCCTAGGGCACTTCCACTTATGGTCCTATAGCTTAGGGAAATTAAAATAAAAAAGACACAGCCACCCCAAAGCTTGTGACGGCTCTCTTTACAAGAACCTCGTTTACGGTACAAGTTTAATATCGCAGAAAGCAAAAAATGGATAAAGAAGTTGTGGTACTTATGTACAATGCAATATCACTCAGCAATGAAATCTATGTCATCAGGCACGTAGCAGCATAATGAGTGGATTCAGGTATGATGATTCTAACTGAAATAAGTCACACAGAAAAAGAAACATCATAAGATATCACTAATACACGGAATGTAACCTTGGCTACACAGGCACTGAATTACAAAACAGAACAGGGTCTCAAATTTAGAAAACCAACTTATGCTTGCTTAAAGGGAAAGGTGAGTTGGGGTGCTGCATAAAACCAGAGATTGAAATGAGCACAGATAAAGTTCCTTAAGCCAAATATGTAATAGACAAGAGCTACTCCTTGCTCAGCGAAATGGACTCAACACCCCATATTAAACGCCAATGAATGTAACTGTCTAGTAAGTATCTTAAAACCTATGGATTGCTATGTCTCTGAAAGAGAATCAAGCGTGTGTACAGGGGCATAAACGCAGCAGTGATAGGTTTGGAGAGGTTCGGTGAGCAAATGAAGACCCTTTGAAGTCATATTGCATGGTACCCATTCCACGGGTCTCAACTCTCCAGGTTTAAGGGATTCTTCCTTCAGCTGAAACATGCATGTGGAACCCAGAGTATGATCAACCGTGTGATCGGGAGACGTGTTCAAATATGTCTCAGTTTTCGTCCCCTGGTACTCGGGTGCAACATTCCAGATGCTTTACTAACACTCTCCCGACTTGGAGAGTCAGTGCCTTTAACCTCCTGTTTGACCCAGTTTGCAATTTCTGCGGAAGATGAACAGGGATAAGGAGGACCAATGAGAGACTAGCTGGAGGTGTCTGGACGGGCAATTTTAACTCTCATTTCCCACCAGGAAGAGGAATTAAGCAAAGTCTCAGCGTGCGGTGCCGGAACCAGATTAGGGCCTGAAGCAATCCTGCGGTGTTGCGGCCAGCTCACAAGAAAGCGAGTTGAAGAAAGGAGCTCATGGGCACTGTAATTCACAAACCTGCAGAGTTATAAATGACAGCTATCGTCCAAAAATATACTGAAGTAAGGCTGCCAAGAGGACTTGAAAGCGGGGCAGAATTGCAGGAAACCGATTTCAGGAGGTAGACTGGAATTGCATTTAAAGCATAGGAAAAGAGGCAGAACTTCCACAATGATGCACTTGGCCAAAAAGGGCGTATGCGTTTTTTCCTGAATATATTCAGGAAAAAACGCATACGCCCTTTTTGGCCAACCAAGCAAGCTTGCAAAGGAAATCTGCACTACAATGAAGTCTCATTTCCCCCCGGACAAAAGGGCCATCTGAAAAAAGTGTAAAATCCAGAAAGGCAGGACAGGCCATGGACAACTCTGAGACTTGTTATGCTAATGGGTGGGATGTAAATTGCCAACAGCCACTGGGGAGAAGTGTATGGTGTTTCCTGAAACATCTAAAAAACAAAGCAACAGAGCCTAGGGCACTTCCACTTATGGTCCTATAGTTTAGGGAAATTATAATCAAAAAGACTCAGCCACCCCAAAGTTTGGGATGGTTCTGTTTACAAGAACCTCGTTTACGGTACAAGTTCAATATCGCAGAGAGTGAAAAATGGATAAAGAAATTGTGCTACTTACGTACAATGCAATATCACTCAGCAATGAAATCTAAGGCATCAGGGCCATAGCAGCATAATGAGTGGATTCAGGTATGATGATTCTAACTGAAATAAGTCACACAGAAAAAGAAACATCATAAGATATCACTAATACACGGAATGTAAACTTGGCTACACAGGAACTGGATTACAAAACAGAACAGGGTCTCAAATGTAGAAAACCAACTTATGCTTGCTTAAGGGGAAAGGTGAGTTGGGGTGCTGCATAAAACCAGAGATTGAAATGAGCACAGATAAAGTTCCTTAAGCCAAATATTAATAGACAAGAGCTACTCCTTGCTCAACGAAATGGGCTCAACACCCCATATTAAACGCCTAAGAATGTACCTGATTAGTAAGTATCTTAAAACCTATGGATCGCTATGTCTCCGAAAGAGAATCAAGCGTGTGTACAGGGGCATAAACGCAGCAGTGATAGGATTGGAGAGGTTCAGTGAGCAAATGAAGACCCTTTGAAGTCATATTGCATGGTACCCATTCCAAGGTTCTCAACTCTCCAGGTTTAAGGGATTCTTCCTTCAGCTAAATCATGCATGTGGAACCCAGAGTATGATCAACCGTGTGATTGGGAGACGTGTTCCAACATGTCTCAGTTTTCGTCCCCTGGTACTCGGGTGCAACATTCCAGACGCTTTACTAACACTCTCCCGACTTGGAGAGTCAGTGCCTTTAACCTCCTGTTTGGCCCAGTTTGCAATTTCTGCGGAAGATGAACAGGAATAGGCAGAACCAATGAGAGACTAGCTGGAGGTGTCTGGACGGGCAAATTTAACTCTCATTTCCCACCAGGAAGAGGAATTATCCAAAGGCTCAGCGTGCCGTGCCGGAACCAGATTAGGGCCTGAAGCAATCCTGCGGTGTTGCAGCCAGCTCACAAGAAAGCGAGTTGAAGAAAGGAGCTCAGGGACACTGTAATTCACAAACCTGCAGAGTTATAAATGACAGCTATCGTCCAAAAATATACTGAAGTAAGGCTGCCAAGAGGACTTGAAAGCGGGGCAGAATTGCAGGAAACCGATTTCAGGAGGTAGACTGGAATTGCATTTAAAGCATAGGAAAAGAGGCAGAACGTCGACAATGATGCACTTGTCCAAAAAGGGCGTATGCGTTTTTTCCTGAATATATTCAGGAAAAAACGCATACGCCCTTTTTGGCCAACCAAGCAAGCTTGCAAAGGAAATCTGCACTACAATGAAGTCTCACTTCCGCCTGGTCAAAAGGGCCATCTGAAAAAAGTGTAAACTCCAGAAAGGCAGGACAGGCCATGGAGAACTTGTTATGCTGATGGGTGGGATGTAAATTGCCAACAGCCACTCGGGAGAAGTGTATGGTGTTTCCTGAAACATCTAAAAAACAAATCAACAGAGCCTAGGGCACTTCCACTTATGGTCCTATAGCTTAGGGAAATTAAAATCAAAAAGACACAGCCACCCCAAAGTTTGGGATGGCTCTGTTTACAAGAACCTCGTTTACGGTACAAGTTCAATATTACAGAAAGTGAAAAATGGATAAAGAAGTTGTGGTACTTACGTACAATGCAATATCACTCAGCAATGAAATCTATGTCATCAGGCACGTAGCAGAAAATGAGTGGGTTCAGGTATGATGATTCTAACTGAAATAAGTCACACAGAAAAAGAAACATCATAAGATATCACTAATACACGGAATGTAAACTTGGCTACACAGGAACTGGATTACAAAACAGAAGAGGGTCTCAAATGTAGAAAACCAACTTATGCTTGCTTAAGGGGAAAGGTGAGTTGGGGTGCTGCATAAAACCAGAGATTGAAATGAGCACAGATAAAGTTCCTTAAGCCAAATATGGAATAGACAAGAGCTACTCCTTGCTCAACGAAATGGACTCAAAACCCCATGTTAAACACCTTATAATGTACCTGACTAGTAAGTATCTTAAAACCTAAAGATTGCTATGTCTCTGAAAGAGAATCAAGCGTGAGTACAGGGGCATAAACGCAGCAGTGATAGGATTGGAGAGGTTCGGTGAGCAAATGAAGACCCTTTGAAGTCATATTGCATGGTACCCATTCCACGGGTCTCAACTCTCCAGGTTTAAAGGATTCTTCCTTCAGCTAAAACATGCATGTGGAACCCAGAGTATGATCAACCGTGTGATCGGGAGACGTGTTGAAATATGTCTCAGTTCTCGTCCCCTGGTACTCGGGTGCAACATTCCAGACGCTTTACTAAAACTCTCCTGACTTGGAGAGTCAGTGCCTTTAACCTCCTGTTTGGCCCAGTTTGCAAATTCCGTGGAAGATGAACAGGAATAGGGAGAGCCAATGAGAGACAAGCTGGAGGTGTCTGGACGGGCAAATTTAACTCCCATTTCCCACCAGGAAGAGGAATTAACCAAAGGCTCAGCGTGCCATGCCGGAACCAGATTAGGGCCTGAAGCAATCCTGCGGTGTTGTGGCCAGCTCACAAGAAAGCGAGTTGAAGAAAGGAGCTCAGGGGCACTGTAATTCACAAACCTGCAGAGTTATAAATGACAGCTATCGCCCAAATATCTACTGAAGTAAGGCTGCCAAGAGGGCTTGAAACCAGGGCAGAATTGCGGGAAACCGATTTCAGGAGGTAGACTTGATTTGCATTTAAAGCATAGGAAAAGAGGCAGAACGTCGTCAATGATGCACTTGCCAAAATGGGCGTATGCGTTTTTCCTGAATATATTCAGGAAAAAACGCATACGCCCTTTTGAGCCAACCAAGCAAGCTTGCAAAGGAAATCTGCACTACAATGAAGTCTCACTTCCCCCCAGTCAAAAGGGTCATCTGAAAAAAGTATAAAATCCAGAAAGGCAGGACAGGCCATGGAGAACTGGGAGCCTTGATATGCTGATGGGCGGGATGTAAATTGCCAACAGCCACTAGGGAGAGGTGTATGGTGTTTCCTGAAACATATAAAAAACAAAGAAACAGAGCCTAGGGCACTTCCACTTATGGTCCTATAGCTTAGGGAAATTAAAATAAAAAAGACACAGCCACCCCAAAGCTTGTGACGGCTCTCTTTACAAGAACCTCGTTTACGGTACAAGTTTAATATCGCAGAAAGCAAAAAATGGATAAAGAAGTTGTGGTACTTATGTACAATGCAATATCACTCAGCAATGAAATCTATGTCATCAGGCACGTAGCAGCATAATGAGTGGATTCAGGTATGATGATTCTAACTGAAATAAGTCACACAGAAAAAGAAACATCATAAGATATCACTAATACACGGAATGTAACCTTGGCTACACAGGCACTGAATTACAAAACAGAACAGGGTCTCAAATTTAGAAAACCAACTTATGCTTGCTTAAAGGGAAAGGTGAGTTGGGGTGCTGCATAAAACCAGAGATTGAAATGAGCACAGATAAAGTTCCTTAAGCCAAATATGTAATAGACAAGAGCTACTCCTTGCTCAACGAAATGGACTCAACACCCCATATTAAACGCCAATGAATGTAACTGTCTAGTAAGTATCTTAAAACCTATGGATTGCTATGTCTCTGAAAGAGAATCAAGCGTGTGTACAGGGGCATAAACGCAGCAGTGATAGGTTTGGAGAGGTTCGGTGAGCAAATGAAGACCCTTTGAAGTCATATTGCATGGTACCCATTCCACGGGTCTCAACTCTCCAGGTTTAAGGGATTCTTCCTTCAGCTGAAACATGCATGTGGAACCCAGAGTATGATCAACCGTGTGATCGGGAGACGTGTTCAAATATGTCTCAGTTTTCGTCCCCTGGTACTCGGGTGCAACATTCCAGATGCTTTACTAACACTCTCCCGACTTGGAGAGTCAGTGCCTTTAACCTCCTGTTTGACCCAGTTTGCAATTTCTGCGGAAGATGAACAGGGATAAGGAGGACCAATGAGAGACTAGCTGGAGGTGTCTGGACGGGCAATTTTAACTCTCATTTCCCACCAGGAAGAGGAATTAAGCAAAGTCTCAGCGTGCGGTGCCGGAACCAGATTAGGGCCTGAAGCAATCCTGCGGTGTTGCGGCCAGCTCACAAGAAAGCGAGTTGAAGAAAGGAGCTCATGGGCACTGTAATTCACAAACCTGCAGAGTTATAAATGACAGCTATCGTCCAAAAATATACTGAAGTAAGGCTGCCAAGAGGACTTGAAAGCGGGGCAGAATTGCAGGAAACCGATTTCAGGAGGTAGACTGGAATTGCATTTAAAGCATAGGAAAAGAGGCAGAACTTCCACAATGATGCACTTGGCCAAAAAGGGCGTATGCGTTTTTTCCTGAATATATTCAGGAAAAAACGCATACGCCCTTTTTGGCCAACCAAGCAAGCTTGCAAAGGAAGTCTGCACTACAATGAAGTCTCATTTCCCCCCGGACAAAAGGGCCATCTGAAAAAAGTGTAAAATCCAGAAAGGCAGGACAGGCCATGGACAACTCTGAGACTTGTTATGCTAATGGGTGGGATGTAAATTGCCAACAGCCACTGGGGAGAAGTGTATGGTGTTTCCTGAAACATCTAAAAAACAAAGCAACAGAGCCTAGGGCACTTCCACTTATGGTCCTATAGTTTAGGGAAATTATAATCAAAAAGACTCAGCCACCCCAAAGTTTGGGATGGTTCTGTTTACAAGAACCTCGTTTACGGTACAAGTTCAATATCGCAGAGAGTGAAAAATGGATAAAGAAATTGTGCTACTTACGTACAATGCAATATCACTCAGCAATGAAATCTAAGGCATCAGGGCCATAGCAGCATAATGAGTGGATTCAGGTATGATGATTCTAACTGAAATAAGTCACACAGAAAAAGAAACATCATAAGATATCACTAATACACGGAATGTAAACTTGGCTACACAGGAACTGGATTACAAAACAGAACAGGGTCTCAAATGTAGAAAACCAACTTATGCTTGCTTAAGGGGAAAGGTGAGTTGGGGTGCTGCATAAAACCAGAGATTGAAATGAGCACAGATAAAGTTCCTTAAGCCAAATATTAATAGACAAGAGCTACTCCTTGCTCAACGAAATGGGCTCAACACCCCATATTAAACGCCTAAGAATGTACCTGATTAGTAAGTATCTTAAAACCTATGGATCGCTATGTCTCCGAAAGAGAATCAAGCGTGTGTACAGGGGCATAAACGCAGCAGTGATAGGATTGGAGAGGTTCGGTGAGCAAATGAAGACCATTTGAAGTCATATTGCATGGTACCCATTCCACGGGTCTCAACTCTCCAGGTTTAAGGGATTCTTCCTTCAGCTAAATCATGCATGTGGAACCCAGAGTATGATCAACCATGTGATTGGGAGACGTGTTCCAACATGTCTCAGTTTTCGTCCCCTGGTACTCGGGTGCAACATTCCAGACGCTTTACTAACACTCTCCCGACTTGGAGAGTCAGTGCCTTTAACCTCCTGTTTGGCCCAGTTTGCAATTTCTGCGGAAGATGAACAGGAATAGGCAGAACCAATGAGAGACTAGCTGGAGGTGTCTGGACGGGCAAATTTAACTCTCATTTCCCACCAGGAAGAGGAATTATCCAAAGGCTCAGCGTGCCGTGCCGGAACCAGATTAGGGCCTGAAGCAATCCTGCGGTGTTGCAGCCAGCTCACAAGAAAGCGAGTTGAAGAAAGGAGCTCAGGGACACTGTAATTCACAAACCTGCAGAGTTATAAATGACAGCTATCGTCCAAAAATATACTGAAGTAAGGCTGCCAAGAGGACTTGAAAGCGGGGCAGAATTGCAGGAAACCGATTTCAGGAGGTAGACTGGAATTGCATTTAAAGCATAGGAAAAGAGGCAGAACGTCGACAATGATGCACTTGTCCAAAAAGGGCGTATGCGTTTTTTCCTGAATATATTCAGGAAAAAACGCATACGCCCTTTTTGGCCAACCAAGCAAGCTTGCAAAGGAAATCTGCACTACAATGAAGTCTCACTTCCGCCTGGTCAAAAGGGCCATCTGAAAAAAGTGTAAACTCCAGAAAGGCAGGACAGGCCATGGAGAACTTGTTATGCTGATGGGTGGGATGTAAATTGCCAACAGCCACTCGGGAGAAGTGTATGGTGTTTCCTGAAACATCTAAAAAACAAATCAACAGAGCCTAGGGCACTTCCACTTATGGTCCTATAGCTTAGGGAAATTAAAATCAAAAAGACACAGCCACCCCAAAGTTTGGGATGGCTCTGTTTACAAGAACCTCGTTTACGGTACAAGTTCAATATTACAGAAAGTGAAAAATGGATAAAGAAGTTGTGGTACTTACGTACAATGCAATATCACTCAGCAATGAAATCTATGTCATCAGGCACGTAGCAGAAAATGAGTGGGTTCAGGTATGATGATTCTAACTGAAATAAGTCACACAGAAAAAGAAACATCATAAGATATCACTAATACACGGAATGTAAACTTGGCTACACAGGAACTGGATTACAAAACAGAAGAGGGTCTCAAATGTAGAAAACCAACTTATGCTTGCTTAAGGGGAAAGGTGAGTTGGGGTGCTGCATAAAACCAGAGATTGAAATGAGCACAGATAAAGTTCCTTAAGCCAAATATGGAATAGACAAGAGCTACTCCTTGCTCAACGAAATGGACTCAAAACCCCATGTTAAACACCTTATAATGTACCTGACTAGTAAGTATCTTAAAACCTAAAGATTGCTATGTCTCTGAAAGAGAATCAAGTGTGAGTACAGGGGCATAAACGCAGCAGTGATAGGATTGGAGAGGTTCGGTGAGCAAATGAAGACCCTTTGAAGTCATATTGCATGGTACCCATTCCACGGGTCTCAACTCTCCAGGTTTAAAGGATTCTTCCTTCAGCTAAAACATGCATGTGGAACCCAGAGTATGATCAACCGTGTGATCGGGAGACGTGTTGAAATATGTCTCAGTTCTCGTCCCCTGGTACTCGGGTGCAACATTCCAGACGCTTTACTAACACTCTCCTGACTTGGAGAGTCAGTGCCTTTAACCTCCTGTTTGGCCCAGTTTGCAAATTCCGTGGAAGATGAACAGGAATAGGGAGAACCAATGAGAGACAAGCTGGAGGTGTCTGGACGGGCAAATTTAACTCCCATTTCCCACCAGGAAGAGGAATTAACCAAAGGCTCAGCGTGCAGTGCCGGAAGCAGATTAGGGCCTGAAGGAATCCTGCGGTGTTGCGGCCAGCTCACAAGAAAGCGAGTTTAAGAAAGCAGCTCTGGGGCACTGTAATTCACAAACCTGCAGAGTTATAAATGACAGCTATCGTCCAAGAATATACTGAAGTAAGGCTGCCAAGAGGACTTGAAAGCCGGGCAGAATTGCAGGAAACCGATTTCAGGAGGTAGACAGGAATTGCATTTAAAGCATACGAAATGAGGCAGAACGTCCACAATGATGCACTTGGCCAAAAAGGGCGTATGCGTTTTTTCCTGAATATATTCAGGAAAAAAAGCATACGCACTTTTTGGCCAACCAAGCAAGCTTGCAAAGGAAATCAGCACTACAATGAAGTCTCACTTCCGCTGGGTCAAAACGGCCATCTGAAAAAAGTGTAAAATCCAGAAAGGCAGGACAGGCGTTGGAGAACTGGGAGCCTTGTTATGCTGATGGGCGGGATGTAAATTGCCAACAGCCACTCGGGAGAAGTGTATGGTGTTTCCTGAAACATGTAAAAAACAAAGCAACAGAGGCTAGGGCACTTCCACTTATGATCCTATAGCTTAGGGAAATTAAAATCAAAAAGACACAGCCACCCCAAAATTTGGTATGGCTCTTATTACAAGAACCTCGTTTATGGTACAAGTTCAATATCACAGAAAGTGAAAAATGGATAAAGATGTTGTGGTACTTACGTACAATGCAATAACACTCAGCAATGAAATCTATGTCATCAGGCACGTAGCAGCATAATGAGTGGATTCAGGTATGATGATTCTAACTGAAATAAGTCACACAGAAAAAGAAACATCATAAGATATCACTAATACACGGAATGTAAACTTGGCTACACAGGAAATGGATTACAAAACAGAACAGGGTCTCAAATTTAGAAAACCAACTTATGCTTGCTTAAGGGGAAAGGTGAGTTGGGGTGCTGCATAAAACCAGAGATTGAAATGAGCACAGATAAAGTTCCTTAAGCCAAATATGGAATAGACAAGAGCTACTCCCTGCTCAATGAAATGGACTCAAAACCCCATGTTAAACACCTTATAATGTACCTGACTAGTAAGTATCTTAAAACCTAAAGATTGCTATGTCTCTGAAAGAGAATCAAGCGTGAGTACAGGGGCATAAACGCAGCAGTGATAGGATTGGAGAGGTTCGGTGAGCAAATGAAGACCCTTTGAAGTCATATTGCATGGTACCCATTCCACGGGTCTCAACTCTCCAGGTTTAAGGGATTCTTCCTTCAGCTAAAACATGCATGTGGAACCCAGAGTATGATCAACCGTGTGATCGGGAGACGTGTTGAAATATGTCTCAGTTCTCATCCCCTGGTTCTCGGGTGCAACATTCCAGACGCTTTACTAACACTCTCCCGACTTGGAGAGTCAGTGCCTTTAACCTCCTGTTTGGCCCAGTTTGCAAATTGCGCGGAAGATGAACAGGAATAGGGAGAACCAATGAGAGACTAGCTGGAGGTGTCTGGACGGGCAAATTTAACTCCCATTTCCCACCAGGAAGAGGAATTAACCAAAGGCTCAGCGTGCCGTGCCGGAACCAGATTAGGGCCTGAAGGAATCCTGCGGTGTTGCGGCCAGCTCACAAGAAAGCGAGTTTAAGAAAGCAGCTCAGGGGCACTGTAATTCACAAACCTGCAGAGTTATAAATGACAGCTATCGTCCAAAAATATACTGAAGTAAGGCTGCCAAGAGGACTTGAAAGCGGGGCAGAATTGCAGGAAACCGATTTCAGGAGGTAGACAGGAATTGCATTTAAAGCATAGGAAAAGAGGCAGAACGTCCACAATGATGCACTTGGCCAAAAAGGGCGTATGCGTTTTTTCCTGAATATATTCAGGAAAAAAAGCATACGCCCTTTTTGGCCAACCAAGCAAGCTTGCAAAGGAAATCTGCACTACAATGAAGTCTCACTTCCCCGCGGTCAAAGGGGCCATCTGAAAAAAGTGTAAAATCCAGAAAGGCAGGACAGGCCATGGAGAACTGGGAGCCTTGTTATGCTGATGGGCGGGATGTAAACTCCCAACAGCCACTGGGGAGAAGTGTATGGTGTTTCCTGAAACATCTAAAAAACAAAGCAACAGAGCCTAGGGCACTTCCACTTATGGTCCTATAGCTTAGGGAAATTAAAATCAAAAAGACACAGCCACCCCAAAGTTTGGGATGGCTCTGTTTACAAGAACCTCGTTTATGGTACAAGTTCAATATCGCAGAAAGTGAAAAATGGATAAAGAAGTTGTGGTACTTACGTACAATGCAATATCACTCAGCAATGACATCTATGTCATCAGGCCCGTAGCAGAAAATGAGTGGGTTCAGGTATGATGAATCTAACTGAAATAAGTCACACAGAAAAAGAAACATCATAAGATATCACTAATACACGGAATGTAAACTTGGCTACACAGGAACTGGATTACAAAACAGAACAGGGTCTCCAATTTAGAAAACCAACTTATGCTTGCTTAAGGGGAAAGTTGAGTTGGGGTGTTGCATAAAACCAGAGATTGAAATGAGCACAGATAAAGTTCCTTAAGCCAAATATGTAATAGACAAGAGCTACTCCTTCCTCAACGAAATGGACTCAAAACCCCATGTTAAACACCTTATAATGTACCTGACTTGTAAATATCTTAAAACCTAAAGATTGCTATGTCTCTGAAAGAGAATCAAGCGTGAGTATAGGGGCATAAACGCAACAGTGATAGGATTGGAGAGGTTCGGTGAGCAAATGAAGACCCTTTGAAGTCATATTGCATGGTACCCATTCCACGGGTCTCAACTCTCCAGGTTTAAGGGATTCTTCCTTCAGCTAAAACATGCATGTGGAACCCAGAGTATGATCAACCGTGTGATCGGGAGACGTCTTCCAATATGTCTCAGTTCTCGTCCCCTGGTACTCGGGTGCAACATTCCAGACGCTTTACTAACACTCTCCTGAATTGGAGAGTCAGTGCCTTTAACCTCCTGTTTGGCCCAGGTTGCAAATTCCGCGGAAGATTAACAGGAATAGGGAGAACCAATGAGAGACTAGCTGGAGGTGTCTGGACGGGCAAATTTAACTCTCATTTCCCACCACGAAGAGGAATTAACCAAAGGCTCAGCGTGCCATGTCGGAATCAGATTAGGGCCTGAAGCAATCCTGCGGTGTTGCTGCCAGCTCACAAGAAAGCAATTTGAAGAAAGGAGTTCAGCGGCACTGTAATTCACAAACCTGCAGAGTTATAAATGACAGCTATCGTCCAAAAATATACTGAAGTAAGGCTGCCAAGAGGACTTGAAAGCCGGGCAGAATTGCAGGAAACCGATTTCAGGAGGTAGACTGGAATTGCATTTAAAGCATAGGAAAAGAGGCAGAACGTCGAGAATGATGCACTAGGCCAAAAAGGGCGTATGCGTTTTTTCCTGAATATATTCAGGAAAAAACGCATACGCCCTTTTTGGCCAACCAAGCAAGCTTGCAAAGGAAATCTGCACTACAATGAAGTCTCACTTCCCCCGGGTCAAAAGGGCCATCTGAAAAAAGTGTAAAATCCAGAAAGGCAGGACAGGCCATGGAGAACTGGGAGCCTTGTTATGTTGATGGGCGGGATGTAAATTGCCAACAGCCACTCAGGAGAAGTGTATGGTGTTTCCTGAAACATCGAAAAAACAAAGCAACAGAGCCTAGGGCAGTTCCACTTATGGTCCTATAGCTTAGGGAAATTGAAATCAAAAAGACACAGCCACCCCAAAGTTTGGGACAGCTCTGTTTACAAGAACCCCGTTTATGGTACAAGTTCAATATCGCAGAAAGTGAAAACTGGATAAAGAAGTTGTGGTACTTACGTACAATGCAATATCAATCAGCAATGAAATCTATGTCATCAGGCCTGTAAAGCATAGAGTGGATTCAGGTATGATGATTCTAACTGAAATAAGTCACACAGAAAAAGAAACATCATAAGATAACACTAATACACGGAGTGTAAACTTGGCTACACAGGAACTGGATTACAAAACAGAACAGGGTCTCAAATTTAGAAAACCAACTTATGCTTGCTTAAGGGGAAAGGTGAGTTGGGGTGCTGCATAAAACCAGAGATTGAAATGAGCACAGATAAAGTTCCTTAAGCCAAATATGTAATAGACAAGGGCTACTCCTTGCTCAACGAAATGGACTCAAAACCCCTTATTAAACCCCTAATAATGTACCTGACTAGTAAGTATCTTAAAACTTATGGATTGCTATGTCTCTGAAAGAGAATCAAGCGTGAGTACAGGGGCATAAACGCAGCAGTGATAGGAGTGGAGAGGTTTGGTGAGCAAATGAAGACCCTTTGAAGTCATATTGCATGGTACCCATTCCACGGGTCGCAACTCTCCAAGTTTAAGGGATTCTTCCTTCAGCTAAAAAATGAATGTGGAACACAGAATGTGATCAACCGTGTGATCGGGAGATGTGTTCCAATATGTCTCAGTTCTCATCCCCTGGTACTCGGGTGCAACATTGCAGACGCTTTACTAATATTCTCCCGACTTGGAGAGACAGTGCCTTTAACCTCCTGTTTGGCCCAGTTTGCAATTTCTGCGGAAGATGAACAGGAATAGGGAGAACCAATGAGAGACTAGCTGGAGGTGTCTGGACGGGCAAATTTAACTCTCATTTCCCACCAGGAAGAGGAATTAACCAAAGGCTCAGCGTGCCGTGCCAGAACAAGATTAGGGCCTGAAGCAATCCTGCGGTGTTGCGGCCAGCTCACAGGCAAGCGAGTTGAAGAAAGGAGCTCAGGGGCACTGTAATTCACAAACCTGCAGAGTTATAAATGACAGCTATCGCCCAAATATCTACTGAAGTAAGGCTGCCAAGAGGGCTTGAAACCAGGGCAGAATTGCGGGAAACCGATTTCAGGAGGTAGACTGGAATTGCATTTAAAGCATAGGAAAAGAGGCAGAACGTCGACAATGATGCACTTGGCCAAAAAGGACGTATGCGTTTTTTCCTGAATATATTCAGGAAAAAACGCATACGTCCTTTTTGGCCAACCAAGCAAGCTTGCAAAGGAAATCTGCACTATAATGAAGTCTCACTTCCCCACGGTCAAAAGGGCCATCTGAAAAAAGTGTAAAATCCAGAAAGGCAGGACAGGCCATGGAGAACTGGGAGCCTTGTTATGCTGATGGGCGGGATGTAAATTGCCAACAGCCACTCAGGAGAAGTGTATGGTGTTTCCTGAAACATCTAAAAAACTGAGGAACAGAGCCTAGGGCACTTCCACTTATGGTCCTATAGCTTAGGTAAATTAAAATCAAAAAGACACAGCCACCCCAAAGTTTGGGACAGCTCTGTTTACAAGAACCTCGTTTACGGTACAAGTTCAATATCGCAGAAAGCGAAAAATGGATAAAAAAGTTGTGGTACTTACGTACAATGCAATATCACTCAGCAATGAAATCTATGTCATCATGCCCGTAGCAGCATAATGAGTGGATTCAGGTATGATGATTCTAACTGAAATAAGTCACACAGAAAAAGAAACGTCATAAGATATCACTAATACACGGAATGTAAACTTGGCTACACAGGAACTGAATTACAAAACAGAACAGGGTCTCAAATTTAGAAAACCAACTTATGCTTGCTTAAGGGGAAAGGTGAGTTGGGGTGCTGCATAAAACCAGAGATTGAAATGAGCACAGATAAAGTTCCTTAAGCCAAATATGTAATAGACAAGAACTACTCCTTGCTCAACGAAATGGACACAACACCCCATATTAAACGCCTAAGAATGTACCTGACTAGTAAGTATCTTAAAATCTATGGATTGCTATGTCTCCAAAAGAGAACCAAGCGTGTGTACAGGGTCATAAACGCAGCAGTGATAGGATTGGAGAGGTTCGGTGAGCAAATGAAGACCCTTTGAATTCACATTGCATGGTACCCATTCCACGGGTCTCAACTCTCCAGGTTTAAGGGATTCTTCCTTCAGCAAAAACATGCATGTGGAACCCAGAGTATGATCAACCATGTGATCGCGAGACGTGTTCAAATATGTCTCAGTTCTCGTACCCTGGTACTCGGGTGCAACATTCCAAATGCTTTATTAACACTCTCCCGACTTGGAGAGTCAGTGCCTTTAACCTCCTGTTTGGCCCAGTTTGCAATTTCTGAGGAAGATGAACAGGAATAGGGAGAACCAATGAGAGACTAGCTGGAGGTGTCTGGACGGGCGAATTTAACTCTCATTTCCCACCAGGAAGAGGAATTAACCAAAGGCTCAGCGTGCGGTGCCGGAAACAGATTAGGGCCTGAAGCAATCCTGCGGTGTTGCAGCCAGCTCACAAGAAAGCGAGTTGAAGAAAGGAGCTCAGGGGCACTGTAATTCACAAACCTGCAGAGTTATAAATGACAGCTATCGCCCAAATATCTACTGAAGTAAGGCTGCCAAGAGGGCTTGAAACCAGGGCAGAATTGCGGGAAACCGATTTCAGGAGGTAGACTTGATTTGCATTTAAAGCATAGGAAAAGAGGCAGAACGTCGTCAATGATGCACTTGCCAAAAAGGGCGTATGCGTTTTTTCCTGAATATATTCAGGAAAAAACGCATACGCCCTTTTTAGCCAACCAAGCAAGCTTGCAAAGGAAATCTGCACTACAATGAAGTCTCACTTTCCCCCAGTCAAAAGGGTCATCTGAAAAAAGTATAAAATCCAGAAAGGCAGGACAGGCCATGGAGAACTGGGAGCCTTGATATGCTGATGGGCGGGATGTAAATTGCCAACAGCCACTAGGGAGAGGTGTATGGTGTTTCCTGAAACATATAAAAAACAAAGCAACAGAGCCTAGGGCACTTCCACTTATGGTCCTATAGCTTAGGGAAATTAAAATCAAAAAGACACAGCCACCCCAAAGCTTGTGATGGCTCTCTTTACAAGAACCTCGTTTACGGTACAAGTTTAATATCGCAGAAAGCAAAAAATGGATAAAGAAGTTGTGGTACTTATGTACAATGCAATATCACTCAGCAATGAAATCTATGTCATCAGGCCCGTAGCAGCATAATGAGTGGATTCAGGTATGATGATTGTAACTGAAATAAGTCACACAGAAAAAGAAACATCATAAGATATCACTAATACACGGAATGTAACCTTGGCTACACAGGCACTGAATTACAAAACAGAACAGGGTCTCAAATTTAGAAAACCAACTTATGCTTGCTTAAAGGGAAAGGTGAGTTGGGGTGCTGCATAAAACCAGAGATTGAAATGAGCACAGATAAAGTTCCTTAAGCCAAATATGTAATAGACAAGAGCTACTCCTTGCTCAACGAAATGGACTCAACACCCCATATTAAACGCCAATGAATGTACCTGTCTAGTAAGTATCTTAAAACCTATGGATTGCTATGTCTCTGAAAGAGAATCAAGCGTGTGTACAGGGGCATAAACGCAGCAGTGATAGGTTTGGAGAGGTTCGGTGAGCAAATGAAGACCCTTTGAATTCATATTGCATGGTACCCATTCCACGGGTCTCAACTCTCCAGGTTTAAGGGATTCTTCCTTCAGCTGAAACATGCATGCGGAACCCAGAGTATGATCAACCGTGTGATCGGGAGACGTGTTCAAATATGTCTCAGTTTTCGTCCCCTGGTACTCGGGTGCAACATTCCAGATGCTTTACTAACACTCTCCCGACTTGGAGAGTCAGTGCCTTTAACCTCCTGTTTGACCCAGTTTGCAATTTCTGCGGAAGATGAACAGGGATAAGGAGGACCAATGAGAGACTAGCTGGAGGTGTCTGGACGGGCAATTTTAACTCTCATTTCCCACCAGGAAGAGGAATTAAGCAAAGGCTCAGCGTGCGGTGCCGGAACCAGATTAGGGCCTGAAGCAATCCTGCGGTGTTGCGGCCAGCTCACAAGAAAGCGAGTTGAAGAAAGGAGCTCATGGGCACTGTAATTCACAAACCTGCAGAGTTATAAATGACAGCTATCGTCCAAAAATATACTGAAGTAAGGCTGCCAAGAGGACTTGAAAGCGGGGCAGAATTGCAGGAAACCGATTTCAGGAGGTAGACTGGAATTGCATTTAAAGCATAGGAAAAGAGGCAGAACTTCCACAATGATGCACTTGACCAAAAAGGGCGTATGCGTTTTTTCCTGAATATATTCAGGAAAAAACGCATACGCCCTTTTTGGCCAACCAAGCAAGCTTGCAAAGGAAATCTGCACTACAATGAAGTCTCATTTCCCCACGGACAAAAGGGCCATCTGAAAAAAGTGTAAAATCCAGAAAGGCAGGACAGGCCATGGACAACTCTGAGACTTGTTATGCTAATGGGTGGGATGTAAATTGCCAACAGCCACTGGGGAGAAGTGTATGGTGTTTCCTGAAACATCTAAAAAACAAAGCAACAGAGCCTAGGGCACTTCCACTTATGGTCCTATAGCTTAGGGAAATTATAATCAAAAAGACTCAGCCACCCCAAAGTTTGGGATGGTTCTGTTTACAAGAACCTCAGTCACGGTACAAGTTCAATATCGCAGAGAGTGAAAAATGGATAAAGAAATTGTGCTACTTACGTACAATGCAATATCACTCAGCAATGAAATCTAAGGCATCAGGGCCATAGCAGCATAATGAGTGGATTCAGGTATGATGATTCTAACTGAAATAAGTCACACAGAAAAAGAAACATCATAAGATATCACTAATACACGGAATGTAAACTTGGCTACACAGGAACTGGATTACAAAACGGAACAGGGTCTCAAATTTAGAAAACCAACTTATGCTTGCTTAAGGGGAAAGGTGAGTTGGGGTGCTGCATAAAAGCAGAGACTGAAATGAGCACAGATAAAGTTCCTTAAGCCAAATATTAATAGACAAGAGCTACTCCTTGCTCAACGAAATGGGCTCAACACCCCATATTAAACGCCTAAGAATGTACCTGATTAGTAAGTATCTTAAAACCTATGGATCGCTATGTCTCCGAAAGAGAATCAAGCGTGTGTACAGGGGCATAAACGCAGCAGTGATAGGATTGGAGAGGTTCGGTGAGCAAATGAAGACCCTTTGAAGTCATATTGCATGGTACCCATTCCACGGGTCTCAACTCTCCAGGTTTAAGGGATTCTTCCTTCAGCTAAATCATGCATGTGGAACCCAGAGTATGATCAACCGTGTGATCAGGAGACGTGTTCCAACATGTCTCAGTTCTCATCCCCTGGTACTCGGGTGCAACATTCCAGACGCTTTACTAACACTCTCCCGACTTGGAGAGTCAGTGCCTTTAACCTCCTGTTTGGCCCAGTTTGCAATTTCTGCGGAAGATGAACAGGAATAGGGAGAACCAATGAGAGACTAGCTGGAGGTGTCTGGACGGGCAAATTTAACTCTCATTTCCCACCAGGAAGAGGAATTATCCAAAGGCTCAGCGTGCCGTGCCGGAACCAGATTAGGGCCTGAAGCAATCCTGCGGTGTTGCAGCCAGCTCACAAGAAAGCGAGTTGAAGAAAGGAGCTCAGGGACACTGTAATTCACAAACCTGCAGAGTTATAAATGACAGCTATCGTCCAAAAATATACTGAAGTAAGGCTGCCAAGAGGACTTGAAAGCGGGGCAGAATTGCAGGAAACCGATTTCAGGAGGTAGACTGGGATTGCATTTAAAGCATAGGAAAAGAGGCAGAACGTCGACAATGATGCACTTGTCCAAAAAGGGCGTATGCGTTTTTTCCTGAATATATTCAGGAAAAAACGCATACGCCCTTTTTGGCCAACCAAGCAAGCTTGCAAAGGAAATCTGCACTACAATGAAGTCTCACTTCCGCCTGGTCAAAAGGGCCATCTGAAAAAAGTGTAAACTCCAGAAAGGCAGGACAGGCCATGGAGAACTTGTTATGCTGATGGGTGGGATGTAAATTGCCAACAGCCACTCAGGAGAAGTGTATGGTGTTTCCTGAAACATCTAAAAAACAAATCAACAGAGCCTAGGGCACTTCCACTTATGGTCCTATAGCTTAGGGAAATTAAAATCAAAAAGACACAGCCACCCCAAAGTTTGGGATGGCTCTGTTTACAAGAACCTCGTTTACGGTACAAGTTCAATATTACAGAAAGTGAAAAATGGATAAAGAAGTTGTGGTACTTACATACAATGCAATATCACTCAGCAATGAAATCTATGTCATCAGGCACGTAGCAGAAAATGAGTGGGTTCAGGTATGATGATTCTAACTGAAATAAGTCACACAGAAAAAGAAACATCATAAGATATCACTAATACACGGAATGTAAACTTGGCTACACAGGAACTGGATTACAAAACAGAACAGGGTCTCCAATTTAGAAAACCAACTTATGCTTGCTTAAGGGGAAAGGTGAGTTGGGGTGCTGCATAAAACCAGAGATTGAAATGAGCACAGATAAAGTTCCTTAAGCCAAATATGGAATAGACAAGAGCTACTCCTTGCTCAACGAAATGGACTCAAAACCCCATGTTGAACACCTTATAATGTACCTGACTAGTAAGTATCTTAAAACCTAAAGATTGCTATGTCTCTGAAAGAGAATCAAGCGTGAGTACAGGGGCATAAACGCAGCAGTGATAGGATTGGAGAGGTTCGGTGAGCAAATGAAGACCCTTTGAAGTCATATTGCATTGTACCCATTCCACGGGTCTCAACTCTCCAGGTTTAAAGGATTCTTCCTTCAGCTAAAACATGCATGTGGAAACCAGAGTATGATCAACCATGTGATCGGGAGACGTGTTGAAATATGTCTCAGTTCTCGTCCCCTGGTACTCGGGTGCAACATTCCAGACGCTTTACTAACACTCTCCCGACTTGGAGAGTCAGTGCCTTTAACCTCCTGTTTGGCCCAGTTTGCAAATTCCGTGGAAGATGAACAGGAATAGGGAGAACCAATGAGAGACAAGCTGGAGGTGTCTGGACGGGCAAATTTAACTCCCATTTCCCACCAGGAAGAGGAATTAACCAAAGGCTCAGCGTGCCGTGCCGGAAGCAGATTAGGGCCTGAAGGAATCCTGGGGTGTTGCGGCCAGCTCACAAGAAAGCGAGTTTAAGAAAGCAGCTCTGGGGCACTGTAATTCACAAACCTGCAGAGTTATAAATGACAGCTATCGTCCAAAAATATACTGAAGTAAGGCTGCCAAGAGGACTTGAAAGCCGGGCAGAATTGCAGGAAACCGATTTCAGGAGGTAGACAGGAATTGCATTTAAAGCAAAGGAAATGAGGCAGAACGTCCACAATGATGCACTTGGCCAAAAAGGGCGTATGCGTTTTTTCCTGAATATATTCAGGAAAAAAAGCATACGCACTTTTTGGCCAACCAAGCAAGCTTGCAAAGGAAATCTGCACTACAATGAAGTCTCACTTCCACTGGGTCAAAACGACCATCTGATAAAAGTGTAAAATCCAGAAAGGCAGGACAGGCGTTGGAGAACTGGGAGCCTTGTTATGCTGATGGGCGGGATGTATATTGCCAACAGCCACTCGGGAGAAGTGTATGGTGTTTCCTGAAACATGTAAAAAACAAAGCAACAGAGGCTAGGGCACTTCCACTTATGATCCTATAGCTTAGGGAAATTAAAATCAAAAAGACACAGCCACCCCAAAATTTGGTATGGCTCTTATTACAAGAACCTCGTTTACGGTACAAGTTCAATATCACAGAAAGTGAAAAATGGATAAAGATGTTGTGGTACTTACATACAATGCAATAACACTCAGCAATGAAATCTATGTCATCAGGCACGTAGCAGCATAATGAGTGGATTCAGGTATGATGATTCTAACTGAAATAAGTCACACAGAAAAAGAAACATCATAAGATATCACTAATACACGGAATGTAAACTTGGCTACACAGGAAATGGATTACAAAACAGAACAGGGTCTCAAATTTAGAAAACCAACTTATGCTTGCTTAAGGGGAAAGGTGAGTTGGGGTGCTGCATAAAACCAGAGATTGAAATGAGCACAGATAAAGTTCCTTAAGCCAAATATGGAATAGAAAAGAGCTACTCCCTGCTCAACGAAATGGACTCAAAACCCCATGTTAAACACCTTATAATGTACCTGACTAGTAAGTATCTTAAAACCTAAAGATTGCTATGTTTCTGAAAGAGAATCAAGCGTGAGTACAGGGGCATAAACGCAGCAGTGATAGGATTGGAGAGGTTCGGTGAGCAAATGAAGACCCTTTGAAGTCATATTGCATGGTACCCATTCCACGGGTCTCAACTCTCCAGGTTTAAGGGATTCTTCCTTCAGCTAAAACATGCATGTGGAACCCAGAGTATGATCAACCGTGTGATCGGGAGACGTGTTGAAATATGTCTCAGTTCTCATCCCCTGGTACTCGGGTGCAACATTCCAGACGCTTTACTAACACTCTCCCGACTTGGAGAGTCAGTGCCTTTAACCTCCTGTTTGGCCCAGTTAGCAAATTCCGCGGAAGATGAACAGGAATAGGGAGAACCAATGAGAGACTAGCTGGAGGTGTCTGGACGGGCAAATTTAACTCCCATTTCCCACCAGGAAGAGGAATTAACCAAAGGCTCAGCGTGCCGTGCCGGAACCAGATTAGGGCCTGAAGGAATCCTGCGGTGTTGCGGCCAGCTCACAAGAAAGCGAGTTTAAGAAAGCAGCTCAGGAGCACTGTAATTCACAAACCTGCAGAGTTATAAATGACAGCTATCGTCCAAAAATATACTGAAGTAAGGCTGCCAAGAGGACTTGAAAACGGGGCAGAATTGCAGGAAACCGATTTCAGGAGGTAGACAGGAATTGCATTTAAAGCATAGGAAAAGAGGCAGAACGTCCACAATGATGCACTTGGCCAAAAAGGGCGTATGCGTTTTTTCCTGAATATATTCAGGAAAAAAAGCATACGCCCTTTTTGGCCAACCAAGCAAGCTTGCAAAGGAAATCTGCACTACAATGAAGTCTCACTTCCCCGCGGTCAAAGGGGCCATCTGAAAAAAGTGTAAAATCCAGAAAGGCAGGACAGGCCATGGAGAACTGGGAGCCTTGTTATGCTGATGGGCGGGATGTAAACTCCCAACAGCCACTGGGGAGAAGTGTATGGTGTTTCCTGAAACATCTAAAAAACAAAGCAACAGAGCCTAGGGCACTTCCACTTATGGTCCTATAGCTTAGGGAAATTAAAATCAAAAAGACACAGCCACCCCAAAGTTTGGGATGGCTCTGTTTACAAGAACCTCGTATACGGTACAAGTTCAATATCACAGAAAGTGAAAAATGGATAAAGAAGTTGTGGTACTTACGTACAATGCAGTATCACTCAACAATGAAATCTATGTCATCAGGCCCTTAGCAGCATAGAGTGGATTCAGGTATGATGATTCTAACTGAAATAAGTCACACAGAATAAGAAATATCATAAGATATCACTAATACACGGAATGTAAACTTGGCTACACAGGAACTAGATTACAAAACAGAACAGGGTCTCAAATTTAGAAAACCAACTTATGCTTGCTTAAGGGGAAAGGTGAGTTGGGGTGCCGCATAAAACCAGAGATTGAAATGAGCACAGATAAAGTTCCTTAAGCCAAATATGTAATAGACAAGAGCTACTCCTTGCTCAACGAAATGGACTCAAAACCCCATATTAAACGCCTAATAATGTACCTGAGTAGTAAGTATCTTAAAACCTATGGATTGCTATGTCTCTGAAAGTGAATCAATCGTGAGTACAGGGGCATAAACCCAGCAGTGATAGGATTGGAGAGTTTTGGTGAGCAAATGAAGACCCTTTGAAGTCGTATTGTATGGTACCCATTACACGGGTCTCAACTCTCCAGGTTTAAGGGATTCTTCCTTCAGCTAAAACATGCATGTGGAACCCAGAGTATGATCAACCGTGTGATCGGGAGATGTGTTCCAATATGTCTCAGTTCTCGTCCCCTGGTACTCGGGTGCAACATTCCAGAAGTTTAACTAACACTCTCCCGACATGGAGAGTCAGTGCCTTTAACCTCCTGTTTGGCCCAGTTTGAAATTTCTATGGAGGATGAACAGGTATAGGGAGAACCAATGAGAGACTAGCCTGAGGTGTCTGGACGGGCAAATTTAACTCTCATTTCCCACCAGGAAGAGGAATTAACCAAAGGCTCAGCGTGCCATGCCGGAACCAGATTATGGCATGAAGCAATCCTGCGGTGTTGCGGCCAGCTCACAAGAAAGCGAGTTGAAGAAAGGAGCTCAGGGGCACTGTAATTCACAAACCTGCAGAGTTATAAATGACAGCTATCATCCAAAAATATACTGAAGTAAGGCTGCCAAGAGGACTTGAAAGCGGGGCAGAATTGCACGAAACCGATTTCAGGTGGTAGACTGGAATTGCATTTAAAGCATAGGAAAAGAGGCAGAACGTCAACAATGATGCACTTGGCCAAAAAGGGCGTATGCGTTTTTTCCTGAATATATTCAGGAAAAAACGCATACGCCCTTTTTGGCCAACCAAGCAAGCTTGCAAAGGAAATCTGCACTACAATGAAGTCTCACTTCCCCCCGGTCAAAAGGGCCATCTGAAAAAAGTGTAAAATCCAGAAAGGCAGGACAGGCCATGGAGAACTGGGAGCCTTGTTATGCTGATGGGCGGGATGTAAATTGCCAACAGCCACTCGGGAGAAGTGTATGGTGTTTCCTGAAACATCTAAAAAACAAAGCAACAGAGCCTAGGGCACTTCCACTTATGGTCCTATAGCTTAGGGAAATTAAAATCAAAAAGACACAGCCACCCCAAAGCTTGGGATGGCTCTGTTTACAAGAACCTCGTTTACGGTACAAGTTCAATATCGCATAAAGCGAAAAATGAATAACGAAGTTGTTTTACTTACGTACAATGCAATATCACTCAGCAATGAAATCTATGTCATCAGGCCCATAGCAGCATAATGAGTGGATTCAGGTATGATGATTCTAACTGAAATAAGTCACACAGAAAAAGAAACATCATAAGATATCACTAATACACGGAATGTAAACTTGGCTACACAGGAACTGGATTACAAAACAGAACAGGGTCTCAAATTTAGAAAACCAACTTATGCTTGCTTAAGGGGAAAGGTGAGTTGGGGTGCTGCATAAAACCAGAGATTGAAATGAGCACAGATAAAGTTCCTTAAGCCAAATATGGAATAAACAAGAGCTACACCTTGCTCAACGAAATGGACTCAACACCCCATATTAAACGCCTGAGAATGTACCTGACTAGTAAGTATCTTAAAAGCTATGGATTGCTATGTCTCCGAAAGAGAATCAAGCGTGTGTACAGGGGCATAAACGCAGCAGTGATAGGATTGGAGAGGTTCGGTGAGAAAATGAAGACCCTTTGAAGTCATACTGCATGGTACCCATTCCACGGGTCTCAACTCTCCAGGTTTAAGGGATTCTTCCTTCAGCTAAAACATGCATGTGGAACCCACAGTATGATCAACCGTGTGATCGGGAGACGTGTTCCAATGTCTCAGTTCTCATCCCCTGGTACTTGGGTGCAACATTCCAGACGCTTTACTAACACTCTCCCGACTTGGAGAGTCAGTGCCTTTAAACTCCTGTTTTGCGCAGTTTGCAATTTCTGCGGAAGATGAACAGGAATAGGGAGAACCAATGAGAGACTAGCTGGAGGTTTCTGGACGGGCAAATTTAACTCTCATTTCCCAACAGGAAGAGGAATTAAGCAAAGGCTCAGCGTGCCGTGCCGGAACCAGATTAGGGCCTGAAGCAATCCTGTGGTGTTGCAGCCAGCTCAAAAGAAAGCGAGTTGAAGAAAGGAGCTCAGGGGCACTGTAATTCACAAACCTGCAGAGTTATAAATGACAGCTATCGTCCAAAAATATATTGAAGTAACGCTGCCAAGAGGACTTGAAAGCGGGGCAGAATTGCAGGAAACCGATTTCAGGAGGTAGACTGGAATTGCATTTAAAGCATAGGAAAAGAGGCAGAACATCGACAATGATGCACTTGGCCAAAAAGTGCGTATGCGTTTTTTCCTGAATATATTCAGGAAAATACGCATACGCCCTTTTTGGCCAACCAAGCAAGCTTGCAAAGGAAATCTGCACTACAATGAAGTCTCACTTCCCCCCGGTCAAAAGGACCACTGAAAAAAGTGTAAAATCCAGAAAGGCAGGACAGGCCATGGAGAACTGGGAGCCTTGTTATGCTGATGGGCGGGATGTATATTGCCAACAGCCACTCAGGAGAAGTGTATGGTGTTTCCTGAAACATCTAAAAAACAAAGAAACAGAGCCTAGGGCACTTCCACTTATGGCCCTATAGCTTAGGGAAATTAAAATCAAAAAGACACAGCCACCCCAACGTTTGGGACGGCTCTGTTTACAAGAAACTCGTTTACGGGGCAAGTTCAATTTCGCAGAAAGTGAAAAATGGATAAAGAAGTTGTGGTACTTACGTAGAATGCAATATCACTCAGCAATGAAATCTATGTCATCAGGCCCATAGCAGCATAATGAGTGGATTCAGGTATGATGATTCTAACTGAAATAAGTCACATAGAAAAAGAAACATCATAAGATATCACTAATACACGGAATGTAAACTTGGCTACACAGGAACTGGATTACAAAAGAGAACAGGGTCTCAAATTTAGAAAACCATCTTATGATTGCTTAAGGGGAAAGGTGAGTTGGGGTGCTGCATAAAACCAGAGATTGAAATGAGCACAGATAAAGTTCCTTAAGCCAAATATGTAATAGACAAGAGCTACTCCTTGCTCAACGAAATGGACTCAACACCCCATAGTAAACGCCTAACAATGTACCTGACTAGTAATTATCTTAAAACCTATGGATCGCTATGTCTCTGAAAGAGAATCAAGCGTGTGTACAGGGGCATAAACGCAGCAGTGATAGGATTGGAGAGGTTCGGTGAGCAAATGAAGACCCTTTGAAGTCATATTGCATGGTACCCATTCCACGGGTCTCAACTCTCCAAATTAAGGGATTCTTCCTTAGGCGAAATCATGCATGTGGAACCCAGAGTATGATCAACCGTGTGATCGGGAGACGTGTTCCAATATGTCTCAGTTCTCGTCCCCTGGTACTCGGGTGCAACATTCCAGACGCTTTACTAACACTCTCCCGACTTGGAGAGTCAGTGCCTTTAACCTCCTGTTTGGCCCAGTTTGCAATTTCTGCGGAAGATGAACAGGAATAGGGAGAACCAATGAGAGACTAGCTGGAGGTGTCTGGACGGACAAATTTAACTCTCATTTCCCACCAGGAAGAGGAATTAACCAAAGGCTCAGCGTGCCGTGCCGGAAGCAGATTAGGGCCTGAAGCAATCCTGCAGTGTTGCGGCCAGCTCACAAAAAAGAGATTTGAAGAAAGGAGCTCAGGGGCACTGTAATTCACAAACCTGCAGAGTTATAAATGACAGCTATCGTCCAAAAATATATTGAAGTAAGGCTGCCAAGAGGACTTGAAATCAGGGCAGAATTGCAGGAAACCGATTTCAGGAGGTAGACTGGAATTGCATTTAAAGCATAGGAAAAGAGGTAGAACGTGGACAATGATGCACTTGGCCAAAAGGTCGTATGCATTTTTTCCTGAATATATTCAGGAAAAAACGCATACGCCCTTTTTGGCCAACCAAGCAAGCTTGCAAAGGAAATCTGCACTACAATGAAGTCTCACTTCCCCCCGGTCAAAAGGGACATCTGAAAAAAGTGTAAAATCCAGAAAGGCAGGACAGGCCATGGAGCACTGGGAGCCTTGTTATGCTGATGGGAGGGATGTAATTTCCCAACAGCCACTCGGGAGAAGTGTATGGTGTTTCCTGAAACATCTAAAAGACAAAGCAACAGAGCCTAGGGCACTTCCACTTATGGTTCTATAGCTTAGGGAAATTAAAATCAAAAAGACACAGCCACCCCAAAGTTTGGGACGGCTCTGTTTACAAGAACCGCGTTTATGGTACAAGTTCAATATCGCAGAAAGTGAAAAATGGATAAAGAAGTGGTGGTACTTACGTACAATGCAATATCACTCAGCAATGAAATCTATGTCATCAGGCCCTTAGCAGCATAATGAGTGGATTCAGGTATGATGATTCTAACTGAAATAAGTCACACAGAAAAAGAAACATCATAAGATATCACTAATACACGGAATGTAAACTTGGCTACACAGGAACTGGATTACAAAACAGAACAGGGTCTCAAATTTAGAAAACCAACTTATGCTTGCTTAAGGGGAAAGGTGAGCTGGGGTGCTGCATAAAACCAGAGATTGAAATGAGCACAGATAAAGTTCCTTAAGCCAAATATGTAATAGACAAGGGCTACTCCTTGCTCAACGAAATGGACTCAAAACCCCTTATTAAACCCCTAATAATGTACCTGACTAGTAAGTATCTTAAAACTTATGGATTGCTATGTCTCTGAAAGAGAATCAAGCGTGAGTACACGGGCATAAACGCAGCAGTGATAGGATTGGAGAGGTTTGGTGAGCAAATGAAGACCCTTTGAAGTCATATTGCATGGTACCCATTCCACAGGTCTCAACTCTCCAAGTTTAAGGGATTCTTCCTTCAGCTAAAAAATGAATGTGGAACACAGAGTGTGATCAACCGTGTGATCGGGAGATGTGTTCTAATATGTCTCAGTTCTCATCCCCTGGTACTCGGGTGCAAAATTGCAGACGCTTTACTAATATTCTCCCGACTTGGAGAGACAGTGCCTTTAACCTCCTGTTTGGCCCAGTTTGCAATTTCTGCGGAAGATGAACAGGAATAGGGAGAACCAATGAGAGACTAGCTGGAGGTGTCTGGACGGGCAAATTTAACTCTCATTTCCCACCAGGAAGAGGAATTAACCAAAGGCTCAGCGTGCCGTGCCAGAACCAGATTAGGGCCTGAAGCAATCCTGCGGTGTTGAGGCCAGCTCACAAGAAAGCGAGTTGAAGAAAGGAGCTCAGGGGCACTGTAATTCACAAACCTGCAGAGTTATAAATGACAGCTATCGTACAAAAATCTACTGAAGTAAGGCTGCCAAGAGCGCTTGAAACCGGGGCAGAATTGCAGGAAACCGATTTCAGGTGGTAGACTTGATTTGCATTTAAAGCATAGGAAAAGAGGCAGAACGTCGACAATGATGCACTTGCCAAAAAGGGCGTATGCTTTTTTTCCTGAATATATTCAGGAAAAAAAGCATACGCCCTTTTAGGCCAACCAAGCAAGCTTGCAAAGGAAATCTGCACTACAATGAAGTCTCACTTCCCCCCAGTCAAAAGGGCCATCTGAAAAAAGTGTAAAATCCAGAAAGGCAGGACAGGCCATGGAGAACTGGGAGCCTTGTTATGCTGATGGGCGGGATGTAAATTGCCAACAGCCACTCAGGAGAAGTGTATGGTGTTTCCTGGAACATCTAAAACAAAGCAACAGAGCCTAGGGCACTTCCACTTATGGTCCTATAGCTTAGGGAAATTAAAATAAAAAAGACACAGCCACCCCAAAGTTTGGGACGGCTCTGTTTACAAGAACCTCGTTTACGGTACAAGTTCAATTTCACAGAAAGCGAAAAATGGATAAAGAAGTTGTGGTACTTACGTACAATGCAATATCACTCAGCAATGAAATCTATGTCATCAGGCCCATAGCAGCATAATGAGTGGATTCAGGTATGATGATTCTAACTGAAATAAGTCACACAGAAAAAGAAACATCATAAGATATCACTAATACACGGAATGTAAACTTGGCTACACAGGAACTGGATTACAAAACAGAACAGGGTCTCAAATTTAGAAAACCAACTTATGCTTGCTTAAGGCGAAAGGTGAGTTGGGGTGCTGCATAAAACCAGAGATTGAAATGAGCACAGATAAAGTTCCTTAAGCCAAATATGGAATAGACAAGAGCTACTCCTTGCTCAACGAAATGGACTCAACACCCCATATTAAACGCCTAAGAATGTACCTGACTAGTAAGTATCTTAAAACCTATGGATCGCTATGTCTCCGAAAGAGAATCAAGCGTGTGTACAGGGGCATAAACGCAGCAGTGATAGGATTGGAGAGGTTCGGTGAGCAAATGAAGACCCTTTGAAGTCATATTGCATGGTACCCATTCCACGGGTCTCAACTCTCCAGGTTTAAGGGATTCTTTCTTCGGCTAAATCATGCATGTGGAACCCGGAGTATGATCAACCGTGTGATCGGGAGTCGTGTTCCAATATGTCTCCATTCTCGTCCCCTGGTACTCGGGTGCAACATTCCAGACGCTTTACTAACACTCTCCCGACTTGGAGAGTCAGTGCCTTTAACCTCCTGTTTGGCCCAGTTTGCAATTTCTGCGGAAGATGAACAGAAATAGGGAGAACCAATGAGAGACTAGCTGGAGGTGTCTGGACGGGCGAATTTAACTCTCATTTCCCACCAGGAAGAGGAATTAACCAAAGGCTCAGCATACCGTGCCGGAACCAGATTAGGGCCTGAAGCAATCCTGCGGTGTTGCGGCCAGCTCACAAGAAAGCGAGTTGAAGAAAAGAGCTCAGGGGCACTGTAATTCACAAACCTGCAGAGTTATAAATGACAGTTATTGTCCAAAAATATACTGAAGTAAGGCTGCCAAGAGGACTTGAAAGCGGGGCCGAATTGCAGGAAACCGATTTCAGGAGGTAGACTGGAATTGCATTTAAAGCATAGGAAAAGAGGCAGAACGTCCACAATGATGCACTCTGCCAAAAAGGGCGTATGCGTTTTTTCCTGAATATATTCAGGAAAAAACGCATACGCACTTTTTGGCCAACCAAGCAAGCTTGCAAAGGAAATCTGCACTACAATGAAGTCTCACTTCCCCCCGGTCAAAAGGACCACTGAAAAAAGTGTAAAATCCAGAAAGGCAGGACAGGCCATGGAGAACTGGGAGCCTTGTTATGCTGATGGGCGGGATGTATATTGCCAACAGCCACTTGGGAGAAGTGTATGGTGTGTTTCCTGAAACATCTAAAAAACAAAGCAACAGAGCCTAGGGCACTTCCACTTATGGTCCTATATCTTAGGGAAATTAAAATCAAAAAGACACAGCCACCCCAAAGTTTGGGACGGCTCTGTTTACAGGAACCTTGTTTACGGTACAAGTTCAATATCGCAGAAAGCGAAAAATGGATAAAGAAGGTGTGGTACTTACGTACAATGCAATATCACTCAGCAATGAAATCTATGTCATCAGGCCCGTAGCAGCATAATGAGTGGATTCAGGTATGATGATTCTAACTGAAATAAGTCACACAGAAAAAGAAACATCATAAGATATCACTAATACACGGAATGTAAACTTGGTATACAGGAAATGGATTACAAATCATAAGAGGGTCTCAAATTTAGAAAACCAACTTATGCTTGCTTAAGGGGAAAGGTGAGTTGGGGTGCTGCATAAAACCAGAGATTGAAATGAGCACAGATAAAGTTCCTTAAGCCAAATATGTAATAGACAAGAGCTACTCCTTGCTCAACGAAATGGACTCAACACCCCATATTGAACGCCTAAGAATGTACCTGACTAGTAAGTATCTTAAAACCTATGGATCGCTATGTCTCCGAAAGAGAATCAAGCGTGTGTACAGGGGCATAAACGCAGCAGTGATAGGATTGGAGAGGTTCGGTGAGCAAATGAAGACCCTTTGAATTCATATTGCATGGTACCCATTCCACGGGTCTCAACTCTCCAGGTTTAAGGGATTCTTCCTTCAGCTAAATCATGCATGTGGAACCCAGAGTATGATCAACCATGTGATCGCGAGACGTGTTCCAACATATCTCAGTTCTCGTCCCCTGGTACTCGGGTGCAACATTCCAGACGCTTTACTAACACTCTCCCGACTTGGAGAGTCACTGCCTTTAACCTCCTGTTTGGCCCAGTTTGCAATTTCTGCGGAAGATGAACAGGAATAGGGAGAACCAATGAGAGACTAGCTGGAGGTGTCTGGACGGGCAAATTTAACTCTCATTTCCCACTAGGAAGAGGAATTATCCAAAGGCTAAGCGTGCCGTGCCGGAACCAGATTAGGGCCTGAAGCAATCCTGCGGTGTTGCAGCCAGCTCACAAGAAAGCGAGTTGAAGAAAGGAGCTCAGGGACACTGTAATTCACAAACCTGCAGAGTTATAAATGACAGCTATCGTCCAAAAATATACTGAAGTAAGGCTGCCAAGAGGACTTGAATGCGGGGCAGAATTGCAGGAAACCGATTTCAGGAGGTAGACTGGAATTGCATTTAAAGCATAGGAAAAGAGGCAGAACGTCGACAATGATGCACTTGGCCAAAAAGGGCGTATGCGTTTTTTCCTGAATATATTCAGGAAAAAACGCATACGCCCTTTTTGGCCAACCAAGCAAGCTTGCAAAGGAAATCTGCACTACAATGAAGTCTCACTTCCGCCTGGTCAAAAGGGCCATCTGAAAAAAGTGTAAACTCCAGAAAGGCAGGACAGGCCATGGAGAACTTGTTATGCTGATGGGTGGGATGTAAATTGCCAACAGCCACTCAGGAGAAGTGTATGGTGTTTCCTGAAACATCTAAAAAACAAATCAACAGAGCCTAGGGCACTTCCACTTATGGTCCTATAGCTTAGGGAAATTAAAATCAAAAAGACACAGCCACCCCAAAGTTTGGGATGGCTCTGTTTACAAGAACCTCGTTTACGGTACAAGTTCAATATCGCAGAAAGTGAAAAATGGATAAAGAAGTTGTGGTACTTACCTAAAATGCAATATCACTCAGCAATGAAATCTATGTCATCAGGCACGTAGCAGAAAATGAGTGGGTTCAGGTATGATGATTCTAACTGAAATAAGTCACACAGAAAAAGAAACATCATAAGATATCACTAATACACGGAATGTAAACTTGGCTACACAGGAACTGGATTACAAAACAGAACAGGTTTTCCAATTTAGAAAACCAACTTATGCTTGCTTAAGGGGAAAGGTGAGTTGGGGTGCTGCATACAACCAGAGATTGAAATGAGCACAGATAAAGTTCCTTAAGCCAAATATGGAATAGACAAGAGGTACTCCTTGCTCAACGAAATGGACTCAAAGCCCCATGTTAAACACCTTATAATGTACCTGACTAGTAAGTATCTTAAAACCTAAAGATTGCTATGTCTCTGAAAGAGAATCAAGCGTGAGTACAGGGGCATAAACGCAGCAGTGATAGGATTGGAGAGGTTCGGTGAGCAAATGAAGACCCTTTGAAGTCATATTGCATGGTACCCATTCCACGGGTCTCAACTCTCCAGGTTTAAGGGATTCTTCCTTCAGCTAAAACATGCATGTGGAACCCAGAGTATGATCAACCGTGTGATCGGGAGACGTGTTGAAATATGTCTCAGTTCTCGTCCCCTGGTACTCGGGTGCAACATTCCAGACGCTTTACTAACACTCTCCCGACTTGGAGAGTCAGTGCCTTTAACCTCCTGTTTGGCCCAGTTTGCAAATTCCGCGGAAGATGAACAGGAATAGGGAGAACCAATGAGAGACTAGCTGGAGGTGTCTGGACGGGCAAATTTAACTCCCATTTCCCACCAGGAAGAGGAATTAACCAAAGGCTCAGCGTGCCGTGCCGGAACCAGTTTAGGGCCTGAAGGAATCCTGCGGTGTTGCGGCCAGCTCACAAGAAAGCGAGTTTAAGAAAGCAGCTCAGGGGCACTGTAATTCACAAACCTGCAGAGTTATAAATGACAGCTATCGTCCAAAAATATACTGAAGTAAGGCTGCCAAGAGGACTTGAAAGCGGGGCAGAATTGCAGGAAACCGATTTCAGGAGGTAGACAGGAATTGCATTTAAAGCATAGGAAATGAGGCAGAACGTCCACAATGATGCACTTGGCCAAAAAGGGCGTATGAGTTTTTTCCTGAATATATTCAGGAAAAAAAGCATACGCCCTTTTTGGCCAACCAAGCAAGCTTGCAAAGAAAATCTGCACTACAATGAAGTCTCACTTCCCCGCGGTCAAAGGGGCCATCTGAAAAAAGTGTAAAATCCAGAAAGGCAGGACAGGCCATGGAGAACTGGGAGCCTTGTTATGCTAATGGGCGGGATGTAAACTCCCAACAGCCACTGGGGAGAAGTGTATGGTGTTTCCTGAAACATCTAAAAAACAAAGCAACAGAGCCTAGGGCACTTCCACTTATGGTCCTATAGCTTAGGGAAATTAAAATCAAAAAGACACAGCCACCCCAAAGTTTGCGATGGCTCTGTTTACAACAACCTCGTTTACGGTACAAGTTCAATATCGCAGAAAGTGAAAAATGGATAAAGAAGTTGTGGTACTTACGTACAATGCAATATCACTCAGCAATGAAATCTATGTCATCAGGCCCGTAGAAGAAAATGAGTGGGTTCAGGTATGATGAATCTAACTGAAATAAGTCACACAGAAAAAGAAACATCATAAGATATCACTAATACACGGAATGTAAACTTGGCTACACAGGAACTGGATTACAAAACAGAACAGGGTCTCCAATTTAGAAAACCAACATATGCTTGCTTAAGGGGAAAGGTGAGTTGGGGTGCTGCATGAAACCAGAGATTGAAATGAGCACAGATAAAGTTCCTTAAGCCAAATATGTAATAGACAAGAGCTACTCCTTCGTCAACGAAATGGACTCAAAACCCCACGTTAAACACCTTATAATGTACCTGACTTGTAAGTATCTTAAAACCTATGGATCGCTATGTCTCCGAAAGAGAATCAAGCGTGTGTACAGGGGCATAAACGCAGCAGTGATAGGATTGGAGAGGTTCGGTGAGAAAATGAAGACCCTTTGAAGTCATATTGCATGGTACCCATTCCACGGGTCTCAACTCTCCAGGTTTAAGGGATTCTTCCTTCAGCTAAATCATGCATGTGGAACCCGGAGTATGATCAACCGTGTGATCGGGAGACGTGTTCCAATATGTCTCCATTCTCGTTCCCTGGTACTCGGGTGAAACATTCCAGACGCTTTACTAACACTCTCCCGACTTGGAGAGTCAGTGCCTTTAACCTCCTGTTTGGCCCAGTTTGCAATTTCTGCGGAAGATGAACAGGAATAGGGAGAACCAATGAGAGACTAGCTGGAGGTGTCTGGACGGGCAATTTAACTCTCATTTCCCACCAGGAAGAGGAATTAACCAAAGGCTCAGCGTGCCGTGCCAGAACATGATTAGGGCCTGAAGCAATCCTGCGGTGTTGCGGCCAGCTCACAAGAAAGCGAGTTGAAGAAAGGAGCTCAGGGGCACTGTAATTCACAAACCTGCAGAGTTATAAATGACAGCTATCGTCAAAAAATATACTGAAGTAAGGCTGCCAAGAGGACTTGAAAGCGGGGCAGAATTGCAGGAAACCGATTTCAGGAGGTAGACTGGAATTGCATTTAAAGCATAGGAAAAGAGGCAGAACGTCGACAATGATGCACTTGGCCAAAAAGGACGTATGCGTTTTTTCCTGAATATATTCAGGAAAAAACGCATATGCACTTTTTGGCCAACCAAGCAAGCTTGCAAAGGAAATCTGCACTATAATGAAGTCTCACTTCCCCACGGTCAAAAGGGCCATCTGAAGAAAGTGTAAAATCCAGAAAGGCAGGACAGGCCATGGAGAACTGGGAGCGTTGTTATGCTGATGGGCGGGATGTAAATTGCCAACAGCCACTCGGGAGAAGTGTATGGTGTTTCCTGATACATCTAAAAAACTGAGGAACAGAGCCTAGGGCACTTCCACTTATGGTCCTATAGCTTAGGGAAATTAAAATCAAAAAGACACAGCCACCCCAAAGTTTGGGACGGCTCTGTTTACAAGAACCTCGTTTACGGTACAAGTTCAATATCGCACAAAGCGAAAAATGGATAAAGAAGTTGTGCTACTTATGCACAATGCAAAATCACTCAGCAATGAAATCTATGTCATCATGCCCATAGCAGCATAATGAGTGGATTCAGGTATGAGGATTCTAACTGCAATAAGTCACACAGAAAAAGAAACGTCATAAGATATCACTAATACACGGAATGTAAACTTGGCTACACAGGCACTGAATTACAAAACAGAACAGTGTCTCAAATTTAGAAAACCAACTTATGCTTGCTTAAGGGGAAAGGTGAGTTGGGGTGCTGCATAAAACCAGAGATTGAAATGAGCACAGATAAAGTTCCTTAAGCCAAATATGGAATAGACAAGAGCTACTCCTTGCTCAACGAAATGGACTCAACACCCCATATTAAACGCCTAAGAATGTACCTGACTAGTAAGTATCTTAAAACCTATGGATTGCTATGTCTCCGAAAGAGAATCAAGCGTGTGTACAGGGGCATAAACGTAGCAGTGATAGGATTGGAGAGGTTTGGTGAGCAAATGAAGACCCTTTGAAGTCACATTGCATGGTACCCATTCCATGGGTCTCAACTCTCCAGGTTTAAGGGATTCTTCCTTCAGCTAAAACATGCATGTGGATCCCAGAGTATGATCAACCGTGTGAGTGGGAGACGTTTTCAAATATGTCTCAGTTCTCGTACCCTGGTACTCGGGTGCAACATTCCAGACGCTTTATTAACACTCTCCCGACTTGGAGAGTCAGTGCCTTTAACCTCCTGTATGGCCCAGTTTGCAATTTCTGCGGAAGATGAACAGGAATAGGGAGAACCGATGAGAGACTAGCTGGAGGTGTCTGGACGGGCGAAATTAACTCTAATTTCCCACCAGGAAGAGGAATTAACCAAAGGCTCAGGATACCGTGCCGGAACCAGATTAGGGCCTGAAGCAATCCTGCGGTGTTGCGGCCAGCTCACAAGAAAGCAAGTTGAAGAAAGGAGCTCAGGGGCAGTGTAATTCACAAACCTGCAGAGTTATAAATGACAACTATCGTCCAAAAATATACTGAAGTAAGGCTGCCAAGAGGACTTGAAAGCGGGGCAGAATTGCAAGAAACCGATTTCAGGAGGTAGACTGGAATTGCATTTAAAGCATAGGAAAAGAGGCAGAACGTCCACAATGATGCACTTGGCCAAAAAGGGCGTATGCGTTTTTTCCTGAATATATTCAGGAAAAAACGCATACGCCCTTTTTGGTCAACCAAGCAAGCTTGCAAAGGAAATCTGCACTAAAATGAAGTCTCACTTCCCTGCGGTCAAAAGGGCCATCTGAAAAAAGTAAAATCCAGAAAGGCAGGACAGGCTTTGGAGAACTGGGAGCCTTGTTATGCTGATGGGCGGGATGTAAATTGCCAACAGCCACTCGGGAGAAGTGTATGGTGCTTCCTGAAACATCTAAAAAACAAAGCAACAGAGCCTAGGGCACTTCCACTTATGGCCTTATAGCTTAGGGAAATTAAAATCAAAAAGACACAGCCACCCCAACGTTTGGGACGGCTCTGTTTACAAGAAACTCGTTTACGGGACAAGTTCAATATCACAGAAAGTGAAAAATGGATAAAGAAGTTGTGGTACTTACGTACAATGCAATATCACTCAGCAATGAAATCTATGTCATCAGGCCCATAGCAGCATAATGAGTGGATTCAGGTATGATGATTCTAACTGAAATAAGTCACACAGAAAAAGAAACATCCTAAGATATCACTAATACACGGAATGTAAACTTGGCTACACAGGAACTGGATTACAAAAGAGAACAGGGTCTCCAATTTAGAAAACCAACATATGATTGCTTAAGGGGAAAGGTGAGTTGGGGTGCTGCATAAAACCAGAGATTGAAATGAGCACAGATAAAGTTCCTTAAGCCAAATATGTAATAGACAAGAGCTACTCCTTGCTCAAAGAAATGGACTCAACACCCCATATTAAAAGCCTAAGAATGTACCTGACTAGTAAGTATCTTAAAACCTATGAATTGCTATGTCTCCGAAAGAGAATCAAGCGTGTGTACAGGGGCATAAATGCAGCAATGATAGGATTGGAGACATTCGGTGAGCAAATGAAGACCCTTTGAAATCATATTGCATGGTACCCATTCCACGGGTCTCAACTCTCCAGGTTTAAGGGATTCTTCCTTCAGCTAAATCATGCATGTGAAACCCAGAGTATGATCAACCGTGTGATCGGGAGATGTGTTCCAATATGTCTCAGGACTCGTCCCCTGGTACTCGGGTGCAACATTCCAGATGCTTTACTAACACTCTCCCGACTTGGAGAGTCAGTGCCTTTAACCTCCTGTTTGGCCCAGTTTGCAAATTCCCTGGAAGATGAACAGGAATAGGGAGAACCAATGAGAGACAAGCTGGAGGTGTCTGGACGGGCAAATTTAACTCTCATTTCCCACCAGGAAGAGGAATTAACGAAAGGCTCAGCGTGCCGTGCCGCAACCAGATTAGGGCCTGAAGCAATCCTGCGGTGTTGCGGCCAGCTCACAAGAAAGCGAGTTGAGGAAAGGAGCTCAGGGGCACTGTAATTCAGAAACCTGCAGAGTTATAAATGACAGCTATCGTCCAAAAATATACTGAAGTAAGGCTGCCAAGAGGACTTGAAAGCGGGGCAGAATTGCAGGAAACCGATTTCAGGAGGTAGACTGGAATTGCATTTAAAGCATAGGAAAAGAGGCAGAACGTCCACAATGATGCACTTGACCAAAAAGGGCGTATATGTTTTTTCCTGAATATATTCAGGAAAAAACACATACGCCATTTTTGGCCAACCAAGCAAGCTTGCAAAGGAAATCTGCACTACAATGAAGTCTCACTTCCCCCCGGTCAAAAGGGCCATCTGAAAAAAGTGTAAAATCCAGAAAGGCAGGACAGGCCATGGAGAACTGGGAGCCTTGTTATGCTGATGGGTGGGATTTAAATTGCCAACAGCCACTCAGGGGAAGTGTATGGTGTTTCCTGAAAGATCTAAAAAACAAAGCAACAGAGCCTAGGGCACATCCACTTATGGTCCTATAGCTTAGGGAAATTAAAATCAAAAAGACACAGCCACCCCAACGTTTGGGATGGCTCTGTTTACAAGAACCTCGTTTACGGGACAAGTTCAATATCACAGAAAGTGAAAAATGGATAAAGAAGTTGTGGTACTTACGTACAATGCAATATCACTCAGCAATGAAATCTATGTCATCAGGCCCGTAGCAGCATAATGAGTGGATTCAGGTATGATGATTCTAACTGAAATAAGTCACACAGAAAAAGAAACATCATAAGATATCACTAATACACGGAATGTAAACTTGGCTACACAGGAACTGGATTACAAAACAGAACAGGGTCTCAAATTTAGAAAAGCAACTTATGCTTGCTTAAGGGGAAAGGTGAGTTGGGGTGCTGCATAAAACCAGAGATTGAAATGAGCACAGATAAAGTTCCTTAAGCCAAATATGTAATAGACAAGAGCTACTCCTTGCTCAACGTAATGGACTCAAAACCCCATGTTTAACGCCTTATAATGTACCTGACTAGTAAGTATCTTAAAACCTATATATTGCTATGTCTCTGAAAGAGAATCAAGCATGAGTACAGGAGCATAAACGCCGCAGTGATAGGATTGGAGAGGTTCGGTGAGCAAATGAAGACCCTTTGAAGTCATATTGCATGGTACCCATTCCACGGGTCTCAACTCTCCAGGTTTAAGGGATTCTTCCTTCAGCTAAAACATGCATGTGGAACACAGAGTATGATCAACCGTGTGATCGGGATACGTGTTGAAATTTATCTCAGTTCTCGTCCCATTTTACTCGGGTGCAACATTCCAGACGCTTTACTAATACTCTCCCGACTTGGAGAGTCAGTGCCTTTAACCTCCTCTTTGGCCCAGTTTGCAAATTCCGTGGAAGATGAACAGGAATAGGGAGAACCAATGAGAGACAAGCTGGAGGTGTCTGGACGGGCAAATTTAACTCCCATTTCCCACCAGGAAGAGGAATTAACGAAAGACTCAGCGTGCCGTGCCGGAACCAGATTAGGGCCTGAAGCAATCCTGCGGTGTTGCGGCCAGCTCACAAGAAAGCGAGTTGAAGAAAGGAGCTCAGGGGCACTGTAATTCACAAACCTGCAGAGTTATAAATGACAGCTATCGTCCAAAAATATACTAAAGTAAGGCTGCCAAGAGGACTTGAAAGCGGGGCAGAATTGCAGGAAACCGATTTCAGGAGGTAGACTGGAATTGCATTTAAAGCATAGGAAAAGAGGCAGAACGTCCACAATGATGCACTTGGCCAAAAAGGGCGTATATGTTTTTTCCTGAATATATTCAGGACAAAACACATACGCCCTTTTTGGCCAACCAAGCAAGCTTGCAAAGGAAATCTGCACTACAATGAAGTCTCACTTCCCCCCGGTCACAAGGGCCATCTGAAAAAAGTGTAAAATCCAGAAAGGCAGGACAGGCCATGGAGAACTGGGAGCCTTGTTATGCTGATGGGTGGGATGTAAATTGCCAACAGCCACTCAGGAGAAGTGTATGGTGTTTCCTGAAACATCTAAGAAACAAATCAACAGAGCCTAGGGCACTTCCACTTATGGTCCTATAGCTTAGGGAAATTAAAATCAAAAAGACACAGCCACCCCAAAGTTTGGGACGGCTCTGTTTACAAGAACCTCGTTTACGGTACAAGTTCAATATCGCAGAAAGTGAAAAATGGATAAAGAATTTGTGGTACTTACGTACAATGCAATATCACTCAGCAGTGAAATCTATGTCATCAGGCCCGTAGCAGCATAATGAGTGGATTCAGGTATGATTATTCTAACTGAAATAAGTCACACAGAAAAAGAAACATCATAAGATATCACTAATACACGGAATGTAAACTTGGCTACACAGGAACTGGATTACAAAACAGAACAGGGTCTCAAATTTAGAAAAGCAACTTATGCTTGCTTAAGGGGAAAGGTGAGTTGGGGTGCTGCATAAAACCAGAGATTGAAATGAGCACAGATAAAGTTCCTTAAGCCAAATATGTAATAGACAAGAGCTACTCCTTGCTCAACGTAATGGACTCAAAACCCCATGTTTAACGCCTTATAATGTACCTGACTAGTAAGTATCTTAAAACCTATGGATTGCTATGTCTCTGAAAGAGAATCAAGCATGAGTACAGGAGCATAAACGCAGCAGTGATAGGATTGGAGAGGTTCGGTGAGCAAATGAAGACCCTTTGAAGTCATATTGCATGGAACCCATTCCACGGGTCTCAACTCTCCAGGTTTATGGGATTCTTCCTTCAGCTAAAACATGCATGTGGAACCCAGAATATGATCAACCATGTGATCGGGAGACGTGTTCCAATATGTCTCAGTTCTCGTCCCCTGGTACTCGGGTGAAACATTCCAGACGCTTTACTAACACTCTCCCGACATTGAGAGTCAGTGCCTTTAACCTCCTGTTTGGCCCAGTTTGCAATTTCTGCGGAAGATGAATAGGAATAGGGAGAACCAATGAGAGACTAGCTGGAGGTGTCTGGACGGGCAAATTTAACTCTCATTTCTCACTAGGAAGAGGAATTATCCAAAGGCTAAGCGTGCCGTGCCGGAATCAGATTAGGAGCTGAAGCAATCCTGCAGTGTTGCGGCCAGCTCACAAGAAAGCGAGTTGAAGAAAGGAGCTCAGGGGCACTGTAATTCACACACCTGCAGAGTTTTAAATGGTAGCTATCGTCCAAAAATATACTGAAGTTAGGCTGCCAAGAGGACTTGAAAGCGGGGCAGAATTGCAGGAAACCGATTTCAGGAGGTAGACTGGAATTGCATTTAAAGCATAGGAAAAGAGGCAGAACGTCCACAATGATGCACTTGGCCAAAAAGGGGGTATGCCTTTTTTCCTGAATATATTCAGGAAAAAACGCATACGCCCTTTTTGGCCAACCAAGCAAGCTTGCAAAGGTAATCTGCACTACACTACAATGAAGTCTCACTTCTCCCCGGTCAAAAGGGTCATCTGAAAAAAGTGTAAAATCCAGAAAGGCAGGACAGGCCATGGAGAACTGGGAGCCTTGTTATGCTGATGGGCGGGATGTAAATTGCCAACAGCCACTCGGGAGAAGTGTATGGTGCTTCCTGAAACATCTAAAAAACAAAGCAACAGAGCCTAGGGCACTTCCACTTATGGTCCTATAGCTTAGGGAAATTAAAATCAAAAAGACACAGCCACCCCAAAGTTTGGGACGGCTCTGTTTACAAGAACCTCGTTTATGGTACAAGTTCAATATCGCAGAAAGTGAAAAATGGATAAAGAAGTGGTGGTACTTACGTACAATGCAATATCACTCAGCAATGAAATCTATGTCATCAGGCCCATAGCAGCATAATGAGTGGATTCAGGTATGATGATTCTAACTGAAATAAGTCACACAGAAAAAGAAACATCCTAAGATATCACTAATACACGGAATGTAAACTTGGCTACACAGGAACTGGATTACATAACAGAACAGGGCCTCAAATTTAGAAAACCAACTTATGCTTGCTTAAGGGGAAAGGTGAGTTGGGGTGCTTCATAAAACCAGAGATTGAAATGAGCACAGATAAAGTTCCTTAAGCCAAATATGTAATAGACAAGAGCTACTCCTTGCTCAACGAGATGGACTCAACACCCCATATTAAACGCCTAAGAATGTACCTGACTAGTAAGTATCTTAAAACCTATGGATTGCTATGTCTCCAAAAGAGAATCAAGCGTGTGTACAGGGGCATAAACGCAGCAGTGATAGGATTGGAGAGGTTCGGTGAGCAAATGAAGACCCTTTGAAGTCATATTGCATGGTACCCATTCCACGGGTCTCAACTCTCCATGTTTAAGGGATTCCTCCTTCAGCTAAAACATGCATGTGGAACCCAGAGTATGATCAACCGTGTGATCGGGAGACGTGTTCAAATATGTCTCCGTCCTCATCCCCTGGTACTCGGGTGCAACATTCCAGATGCTTTACTAACTCTCTCCCGACTTGGAGAGTCAGTGCCTTTAAACTCCTGTTTGGCCCAGTTTGCAATTTCTGCGGAAGATGAACAGGAATAGGGTGAACCAATGAGAGACTAGCTGGAGGTGTCTGGACGGGCAAATTTAACTCTCATTTCCCACCAGGAAGAGGAATTAACCAAAGGCTCAGCGTGCCGTGCCAGAACCAGATTAGGGCCTGACACAATCTTGAGGTGTTGCGGCCAGCTCACAAGAAAGCGAGTTGAAGAAAGGAGCTCAGGGGCACTGTAATCACAAACCTGCAGAGTTATAAATGACAGCTATCGTCCAAAAATATACTGAAGTAAGGCTGCCAAGAGGACTTGAAAGCGGGGCAGAATTTCAGGAAACCGATTTCAGGAGGTACACTGGAATTGCATTTAATGCATAGGAAAAGAGGCAGAACGTGGACAATGATGCACTTGGCCAAAAAGGGCGTATGCGTCTTTTCCTTCAGGAAAAGACGCATACGCCCTTTTTGGCCAACCAAGCAAGCTTGCAAAGGAAATCTGCACTACAATGAAGTCTCACTTCCCCCCGGTGCAAAGGGCCATCTGAAAAAAGTGTAAAATCCAGAAAGGCAGGACAGGCCATGGAGAACTGGGAGCCTTGTTATGCTGGTGGGTGGGATGTAAATTGCCAACAGCCACTAGGGAGAAGTGTATGGTGTTTCCTGAAACATCTAAAAAACAAAGCAACAGAGCCTAGGACACTTCCACTTATGGTCCTATAGCTTAGGGAAATTAAAATGAAAAAGACACAGCCACCCCAAAGTTTGGGACGGCTCTGTTTACAAGAACCTCGTTTACGGTACAAGTTCAATATCACAGAAAGTGAAAAATGGATAAAGAAGTTGTGGTACTTACGTACAATGCAATATCACTCAACAATGAAATCTATATCATCAGGCCCGTAGCAGCATAATGAGTGGATTCAGGTATGATGATTCTAACTGAAATAAGTCACACAGAAAAAGAAACATCATAAGATATCACTAATACACGGAATGTAAACTTGGCTACTGAGGAACTGAATTACAAAACAGAACAAGGTCTCAAATTTAGAAAACCAACTTATGCTTGCTTAAGGGGAAAGGTGAGTTGGGGTGCTGCATAAAACCAGAGATTGAAATGAGCACAGATAAATTTCCTTAAGCCAAATATGGAATAGACAAGAGCTACTCCTTGCTCAACGAAATGGACTCAACACCCCATATTAAACGCCTAAGAATGTACCTGACTAGTAAGTATCTTAAAACCTATGGATTGCTATGTCTCCAAAAGAGAATCAAGCGTGTGTACAGGGGCATAAACGCAGCAGTGATAGGATTGGAGAGGTTCGGTGAGCAAATGAAGACCCTTTGAAGTCATATTGCATGGTACCCATTCCACGGGTCTCAACTCTCCAGGTTTAAGGGATTCCTCCTTCAGCTAAAACATGCATGTGGAACCCAGAGTATGATCAACCGTGTGATCGGGAGACGTGTTCAAATATGTCTCCGTCCTCGTCCCCTGGTACTCGGGTGCAACATTCCAGATGCTTCACTAACTCTCTCCCGACTTGGAGAGTCAGTGCCTTTAACCTCCTGTTTGGCCCAGTTTGCAAATTCTTCGGAAGATGAACAGGAATAGGGAAGACCAATGAGAGACTAGCTGGAGGTGTCTGGACGGGCAAATTTAACTCTCATTTCCCACCAGGAAGAGGAATTAACCAAAGGCTCAGCGTGCCGTTCCGGAACCAGATTAGGGCCTGAAGAAATCCTGCGGTGTTGCGGCCAGCTCACAAGAAAGCGAGTTGAAGAAAGGAGCTCAGGGGCACTGTAATTCACAAACTGCAGAGTTATAAATGACAGCTATCGTCCAAAAATATACTGAAGTAAGGCTGCCAAGAGGACTTGAAAGCGGGGCAGAATTGCACGAAACCGATTTCAGGAGGTAGACTGGAATTGCATTTAAAGCATAGGAAAAGAGGCAGAACGTAGACAATGATGCACTTGGCCACAAAGGGCGTATGCGTTTTTTCCTGAATATATTCAGGAAAAAACGCATACGCCCTTTTTGGCCAACCAAGCAAGCTTGCAAAGGAAATCTGCACTACAATGAAGTCTCACTTCCCCCCGGTCAAAAGGGCCATCTGAAAAAAGTGTAAAATCCAGAAAGGCAGGACAGGCCATGGAGAACTGGGAGCCTTGTTATACTGATGGGCGGGATGTAAATTGCCAACAGCCACTCTGGAGAAGTGTATGGTGTTTCCTGAAACATCTAAAAAACAAAGCAACAGAGCCTAAGGCACTTCTACATATGGTTCTATAGCTTAGGGAAATTAAAATCAAAAAGACACAGCCACCCCAAAATTTGGGATGGCTCTGTTTACAGGAACCTCTTCTGCAGCACAAGTTAAATATGCCAGAGAGCAAATAATGGTTAAAGAAGTTGCGGTACTTACGTACAACAGAATACCTCTCAGCAATGAAAACTATGTCACCAGGCCCGTGCCAGCATAATGAGTGGATTGAGGCACGGTGATTCTAAGTAAAAAATGTCACACAGAAAAAAAACATCATAAGGTACCACTAATACATGGAATGAGAACTTGGCTACACATGAACTGAATTACAAAACAGAACAGGGTCTCATGTTTAGAAAACCAACTTATGCTTGCTTAAGGGGGAAGGTGAGTTGGGTGCTGCACAAAACCTGAGTTTGAAATTAGCACAGATACCGTTCCATAAGCTAAATATGTAATAGACAAGACCTACCCCTTGCTCAAGGAAATGGACTCAACAATGAGATATCACCTCACACCTGGTAGAATGGGCATCATCAGAAAATCTACAAACAAAAAATGCTGGAAAGGGTGTGGAGAAAAAGAACCCTCTTCCACTATTGTTGGGAATATAAATTGATACAGTCACTATGGAGAACAATATGGAGTTTCTTAAGAAACTAACAGTAGAATTACCATATGATACAGCAATCCCAGTTCTGGACATATACCCAGACAAAACCATAAATCAAAAAGAGACATTCACCGCAATGTTCATTGTATCACTCTTTACAATATCGAGGTAATGGAAGCAACCTAAATACCCACAGACAGACGAATGCATAAAGCAGTGGTACATATATAAAATGGAATATTACTAAGCCATGAAAAGGAATGAAATTGGGTCATTTGTAGAGACGTCGATGGATCTAGAGACTGTCATACAGAGTGAAGTAAGTCAGAAAGAGAAAAACAAATCTTGTATATTCATGCATATATGTGGAACCTAGAAAAACTGTACAGGTTAACCATTTTGCAAGGCATAAATAGAGCAACAGATGTAGACAACAAACGTATGGACAACAAGGGGGGAAAGCTGTTGGGGTGGTGGTGGTGGGAGGAGTTGAGACACTGGGATTGGCATGTATACATTTATATGTATAAAATAGATAACCAATAAGAACCTGCTGTATAAAAATATAAAATAAAATTCAAAATTAAAAAGAAATAAAATTTAAAAAATAAAACAGAAAAAACAATTATTCCCTTCACATACATGTATTTATATGAATAAATTATTTCCATGCTTATATCTGTAAATACAAAAAAGAGGAATAAAATCTACCTTGAACCAAAAACGAAAAAGAGAAAAAAAACACAGAACCCACCAGTTCCACAGAGGAAAACCGTATCAGGGCACTTGCTCCAGTTGTAAACAATTCTGAAGTTGGTCAGTGGTGGGGAATCGTCTCCCATTCAGCCAGCAGCCCCCACGCAACAAGCGACCTCATTGCAAAGCTGGGGCACCGTGCCGAGGCATCTGTGAGTAAACGTGAGCTGAGCCCCAGGCCAGTTGCTGCTGAACTATTCCCACCCGTCCCAGGTAAAACACCTGAATATATACAAGGACTTGAAAGCCTAGAGGAAGGGCCATAGAGCCACACGAGTGACAGCATGCCAGCCGACTTGGTGCCTGCAGGCCAGCCAGGATGGTCCTGGCCCTGGGTGCTCTTCTGGAAGATTTCCATTTCCCTGCCTGAGATACCCGTCCTGTCCCTGCCCCCACTGCTTTTTTCCTTCCTCACCTCTGCCCAGGGAGAAATTCCAGCAGCAGGTATGGGTGACACATCCTCTTCTTTAGCAGGTGGCAGCCTGGCAACTGCTGCAGAAAGTCCAGCAGAGACCCACTCACACTGGGCCACCCACAAAGCCGTGGCCTCTCATTCCATCCCACCAGCCCAGCCCCGAGACTGCTGACAGGGCAGAGAAAATGGCGTCAGGCATGGCTGCAGGGGCTCTTGCTGCCTGGAGTGGTATTTATATTGATCTCAACCCAGGCACACCTGGGGAGGGCTGGTCGGCACGGTAAGGCTGCCCAGGTCAGCCAATCATCACCCCTCAGGGGCTCACAGTTGCAGAAAATGGAACTTGCTGAACCGGCCAGGTCCAAGGAACAGGTGTGGGCTACTGAGAGTCAGGATACACAAGGGCCTGCAGATTTGGCTTGTTTTCTAATCATTTTATCTGGCCCATGAGTGGGAGACAACTTCAAGAAAGCCCTCTCCTAATGAGAGGAACCCAGGAGTCAGGGAGAGGAGGGGTGGGTGGTGGTTGGAGACAGAGGCCTGGTGCCCCGGGTGCAGTGGAAGTCTCTGGAAGACCAGGTGGAGGGAGACCGCACAGAGTGATGCCCAGGGTCACAGACCTGTCGCAGCTGCTGTTTGTTAGTTCCAGTCCTGCTCTGAGGTGCTATGTGTCAGCTCTGAGCGACAGGTGAGCTGGGGGTGCTCTGCAATGAGGGCTATGTGCACAGTTCCTGTGTGCCCAGCCCTGCCACGGTACCTGCAAGGGTAGCTCTGTATCCTGGGAGGGGCCTGACCACGATAGCCCCGTGGGCTGGGGTGGGGGTGGGGTACCTGCCCAGGTGAGCTCCATATTCTGGGATTGGTCTGACCACGAGAGCCCCATGGGCTGCTGGGGACCTGGTAAAGGATGTCAGGACAGTCAGTGAAGCCACCGAGGATATACCTCCAGCTGCTCCTAATTCCTACACCCTGCTGGTCATTCTACCAACCACCAGGACATGGTATTCTGTATTAGTCTTCAATGATGCCTTCTTTTGTATTCCATTAGTCCCAGAGTCACAAGAAATTTTGGCTTGTGAGTGGCAGGACTCAACATACAACTAAAACAATACTTCCGGGCCGTCTTGCCACAAGGGTGCAAAAATTCCCACACCATCTTTGGGGAAAGCTTAGCTAAAGACCTAAAAGTTCTACCTCTGGGAAAGGAAACCCTCCTTCAGTACGCAGACGACATTCTGATCGCCAGCCCTACTATGGAGGCCTCTGAACTACCAAGCCAATAAAGGATAGAAGTTGTCCAAGAAAAAGCTCAAATATCACAGACTGCGGTGACCTGCCTGGGCTTCGTTCTCACAGAAGGTCGGAGAAGCCCATCCCAGGAAAGGGAAGAAACCATTTTCAGCCTTACCCCTTTCTAAAACTAGAAGACAGCTTAGGGGTTCCTGGGGAGGCCAGGGTTTGCTGCTTCTGGATCCCTAACTACAGTCTACTAGCTGGGCCTCTATATGAAACACTGAAAGGAAAAGATGATGATCCTTTTGAATAGAATCCAGAAGTGGCCTTTCAAGAATGGAAAGAGTAGTCAATTCAGACACTTGCCCTGGAACTCCCTAATTTAGCTAAACCCTTTGACCTTTACATTCCCGGTGAAAGGTGAATCGCCATTGGAGAATTAGTGCAAAAACTGGGACCACTTGAAATGGAACAATGCAAGAATGCCATCCAGGTAGGATAAACTACGGTCACCAAGGGGCTTGGCCCACTGCCACATCTGGCCAAGATACTGGTGGTATCTAAAAACCTGGAAATCAGCAGCCCCAAAGGCCACCTCCCTCCTAAGGGAAAAGGACCCCACGTGGTGATCCTAACCACCAACCATGCCCTGAAGTTGCAGGGTTCGCTCCGTGGGCACACCAACCTCGAGTGAGGAGGCCCTCCAACTCCAACATCCAGAGAGATAACCGGGGGCAACAGGGCACCATGACGACTCATGTGAACATCACTTGACCTGGAGTTTCTCTCATAAAACAACAAGAGTGTGTCCCAAAAGAGTAGACTACTGCTTGCAGGAATTACTGCACCCAGAGGGGAGCTAATAATCTTGGCGGGGGAACCGTATATCACACTGTCACCATAGAAAAGCCTACAGACACCGTGATGATGGTGGCCAATAAGACCAGCTGGACTCCTGTTTACTTCAAAAGGCTGTTGACTCAGTGGCCATCATGGTCCTTGATCACCACTGACCCTGGACTGTCCGGGAGTTGAGCAGGCAGGGCTCTCACACCTGGTGCTGTTTGTACGTTAATTCAGGGGCCTAATTGAAGAAAGCGCAGACTACTGGTCAGAGCATCTAGGCTGGCAGAAACGGTCAGCCTAAGGTGGCTGAACAAATGTGGGGCGGGGTGAAACCGGCCCCCACAGCGTCTCTGCACATCTCTTTCCTGGACCCTTAAAGGTCATTAGAATCTATAACACTTCCAATGCTGGTGCTCAGGTGGACGAGCAGGGAGGCAGGGGGCCTGGGGACAATCAACGTCACCTGGAGGCTGCTGGGGAGAAGCTCTGACCCTCGTCCCCGGGTATGAGGGCTCCCAACTCAGCACTCAGCAGTTACAGAAGAAGGGTCTGCACCCTCAGCACTCCAAGAATGAGGAACGGGACAAAAGGCAGAGGAGGGGTTTGTCCCCAGCAAACCCCATTAAAAATCCCTGGGAGATAAAAATAGAATCTGGGCAATAAAGTCAAGTCTAACCTTTTTTATCCTTTGTGCTTTGTCTAATTTCATGTGCTCCTAGGGTCCCGCATGCAGAGGTTCCACACCTGGCACTTCAGACCAGATTTCCTAGTGCAGAATGGCTGGGACGACACCTCAGCTCCTGGGGCCCAGTGCAGACTCCGCGATATAGAGCCTGAGCTGCAGCCAACCCGGCCCTCGAGAGCTCCGCCCCCTCCCTCCCACTGACTCTGACAGGATCTCTACACAACAGCCCAGCCCACAGCCCACGGGGTAGTGCATGCTCTCACCTCTCCATTCTCTGATCAAAATATAAAGTTTCCTTTGCTTGTGAACCAAACTCAGTCTTGATCTGTTGGCCCCAATGACACTGGGCAGGGGGACACTTGTTGGGGTCCACTCTGGAGGATCAGTAACAGAAATTGAGACTATTGTAACCTCAATGAACAGATGTGTGAGCCAAACTGTAGTTAACATAGAACAGTGTATAAGGCTCAGGTAAAATAAGATGTTTCTAACACTTCCATTTGATATTTCCATCACTTTATTATAAGCAAGTTCAGTGAAAAGGTTTGTCTTATTTGTCAGGTCAATATTAGAGAAACGAAGTGATTTCTTTCCAAGGATGTACATCTAATAATCTTGGTTAAAGCTTCAATCTTGTTTTAAATGCTTTTCCATTGAAAATGATACCTCTCTTTCAGCTCCCCCATTTCTGAGAAGTATAAAATCTTATAATTTATTATTACCAAAGGGGAAAGGTGGGAGGAGGGATAAATTAACAGTTTGGGATTAACACATACACACTGCTATGTATAAAATAGATCATCAACAAGGAACTACTGTATAGCACAGGGAACTACACTCAACATTTTGCTATAACCTATAAGGGGAAATAATCTGAAAAAGAATAGATATTTTTATTGACATCATCTATCAATGACAGTTAAAGTGTAACCTAAGGGAAGCTGGTGGTGAGTGCTTCTGACCCTGAAGACTTCAATCATCTAAAGTTTGGACTCTGCCTACTTCCCAAGGCCCTTAATGAACATATGTGTAGCCATAGCTTAAAAAATTTCCCAGTTTGGGTTTCGGGGAGACACTGATTTTGAAAAAGCCCTGGTGTTCTCCTTACATGAATGGGACTCTTCCTACTGCTAAAACATGTCTGTCACACCCAGAGGATGGTATACCGTCTGATCGGGAAGAGTTTGGAAAAGGCATCTCATCTCCTCATCTCCTGGTGCTCGGGTTCACCCCTCCAGCGTCTTTACTAACAGTCTCCCCACTTGGAGATGTCAGCACTGTCAACATCCTGTTGTGTACAGTTTGGAATTTGTCCAGAGGATGAAGCGGAAGGATGAGGAACAATGAGAGACAAGTCCTAGGTGTTCAGACAGGCACATGTCACTTTAATTTCCAATCAGGAAGATGAAATGACCAAAGGCTAGGGTTGCCCATGGAAACAGTATAGGGCTTGAGGAAATCCCGCTGCTTTGTGGCCAGTTCCCATAAACACAAGTTGAACAATGGAACTCAGGGACAGTAAAATTCATGAAACTGCAGAGTTGAAAATATCCATCACTGAAAAATGTCTTGAGGAAAGTCAGAGAAAAGGACTTGTAAGCAAGGGAGAATGGCAGGAAAGGGATTTGAGGAGGTAGAAAGGACTCGCCATTAAGCACAAGAAAAGGAGCTGAACATTGCCAACATTGCAGTTGGCCAAAAAGGGTGTATGCGTTTTTTTCTGTATATATTCAAGAAAAGGGCATACACTTTTTTAGCCAAGCAAACAGGTGGGCACTGGAAGTCAATACTACAAAAGATATCACTTCGCATCAGTCAGAAGAGCCATCCTCATAAAGCGTAAACAACAGAAATGCAGGACAGGGCAAGGAGAAGAGGGAGCCCTGTGAGACTTATAGTGGAAATGTATATTGCCAACAGCCATTCTGGAGAAGTGTATTGTGTTTACTAAAGCATCTAAAAAATGAGCTACAGAGCATAGGGCACTTGCACTCATGGGCGTATATCTTGGGAAAAACAAAAATTGAGAGGACACAGGCACCCCAATGTTTACCCCCTCTCTGTTTAAAAGATCCTCAACTAGGATATAACTTAAATGTCTCTGGAGAGAAAAAATGGATAAAGATGTGGTACTTAGGTAGAGTGGAATATTATTCAGCCTGGAAATCAATGAAATATGGCCAGTTGTAACAACTCCGGAGGAGTTACGTATGATCTTTCTAAGTGACATAATTCAAAAAGAAAAAGACACATATCATAAGATATCACTTAAAGGTGGAATCCAAAATGGCTACACATGAAATAAATTACAAAACAAAAACATAGTCAAATATGTAGAAAACACGCATAAGGCTGCTAAACGGGAAAGGTGGGGAGGGGTGAGGCATCATCCAGGAAGTTGAAATTAACAAAGATACCATTCCAAATACCAAACTGATAATCAACAAGGCTTACACGGTAGCTAAAAGAACTGCACTCAGCACACTCAAGTCACCGGAAAAGAATATATACGACTGGTAAGAATCTGAAAAAGAATTTACTGATGTCTCTCTGTACGTGAATCAAGTGGATGTACAGCAGCAAGAAACAGAGCTTTGAAAATCAGCTGTAACCAATATAGTAATAAATTGAAAAAAATAAACGACAGAGAGACAGAGAAAACCTCTTACAACTTTTCCTCAGGGACGGTGATGCAACATGGATTGAACACATCTAGACCCACAGCAGGATGAGACATAAGGCTGGAAACTGTTTGCACTAAGAGAAATGTGAGGTTGGGTGAGGAAATGCACACCCTTTAAAGTAATACTACCTGGTACCCATTCAATGGGTCCCAAATCTGCAGGTTCAAGGGATCTTCCTACAGCTAAAACATGCATGGAAAACCCAGAGGACTGTACACCATGTGATCGGGAGATGTGTCTAAAATGCAGCTCATTTATCCTCTCCTGGTGCTCCTGTTCACCGTTCCAGCCACGTTACTTAGAATCTCCCCACTTGGAGAATCAGCACATTTCAACTTCTGTTTCACACATTTTGCAAATTGTGAGGAGGATGAACGGGAAGAGGGGGAACCAATGAGAGAATAGTTGTAGGGGTTTGGACGGGCACATATCACTCTAATTTCCCATTAAGAATAAGAATTGAAAAAAGGCTCAGCCCGCCTCACCGGAGCCAAAATAGGGCCTGAAGCAATCCTGCGGGTTTGAGGCCAGCTCACAAAAGAGCAACTTAAAAAATGGAGCTCAGGGTCACTGCAATTCACAAACCTGCAGAGTTATAAATGAAAACTAACGTCCAAAACTATGTTGAGGTAAGGCAAAGAAGAGGATCTGAATGCAAGACAGAATTGCAAGAAACAGATTTCAAGAGATAGATTGGACTCGTCTTTAAAGCACATGAAAAGCGGCAGAATTTCGACAATGATGCAGTTGGCCCAAAAGGGCGTAGGCGTTTTTCCTGATTATATCCAGGAAAAAACGCATACGCACTTTATGGGCAACGAAGCAAGCAAGCAATGCAAATGTGCACAACAAAGAAGTCTCATTTCCCACCGGTCAAAAGGGCCATCCTAAAAAATTGTAAAAACCAGAAATGCAGGACAGGCCATGGAGAACAGGGAGCCTTTATACGCTGATGGGCAGTGTGTGAACTGCCGAGAGCCACTCTGGAGAAGTGTATGGTGGTTCCTAAATCATCTAAAAAACAGAGCTACAGAGCATAGGACACTTCCAATCATGGGAGTATATCTAGGGAAGTCTAAAAATCAACAAGACACAAGCACACCACAGTTTAGGGCTACTCTGTTTACAAGAACCTCAACTTCAGTACACCTTAAATATCCCAGGAAAGAGAACAATGGATAAAGAAGATGTGGTACTTATGTACAATGGAATATCTCTTCACCATGAAATCAAGGTAATAAGGCTAGTAGAAGGATAAAGAGTGGATTTAGGTCCGATAATACTACTTGAAATAAGTCAAACAGAAAAAGAAACATATCATAAGATATCACTTATAGAGGGAGGGTAAATATGGCTGCACAAGAAATGAATTACAGAACAGAACAGTGTCTCACATTTAGAAAACACACTTATGTCAGCTTAAGGGGAAAGGAGAGGTGGGGTGATGCATAAAACCAGAGTTTGAAATTAGCACAGATACCGTTCAATAAACCAAAAAGATATTAGACAAGATCTACACCTTGCTCAATGAACTGGCCTCAACACACCCTATACACCACAGAGAAATATATCTGAGTAATAAGAATCTTAAAACCCATGTATTGATATATCTCCATAAGGGAATCAAGTATGTGCAGAGCGGCACAAACACAGCAGTGAAAATGAGCTAAACCCCATTATAGAAATAAATTTTAAAAACAAAATGCAGAAACAATGAAAGAGAGAAAAATTCTTACAAAATTTGCTCAGGGGCTGTGATGCAACCTGGATTGACCACATATAAACCCACAGCTGGATAAGACATAAGGCTGCACACTTGGGGCTGAGAGGATTGGTGAGCTTTGGTGAGCAACTGCCAAAAGTTTAATGCAATACTTCATGCTACTCATTCCAAGGGTCCCAAAACTCCAGGTTGAAGGGAATCTTCCTACAGCTAAACCATGCTTGGGAAACCCAGTGACTGGTATACCATATGATCGGGAAAGGTTTCTAAAACACACCTCATTTTTCCTCTCCTGGGGCTCCAGATCGACATTCCAGCCGCTTTACTAACAATATGCCCACATGGAGAGTCAATGCCTTTAAGTTCTGGTATCGCACAGTCTGCAGTTAGTGCGGAGGATGAATGGGAATAGGGGGAACCAGTGAGAAACTAGCTGTAGCAGTTTCAATGGGCACATGTCACTCTAATTTCACATCAGTAAGAAGAATAAACCAAAGGCACAGCAAGGTGCCCCAGAAGAAGAATAGGGCGTGAAGGAATCCTGTGGTTATGAGGCAAGATCACAAAAATAAGAGCTGAAAAATGGAGCTAAGGGCCACTGCAATTCAAAAACCTGCAGAGTTATAAAGGCCAACTATTTTCAAAAAATATAGTGAGATAAGGCTATGAAGAGGCATTGAAAGCAAGGCACAATTGCAGGAAACCGATTTCAGGAGGTAGACTGGAATTGCATTTAAAGCATAGGAAAAGAGGCAGAACGTCGACAATGATGCACTTGGCCAAAGAGGACTTATGTGTTTTTTCCTGAATATATTCAGGAAAAAATGCATACGCACTTTTTGACCAATCAAGCAAGCTTGCAAAAGAAATCTGCACTACAATGAAGTCTCACTTCACCCGGGTCAAAAGGGCCATCTGAAAAAAGTGTAAAATCCAGAAAGGCAGGACAGGCCATGGAGAACTGGGAGCCTTGTTATGCTGATGGGCGGGATGAAAATTGCCAACAGCCACTCGGGAGAAGTGTATGGTGTTTCCTGAAATATGTAAAAAACAAAGCAACAGAGCCTAGGGCACTTCCACTTATGGTCCTATAGCCTAAGGAAATTAAAATCAAAAAGACACAGCCACCCCAAAGTTTGGGACGGCTGTGTTTACAAGAACCTCGTTTACGGTACAAGTTCAATATCGCAGAAAGCGAAAAATGGATAAAGAAGTTGTGGTACTTACGTACAATGCAATATCACTCAGCAATGACATCTATGTCATCAGACCCGTAGCAGCATAATGAGTGGATTCAGGTATAATGATTCTAACTGAAATAAGTCACACAGAAAAAGAAACATCATAAGATATCACTAATACACGGTATGTAAACTTGGCGACACAGGAACTAGATTACAAAACAGAACAGGGTCTCAAATTTAGAAAACCAACTTATGCTTGCTTAAGGAGAAAGGTGAGTTGGGGTGCTGCATAAAACCAGAGATTGAAATGAGCACAGATAAAGTTCCTTAAGCCAAATATGGAATAGACAAGAGCTACTCCTTGCTCAACGAAATGGACTCAAAACCCCATATTAAACGCCTAAGAATGTACCTGACTAGTAAGTATCTTAAAACCTATAGATCACTATGTCTCTGAAAGAGAATCAAGCGTGTGTACAGGGGCATAAACGCAGCAGTGATAGGATTGGAGAGGTTCGGTGAGCAAATGAAGACCCTTTGAAGTCATATTGCATGGTACCCATTCCACGGGTCTCAACTCTCCAGGTTTAAGGGATTCTTCCTTCAGCTAAATCATGCATGTGGAACCCGGAGTATGATCAACCGTGTGATCGAGAGACGTGTTCCAATCTGTCTCAGTTCTCGTCCCCTGGTACTCAGGTGCAACATTCCAGACGCTTTACTAACACTCTCCCGACTTGGAGAGTCAGTGCCTTTAACCTCCTGTTTGGCCCAGTTTGCAATTTCTGCGGAAGATGAACAGGAATAGGGAGAACCAATGAGAGACTAGCTGGAGGTGTCTGGACGGGCAAATTTCACTCTCATTTCCCACCACGAAGAGGAATTAACCAAAGGTTCAGCGTGCAATGCCAGAACAAGATTAGGGCCTGAAGCAATCCTGCGGTCTTGCGGCCAGCTCACAAGAAAGCGAGTTGAAGAAAGGAGCTCAGGGGCACTGTAATTCACAAACCTGCAGAGTTATAAATGACAGCTCTCGTCCAAAAATATACTGAAGTAAGGCTGCCAAGAGGACTTGAAAGCGGGGCAGAATTGCAGGAAACCGATTTCAGGAGGTAGACTGGAACTGCATTTAAAGCATAGGAAAAGAGGCAGAACGTCGACAGTGATGCACTTGGCCAAAAAGGCCGTATGCGTTTTTTCCTGAATATATTCAGGAAAAAACGCATACGCCCTTTTTGGCCAACCAAGCAAGCTTGCAAAGGAAATCTGCACTACAATGAAGTCTCACTTCCCCCCGGTCCAAAGGGCCATCTGAAAAAAGTGTAAAATCCAGAAAGGCATTACAGGCCATGGAGAACTGGGAGCCTTGTTATGCTGATGGGCGGGATGTAAATTGCCAACAGCCACTCAGGAGAAGTGTATGGTGTTTCCTGAAACATCTACAAAACAAAGCAACAGAGCCTAGGGCACTTCCACTTATGGTCCTATAGCTTAGGGAAATTAAAATCAAAAAGACACAGCCACCCCAAAATTTGGGACGGCTCTGTTTACAAAAACCTCGTTTACGGTACAAGTTCAATATCGCAGAAAGTGAAAAATGGATAAAGAATTTGTGGTACTTACGTACAATGCAATATCACTCAGCCTTGACATCTATGTCATCAGGCCTGTAGCAGCATAATGAGTGGATTCAGGTATAATGATTCTAACTGAAATAAGTCACACAGAAAAAGAAACATCATAAGATATCACTAATACACGGAATGTAAACTTGGCTACACAGAACTGGATTACAAAACAGAACAGGGTCTCAAATTTAGAAAACCAACTTATGCTTGCTTAAGGGCAAAGGTGAGTTGGGGTGCTGCATAAAACCAGAGATTGAAATGAGCACAGATACAGTTCCTTAAGCCAAATATGTAATAGACAAGAGCTACTCCTTGCTCAACTAGATGGACTCAACACCCCATATTAAATGCCTAAGAATGTACCTGACTATTAAGTATCTAAAAACCTATGGATTGCTATGTCTCCGAAAGAGAATCAAGCGTGTGTACAGGGGCATAAACGCAGCAGTGATAGGATTGGTGAGGTTCGGTGAGCAAATGAAGACCCTTTGAAGTCATATCGCATGGTACCCATTCCACGGGTCTCAACTCTCCAGGTTTAAGGGATTCTTCCTTCAGCTAAAGCATGCATGTGGAACCCAGAGTATGATCAACCGTGTGATCGGGAGACGTGTTCCAATATGTCTCAGTTCTCGTCCCCTGGTACTCGGGTGCAACATTCCAGACGCTTTACTAACACTCTCCCGACTTGGAGAGTCAGTGTCTTTAACCTCCTGTTTGGCCCAGTTTGCAATTTCTGCAGAAGATGAACAAGAATAGGGAGGACCAATGAGAGACTAGCTGGAGGTGTCCGGACGGGCAAATTTAACTCTCATTACCCACCAGTAAGAGGAGTTAAACAAAGGCTCAGCATGCCGTGCCGGAACCAGATTAGGCCCTGAAGCAATCCTGCGGTGTTGTGGCCAGCTCACAAGAAAGCGAGTTGAAGAAAGGAGCTCAGGGGCACTGTAATTCACAAACCTGCAGAGTTATAAATGACAGCTATCGTCCAAAAATATACTGAAGTAAGGCTGCCAAGAGGACTTGAAAGCGGGGCAGAATTGCAGGAAACCGATTTCAGGAGGTAGACTGGAATTGCATTTAAAGCATAGGAAAAGAGGCAGAACGTCGACAATGATGCACTTGGCCAAAAAGGGCATATGCCTTTTTTCCTGAATATATTCAGGAAAAAACGCATACGCACTTTTTGGCCAACCAAGCAAGCTTGCAAAGGAAATCTGCACTACAATGAAGTCTCACTTCACCCGGGTCAAAAGGGCCATCTGAAAAAAGTGTAAAATCCAGAAAGGCAGGACAGGCCATGGAGAACTGGGAGCCTTGTTATGCTGATGGGCGGGATGTAAATTGCCAACAGCCACTCAGGAGAAGTGTATGGTGTTTCCTGAAACATCTACAAAACAAAGCAACAGAGCCTAGGGCACTTCCAGTTATGGTCCTATAGCTTAGGGAAATTAAAATCAAAAAGACACAGCCACCCCAAAGTTTGGGATGGCTCTGTTTACAAGAACCTCGTTTACGGTACAAGTTCAATATCACAGAAAGCGAAAAATGGATAAAGAAGTTGTGGTATTTACGTACAATGCAATATCCCTCAGCAATGACATCTATGTCATCAGGCCCGTAGCAGCATAATGAGTGGATTCAGGTATGATGATTCTAACTGAAATAAGTCACACAGAAAAAGAAACATCATAAGATATCACTAATACACGGAATGTAAACTTGGCTACACAGGAACTGAATTCCAAAACAGAACAGGGTCTCAAATTTAGAAAACCAGCTTATGCTTGCTTAAGGGGAAAGGTGAGTTGGGGTGCTGCATAAAACCAGAGATTGAAATGAGCACAGATAAAGTTCCTTAAGCCAAATATGTAATAGACAAGAGCTACTCCTTGCTCAACGAGATGGACTCAACACCCCATATTAAACGCCTAAGAATGTACCTGACTAGTAAGTATCTTAAAACCTATGGATTGCTATGTCTCCGAAAGAGAATCAAGCGTGTGTACAGGGGCATAAAGGCAGCAGTGATAGGATTGGAGAGGTTCGGTGGGCAAACGAAGACCCTTTGAAATCATATTGCATGGTACCCATTCCACAGGTCTCAACTCTCCAGGTTTAAGGGATTCTTCCTTCAGCTAAAACATGCATGTGGAACCCAGAGTATGATCAACCATGTGATCGGGAGACGTGTGCCATTATATCTCAGTTCTCGTCCCCTTGTACTCGGGTGCAACATTCCAGACCCTTTACTAACACTCTCCCGACCTGGAGAGTCAGTACCTTTAACCTCCTGTTTGGCCCAGTTTGAAATTTCTGCGGAACATGAACAGGAATAGGGAGAAACAATGAGAGACTAGCTGGAAGTGTCTGGACGGGCAAATTTAACTCTCATTTCCCACCAGGAAGAGGAATTAACCAAAGGCTCAGCGTGCCGTGCCGGAACCAGATTAGGGCCTGAAGCAATCCTGCGGTGTTGCGGCCAGCTCACAAGAAAGCGAGTTAAAGAAAGGAGCCCAGGGGCACTGTAATTCACAAACCTGCAGAGTTATAAATGACAGCTATCGTCAAAAAATATATTGAAGTAAGTCTGCCAAGAGGACTTGAAAGTGGGGCAGAATTGCAGGAAACTGATTTCAGGAGGTAGACTGGAATTGCATTTAAAGCATAGGAAAAGAGGCAGAACGTCGACAATGATGCACTTGGCCAAAAAGGGCGTATGGGTTTTTTCCTGAATATATTCAGGAAAAAACGCATACGCCCTTTTTGGCCAACCAAGCAAGCTTGCAAAGGAAATCTGCACTACAATGAAGTCTCACTTCCCCCCGGTCAAAAGGGCCATCTGAAAAAAGTGTAAAATCCAGAAAGGCAGGACAGGCCATGGAGAACTGGGAGCCTTGTTATGCTGATGGGCGGGATGTAAATTGCCAACAGCCACTCGGGAGAAGTGTATGCTGTTTCCTGAAACATCTACAAAACAAAGCAACAGAGCCTAGGGCACTTCCACTTATGGCCCTATAGCTTAGGGAAATTAAAATCAAAAAGACACAGCCACCCCAAAGTTTGGGACGGCTCTGTTTACAAGAAACTCATTTATGGAACAAGATCAATATCGCAGAAAGTGAAAAATGGATAAAGAAGTTGTGGTACTTACGTACAATGCAATATCACTCAGCAATGACATCTATGTCATCAGACCCGTAGCAGCATAATGAGTGGATTCAGGTATGATGATTCTAACTGAAATAAGTCACACAGAAAAAGAAACATCATAAGATATCACTAATACACGGAATGTAAACTTGGCTACACAGGAACTAGATTACAAAACAGAACAGGGTCTCAAATTTAGAAAACCAACTTATGCTTGCTTAAGGAGAAAGGTGAGTTGGGGTGCTGCATAAAACCAGAGATTGAAATGAGCACAGATAAAGTTCCTTAAGCCAAATATGGAATAGACAAGAGCTACTCCTTGCTCAACGAAATGGACTCAAAACCCCATATTAAACGCCTAAGAATGTACCTGACTAGTAAGTATCTTAAAACCTATAGATCGCTATGTCTCTGAAAGAGAATCAAGCGTGTGTACAGGGGCATAAACGCAGCAGTGATAGGATTGGAGAGGTTCGGTGAGCAAATGAAGACCCTTTGAAGTCATATTGCATGGTACCCATTCCACGGGTCTCAACTCTCCAGGTTTAAGGGATTCTTCCTTCAGCTAAATCATGCATGTGGAACCCGGAGTATGATCAACCGTGTGATCGAGAGACGTGTTCCAATCTGTCTCAGTTCTCGTCCCCTGGTACTCAGGTGCAACATTCCAGACGCTTTACTAACACTCTCCCGACTTGGAGAGTCAGTGCCTTTAACCTCCTGTTTGGCCCAGTTTGCAATTTCTGCGGAAGATGAACAGGAATAGGGAGAACCAATGAGAGATTAGCTGGAGGTGTCTGGACGGGCAAATTTCACTCTCATTTCCCACCACTAAGAGGAATTAACCAAAGGTTCAGCGTGCAATGCCAGAACAAGATTAGGGCCTGAAGCAATCCTGCGGTCTTGCGGCCAGCTCACAAGAAAGCGAGTTGAAGAAAGGAGCTCAGGGGCACTGTAATTCACAAACCTGCAGAGTTATAAATGACAGGTCTCGTCCAAAAATATACTGAAGTAAGGCTGCCAAGAGGACTTGAAAGCGGGGCAGAATTGCAGGAAACCGATTTCAGGAGGTAGACTGGAATTGCATTTAAAGCATAGGAAAAGAGGCAGAACGTCGACAGTGATGCACTTGGCCAAAAAGGCCGTATGCGTTTTTTCCTGAATATATTCAGGAAAAAACGCATACGCCCTTTTTGGCCAACCAAGCAAGCTTGCAAAGGAAATCTGCACTACAATGAAGTCTCACTTCCCCCCGGTCAAAAGGGCCATCTGAAAAAAGTGTAAAATCCAGAAAGGCAGGACAGGCCATGGAGAACTGGGAGCCTTGTTATGCTGATGGGCGGGATGTAAGTTGCCAACAGCCACTCTGGAGAAGTGTATGGTGTTTCCTGAAACATCTAAAAAAGAAAGCAACAGAGCCTAGGGCACTTCCACTTATGGTCCTATAGCTTAGGGAAATTAAATTCAAAAAGACACAGCCACCCCAAAGTTTGGGACGGCTCTGTTTACAAGAACCTCGTTTACGGTACAAGTTCAATATCGCAGAAAGTGAAAAATGGATAAAGAAGTTGTGGTACTTATGTACAATGCAATATCACTCAGCAATGAAATCTATGTCATCAGGCCCATAGTAGCATAATGAGTGGATTCAGGTATGATGATTCTAACTGAAATAATTCACACAGAAAAAGAAACATCATAAGATATCACTAATACACAGAATGTAAACTTGGCTACACAGGAACTGGATTACAAAACAGAACAGGGTCTCCAATTTAGAAAACCAACTTATGCTTGCTTAAGGGGAAAGGTGAGTTGGGGTGCTGCATAAAACCAGAGATTGAAATGAGCACAGATAAAGTTCCTTAAGCAAAATATGAAATAGACAAGAGCTACTCCTTGCTCAACGAAATGGACTCAACACCCCATATTAAACGACTAAGAATGTACCTGACTAGTAAGTATCTTAAAACCTATGGATTGCTTGTCTCCAAAAGAGAATCAAACGTGTGTACAGGGGCATAAATGCAGCAGTGATAGGATTGGAGAGGTTCGGTGAGCAAATGAAGACCCTTTGAAGTCATATTGCATGGTACCCATTCCACGGGTCTCAACTCTCCAGGTTTAAGGGATTCTTCCTTCAGCTAAATCATGCATGTGGAACCCAGAGTATGATCAACCATGTGATCGGGAGACGTGTTCCAGTATGTCTCATTTCTTGTCCCCTGGTACTCTGGTGCAACATTCCAGACGCTTTACTAACACTCTCCCGACTTGGAGAGTCAGTGCCTTTAACCTCCTGTTTGGCCCATTTTGCAATTTCTGCGGAAGATGAACAGGAATAGGGAGAACCAATGAGAGACTAGCTGGAAGTGTCTGGACGGGCAAATTTAACTCTCATTTCCCACCAGGAAGAGGAATTAACCAAAGGATCAGCGTGCTGTGCCGGAACCAGATTAGGGCCTGAAGCAATCCTGTGGTGTTGCGGCCAGCTCACAAGACAGCGAGTTGAAGAAAGGAGCTCAGGGGCACTGTAATTCACAAACCTGCAGAGTTATAAATGACAGCTATCGTCCAAAAATATACTGAAGTAAGGCTGCCAAGAGGACTTGAAAGCGGTTCAGAATTGCAGGAAAACGATTTCAGGAGGTAGACTGGAATTGTATTTAAAGCATAGGAAAAGAGGCAGAACGCCGACAATGATGCACTTGGCCAAATAGGACGTATGCGTTTTTTCCTGAATATATTCAGGAAAAAATGCATACGCCCTTTTTGGCCAACCAAGCAAGCTTGCAAAGGAAATCTGCACTACAATGAAGTCTCACTTCCCCCCGGTCAAAAGGGCCATCTGAAAAAAGTGTAAAATCCAGAAAGGCAGGACAGGCCATGGAGAACTGGGAGCCTTGTTATGCTGATGGGCGGGATGTAAATTGCCAACAGCCACTCCGGAAAAGTGTATGGTGTTTCCTGAAACATCTAAAAAACAAAGCAACAGAGCCTAGGGCACTTCCACTTATGGTCCTATAGCTTAGGGAAATTAAAATCAAAAAGACACAGCCACCCGAAAAATTGGGACGGCTCTGTTTACAGGAACCTCTTCTGCAGCACAAGTTAAATATGCCAGAGAGCAAATAATGGATAAAGAAGTTGCAGTACTTACGTACAACAGAATACCTCTCAGCAATGAAAACTATGTCACCAGGCCCGTACCAGCCTAATGAGTAGATTGAGGCATGGTGATTCTAAGTGAAAAAAGTCACACAGAAAAAGAAACATCATAAGGTACCACTAATACATGGAATGAGAACTTGGCTACACATGAACTGAATTACAAAACAGAACAGGCTCTCATGTTTAGAAAACCAACTTATGCTTGCTTAAGGGGGAAGTTGAGTTGGGGTGCTGCATAAAACCAGAGTTTGAAATTAGCACAGATACCGTTCCATAAGCTAAATATGTAATAGACAAGACCTACCCCTTGCTCAAGGAAATGGACTCAACAATGAGGTATCACCTCACACCTGGTAGAATGGGCATCATCAGAAAATCTACAAACAAAAAATGCTGGAAAGGGTGTGGAGAAAAGGAACCCTCTTCCACTATTGTTGGGAATATAAATTGATACAGTCACTATGGAGAACAATATGGAGTTTCTTAAGAAACTAACAGTAGAATTACCATATGATACAGCAATCCCAGTTCTGGACATATACCCAGACAAAACCATAAATCAAAAAGAGACATTCACCGCAATGTTCATTGCCTCACTCTTTACAATATCGAGGTAATGGAAGCAACCTAAATGCCCACAGACAGACGAATGCATAAAGCAGTGGTACATATATAAAATGGAATATTACTAAGCCATGAAAAGGAATGAAATTGGGTCATTTGTAGAGACGTCGATGGATCTAGAGACTGTCATACAGAGTGAAGTAAGTCAGAAAGAGAAAAACAAATCTTGTATATTCATGCATATATGTGGAACCTAGAAAAACTGTACAGATTAACCATTTTGCAAGGCATAAATAGAGCAACACATGTAGACAACAAACGTATGGACAACAAGGGGGAAAGCTGTTGGGGGGGTTGGTGGTGGGAGGAGTTGTGAGACTGGGATTGGCATGTATACATTTATATGTATAAAATAGATAACCAATAAGAACCTGCTGTATAAAAATATAAAATAAAATTCAAAATTAAAAAGAAATAAAATTTAAAAAATAAAACAGAAAAAACAATTATTCCTTTCACATACATGTATTTATATGAATAAATTATTTCCATGCTTATATCTGTAAATACAAAAAAGAGGAATAAAATCTACCTTGAACCAAAAACGAAAAAGAGAAAAAAAACACAGAACCCACCAGTTCCACAGAGGAAAACCGTATCAGGGCACTTGCTCCAGTTGTAAACAATTCTGAAGTTGGTCAGTGGTGGGGAATCGTCTCCCATTCAGCCAGCAGCCCCCATGCAACAAGCGTCCTCATTGAAAAGCTGGGGCACCGTGCCGAGGCATCTGTGAGTAAACGTGAGCTGAGCTCCAGGCCAGTTGCTGCTGAACTATTCCCACCCGTCCCAGGTAAAACACCTGAATATATACAAGGACTTGAAAGCCTAGAGGAAGGGCCATAGAGCCACACGAGTGACAGCATACCGGCCGACTTGGTGCCTGCAGGCCAGCCAGGATGGTCCTGGCCCTGGGTGCTCTTCTGGAAGATTTCCATTTCCCTGCCTGAGATACCCATCCTGTCCCTGCCCCCACTGCTTCTTTCCTTCCTCACCTCTGCCCAGGGAGAAATTCCAGCAGCAGGTATGGGTGACACATCCTCTTCTTTAGCAGGTGGCAGCCTGGCAACTGCTGCAGAAAGTCCAGCAGAGACCCACTCACACTGGGCCACCCACAAAGCCGTGGCCTCTCACTCCCTCCCACCAGCCCAGCCCCGAGACTGCTGACAGGGCAGAGAAAATGGCGTCAGGCACGGCTGCAGGGCCTCTTGCTGCCTGGAGTGGTATTTATATTGATCTCAACCCAGGCACACCTGGGGAGGGCTGGCCGGCACGGTAAGGCTGCCCAGGTCAGCCAATCATCACCCCTCAGGGGCTCACAGTTGCAGAAAATGGAACTTGCTGAACCGGCCAGGTCCAAGGAACAGGTGTGGGCTCCTGAGAGTCAGGATAGACAAGGGGCTGCAGCTTTGGCTTGTTTTCTAATCATTTTATCTGGCCCATGAGTGGGAGACAACTTCAAGAAAACCCTCTCCTAATGAGAGGAACCCAGGAGTCAGGGAGAGGAGGGGTGGGTGGTGGTTGGAGACAGAGGCCTGGTGCCCCGGGTGCAGTGGAAGTCTCTGGAAGACCAGGTGGAGGGAGACCGCACAGAGTGATGCCCAGGGTCACAGACCTGTCGCAGCTGCTGTTTGTTAGTTCAAGTCCTGCTCTGAGGTGCTCTGTGTCAGCTCTGAGCGACAGGTGAGCTGGGGGTGCTCTGCAATGAGGGCTATGTGCACGGTTCCTGTGTGCCCAGCCCTGCCACGGTACCTGCAAGGGTAGCTCTGTATCCTGGGAGGGGCCTGACCACGATAGCCCCGTGGGCTGGGGTGGGGGTGGGGTACCTGCCCAGGTGAGCTCCATATTCTGGGATTGGTCTGACCACGAGAGCCCCATGGGCTGCTGGGGACCTGGTAAAGGATGTCAGGACAGTCAGTGAAGCCACCGAGGATATACCTCCAGCTGCTCCTAATTCCTACACCCTGCTGGTCATTCTACCAACCACCAGGACATAGTATTCTGTATTAGTCTTCAATGATGCCTTCTTTTGTATTCCATTAGTCCCAGAGTCACAAGAAATTTTGGTTTGTGAGTGGCAGGACTCAACATACAACTAAAACAATACTTCCGGGCCGTCTTGCCCCAAGGGTGCAAAAATTCCCACACCATCTTTGGGGAAAGCTTAGCTAAAGACCTAAAAGTTCTACCTCTGGAAAAGGAAACCCTCCTTCAGTACGCAGACGACATTCTGATCGCCAGCCCTACTAAGGAGGCCTCTGAACTACCAAGCCAATAAAGGATAGAAGTTGTCCAAGAAAAAGCTCAAATATCACAGACTGCGGTGACCTGCCTGGGCTTCGTTCTCACAGAAGGTCGGAGAAGCCCATCCCAGGAAAGGGAAGAAACCATTTTCAGCCTTACCCCTTTCTAAAACTAGAAGACAGCTTAGGGGTTCCTGGGGAGGCCAGGGTTTGCTGCTTCTGGATCCCTAACTACAGTCTACTAGCTGGGCCTCTATATGAAACACTGAAAGGAAAAGATGATGATCCTTTTGAATAGAATCCAGAAGTGGCCTTTCAAGAATGGAAAGAGCAGTCAATTCAGACCCTTGCCCTGGAACTCCCTAATTTAGCTAAACCCTTTGACCTTTACATTCCCGGTGAAAGGTGAATCGCCATTGGAGAATTAGTGCAAAAACTGGGACCACTTGAAATGGAACAATGCAAGAATGCCATCCAGGTAGGATAAACTACGGGCACCAAGGGGCTTGGCCCACTGCCACATCTGGCCAAGATACTGGCGGTATCTAAAAACCTGGAAATCAGCAGCCCAAAAGGCCACCTCCCTCCTAAGGGAAAAGGACCCCACATGGTGATCCTAACCACCAACCATGCCCTGAAGTTGCAGGGTTCGCTCCGTGGGCACACCAACCTCGAGTGAGGAGGCCCTCCAACTCCAACATCCAGAGAGATAACCGGGGGCAACAGGGCACTATGACGACTCGTGTGAACATCACTTGACCTGGAGTTTCTCTCATAAAACAACAAGAGTGTGTCCCAAAAGAGTAGACTACTGCTTGCAGGAATTACTGCACCCAGAGGGGAGCTAATAATCTTGGCGGGGGAACCGTATATCACACTGTCACCATAGAAAAGCCTACAGACACCTTGATGATGGTGGCCAATAAGACCAGCTGGACTCCTGTTTACTTCAAAAGGCTGTTGACTCAGTGGCCATCATGGTCCTTGATCACCACTGACCCTGGACTGTCTGGGAGTTGAGCAGGCAGGGCTCTGACACCTGGTGCCGTTTGTACGTTAATTCAGGGGCCTAATTGAAGAAAGCGCAGACTACTGTTCAGAGCATCTAGGCTGGCAGAAACGGTCAGCCTAAGGTGGCTGAACAATGTGGGGCGGAGTGAAACCGGCCCCCACAGCGTCTCTGCACATCTCTTTCCTGGACCCTTAAAGGTCATTAGAATCTATAACACTTCCAATGCTGGTGCTCAGGTGGACGAGCAGGGAGACAGGGGCCCTGGGGACAATCAACGTCACCTGGAGGCTGCTGGGGAGAAGCTCTGATCCTCGCCCCCGGGTATGAGGGCTCCCAACTCAGCACTCAGCAGTTACAGAAGAAGGGTCTGCACTCTCAGCACTCCAAGAATGAGGAACGGGACAAAAGGCAGAGGAGGGGTTTGTCCCCAGCAAAGCCCATTAAAAATCCCTGGGAGATAAAAATAGAATCTGGGCAATAAAGTCAAGTCTAACCTTTTTTATCCTTTGTGCTTTGTCTAATTTCATGTGCTCCTAGAGTCCCGCATGCAGAGGTTCCACACCCGGCACTTCAGACCAGATTTCCTAGTGCAGAATGGCTGGGACGACACCTCAGCTCCTGGGGCCCAGTGCAGACTCCGCGATATAGAGCCTGAGCTGCAGCCAACCCGGCCCTCGAGAGCTCCGCCCCCTCCCTCCCACTGACTCTGACAGGATCTCTACACAACAGCCCAGCCCAGCCCACAGCCCACGGGGTAGTGCATGCTCTCACCTCTCCATTCTCTGATCAAAATATAAAGTTTCCTTTGCTTGTGAACCAAACTCAGTCTCGATCTGTTGGCCCCAATGACACTGGGCAGGGGGACACTTGTTGGGGTCTACTCTGGAGGATCAGTAACAGAAATTGAGACTATTGTAACCTCAATGAACAGATGTGTGAGCCAAACTGTAGTTAACATAGAACAGTGTATAAGGCTCGGGTAAAATAAGATGTTTCTAACACTTCCATTTGATATTTCCATCACTTTATTATAAGCAAGTTCAGTGAAAAGGTTTGTCTTATTTGTCAGGTCAATATTAGAGAAACGAAGTGATTTCTTTCCAAGGATGTACATCTAATAATCTTGGTTAAAGCTTCAATCTTGTTTTAAATGCTTTTCCATTGAAAATGATACCTCTCTTTCAGCTCCCCCATTTCTGAGAAGTATAAAATCTTATAATTTATTATTACCAAAGGGGAAAGGTGGGAGGAGGGATAAATTAACAGTTTGGGATTAACACATACACACTGCTATGTATAAAATAGATCATCAACAAGGAACTACTGTATAGCACAGGGAACTACACTCAACATTTTGCTATAACCTATAAGGGGAAATAATCTGAAAAAGAATAGATATTTTTATTGACATCATCTATCAATGACAGTAAAAGTGTAACCTAAGGGAAGCTGGTGGTGAGTGCTTCTGACCCTGAAGACTTCAATCATCTAAAGTTTGGACTCTGCCTACTTCCCAAGGCCCTTAATGAACATATGTGTAGCCGTAGCTTAAAAAATTTCCCAGTTTGGGTTTCGGGTAGACACTGATTTTGAAAAAGCCCTGATATTCTCCTTACATGTATGGGACTCTTCCTACTGCTAAAACATGTCTGTCACACCCAGAGGATGGTATACCATCTGATCGGGAAGAGTTTGGAAAAGGCATCTCATCTCCTCATCTCCTGGTGCTCGGGTTCACCCCTCCAGCGTCTTTACTAACAGTCTCCCCACTTGGAGATGTCAGCACTATCAACATCCTGTTGCGTACAGTTTGGAATTTGTCCAGAGGATGAAGCGGAAGGGTGAGGAACAATGAGAGACAAGTCCTAGGTGTTCAGACAGGCACATGTCACTCTAATTTCCAATCAGGAAGACGAATTGACCAAAGGCTAGGATTGCCCATGGAAACAGTATAGGGCTTGAGGAAATCCTGCTGCTTTGTGGCCAGTTCCCATAAACACAAGTTGAACAATGGAACTCAGGGGCAGTAAAATTCATGAAACTGCAGAGTTGAAAATATCCATCACTGAAAAATGTCTTGAGGAAAGTCAGAGAAAAGGACTTGTAAGCAAGGGAGAATGGCAGGAAAGGGATTTGAGGAGGTAGAAAGGACTCGCCATTAAGCACAAGAAAAGGAGCTGAACATTGCCAACATTGCAGTTGGCCAAAAAGGGTGTATGCGTTTTTTTCTGTATATATTCAAGAAAAGGGCATACACTTTTTTAGCCAAGCAAACAGGTGGGCACTGGAAGTCAATACTACAAAAGATATCACTTCGCATCAGTCAGAAGAGCCATCCTCATAAAGCATAAACAACAGAAATGCAGGACAGGGCAAGGAGGAGAGGGAGCCCTATGAGACTTATAGTGGAAATGTATATTGCCAACGGCCATTCTGGAGAAGTGTATTGTGTTTACTAAAGCATCTAAAAAATGAGCTACAGAGCATAGGGCACTTGCACTCATGGGCGTATATCTTGGGAAAAACAAAAATTGAGAGGACACAGGCACCCCAATGTTTACCCCCTCTCTGTTTAAAAGATCCTCGACTAGGATATAACTTAAATGTCTCTGGAGAGAAAAAATGGATAGAGATGTGGTACTTAGGTAGAGTGGAATATTATTCAGCCTGGAAATCAATGAAATATGGCCAGTTGTAACAACTCCGGAGGAGTTACGTATGATCTTTCTAAGTGACATAATTCAAAAAGAAAAAGACACATATCATAAGATATCACTTAAAGGTGGAATCCAAAATGGCTACACATGAAATAAATTACAAAACAAAAACATAGTCAAATATGTAGAAAACACGCATAAGGCTGCTAAACGGGAAAGGTGGGGAGGGGTGAGGCATCATCCAGGAAGTTGAAATTAGCAAAGATACCATTCCAAATACCAAACTGATAATCAACAAGGCCTACACGGTAGCTAAAAGAACTGCACTCAGCACACTCAAGTCACCGGAAAAGAATATATACGACTGGTAAGAATCTGAAAAAGAATTTACTGATGTCTCTCTGTACGTGAATCAAGTGGATGTACAGCAGCAAGAAACAGAGCTTTGAAAATCAGCTGTAACCAATATAGTAATAAATTGAAAAAAATAAACGACAGAGAGACAGAGAAAACCTCTTACAACTTTTCCATGATGCAACATGGATTGAACACATCTAGACCCACAGCAGGATGAGACATAAGGCTGGAAGCTGTTTGCACTAAGAGAAATGTGAGGTTGGGTGAGGAAATGCACACCCTTTAAAGTAATACTACCTGGTACCCATTCAATGGGTCCCAAATCTGCAGGTTAAAGGGATCTTCCTACAGCTAAAACATGCATGGAAAACCCAGAGGACTGTACACCATGTGATCGGGAGATGTGTCTAAAATGCAGCTCATTTATCCTCTCCTGGTGCTCCTGTTCACCATTCCAGCCACGTTACTTAGAATCTGCCCACTTGGAGAATCAGCACATTTCAACTTCTGTTTCACACATTTTGCAAATTGTGAGGAGGATGAACGGGAAGAGGGGGAACCAATGAGAGAATAGTTGTAGGGGTTTGGACGGGCACATATCACTCTAATTTCCCATTAAGAATAAGAATTGAAAAAAGGCTCAGCCCGCCTCGCCGGAGCCAAAATAGGGCCTGAAGCAATCCTGTGGGTTTGAGGCCAGCTCACAAAAGAGCAACTTAAAAAATGGGGCTCAGGGTCACTGCAATTCACAAACCTGCAGAGTTATAAATGAAAACTAACGTCCAAAAATATGTTGAGGTAAGGCAAAGAAGAGGATCTGAATGCAAGACAGAATTGCAAGAAACAGATTTCAAGAGATAGATTGGACTCGTCTTTAAAGCACATGAAAAGCGGCAGAATTTCGACAATGATGCAGTTGGCCCAAAAGGGCGTATGCGTTTTTTCCTGATTATATCCAGGAAAAAACGCATACGCACTTTATGGGCAACGAAGCAAGCAAGCAATGCAAATGTGCACAACAAAGAAGTCTCATTTCCCACCGGTCAAAAGGGCCATCCTAAAAAATTGTAAAAACCAGAAATGCAGGACAGGCCATGGAGAACAGGGAGCCTTTATACGCTGATGGGCAGTGTGTGAACTGCCGAGAGCCACTCTGGAGAAGTGTATGGTGGTTCCCAAATCATCTAAAAAACAGCTACAGAGCATAGGACACTTCCAATCATGGGAGTATATCTAGGGAAGTCTAAAAATCAACAAGACACAAGCACACCACAGTTTAGGGCTACTCTGTTTACAAGAACCTCAACTTCAGTACACCTTAAATATCCCAGGAAAGAGAACAATGGATAAAGAAGATGTGGTACTTATGTACAATGGAATATCTCTTCACCATGAAATCAATGTAATAAGGCTAGTAGAAGGATAAAGAGTGGATTTAGGTCCGATAATACTACTTGAAATAAGTCAAACAGAAAAAGAAACATATCATAAGATATCACTTATAGAGGGAGGGTAAATATGGCTGCACAAGAAATGAATTACAGAACAGAACAGTGTCTCACATTTAGAAAACACACTTATGTCAGCTTAAGGGGAAAGGAGAGGTGGGGTGATGCATAAAACCAGAGTTTGAAATTAGCACAGATACCGTTCAATAAACCAAAAAGATATTAGACAAGATCTACACCTTGCTCAATGAACTGGCCTCAACACACCCTATACACCGCAGAGAAATATATCTGAGTAATAAGAATCTTAAAACCCATGTATTGATATATCTCCATAAGGGAATCAAGTGTGTGCAGAGCGGCACAAACACAGCAGTGAAAATGAGCTAAACCCCATTATAGAAATAAATTTTAAAAACAAAACGCAGAAACAATGAAAGAGAGAAAAATTCTTACAAAATTTGCTCAGGGGCTGTGATGCAACCTGGATTGACCACATATAAACCCACAGCTGGATAAGACATAAGGCTGCACACTTGGGGCTGAGAGGATTGGTGAGCTTTGGTGAGCAACTGCCAAAAGTTTAATGCAATACTTCATGCTACTCATTCCAAGGGTCCCAAAACTCCAGGTTGAAGGGAATCTTCCTACAGCTAAACCATGCTTGGGAAACCCAGCGACTGGTATACCATATGATCGGGAAAGGTTTCTAAAACACACCTCATTTTTCCTCTCCTGGGGCTCCAGATCGACATTCCAGCCGCTTTACTAAAAATATCCCCACATGGAGAGTCAATGCCTTTAAGTTCTGGTATCGCACAGTCTGCAGTTAGTGCGGAGGATGAATGGGAATAGGGGGAACCAGTGAGAAACTAGCTGTAGCAGTTTCAATGGGCACATGTCACTCTAATTTCACATCAGTAAGAAGAATAAACCAAAGGCACAGCAAGGTGTCCCAGAAGAAGAATAGGGCGTGAAGGAATCCTGTGGTTATGAGGCAAGATCACAAAAATAAGAGCTGAAAAATGGAGCTAAGGGCCACTGCAATTCAAAAACCTGCAGAGTTATAAAGGCCAACTATTTTCAAAAAATATATTGAGATAAGGCTACGAAGAGGCATTGAAAGCAAGGCACAATTGCAGGAAACCGATTTCAGGAGGTAGACTGGAATTGCATTTAAAGCATAGGAAAAGAGGCAGAACGTCAACAATGATGCACTTGGCCAAAAAGGGCGTATGCGTTTTTTCCTGAATATATTCAGGAAAAAACGCATACGCCCTTTTTGGCCAACCAAGCAAGCTTGCAAAGGAAATCTGCACTACAATGAAGTCTCACTTCCCCCCGGTCAAAAGGGCCATCTGAAAAAAGTGTAAAATCCAGAAAGGCAGGACAGGCCATGGAGAACTGGGAGCCTTGTTATGCTGATGGGCCGGATGTAAATTGCCAACAGCCACTCAGGAGAAGTGTATGGTGTTTCCTGAAAAATCTAAAAAACAAAGCAACAGAGCCTACGGCACTTCCACTTATGGTCCTATAGCTTAGGGAAATTAAAATCAAAAAGACACAGCCACCCCAAAGTTTGGGACGGCTCTGTTTACAAGAACCTCCTTTACGGTACAAGTTCAATATTACAGAAAGCGAAAAATGGATAAAGAAGTTGTGGTATTTATGTACAATGCAATATCACTCAGCAATGACATCTATGTCATCAGGCCCGTAGCAGCATAATGAGTGGATTCAGGTATGATGATTCTAACTGAAATAAGTCACACAGAAAAAGAAACATCATAAGATATCACTAATACACGGAATGTAAACTTGGCTACACAGGAACTGGATTACAAAACAGAACAGGGTCTCAAATTTAGAAAAAAAACTTATGCTTGCTTAAGGGGAAAGGTGAGTTGGGGTGCTGCATAAAACCAGAGATTTAAATGATCACAGATAAAGTTCCTTAAGCAAAATATGTAATAGACAAGAGCTACTCCTTGTTCAACGAAATGGACTCAACACCCCATATTAAACGCCTAAGAATGTACCTGACTTGTAAGTATCTTAAAACCTATGGATTGCTATGTCTCTGAAAGAGAATCAAGCATGTGTACAGGGGCATAAACGCAGCAGTGATAGTATTGGAGAGGTTCGGTGAGCAAATGAAGACCCTTTGAAGTCATATTGCATGGTACCATTTCCACGGGTCTCAACTCTCCAGGTTTAAGGGATTCTTCCTTCGGCTAAAACATGCATGTGGAACCCAGAGTATGATCAACCGTGTGATGGGGAGACGTATTCCAATATGTCTCAGTTTTCATCCCCTGGTACTCGGGTGCAACATTCCAGACGGTTTACTAACACTCTCCCGACTTGGAGAGTCAGTGCCTTTAACGTCTTGTTTGGCCCAGTTTGCAATTTCTCCAGAAGATGAACTGGAATAGGGAGAACCAATGAGAGACTAGCTGGAGGTGTCTGGACGGGCAAATTTAACTCTCATTTCCCACCAGGAAGAGGAAGTAACCAAAGGCTCAGCGTGCCGTGCCGGAACCAGATTAGGGCCTGAAGCAATCCTGCGGTGTTGTGGCCAGCTCACAAAAAAGCGAGTTGAAGAAAGGAGCTCAGGGGCACTGTAATTCACAAACCTGCAGAGTTATAAATGACAGCTATCGTCCAAAAATATACTGAAGTAAGGCTGCCAAGAGGACTTGAAAGCGGGGCAGAATTGCAGGCAACCGATTTCAGGAGGTAGACTGGAATTGCATTTAAAGCATAGGAAAAGAGGCAAAACGTCGACAATGATGCACTTGGCCAAAAAGGGCGTATGCGTTTTTTCCTGAATATATTCAGGAAAAAACGCATACGCACTTTTTGGCCAACCAAGCAAGCTTGCAAAGGCAATCTGCACTACAATGAAGTCTCACTTCACCCGGGTCAAAAGGGCCATCTGAAAAAAGTGTAAAATCCAGAAAGGAAGGACAGGCCATGGAGAACTGGGAGACTTGTTATGCTGATGGGCGGGATGTAAATTGCCAACAACCACTCAGGAGAAGTGTATGGTGTTTCCTGAAACATCTACAAAACAAAGCAACAGAGCCTAGGGCACTTCCAGTTATGGTCCTATAGCTTAGGGAAATTAAAATCAAAAAGACACAGCCACCCCAAAGTTTGGGATGGCTCTGTTTACAAGAACCTCGTTTACAGTACAAGTTCAATATCACAGAAAGCGAAAAATGGATAAAGAAGTTGTGGTATTTACGTACAATGCAATATTCCTCAGCAATGACATCTATGTCATCAGGCCCGTAGCAGCATAATGAGTGGATTCAGGTATGATGATTCTAACTGAAATAAGTCACACAGAAAAAGAAACATCATAAGATATCACTAATACACGGAATGTAAACTTGGCTACACAGGAACTGAATTCCAAAACAGAACAGGGTCTGAAATTTAGAGAACCAGCTTATGCTTGCTTAAGGGGAAAGGTGAGTTGGGGTGCTGCATAAAACCAGAGATTGAAATGAGCACAGATAAAGTTCCTTAAGCCAAATATGTAATAGACAAGAGCTACTCCTTGCTCAACGAAATGGACTCAAAACCCCATATTAAACGCCTAAGAATGTACCTGACTAGTAATATCTTAAAATCTATGGATTGCTATGTCTCCGAAAGAGAATCAAGCATGTGTAGAGGGGCATAAACGCAGCCGTGATAGGATTGGAGAGGTTCGGTGAGCAAATGAAGACCCTTTGAAGTCATATTGCATGGTACCCATTCCACGGGTCTCAACTCTCAAGGTTTAAGGGATTCTTCCTTCAGCTAAAACATGCATGTGGAACCCAGAGTATGATCAACCGTGTGATCGGGAGACGTGTTCAAATATGTCTCAGTTCTCGTCGCCTGGTACTCGGGTGCAAAATTCCAGACGCTTTACTAACACTCTCTCGACTTGGAGAGTCAGTGCCTTTAACCTGCTGTTTCACTCAGTTTGCAATTTCTGTGGAAGATGAACAGGAATAGGGAGAACCAATGAGAGACTAGCTGGAGGTTTCTGGACGGGCAAATTTAACTCTCATTTCCAACCAGGAAGACGAATTAACCAAAGGCTCAGCATGCCGTGCCGGAACCAGATTAGGGCCTGAAGCAATCCTGCGGTGTTGCGGCCAACTCACAAGAAAGCGAGTTGAAGAAAGGAGCTCAGGGGCACTGTAATTCACAACCATGCACAGTTATAAATGACAGCTATCGTACAAAAATATACGAAGTAAGACTGCCAAGAGTCCTTGAATGCAGGGCAGAAATGCAGGAAACCAATTTCAGGAGGTAGACTGGAATTGCATTTAAAGAGGCAGAACGTCGACAATGATGCACTTGGCCAAAAAGGGCATATGCGTTTTTTCCTGAATATATTCAGGAAAAAACGCATATGCACTTTTAGGCCATCAAGCAAGCTTGCAAAGGAAATCTGCACTACAATGAAGTCTCACTTCCCCCTGGTCAAAAGGGCGATCTGCAAAAAGTGTAAAATCCAGAAAGGCAGGACAGGCCATGGAGAACTGGGAGCCTTGTTATGCTGATGGGTGGGATGTAAATTGCCAACAGCCACTGGGGAGAAGTATATGGTGTTTCCTGAAACATCTATAAACAAAGCAACAGAGCCTAGGGCACTTCCACTTATGGTCCTATAGCTTAGGGAAATTAAAATCAAAAAGACACAGCCACCCCAAAGTTTGGGATGGCTCTGTTTACAAAAACCTCGTTTACGGTACAAGTTCAATATCGCAGAAAGTGAAAAATGGATAAAGAAGTTGTGGTACTTACGTACAATGTAATATCACTCAGCAATGAAATCTATGTCATCAGGCCAATAGCAGCATAATGAGTGGATTCAGCTATGATGATCCTAACTGAAACAAGTCACACAGAAAAGGAAACATCATAAGATATCACTAATACAGGGAATGTAAACTTGGCTACACAGGAACTGGATTACAAAGAAGAACAGTGTCTCAAATGTAGAAAACCAACATATGCTTGCTTAAGGGGAAAGGTGAGTTGGGGTGCTGCATAAAACCAGAGATTGAAATGAGCACAGATAAAGTTCCTTAAGCCAAATATGGAATAGACAAGAGCTACTCCTTGCTCAACAAAATGGACTCAACACCCCATATTAAACGCCTAAGAATGTACCTGACTAGTAAGTATCTTAAAACCTATGGATTGCTATGTCTCCGAAAGAGAATCAAGCGTGTGTACAGGGGCATAAACACAGCAGTGATAGGATTGGAGAGGTTCGGTGAGCAAATGAAGACCCTTTGAAGTCATATTGCATGGTACCCATTCCACGGGTCTCAACTCTCCAGATTTAAGGGATTCTTCCTTCATCTAAAACATGCATGTGGAACCCAGAGTATGATATACCGTGTGATCGGGAGACGTGTTCAAATATGTCTCAGTTTTCCTCCCCTGGTACTCGGGTGCAACATTCCAGATGCTTTACTACCACTCTCCCAACTTGGAGACTCAATGCCTTAAACCTCTTGATTGGCCCAGTTTGCAATTTCTGTGGAAGATAAACAGGAAGAGGGAGAACCAGTTAGAGACTAGCTGGAGGTGTCTGGACGGGAAAATTTAACTCTCATTTCCCACCAGGAAGAGGAATTAACCAAAGGCTCAGCGTGCCGTGCCGGAACCAGATTAGGGCCTGAAGCAATCCTGCGGTGTTGCGGCCAGCTCACAAGAAAGCGAGTTGAAGAAAGGAGCTCAGGGGCACTGTAATTCACAAACCTGCAGAGTTATAAATGACAGCTATCGTCCAAAACTATACTGAAGTAAGGCTGCCAAGAGGACTTGAGAGCGGGGCAGAATTACAGGAAACCGATTTCAGGAGGTAGACTGGAATTGCATTTAAAGCATAGGAAAAGAGGCAGAACGTCCACAATGATGCACTTGGCCAAAAAGAGTGTATGCGTTTTTTCCTGAATATATTCAGGAAAAAACGCATACGCCCTTTTTGGCCAACCAAGCAAGCTTGCAAAGGAAATCTGCACTACAATGAAGTCTCACTGCCCCCCGGTCAAAAGGGCCATCTGAAAAAAGTGTAAAATCCAGAAAGGCAGGACAGGCCATGGAGAACTGGGAGCCTTGTTATGCTGATGGGCGGCATGTAAATTGCCAACAGCCACTCGGGAGAAGTGTATGGTGTTTCCTGAATCATCTAAAAAACAAACCAACACAGCCTAGGGCACTTCCACTTATGGTCCTATAGCTTAGGGAAATTAAAATCAAAAAGACACAGCCACCCCAATGTTTGGGACGGCTCTGTATACAAGAAAGTCGTTTAAGGGACTAGTTGAATATCGCAGAAAGTGAAAAATGGATAAAGAAGTTGTGGTACTTACGTACAATGCAATATCACTCAGCAATGAAATCTATGTCATCAGGCCCGTAGCAGCATAATGAGTGGATTCAGGTATGATGATTCTAACTGAAATATGTCACACAGAAAAAGAAACATCATAAGATATCACTAATACACGGAATGTAAACTTGGCTACACAGGAACTGGATTACAAAAGAGAACAGGGTCTCAAATTTAGAAAATCAACTTATGCTTGCTTAAGGGGAAAGGTGAGTTGGGGTGCTGCATAAAACCAGAGATTGAAATGAGCACAGATAAAGTTCCTTAAGCCAAATATGGAATAGACAAGAGCTACTCCTTGCTCAATGAAATGGACTCAACACCCCATATTAAACGCCTAAGTATGTACCTGACTAGTAAGTATCTTAAAACCTATGGATCGCTCTGTCTCCGAAAGAGAATCAAGCATGTGTACAGGGGCATAAACGCAGCAGTGATAAGATTGGAGAGGTTCGGTGAGCAAATGAAGACCCTTTGAAGTCATATTGCATGGTACCCATTCCACGGGTCTCAACTCTCCAGGTTTAAGGGATTCTTCCTTCAGCTAAAACATGCATGTGGAAATCAGAGTATGATCAACCGTGTGATCGGGAGACGTGTTGAAATATGTCTCAGTTCTCGTCCCCTGGTACTCGGGTGCAACATTCCAGATGCTTTACTAACACTCTCCCGACTTGGAGAGTCAGTGCCTTTAACCTCCTGTTTGGCCCAGTTTGCAAATTCCGCGGAAGATGAACAGGAATAGGGAGAACCAATGAGAGACTAGCTGGAGGTGTCTGGACGGGAAAATTTAACTCTCATTTCCCACCAGGAAGAGGAATTAACCAAAGGCTCAGCGTGCCATGCCGGAACCAGATTAGGGCCTGAAGCAATCCTGCGGTGTTGCGGCAGCTCACAAGAAAGCGAGTTGAAGAAAGGAGCTCAGGGGCACTGTAATTCACAAACCTTCAGAGTTATAAATGACAGCTATCATCCAAAAATATACTGAAGTAAGGCTGCCAAGAGGAATTGAAAGCCGGGCAGAATTGCAGGAAACCGATTTCAGGAGGTAGACTGGAATTGCATTTAAAGCATAGGAAAAGAGGCAGAAGGTCGACAATGATGCACTTGGCCAAAAAGGGCGTATGCGTTTTTTCCTGAATATATTCAGGAAAAAACGCATACGCCCTTTTTGGCCAACCAAGCAAGCTTGCAAAGGAAATCTGCACTACAATGAAGTCTCACTCCCCCCCGCCCCCGTCAAAAGGGCCATCTGAAAAAAGTGTAAAATCCAGAAAGGCAGGACAGGCCATGGAGAACAGGGAGCCTTGTTATGCTGATGGGCGGGATGTAAATTGCCAACAGCCACTGGTTAGAAGTGTATGGTGTTTCCTGAAATATCTAAAAAACAAAGCAACAGAGCCTAGGGCACTTCCACTTATGGTCCTATAGCTTAGGGAAATTAAAATCAAAAAGACACAGCCACCCCAAAGTTTGGGATGGCTCTGTTTACAAGAAACTCGTTTACGGTACAAGTTCAATATCGCATAAAGCGAAAAATGGATAAAGAAGTTGTGGTACTTACGTACAATGCAATATCACTCAGCAATGACATCTATGTCATCAGGCCCATAGCAGCATAATGAGTGGATTCAGGTATGATGATTCTAACTGAAATAAGTCACACAGAAAAAGAAACATCATAAGATATCACTAATACACGGAATGTAAACTTGGCTACACAGGAACTGAATTTCAAAACAGAACATGGTCCCAAATTTAGAAAATCAACTTATGCTTGCTTAAGGGGAAAGGTGAGTTGGGGTGCTGCATAAAACCAGAGATTGAAATGAGCACAGATAAAGTTCCTTAAGCCAAATATGGAATAGACAAGAGCTACTCCTTGCTCAACGAAATGGACTCAAAACCCCATATTAAACGCCTAATAATGTACCTGACTAGTAAGTATCTTAAAACCTATGGATTGCTATGTCTCTGAAAGTGAATCAATCGTGAGTACAGGGGCAAAAACGCAGCAGTGATAGGATTGGAGAGTTTTGGTGAGCAAATGAAGACCCTTTGAAGTCATATTGCATGGTACCCATTCCACGGGTCTCAACTCTCCAGGTTTAAGGGATTCTTCCTTCAGCTAAAACATGCATGTGGAACCCAGAGTATGATCAACCGTGTGATCGGGAGACGTGTTGAAATATGTCTCAGTTCTCGTCCCCTGGTACTCGGGTGCAACATTCCAGATGCTTTACTAACACTCTCCCGACTTGGAGAGTCAGTGCCTTTAACCTCCTGTTTGGCCCAGTTTGCAAATTCCGCGGAAGATGAACAGGAATAGGGAGAACCAATGAGAGACTAGCTGGAGGTGTCTGGACGGGAAAATTTAACTCTCATTTCCCACCAGGAAGAGCAATTAAGCAAAGGCTCAGCGTGCCATGCCGGAACCAGATTAGGGCCTGAAGCAATCCTGCGGTGTTGCGGCCAGCTCACAAGAAAGCGAGTTGAAGAAAGGAGCTCAGGGGCACTGTAATTCACAAACCTGCAGAGTTATAAATGACAGCTATCATCCAAAAATATACTGAAGTAAGGCTGCCAAGAGGACTTGAAAGCCGGGCAGAATTGCAGGAAACCGATTTCAGGAGGTAGACTGGAATTGCATTTAAAGCATAGGAAAAGAGGCAGAAGGTCGACAATGATGCACTTGGCCAAAAAGGGCGTATGCGTTTTTTCCTGAATATATTCAGGAAAAAACGCATACGCCCTTTTTGTTCAACCAAGCAAGCTTGCAAAGGAAATCTGCACTACAATGAAGTCTCACTTCCCCCCCGTCAAAAGGGCCATCTGAAAAAAGTGTAAAATCCAGAAAGGCAGGACAGGCCATGGAGAACTGGGAGCCTTGTTATGCTGATGGGCGGGATGTAAATTGCCAACAGCCACTCGGGAGAAGTGTATGGTGTTTCCTGAAACATCTAAAAAACTGAGGAACAGAGCCTAGGGCACTTCCACTTATGGTCCTATAGCTTAGGGAAATTAAAATCAAAAAGACACAGCCACCCCAAAGTTTGGGACAGCTCTGTTTACAAGAACCTCGTTTACGGTACAAGTTCAATATCGCATAAAGCGAAAAATGGATAAAAAAGTTGTGGTACTTACGTACAATGCAATATCACTCAGCAATAAAATCTATGTCATCATGTCCGTAGCAGCATAATGAGTGGATTCAGGTATGATGATTCTAACTGAAATAAGTTACACAGAAAGAGAAACGTCATAAGATATCACTAATACACGGAATGTAAACTTGGCTACAAAGGCACTGAATTACAAAACAGAACAGGGTCTCAAATTTAGAAAACCAACTTATGCTTGCTTAAGGGGAAAGGTGAGTTGGGGTGCTGCATAAAACCAGAGATTGAAATGAGCACAGATAAAGTTCCTTAAGCCAAATATGGAATAGACAAGAGCTACTCCTTGCTCAACGAAATGGACTCAAAACCCCATATTAAACGCCTAATAATGTACCTGACTAGTAAGTATCTTAAAACCTATGGATTGCTATGTCTCTGAAAGTGAATCAATCGTGAGTACAGGGGCAAAAACGCAGCAGTGATAGGATTGGAGAGTTTTGGTGAGCAAATGAAGACCCTTTGAAGTCATATTGCATGGTACCCATTCCACGGGTCTCAACTCTCCAGGTTTAAGGGATTCTTCCTTCAGCTAAAACATGCATGTGGAACCCAGAGTATGATCAACCGTGTGATCGGGAGACGTGTTGAAATATGTCTCAGTTCTTGTCCCCTGGTACTCGGGTACAACATTCCAGATGCTTTACTAACACTCTCCCGACTTGGAGAGTCAGTGCCTTTAACCTCCTGTTTGGCCCAGTTTGCAAATTCCGTGGAAGATGAACAGGAATAGGGAGAACCAATGAGAGACTAGCTGGAGGTGTCTGGACGGGAAAATTTAACTCTCATTTCCCACCAGGAAGAGGAATTAACCAAAGGCTCAGCGTGCCATGTCGGAACCAGATTAGGGCCTGAAGCAATCCTGCGGTGTTGCGGCCAGCTCACAAGAAAGCGAGTTGAAGAAAGGAGCTCAGGGGCACTGTAATTCACAAACCTGCAGAGTTATAAATGACAGCTATCGTCCAAAAGTATACTGAAGTAAGGCTGCCAAGAGGACTTGAAAGCGGGCCAGAATTGCAGGCAACCGATTTCAGGAGGTAGACTGGAATTGCATTTAAAGCATAGGAAAAGAGGCAGAACGTGGACAATGATGCACTTGGCCAAAAAGGGCGTATGCGTTTTTTCCTGAATATATTCAGGAAAAAACGCATACGCCCTTTTTGGCCAACCAAGCAAGCTTGCAAAGGAAATCTGCACTACAATGAAGTCTCACTTCCCCCCGGTCAAAAGGGCCATCTGAAAAAAGTGTAAAATCCAGAAAGGCAGGACAGGCCATGGAGAACTGGGAGCCTTGTTATGCTGATGGGCGGGATGTAAATTGCCAACAGCCACTCGGGAGAAGTGTATGGTGTTTCCTGAAACATCTAAGAAACAAAGCAACAGAGCCTAGGGCACTTCCACTTATGGTCCTATAGATAAGGGAAATTAAAATCAAAAAGACACAGCCACCCCAAAGTGTGGGACGGCTCTGTTTACAAGAACCTCTTCTGCAGCACAAGTTAAATATGCCAGAGAACAAATAATGGATAAAGAAGTTGCGGTACTTACGTACAACAGAATACCTCTCAGCAATGAAAACTATGTCACCAGGCCCGTACCAGCATAATGAGTGGATTGAGGCACGGTGATTCTAAGTGAAAAAAGTCACACAGAAAAAGAAACATCATAAGGTACCACTAATACATGGAATGAGAACTTGGCTACACATGAACTGATTTACAAAACAGAACACGGTCTCAAATTTAGAAAACCAACTTATGCTTGCTTAAGTGGGAAGGTGAGTTGGGGTGCTGCATAAAACCAGAGTTTGAAATTAGCACAGATACCGTTCCATAAGCCAAATATTTAATAGACAAGACCTACCCCTTGCTCAAGGAAATGGACTCAGCAATGAGGTATCACCTCACACCTGGTAGAATGGGCATCATCAGAAAATCTACAAACAAAAAATGCTGGAAAGGGTGTGGAGAAAAGGAACCCTCTTCCACTATTGTTGGGAATATAAATTGATACAGTCACTATGGAGAACAATATGGAGTTTCTTAAGATACTAACAGTAGAATTACCATATGATACAGCAATCCCAGTTCTGGACATATACCCAGACAAAACCATAAATCAAAAAGAGACATTCACCGCAATGTTCATTGCCTCACTCTTTACAATATCGAGGTAATGGAAGCAACCTAAATGCCCACAGACAGACGAATGCATAAAGCTGTGGCATATATAAAATGGAATATTACTAAGCCATGAAAAGGAATGATTGGGTCATTTGTCAAGACGTCAATGGATCTAGAGAGTGTCATACAGAGTGAAGTAAGTCAGAAAGAGAAAAACAAATCTTGTATATTCATGCATATATGTGGAACCTAGAAAAACTGTACAGGTTAACCATTTTGCAAGGCATAAATAGAGCAACAGATGTAGACAACAAACGTATGGACAACAAGGGTGGAAGGCTGTTGGGGGGGTGGTGGTGGGAGGAGTTGAGAGACTGGGATTGTCATGTATACATTTATACGTATAAAATAGGTAACCAATAAGAACCTGCTGTATAAAAATATAAAATAAAATTCAAAATTAAAAAGAAATAAAATTTAAAAAATAAAACAGAAAAAACAATTATTCCCTTCACATACATGTATTTATATGAATAAATTATTTCCATGCTTATATCTGTAAATACAAAAAAGAGGAATAAAATCTACCTTGAACCAAAAACGAAAAAGAGAAAAAAAACACAGAACCCACCAGTTCCACAGAGGAAAACCGTATCAGGGCACTTGCTCCAGTTGTAAACAATTCTGAAGTTGGTCAGTGGTGGGGAATCGTCTCCCATTCAGCCAGCAGCCCCCACGCAACAAGCGTCCTCATTGCAAAGCTGGGGCACCGTGCCGAGGCATCTGTGAGTAAACGTGAGCTGAGCCCCAGGCCAGTTGCTGCTGAACTATTCCCACCCGTCCCAGGTAAAACACCTGAATATATACAAGGACTTGAAAGCCTAGAGGAAGGGCCATAGAGCCACACGAGTGACAGCATGCTGGCCGACTTGGTGCCTGCAGGCCAGCCAGGATGGTCCTGGCCCTGGGTGCTCTTCTGGAAGATTTCCATTTCCCTGCCTGAGATACCCATCCTGTCCCTGCCCCCACTGCTTCTTTCCTTCCTCACCTCTGCCCAGGGAGAAATTCCAGCAGCAGGTATAGGTGACACATCCTCTTCTTTAGCAGGTGGCAGCCTGGCAACTGCTGCAGAAAGTCCAGCAGAGCCCCACTCACACTGGGCCACCCACAAAGCCGTGGCCTCTCACTCCCTCCCACCAGCCCAGCCCCGAGACTGCTGACAGGGCAGAGAAAATGGCGTCAGGCACGGCTGCAGGGCCTCTTGCTGCCTGGAGTGGTATTTATATTGATCTCAACCCAGGCACACCTGGGGAGGGCTGGCCGGCACGGTAAGGCTGCCCAGGTCAGCCAATCATCACCCCTCAGGGGCTCACAGTTGCAGAAAATGGAACTTGCTGAACCGGCCAGGTCCAAGGAACAGGTGTGGGCTCCTGAGAGTCAGGATAGACAAGGGGCTGCAGCTTTGGCTTGTTTTCTAATCATTTTATCTGGCCCATGAGTGGGAGACAACTTCAAGAAAACCCTCTCCTAATGAGAGGAACCCAGGAGTCAGGGAGAGGAGGGGTGGGTGGTGGTTGGAGACAGAGGCCTGGTGCCCCGGGTGCAGTGGAAGTCTCTGGAAGACCAGGTGGAGGGAGGCCACACAGAGTGATGCCCAGGGTCACAGACCTGTCGCAGCTGCTGTTTGTTAGTTCAAGTCCTGCTCTGAGGTGCTCTGTGTCAGCTCTGAGCGACAGGTGAGCTGGGGGTGCTCTGCAATGAGGGCTATGTGCACGGTTCCTGTGTGCCCAGCCCTGCCACGGTACCTGCAAGGGTAGCTCTGTATCCTGGGAGGGGCCTGACCACGAGAGCCCCGTGGGCTGGGGTGGGGGTGGGGTACCTGCCCAGGTGAGCTCCATATTCTGGGATTGGTCTGACCACGAGAGCCCCATGGGCTGCTGGGGACCTGGTAAAGGATGTCAGGACAGTCAGTGAAGCCACCGAGGATATACCTCCAGCTGCTCCTAATTCCTACACCCTGCTGGTCATTCTACCAACCACCAGGACATGGTATTCTGTATTAGTCTTCAATGATGCCTTCTTTTGTATTCCATTAGTCCCAGAGTCACAAGAAATTTTGGCTTGTGAGTGGCAGGACTCAACATACAACTAAAACAATACTTCCGGGCCGTCTTGCCCCAAGGGTGCAAAAATTCCCACACCATCTTTGGGGAAAGCTTAGCTAAAGACCTAAAAGTTCTACCTCTGGAAAAGGAAACGCTCCTTCAGTACACAGACGACATTCTGATCACCAGCCCTACTAAGGAGGCCTCTGAACTATCAAGCCAATAAAGGATAGAAGTTGTCCAAGAAAAAGCTCAAATATCACAGACTGCGGTGACCTGCCTGGGCTTCATTCTCACAGAAGGTCGGAGAAGCCCATCCCAGGAAAGGAAAGAAACCATTTTCAGCCTTACCCCTTTCTAAAACTAGAAGACAGCTTAGGGGTTCTTGGGGAGACCAGGGTTTGCTGCTTCTGGATCCCTAACTACAGTCTACTAGCTGGGCCTCTATATGAAACACTGAAAGGAAAAGATGATGATCCTGTTGAATAGAATCCAGAAGTGGCCTTTCAAGAATGGAAAGAGCAGTCAATTCAGACACTTGCCCTGGAACTCCCTAATTTAGCTAAACCCTTTGACCTTTACATTCCCAGTGAAAGGTGGATCGCCATTGGAGAATTAGTGCAAAAACTGGGACCACTTGAAATGGAACAATGCAAGAATGCCATCCAGGTAGGATAAACTACGGTCACCAAGGGGCTTGGCCAACTGCCACATCTGGCCAAGATACTGGCGGTATCTAAAAACCTGGAAATCAGCAGCCCCAAAGGCCACCTCCCTCCTAAGGGAAAAGGACCCCACGTGGTGATCCTAACCACCAACCATGCCCTGAAGTTTCAGGGTTCGCTCTGTGGGCACACCAACCTCGAGTGAGGAGGCCTTCCAACTTCAACATCCAGAGAGATAACCGGGGGCAACAGGGCACCATGACGACTCATGTGAACATCACTTGACCTGGAGTTTCTCTCATAAAACAACAAGAGTGTGTCCCAAAAGAGTAGACTACTGCTTGCAGGACTTACTGCACCCAGAGGGGAGCTAATAATCTTGGCGGGGGAACCGTATATCACACTGTCACCATAGAAAAGCCTACAGACACCGTGATGATGGTGGCCAATAAGACTGGCTGGACTCCTGTTTACTTCAAAAGGCTGTTGACTCAGTGGCCATCATGGTCCTTGATCACCACTGACCCTGGACTGTCTGGGAGTTGAGCGGGCAGGGCTCTGACACCTGGTGCTGTTTGTACGTTAATTCAGGGGCCTAATTGAAGAAAGCGCAGACTACTGGTCAGAGCATCTAGGCTGGCAGAAACGGTCAGCCTAAGGTGGCTGAACAAATGTGGGGCGGGGTGAAACCGGCCCCCACAGCGTCTCTGCACATCTCTTTCCTGGACCCTTAAAGGTCATTAGAATCTATAACACTTCCAATGCTGGTGCTCAGGTGGACGAGCAGGGAGGCAGGGGGCCTGGGGACAATCAACGTCACCTGGAGGCTGCTGGGGAGAAGCTCTGACCCTCGCCCCCGGGTATGAGGGCTCCCAACTCAGCACTCAGCAGTTACAGAAGAAGGGTCTGCACCCTCAGCACTCCAAGAATGAGGAATGGGACAAAAGGCAGAGGAGGGGTTTGTCCCCAGCAAAGCCCATTAAAAATCCCTGGGAGATAAAAATAGAATCTGGGCAATAAAGTCAAGTCTAACCGTTTTTATCCTTTGTGCTTTGTCTAATTTCATGTGCTCCTAGGGTCCCGCATGCAGAGGTTCCACACCCGGCACTTCAGACCAGATTTCCTAGTGCAGAATGGCTGGGACGACACCTCAGCTCCTGGGGCCCAGTGCAGACTCCGCGATACAGAGCCTGAGCTGCAGCCAACCTGGCCCTCGAGAGCTCCGCCCCCTCCCTCCCACTGACTCTGACAGGATCTCTACACAGCAGCCCAGCCCACAGCCCAGGGGGTAGTGCATGCTCTCACCTCTCCATTCTCTGATCAAAATATAAAGTTTCCTTTGCTTGTGAACCAAACTCAGTCTCGATCTGTTGGCCCCAATGACACTGGGCAGGGGGACACTTGTTGGGGTCCACTCTGGAGGATCAGTAACAGAAATTGAGACTATTGTAACCTCAATGAACAGATGTGTGAGCCAAACTGTAGTTAACATAGAACAGTGTATAAGGCTCGGGTAAAATAAGATGTTTCTAACACTTCCATTTGATATTTCCATCACTTTATTATAAGCAAGTTCAGTGAAAAGGTTTGTCTTATTTGTCAGGTCAATATTAGAGAAACGAAGTGATTTCTTTCCAAGGATGTACATATAATAATCTTGGTTAAAGCTTCAATCTTGTTTTAAATGCTTTTCCATTGAAAATGATACCTCTCTTTCAGCTCCCCCATTTCTGAGAAGTATAAAATCTTATAATTTATTATTACCAAAGGGGAAAGGTGGGAGGAGGGATAAATTAACAGTTTGGGATTAACACATACACACTGCTATGTATAAAATAGATCATCAACAAGGAACTACTGTATAGCACAGGGAAATACACTCAACATTTTGCAATAAGCTATAAGGGGAAATAATCTGAAAAAGAATAGATATTTTTATTGACATCATCTATCAATGACAGTTAAAGTGTAACCTAAGGGAAGCTGGTGGTGAGTGCTTCTGACCCTGAAGACTTCAATCATCTAAAGTTTGGACTCTGCCTACTTCCCAAGGCCCTTAATGAACATATGTGTAGCCGTAGCTTAAAAAATTCCCCAGTTTGTGTTTCGGGGAGACACTGATTTTGAAAAAGCCCTGATGTTCTCCTTACATGAATGGGACTCTTCCTACTGCTAAAACATGTCTGTCACACCCAGAGGATGGTATACCGTCTGATCGGGAAGAGTTTGGAAAAGGCATCTCATCTCCTCATCTCCTGGTGCTCGGGTTCACCCCTCCAGCGTCTTTACTAACAGTCTCCCCACTTGGAGATGTCAGCACTGTCAACATCCTGTTGTGTACAGTTTGGAATTTGTCCAGAGGATGAAGCGGAAGGATGAAGAACAATGAGAGACAAGTCCTAGGTGTTCAGACAGGCACATGTCACTCTAATTTCCAATCAGGAAGACGAACTGACCAAAGGCTAGGGTTGCCCATGGAAACAGTATAGGGCTTGAGGAAATCCCGCTGCTTTGTGGCCAGTTCCCATAAACACAAGTTGAACAATGGAACTCAGGGGCAGTAAAATTCACGAAACTGCAGAGTTGAAAATATCCATCACTGAAAAATGTCTTGAGGAAAGTCAGAGAAAAGGACTTGTAAGCAAGGGAGAATGGCAGGAAAGGGATTTGAGGAGGTAGAAAGGACTCGCCATTAAGCACAAGAAAAGGAGCTGAACATTGCCAACATTGCAGTTGGCCAAAAAGGGTGTATGCGTTTTTTTCTGTATATATTCAAGAAAAGGGCATACACTTTTTTAGCCAAGCAAACAGGTGGGCACTGGAAGTCAATACTACAAAAGATATCACTTCGCATCAGTCAGAAGAGCCATCCTCATAAAGCGTAAACAACAGAAATGCAGGACAGGGCAAGGAGAAGAGGGAGCCCTGTGAGACTTATAGTGGAAATGTATATTGCCAACGGCCATTCTGGAGAAGTGTATTGTGTTTACTAAACCATCTAAAAAATGAGCTACAGAGCATAGGGCACTTGCACTCATGGGCGTATATCTTGGGAAAAACAAAAATTGAGAGGACACAGGCACCCCAATGTTTACCCCCTCTCTGTTTAAAAGATCCTCGACTAGGATATAACTTAAATGTCTCTGGAGGGAAAAAATGGATAGAGATGTGGTACTTAGGTAGAGTGGAATATTATTCAGCCTGGAAATCAATGAAATATGGCCAGTTGTAACAACTCCGGAGGAGTTACGTATGATCTTTCTAAGTGACATAATTCAAAAAGAAAAAGACACATATCATAAGATATCACTTAAAGGTGGAATCCAAAATGGCTACACATGAAATAAATTACAAAACAAAAACATAGTCAAATATGTAGAAAACACGCATAAGGCTGCTAAACGGGAAAGGTGGGGAGGGGTGAGGCATCATCCAGGAGGTTGAAATTAGCAAAGATACCATTCCAAATACCAAACTGATAATCAACAAAGCCCACACGGTAGCTAAAAGAACTGCACTCAGCACACTCAAGTCACCGGAAAAGAATATATACGACTGGTAAGAATCTGAAAAAGAATTTACTGATGTCTCTCTGTACGTGAATCAAGTGGATGTACAGCAGCAAGAAACAGAGCTTTGAAAATCAGCTGTAACCAATATAGTAATAAATTGAAAAAAATAAACGACATAGAGACAGAGAAAACCTCTTACAACTTTTCCTCAGGGACGGTGATGCAACATGGATTGAACACATCTAGACCCACAGCAGGATGAGACATAAGGCTGGAAACTGTTTGCACTAAGAGAAATGTGAGGTTGGGTGAGGAAATGCACACCCTTTAAAGTAATACTACCTGGTACCCATTCAATGGGTCCCAAATCTGCAGGTTCAAGGGATCTTCCTACAGCTAAAACATGCATGAAAAACCCAGAGGACTGTACACCATGTGATCGGGAGATGTGTCTAAAATGCAGCTCATTTATCCTCTCCTGGTGCTCCTGTTCACCATTCCAGCCACGTTACTTAGAATCTGCCCACTTGGAGAATCAGCACATTTCAACTTCTGTTTCACACATTTTGCAAATTGTGAGGAGGATGAACGGGAAGAGGGGGAACCAATGAGAGAATAGTTGTAGGGGTTTGGACGGGCGCATATCACTCTAATTTCCCATTAAGAATAAGAATTGAAAAAAGGCTCAGCCCGCCTCGCTGGAGCCAAAATAGGGCCTGAAGCAATCCTGTGGGTTTGAGGCCAGCTCACAAAACAGCAACTTAAAAAATGGAGCTCAGGGTCACTGCAATTCACAAACCTGCAGAGTTATAAATGAAAACTAACGTCCAAAAATATGTTGAGGTAAGGCAAAGAAGAGGATCTGAATGCAAGACAGAATTGCAAGAAACAGATTTCAAGAGATAGATTGGACTCGTCTTTAAAGCACATGAAAAGCGGCAGAATTTCGACAATGATGCAGTTGGCCCAAAAGGGCGTATGCGTTTTTTCCTGATTACATCCAGGAAAAAACGCATACGCACTTTATGGGCAACGAAGCAAGCAAGCAATGCAAATGTGCACAACAAAGAAGTCTCATTTCCCACCAGTCAAAAGGGCCATCCTAAAAAATTGTAAAAACCAGAAATGCAGGACAGGCCATGGAGAACAGGGAGCCTTTATACGCTGATGGGCAGTGTGTGAACTGCCGAGAGCCACTCTGGAGAAGTGTATGGTGGTTCCTAAATCATCTAAAAAACAGAGCTACAGAGCATAGGACACTTCCAATCATGGGAGTATATCTAGGGAAGTCTAAAAATCAACAAGACACAAGCACACCACAGTTTAGGGCTACTCTGTTTACAAGAACCTCAACTTCAGTACACCTTAAATATCCCAGGAAAGAGAACAATGGATAAAGAAGATGTGGTACTTATGTACAATGGAATATCTCTTCACCATGAAATCAAGGTAATAAGGCTAGTAGAAGGATAAAGAGTGGATTTAGGTCCGATAATACTACTTGAAATAAGTCAAACAGAAAAAGAAACATATCATAAGATATCACTTATAGAGGGAGGGTAAATATGGCTGCACAAGAAAGGAATTACAGAACAGAACAGTGTCTCACATTTAGAAAACACACTTATGTCAGCTTAAGGGGAAAGGAGAGGTGGGGTGATGCATTAAACCAGAGTTTGAAATTAGCACAGATACCGTTCAATGAACCAAATAGATATTAGACAAGATCTACACCTTGCTCAATGAACTGGCCTCAACACACCCTATATACCGCAGAGAAATATATCTGAGTAATAAGAATCTTAAAACCCATGTATTGATATATCTCCATAAGGGAATCAAGTGTGTGCAGAGTGGCACAAACACAGCAGTGAAAATGAGCTAAACCCCATTATAGAAATAAATTTTAAAAACAAAATGCAGAAACAATGAAAGAGAGAAAAATTCTTACAAAATTTGCTCAGGGGCTGTGATGCAACCTGGATTGACCACATATAAACCCACAGCTGGATAAGACATAAGGCTGCACACTTGGGGCTGAGAGGATTGGTGAGCTTTGGTGAGCAACTGCCAAAAGTTTAATGCAATACTTCATGCTACTCATTCCAAGGGTCCCAAAACTCCAGCTTGAAGGGAATCTTCCTACAGCTAAACCATGCTTGGGAAACCCAGCGACTGGTATACCATATGATCGGGAAAGGTTTCTAAAACGCACCTCATTTTTCCTCTCCTGGGACTCCGGATCGACATTCCAGCCACTTTACTAACAATATCCCCACATGGAGAGTCAATGCCTTTAAATTCTGGTATCGCACAGTCTGCAGTTAGTGCGGAGGATGAATGGGAATAGGGGGAACCAGTGAGAAACTAGCTGTAGCAGTTTCAATGAGCACATGTCACTCTAATTTCACATCAGTAAGAAGAATAAACCAAAGGCACAGCAAGGTGCCCCAGAAGAAGAATAGGGCCTGAAGGAATCCTGTGGTTATGAGGCAAGATCACAAAAATAAGAGCAGAAAAATGGAGCTAAGGGCCACTGCAATTCAAAAACCTGCAGAGTTATAAAGGCCAACTATTTTCAAAAAATATATTGAGGTAAGGCTATGAAGAGGCATTGGAGGCAAGGCAGAATTGCAGGAAACCGATTTCAGGAGGTAGACTGGAATTGCATTTAAAGCATAGGAAAAGAGGCAGAACGTCCACAATGATGCACTTGGCCAAAAAGGGCGTATGCGTTTTCTCCTGAATATATTCAGGAAAAAACGCATACGCCCTTTTTGGCCAACCAAGCAAGCTTGCAAAGGAAATCTGCACTACAATGAAGTCTCACTTCCCCCTGGTCAAAAGGGCCATCTGAAAAAAGTGTAAAATCCAGAAAGGCAGGACAGGCCATGGAGAACTGGGAGCCTTGTTATGCTGATGGGCGGAATGTAAATTGCCAACAGCCAGTCGGGAGAAGTGTATGGTGTTTCCTGAAACATCTAAAAAACAAAGCAACAGAGCCTAGGGCACTTCCACTTATGGTACTATAGCTTAGGGAAATTAAAATCAAAAAGACACAGCCACCCCAAAGTTTGGGACGGCTCTGTTTACAAGAACCGCATTTATGGTACAAGTTCAATATCGCAGAAAGTGGAAAATGGATAAAGAAGTTGTGGTACTTATGTACAATGCAATATCACTCAGCAATGAAATCTATGTCATCAGGCCAATAGCAGCATAATGAGTGGACTCAGGTATGATGATTCTAACTGAAATAAGTCACACAGAAAAAGAAACATCATAAGATATCACTAATACACGGAATGTAAACTTGGCTAGAGAGGAACTGGTTTACAAAGACGAAGAGGGTCTCAAATTTAGAAAACCAACTTATGCTTGCTTAAGGGGAAAGGTGAGTTGGGGTGCTGCATAAAACCACAGATTGAAATGAGCACAGATAAAGTTCCTTAAGCCAAATATGTAATAGACAAGAGCTACTCCTTGCTCAACGAAATGGACTCAACACCCCATATTAAACACCTAAGAATGTACCTGACAAGTAAGTATCTTAAAACCTATGGATTGCTATGTCTCTGAAAGAGAATCAAGCATGTGTGCAGGGGCATAAACGCAGCAGTGATAGGATTGGAGAGGTTCGGTGAGCAAATGAAGACCCTTTGATGTCATATCGCATGGTACCCATTCCACGGGTCTCAACTCTCCAGGTTTAAGGGATTCTTCCTTCAGCTAAAACATGCATGTGGAACCCAGAGTATGATCAACCGTGTGATCGGGAGACGTGTTGAAATATGTCTCAGTTCTCGTCCCCTGGTACTCGGGTGCAACATTCCAGACGCTTTATTAACACTCTCCCGACTTGGAGAGTCAGTGCCTTTAACCTCCTGTTTGGCCCAGTTTGCAATTTCTGCGGAAGATGAACAGGAATATGGAGAACCAATGAGAGACTAGCTGGAGGTGTCTGGACGGGCAAATTTAACTCTCATTTCCCACCAGGAAGAGGAATTAACCAAAGGCTCAGCGTGCCGTGGCGGAACTAGATTAGGGCCTGAAGCAATCCTGCGGTGTTGCGGCCAGCTCACAAGAAAGCGAGTTGAAGAAAGGAGCTCAGGGGCACTGTAATTCACAAACCTGCAGAGTTATAAATGACAGCTATCGTCCAAAAATATACTGAAGTAAGGCTGCCAAGCGGACTTGAAAGCGGGGCAGAATTGCAGGAAACCGATTTCAGGAGGTAGACTGGAATTGCAGTTAAAGCATAGAAAAAGAGGCAGAACGTCCACAATGATGCACTTGGCCAAAAAGGGCGTATGTGTTTCTTCCTGAATATATTCAGGAAAAAACGCATACGCCCTTTTTGGCCAACCAAGCAAGCTTGCAAAGGAAATCTGCACTGCAATGAAGTCTCACTTCCCCCCGGTCAAAAGGGCCATCTGAAAAAAGTGTAAAATCCAGAAAGGCAGGACAGGCCATGGAGAACTGGGAGCCTTGTTATGCTGATGGGCGGGATGTAAATTGCCAACAGCCACTGGGGAGAAGTGTATGGTGCTTCCTGAAACATCTAAAAAACAGAGGAACAGAGCCTAGGGCACTTCCACTTATGGTCCTATAGCTTAGGGAAATTAAAATCAAAAAGGCAGAGCCACCCCAAAATTTGGGACGGCTCTGTTTACAAGAACCTCGTTTACGGTACAAGTTCAATATCGCAGATAGCAAAAAATGGATAAAGAAGTTTTGGTACTTACGTACAATGCAATATCACTCAGCAATGAAATCTACGTCATCAGGCCCGTAGCAGCATAATGAGTGGATTCAGGTATGATGATTCTAACTGAGATAAGTCACACAGAAAAAGAAACATCATAAGATATCACTAATACACGGAATGTAAACTTGCTACACAGGAACTGAATTACAAAACAAAACAGGGTCTGAAATTTAGAAAACCAACTTATGCTTGCTTAAGGGGAAAGGTGAGTTGGGGTGCTGCATAAAACCAGAGATTGAAATGAGCACAGATAAAGTTCCTTAAGCCACTTATGTATTAGACAAGAGCTACTCCTTGCTCAACGAAATGGACTCAACACCCCATATTAAACGCCAAAGTATGTACCTGACTAGTAAGTATCTTAAAACCTATGGATTGCTATGTCTCCGAAAGAGAATCAGGCATGTGTACAGGGGCATAAATGCAGCAGTGATAGGATTGGAGAGGTTTGGTGAGCAAATGAAGACCCTTTGAAGTCATATTGCATGGTACCCATTCCACGGGTCTCAACTCTCCAGGTTTAAGGGATTCTTCCTTCAGCTAAAACATGCATGTGGAATCCAGAGTATGATCAACCATGTGATCGGGATACGTGTTCCAATATGTCTCAGTTCTCGTCCCCTGGTACTCGGGTGCAACATTCCAGACGCTTTACTAATGCTCTGCCGACTTGGAGAGTCAGTGCCTTTAACCTCCTGTTTGGCCCAGTTTGCAATTTCTGCGGCAGATGAACAGGAATAAGGAGAACCAATGAGAGACTAGCAGGAGGTGTCTGGACGGGCAAATTTAACTCTCATTTCCCACCAGGAAGAGGAATTAACCAAAGGCTCAGCGTGCCGTGCTGGAACCAGATTAGGGCCTGAAGCAATCCTGCGGTGTTGCGGCCAGCTCACAAGAAAGCGAGTTGAAGAAAGGAGCTCAGGGGCACTGTAATTCACAAACCTGCAGAGTTATAAATGACAGCTATCGTCCAAAAGTATACTGAAGTAAGGCTGCCAAGAGGACTTGAAAGCGGGCCAGAATTGCAGGCAACCGATTTCAGGAGGTAGACTGGAATTGCATTTAAAGCATAGGAAAAGAGGCAGAACGTGGACAATGATGCACTTGGCCAAAAAGGGCGTATGCGTTTTTTCCTGAATATATTCAGGAAAAAACGCATACGCCCTTTTTGGCCAACCAAGCAAGCTTGCAAAGGAAATCTGCACTACAATGAAGTCTCACTTCCCCCCGGTCAAAAGGGCCATCTGAAAAAAGTGTAAAATCCAGAAAGGCAGGACAGGCCATGGAGAACTGGGAGCCTTGTTATGCTGATGGGCGGGATGTAAATTGCCAACAGCCACTAGGGAGAAGTGTATGGTGTTTCCTGAAACATCTAAGAAACAAAGCAACAGAGCCTAGGGCACTTCCACTTATGGTCCTATAGATAAGGGAAATTAAAATCAAAAAGACACAGCCACCCCAAAGTGTGGGACGGCTCTGTTTACAAGAACCTCTTCTGCAGCACAAGTTAAATATGCCAGAGAACAAATAATGGATAAAGAAGTTGCGGTACTTACGTACAACAGAATACCTCTCAGCAATGAAAACTATGTCACCAGGCCCGTACCAGCATAATGAGTGGATTGAGGCACGGTGATTCTAAGTGAAAAAAGTCACACAGAAAAAGAAACATCATAAGGTACCACTAATACATGGAATGAGAACTTGGCTACACATGAACTGATTTACAAAACAGAACACGGTCTCAAATTTAGAAAACCAACTTATGCTTGCTTAAGTGGGAAGGTGAGTTGGGGTGCTGCATAAAACCAGAGTTTGAAATTAGCACAGATACCGTTCCATAAGCCAAATATTTAATAGACAAGACCTACCCCTTGCTCAAGGAAATGGACTCAGCAATGAGGTATCACCTCACACCTGGTAGAATGGGCATCATCAGAAAATCTACAAACAAAAAATGCTGGAAAGGGTGTGGAGAAAAGGAACCCTCTTCCACTATTGTTGGGAATATAAATTGATACAGTCACTATGGAGAACAATATGGAGTTTCTTAAGATACTAACAGTAGAATTACCATATGATACAGCAATCCCAGTTCTGGACATATACCCAGACAAAACCATAAATCAAAAAGAGACATTCACCGCAATGTTCATTGCCTCACTCTTTACAATATCGAGGTAATGGAAGCAACCTAAATGCCCACAGACAGACGAATGCATAAAGCTGTGGCATATATAAAATGGAATATTACTAAGCCATGAAAAGGAATGATTGGGTCATTTGTCAAGACGTCAATGGATCTAGAGAGTGTCATACAGAGTGAAGTAAGTCAGAAAGAGAAAAACAAATCTTGTATATTCATGCATATATGTGGAACCTAGAAAAACTGTACAGGTTAACCATTTTGCAAGGCATAAATAGAGCAACAGATGTAGACAACAAACGTATGGACAACAAGGGTGGAAGGCTGTTGGGGGGGTGGTGGTGGGAGGAGTTGAGAGACTGGGATTGTCATGTATACATTTATACGTATAAAATAGGTAACCAATAAGAACCTGCTGTATAAAAATATAAAATAAAATTCAAAATTAAAAAGAAATAAAATTTAAAAAATAAAACAGAAAAAACAATTATTCCCTTCACATACATGTATTTATATGAATAAATTATTTCCATGCTTATATCTGTAAATACAAAAAAGAGGAATAAAATCTACCTTGAACCAAAAACGAAAAAGAGAAAAAAAACACAGAACCCACCAGTTCCACAGAGGAAAACCGTATCAGGGCACTTGCTCCAGTTGTAAACAATTCTGAAGTTGGTCAGTGGTGGGGAATCGTCTCCCATTCAGCCAGCAGGCCCCACGCAACAAGCGTCCTCATTGCAAAGCTGGGGCACCGTGCCGAGGCATCTGTGAGAAAACGTGAGCTGAGCCCCAGGCCAGTTGCTGCTGAACTATTCCCACCCGTCCCAGGTAAAACACCTGAATATATACAAGGACTTGAAAGCCTAGAGGAAGGGCCATAGAGCCACACGAGTGACAGCATGCCGGCCGACTTGGTGCCTGCAGGCCAGCCAGGATGGTCCTGGCCCTGGGTGCTCTTCTGGAAGATTTCCATTTCCCTGCCTGAGATACCCATCCTGTCCCTGCCCCCACTGCTTCTTTCCTTCCTCACCTCTGCCCAGGGAGAAATTCCAGCAGCAGGTATAGGTGACACATCCTCTTCTTTAGCAGGTGGCAGCCTGGCAACTGCTGCAGAAAGTCCAGCAGAGCCCCACTCACACTGGGCCACCCACAAAGCCGTGGCCTCTCACTCCCTCCCACCAGCCCAGCCCCGAGACTGCTGACAGGGCAGAGAAAATGGCGTCAGGCACGGCTGCAGGGCCTCTTGCTGCCTGGAGTGGTATTTATATTGATCTCAACCCAGGCACACCTGGGGAGGGCTGGCCGGCACGGTAAGGCTGCCCAGGTCAGCCAATCATCACCCCTCAGGGGCTCACAGTTGCAGAAAATGGAACTTGCTGAACCGGCCAGGTCCAAGGAACAGGTGTGGGCTCCTGAGAGTCAGGATAGACAAGGGGCTGCAGCTTTGGCTTGTTTTCTAATCATTTTATCTGGCCCATGAGTGGGAGACAACTTCAAGAAAACCCTCTCCTAATGAGAGGAACCCAGGAGTCAGGGAGAGGAGGGGTGGGTGGTGGTTGGAGACAGAGGCCTGGTGCCCCGGGTGCAGTGGAAGTCTCTGGAAGACCAGGTGGAGGGAGGCCACACAGAGTGATGCCCAGGGTCACAGACCTGTCGCAGCTGCTGTTTGTTAGTTCAAGTCCTGCTCTGAGGTGCTCTGTGTCAGCTCTGAGCGACAGGTGAGCTGGGGGTGCTCTGCAATGAGGGCTATGTGCACGGTTCCTGTGTGCCCAGCCCTGCCACGGTACCTGCAAGGGTAGCTCTGTATCCTGGGAGGGGCCTGACCACGAGAGCCCCGTGGGCTGGGGTGGGGGTGGGGTACCTGCCCAGGTGAGCTCCATATTCTGGGATTGGTCTGACCACGAGAGCCCCATGGGCTGCTGGGGACCTGGTAAAGGATGTCAGGACAGTCAGTGAAGCCACCGAGGATATACCTCCAGCTGCTCCTAATTCCTACACCCTGCTGGTCATTCTACCAACCACCAGGACATGGTATTCTGTATTAGTCTTCAATGATGCCTTCTTTTGTATTCCATTAGTCCCAGAGTCACAAGAAATTTTGGCTTGTGAGTGGCAGGACTCAACATACAACTAAAACAATACTTCCGGGCCGTCTTGCCCCAAGGGTGCAAAAATTCCCACACCATCTTTGGGGAAAGCTTAGCTAAAGACCTAAAAGTTCTACCTCTGGAAAAGGAAACGCTCCTTCAGTACACAGACGACATTCTGATCACCAGCCCTACTAAGGAGGCCTCTGAACTACCAAGCCAATAAAGGATAGAAGTTGTCCAAGAAAAAGCTCAAATATCACAGACTGCGGTGACCTGCCTGGGCTTCATTCTCACAGAAGGTCGGAGAAGCCCATCCCAGGAAAGGAAAGAAACCATTTTCAGCCTTACCCCTTTCTAAAACTAGAAGACAGCTTAGGGGTTCTTGGGGAGACCAGGGTTTGCTGCTTCTGGATCCCTAACTACAGTCTACTAGCTGGGCCTCTATATGAAACACTGAAAGGAAAAGATGATGATCCTGTTGAATAGAATCCAGAAGTGGCCTTTCAAGAATGGAAAGAGCAGTCAATTCAGACACTTGCCCTGGAACTCCCTAATTTAGCTAAACCCTTTGACCTTTACATTCCCAGTGAAAGGTGGATCGCCATTGGAGAATTAGTGCAAAAACTGGGACCACTTGAAATGGAACAATGCAAGAATGCCATCCAGGTAGGATAAACTACGGTCACCAAGGGGCTTGGCCAACTGCCACATCTGGCCAAGATACTGGCGGTATCTAAAAACCTGGAAATCAGCAGCCCCAAAGGCCACCTCCCTCCTAAGGGAAAAGGACCCCACGTGGTGATCCTAACCACCAACCATGCCCTGAAGTTTCAGGGTTCGCTCTGTGGGCACACCAACCTCGAGTGAGGAGGCCTTCCAACTTCAACATCCAGAGAGATAACCGGGGGCAACAGGGCACCATGACGACTCATGTGAACATCACTTGACCTGGAGTTTCTCTCATAAAACAACAAGAGTGTGTCCCAAAAGAGTAGACTACTGCTTGCAGGACTTACTGCACCCAGAGGGGAGCTAATAATCTTGGCGGGGGAACCGTATATCACACTGTCACCATAGAAAAGCCTACAGACACCGTGATGATGGTGGCCAATAAGACTGGCTGGACTCCTGTTTACTTCAAAAGGCTGTTGACTCAGTGGCCATCATGGTCCTTGATCACCACTGACCCTGGACTGTCTGGGAGTTGAGCGGGCAGGGCTCTGACACCTGGTGCTGTTTGTACGTTAATTCAGGGGCCTAATTGAAGAAAGCGCAGACTACTGGTCAGAGCATCTAGGCGGGCAGAAACGGTCAGCCTAAGGTGGCTGAACAAATGTGGGGCGGGGTGAAACCGGCCCCCACAGCGTCTCTGCACATCTCTTTCCTGGACCCTTAAAGGTCATTAGAATCTATAACACTTCCAATGCTGGTGCTCAGGTGGACGAGCAGGGAGGCAGGGGGCCTGGGGACAATCAACGTCACCTGGAGGCTGCTGGGGAGAAGCTCTGACCCTCGCCCCCGGGTATGAGGGCTCCCAACTCAGCACTCAGCAGTTACAGAAGAAGGGTCTGCACCCTCAGCACTCCAAGAATGAGGAATGGGACAAAAGGCAGAGGAGGGGTTTGTCCCCAGCAAAGCCCATTAAAAATCCCTGGGAGATAAAAATAGAATCTGGGTAATAAAGTCAAGTCTAACCGTTTTTATCCTTTGTGCTTTGTCTAATTTCATGTGCTCCTAGGGTCCCGCATGCAGAGGTTCCACACCCGGCACTTCAGACCAGATTTCCTAGTGCAGAATGGCTGGGACGACACCTCAGCTCCTGGGGCCCAGTGCAGACTCCGCGATACAGAGCCTGAGCTGCAGCCAACCTGGCCCTCGAGAGCTCCGCCCCCTCCCTCCCACTGACTCTGACAGGATCTCTACACAGCAGCCCAGCCCACAGCCCAGGGGGTAGTGCATGCTCTCACCTCTCCATTCTCTGATCAAAATATAAAGTTTCCTTTGCTTGTGAACCAAACTCAGTCTCGATCTGTTGGCCCCAATGACACTGGGCAGGGGGACACTTGTTGGGGTCCACTCTGGAGGATCAGTAACAGAAATTGAGACTATTGTAACCTCAATGAACAGATGTGTGAGCCAAACTGTAGTTAACATAGAACAGTGTATAAGGCTCGGGTAAAATAAGATGTTTCTAACACTTCCATTTGATATTTCCATCACTTTATTATAAGCAAGTTCAGTGAAAAGGTTTGTCTTATTTGTCAGGTCAATATTAGAGAAACGAAGTGATTTCTTTCCAAGGATGTACATCTAATAATCTTGGTTAAAGCTTCAATCTTGTTTTAAATGCTTTTCCATTGAAAATGATACCTCTCTTTCAGCTCCCCCATTTCTGAGAAGTATAAAATCTTATAATTTATTATTACCAAAGGGGAAAGGTGGGAGGAGGGATAAATTAACAGTTTGGGATTAACACATACACACTGCTATGTATAAAATAGATCATCAACAAGGAACTACTGTATAGCACAGGGAAATACACTCAACATTTTGCAATAAGCTATAAGGGGAAATAATCTGAAAAAGAATAGATATTTTTATTGACATCATCTATCAATGACAGTTAAAGTGTAACCTAAGGGAAGCTGGTGGTGAGTGCTTCTGACCCTGAAGACTTCAATCATCTAAAGTTTGGACTCTGCCTACTTCCCAAGGCCCTTAATGAACATATGTGTAGCCGTAGCTTAAAAAATTCCCCAGTTTGTGTTTCGGGGAGACACTGATTTTGAAAAAGCCCTGATGTTCTCCTTACATGAATGGGACTCTTCCTACTGCTAAAACATGTCTGTCACACCCAGAGGATGGTATACCGTCTGATCGGGAAGAGTTTGGAAAAGGCATCTCATCTCCTCATCTCCTGGTGCTCGGGTTCACCCCTCCAGCGTCTTTACTAACAGTCTCCCCACTTGGAGATGTCAGCACTGTCAACATCCTGTTGTGTACAGTTTGGAATTTGTCCAGAGGATGAAGCGGAAGGATGAAGAACAATGAGAGACAAGTCCTAGGTGTTCAGACAGGCACATGTCACTCTAATTTCCAATCAGGAAGACGAACTGACCAAAGGCTAGGGTTGCCCATGGAAACAGTATAGGGCTTGAGGAAATCCCGCTGCTTTGTGGCCAGTTCCCATAAACACAAGTTGAACAATGGAACTCAGGGGCAGTAAAATTCACGAAACTGCAGAGTTGAAAATATCCATCACTGAAAAATGTCTTGAGGAAAGTCAGAGAAAAGGACTTGTAAGCAAGGGAGAATGGCAGGAAAGGGATTTGAGGAGGTAGAAAGGACTCGCCATTAAGCACAAGAAAAGGAGCTGAACATTGCCAACATTGCAGTTGGCCAAAAAGGGTGTATGCGTTTTTTTCTGTATATATTCAAGAAAAGGGCATACACTTTTTTAGCCAAGCAAACAGGTGGGCACTGGAAGTCAATACTACAAAAGATATCACTTCGCATCAGTCAGAAGAGCCATCCTCATAAAGCGTAAACAACAGAAATGCAGGACAGGGCAAGGAGAAGAGGGAGCCCTGTGAGACTTATAGTGGAAATGTATATTGCCAACGGCCATTCTGGAGAAGTGTATTGTGTTTACTAAACCATCTAAAAAATGAGCTACAGAGCATAGGGCACTTGCACTCATGGGCGTATATCTTGGGAAAAACAAAAATTGAGAGGACACAGGCACCCCAATGTTTACCCCCTCTCTGTTTAAAAGATCCTCGACTAGGATATAACTTAAATGTCTCTGGAGGGAAAAAATGGATAGAGATGTGGTACTTAGGTAGAGTGGAATATTATTCAGCCTGGAAATCAATGAAATATGGCCAGTTGTAACAACTCCGGAGGAGTTACGTATGATCTTTCTAAGTGACATAATTCAAAAAGAAAAAGACACATATCATAAGATATCACTTAAAGGTGGAATCCAAAATGGCTACACATGAAATAAATTACAAAACAAAAACATAGTCAAATATGTAGAAAACACGCATAAGGCTGCTAAACGGGAAAGGTGGGGAGGGGTGAGGCATCATCCAGGAGGTTGAAATTAGCAAAGATACCATTCCAAATACCAAACTGATAATCAACAAAGCCCACACGGTAGCTAAAAGAACTGCACTCAGCACACTCAAGTCACCGGAAAAGAATATATACGACTGGTAAGAATCTGAAAAAGAATTTACTGATGTCTCTCTGTACGTGAATCAAGTGGATGTACAGCAGCAAGAAACAGAGCTTTGAAAATCAGCTGTAACCAATATAGTAATAAATTGAAAAAAATAAACGACATAGAGACAGAGAAAACCTCTTACAACTTTTCCTCAGGGACGGTGATGCAACATGGATTGAACACATCTAGACCCACAGCAGGATGAGACATAAGGCTGGAAACTGTTTGCACTAAGAGAAATGTGAGGTTGGGTGAGGAAATGCACACCCTTTAAAGTAATACTACCTGGTACCCATTCAATGGGTCCCAAATCTGCAGGTTCAAGGGATCTTCCTACAGCTAAAACATGCATGAAAAACCCAGAGGACTGTACACCATGTGATCGGGAGATGTGTCTAAAATGCAGCTCATTTATCCTCTCCTGGTGCTCCTGTTCACCATTCCAGCCACGTTACTTAGAATCTGCCCACTTGGAGAATCAGCACATTTCAACTTCTGTTTCACACATTTTGCAAATTGTGAGGAGGATGAACGGGAAGAGGGGGAACCAATGAGAGAATAGTTGTAGGGGTTTGGACGGGCACATATCACTCTAATTTCCCATTAAGAATAAGAATTGAAAAAAGGCTCAGCCCGCCTCGCTGGAGCCAAAATAGGGCCTGAAGCAATCCTGTGGGTTTGAGGCCAGCTCACAAAACAGCAACTTAAAAAATGGAGCTCAGGGTCACTGCAATTCACAAACCTGCAGAGTTATAAATGAAAACTAACGTCCAAAAATATGTTGAGGTAAGGCAAAGAAGAGGATCTGAATGCAAGACAGAATTGCAAGAAACAGATTTCAAGAGATAGATTGGACTCGTCTTTAAAGCACATGAAAAGCGGCAGAATTTCGACAATGATGCAGTTGGCCCAAAAGGGCGTATGCGTTTTTTCCTGATTACATCCAGGAAAAAACGCATACGCACTTTATGGGCAACGAAGCAAGCAAGCAATGCAAATGTGCACAACAAAGAAGTCTCATTTCCCACCGGTCAAGAGGGCCATCCTAAAAAATTGTAAAAACCAGAAATGCAGGACAGGCCATGGAGAACAGGGAGCCTTTATACGCTGATGGGCAGTGTGTGAACTGCCGAGAGCCACTCTGGAGAAGTGTATGGTGGTTCCTAAATCATCTAAAAAACAGAGCTACAGAGCATAGGACACTTCCAATCATGGGAGTATATCTAGGGAAGTCTAAAAATCAACAAGACACAAGCACACCACAGTTTAGGGCTACTCTGTTTACAAGAACCTCAACTTCAGTACACCTTAAATATCCCAGGAAAGAGAACAATGGATAAAGAAGATGTGGTACTTATGTACAATGGAATATCTCTTCACCATGAAATCAAGGTAATAAGGCTAGTAGAAGGATAAAGAGTGGATTTAGGTCGGATAATACTACTTGAAATAAGTCAAACAGAAAAAGAAACATATCATAAGATATCACTTATAGAGGGAGGGTAAATATGGCTGCACAAGAAAGGAATTACAGAACAGAACAGTGTCTCACATTTAGAAAACACACTTATGTCAGCTTAAGGGGAAAGGAGAGGTGGGGTGATGCATTAAACCAGAGTTTGAAATTAGCACAGATACCGTTCAATGAACCAAATAGATATTAGACAAGATCTACACCTTGCTCAATGAACTGGCCTCAACACACCCTATATACCGCAGAGAAATATATCTGAGTAATAAGAATCTTAAAACCCATGTATTGATATATCTCCATAAGGGAATCAAGTGTGTGCAGAGTGGCACAAACACAGCAGTGAAAATGAGCTAAACCCCATTATAGAAATAAATTTTAAAAACAAAATGCAGAAACAATGAAAGAGAGAAAAATTCTTACAAAATTTGCTCAGGGGCTGTGATGCAACCTGGATTGACCACATATAAACCCACAGCTGGATAAGACATAAGGCTGCACACTTGGGGCTGAGAGGATTGGTGAGCTTTGGTGAGCAACTGCCAAAAGTTTAATGCAATACTTCATGCTACTCATTCCAAGGGTCCCAAAACTCCAGCTTGAAGGGAATCTTCCTACAGCTAAACCATGCTTGGGAAACCCAGCGACTGGTATACCATATGATCGGGAAAGGTTTCTAAAACGCACCTCATTTTTCCTCTCCTGGGACTCCGGATCGACATTCCAGCCACTTTACTAACAATATCCCCACATGGAGAGTCAATGCCTTTAAATTCTGGTATCGCACAGTCTGCAGTTAGTGCGGAGGATGAATGGGAATAGGGGGAACCAGTGAGAAACTAGCTGTAGCAGTTTCAATGAGCACATGTCACTCTAATTTCACATCAGTAAGAAGAATAAACCAAAGGCACAGCAAGGTGCCCCAGAAGAAGAATAGGGCCTGAAGGAATCCTGTGGTTATGAGGCAAGATCACAAAAATAAGAGCAGAAAAATGGAGCTAAGGGCCACTGCAATTCAAAAACCTGCAGAGTTATAAAGGCCAACTATTTTCAAAAAATATATTGAGGTAAGGCTATGAAGAGGCATTGGAGGCAAGGCAGAATTGCAGGAAACCGATTTCAGGAGGTAGACTGGAATTGCATTTAAAGCATAGGAAAAGAGGCAGAACGTCCACAATGATGCACTTGGCCAAAAAGGGCGTATGCGTTTTTTCCTGAATATATTCAGGAAAAAACGCATACGCCCTTTTTGGCCAACCAAGCAAGCTTGCAAAGGAAATCTGCACTACAATGAAGTCTCACTTCCCCCTGGTCAAAAGGGCCATCTGAAAAAAGTGTAAAATCCAGAAAGGCAGGACAGGCCATGGAGAACTGGGAGCCTTGTTATGCTGATGGGCGGAATGTAAATTGCCAACAGCCAGTCGGGAGAAGTGTATGGTGTTTCCTGAAACATCTAAAAAACAAAGCAACAGAGCCTAGGGCACTTCCACTTATGGTACTATAGCTTAGGGAAATTAAAATCAAAAAGACACAGCCACCCCAAAGTTTGGGACGGCTCTGTTTACAAGAACCGCATTTATGGTACAAGTTCAATATCGCAGAAAGTGGAAAATGGATAAAGAAGTTGTGGTACTTATGTACAATGCAATATCACTCAGCAATGAAATCTATGTCATCAGGCCAATAGCAGCATAATGAGTGGACTCAGGTATGATGATTCTAACTGAAATAAGTCACACAGAAAAAGAAACATCATAAGATATCACTAATACACGGAATGTAAACTTGGCTAGAGAGGAACTGGTTTACAAAGACGAAGAGGGTCTCAAATTTAGAAAACCAACTTATGCTTGCTTAAGGGGAAAGGTGAGTTGGGGTGCTGCATAAAACCAGAGATTGAAATGAGCACAGATAAAGTTCCTTAAGCCAAATATGTAATAGACAAGAGCTACTCCTTGCTCAACGAAATGGACTCAACACCCCATATTAAACACCTAAGAATGTACCTAACAAGTAAGTATCTTAAAACCTATGGATTGCTATGTCTCTGAAAGAGAATCAAGCATGTGTGCAGGGGCATAAACGCAGCAGTGATAGGATTGGAGAGGTTCGGTGAGCAAATGAAGACCCTTTGATGTCATATCGCATGGTACCCATTCCACGGGTCTCAACTCTCCAGGTTTAAGGGATTCTTCCTTCAGCTAAAACATGCATGTGGAACCCAGAGTACGATCAACCGTGTGATCGGGAGACGTGTTGAAATATGTCTCCATTCTCGTCCCCTGGTACTCGGGTGCAACATTCCAGACGCTTTATTAACACTCTCCCGACTTGGAGAGTCAGTGCCTTTAACCTCCTGTTTGGCCCAGTTTGCAATTTCTGCGGAAGATGAACAGGAATATGGAGAACCAATGAGAGACTAGCTGGAGGTGTCTGGACGGGCAAATTTAACTCTCATTTCCCACCAGGAAGAGGAATTAACCAAAGGCTCAGCGTGCCGTGGCGGAACTAGATTAGGGCCTGAAGCAATCCTGCGGTGTTGCGGCCAGCTCACAAGAAAGCGAGTTGAAGAAAGGAGCTCAGGGGCACTGTAATTCACAAACCTGCAGAGTTATAAATGACAGCTATCGTCCAAAAATATACTGAAGTAAGGCTGCCAAGAGGACTTGAAAGCGGGGCAGAATTGCAGGAAACCAATTTCAGGAGGTAGACTGGAATTGCATTTAAAGCATAGGAAAAGAGGCAGAACGTCCACAATGATGCACTTGGCCAAAAAGGGCGTATGCGTTTTTTCCTGAATATATTCAGGAAAAAACGCATACGCCCTTTTTGGCCAACCAAGCAAGCCTGCAAAGGAAATCTGCACTACAATGAAGTCTCACTTCCCCCTGGTCAAAAGGGCCATCTGAAAAAAGTGTAAAATCCAGAAAGGCAACACAGGCCATGGAGAACTGGGAGCCTTGATATGCTGATGGGCAGAATGTAAATTGCCACCAGCCAGTCGGGAGAAGTGTATGGTGTTTCCTGAAACATGTAAAAAAAAAGCAACAGAGCCTAGGGCACTTCCACTTATGGTCCTATAGCTTAGGGAAATTAAAATCAAAAAGACACAGCCACCCCAACGTTTGGGACGGCTCTGTTTACAAGAACCTCCTTTACGGTACAATTTCAATTTCGCAGAAAGTGAAAAATGGATGAAGAAGTTGTGGTACTTACGTACAATGCAATATCACTCAGCAATGAAATCTATGTCATCAGGCCCGTAGCAGCATAATGAGTGGATTCAGGTATGATGATTCTAACTGAAATAAGTCACACAGAAAAAGAAACATCATAAGATATCACTAATACACGGAATGTAAACTTGGCTACACAGGACCTGGATTACAAAACAGAAGAGCGTCTCAAATTTAGAAAACCAACTTATGCTTTCTTAAGGGGAAAGGTGAGTTGGGGTGCTGCATAAAAGCAGAGGTTGAAATGAGCACAGATAAAGTTCTTGAAGCCAAATATGTAATAGACAAGAGCTACTCCTTGCTCAACGAAATGGACTCAACACCCCATATTAAACGCCTAAGAATGTATCTGACTAGTAAGTATCTTAAAACGTATGGATTGCTATGTCCCTGAAAGAGAATCAAGCGTGTGTACAGGGGCATAAACGCAGCAGTGATAGGATTGGAGAGGTTCGGTGAGCAAATGAAGACCCTTTGAAGTCATATTGCATGGTACCCATTCCACGGGTCTCAACTCTCCAGGTTTAAGGGATTCTTCCTTCAGCTAAAGCATGCATGTGGAACCCAGAGTATGATCAACCGTGTGATCGGGAGACGTGTTCCAATATGTCTCAGTTCTCGTCCCCTGGTACTCGGGTGCAACATTCCAGACGCTTTACTAACACTCTCCCGACTTGGAGAGTCAGTGCCTTTAACCTCCTGTTTGGCCCAGTTTGCAATTTCTGCAGAAGATGAACACGAATAGGTGGAACCAATGAGAGACTAGCTGGAGGTGTCTGGACGGGCAAATTTAACTCTCATTTCCCACCAGGAAGAGGAATTAACCAAAGGCTCAGCGTGCTGTGCCGGAACCAGATTAGGGCCTGAAGCAATCCTGCGGTGTTGCGGCCAGCTCACAAGAAAGCGAGTTGAAGAAAGGAGCTCAGGCGCACTGTATTCACAAACCTGCAGAGTTTTAAATGACAGCTATCGTCCAAAAATATACTGAAGTAAGGCTGCCAAGAGGACTTGAAAGTGGGGAGGATTGCAGGAAACCGATTTCAGGAGGTAGACAGGAATTGCATTTAAAACATAGGAAAAGAGGCAGAACGTCCACAATGATGCACTTGGCCAAAAAGGGTGTATGCGTTTTTTCCTGAATATATTCAGGTAAAAACGCATACGCCCTTTTTGGCCAACCAGCAAGCTTGCAAAAGAAATCTGCACTACAATGAAGTCTAACTTCCCCGGGTCAAAAGTGCCATCTGTTAAAAGTGTAAAATCCAGGAGGCAGGACAGGCCATGGAGAACTGGGAGCCTTGTTATGCTGATGGGTGGGATGTAAATTGCCAACAGCCACTAAGGAGAAGTGTATGGTGTTTCCTGAAACATCTAAAAAACAAAGCAACAGAGCCTAGGGCACTTCCACTTATGGTTCTATAGCTTAGGGAAATTAAAATCAAAAAGACAAAGCCACCCCAACGTTTGGGATGGCTCTGTTTACAAGAAACTCGTTTACGGTACAAGTTCAATATCACAGAAAGCGAAAAATGGATAAAGAAGTTGTCGTACTTACGTACAATGCAACATCACTCAGCAATGAAACCTATGTCATCAGGCCCGTAGCAGCATAATGAGTGGATTCAGGTATGATGATTCTAACTGAAATAAGTCACACAGAAAAAGAAACATCATAAGATATCACTAATACACGGAAAGTAAACTTGGCTACACAGGAACTGAATTACAAAACAGAACAGGGTCTCAAATTTAGAAAACCAACTTATGCTTGCTTAAGGGGAAAGGTGAGTTGGGGTGCTGCATAAAACCAGAGATTGAAATGAGCACAGATAAAGTTCCTTAAGCCAAATATGTAATAGACAAGAGCTACTCCTTGCTCAACGAAATGGACTCAACACCCCATATTAAACGCCTAAGAATGTACCTGACTACTAATTATCTTAAAACCTATGGATTGCTATGTCTCCGAAAGAGAATCAAGCATATGTACAGGGGCATAAACGCAGCAGTGATAGGATTGGAGAGGTTCGGTGAGCAAACAAAGACCCTTTGAAGTCATATTGCATGGTACCCATTCCACGGGTCTCAACTCTCCAGGTTTAAGGGATTCTTCCTTCAGCTAAAACATGCATGTGGAACCCAGAGTATGATCAACCGTGTGATCGGGAGACGTGTTCCAATATGTCTCAGTTCTCGTCCCCTGGTACTCGGGTGCAACATTCCAGACGCTTTACTAACACTCTCCCGACTTGGAGAGTCAGTGCCTTTAACCTCCTGTTTGACCCAGTTTGCAATTTCTGCGGAAGATGAACAGGGATAAGGAGGACCAATGAGAGACTAGCTGGAGGTGTCTGGACGGGCAAATTTAACTCTCAATTCCCACCAGGAAGAGAAATTAACCAAAGGCTCAGCATGCCCTGCGGGAACCAGATCAGGGCCTGAAGCAATCCTGCGGTGTTGCGGCCAGCTCACAAGAAAGCGAGTTAAAGAAAGGAGCTCAGGGGCACTGTAATTCACAAACCTGCAGAGTTATAAATGACAGCTATCGTCCAAAAATATACTGAAGTAAGGCTGCCAAGAGGACTTGAAAGTGGGGCAGAATTTCAGGAAACCGATTTCTGGAGGTGGACTGGATTTGCATTTAAAGCATAGGAAAAGAGGCAGAACATCCACAATGATGCACTTGGCCAAAAAGGGCGTATGCTTTTTTTCCTGAATATATTCAGGAAAAAAAGCATACGCCCTTTTTGGCCAACCAAGCAAGCTTGCAAAGGAAATCTGCACTACAATGAAGTCTCACTTCCCCCCCGTCAAAAGGGCCATCTGAAAAAAGTGTAAAATCCAGAAAGGCAGGACAGGCCATGGAGAACTGGGAGCCTTGTTATGCTGATCGGCGGGATGTAAATTGCCAACAGCCACTCGGGAGAAGTGTATGGTGTTTCCTGAAACATCTAAAAAACAAAGCAACAGAGCCTAGGTCAATTCCGCTTATGGTCCTATAGTTTAGGAAAATTAAAATCAAAAAGACACAGCCACCCCAAAGTTTGGAACGGCTCTGTTTACAAGAACCTCGTTTACGGTACAAGTTCAATATCGCAGAAAGCGAAAAATGGATAAAGAAGTTGTGGTACTTACGTACAATGCAATATCACTCAGCAATGAAATCTCTGTCATCAGACCCGTAACAGCATAATGAGTGGATTCAGGTATGATGATTGTAACTGAAATAAGTCACACAGGAAAAGAAACATCATAAGATATCACTAATACACGGAATGTAAACTTGGCTACACAGAACTGAATTACAAAACAGAACAGGGTCTCAAATTTAGAAAACCAACTTATGCTTGCTTAAGGGGAAAGGTGAGTTGGGGTGCTGCATAAAACCAGAGATTGAAATGAGCACAGATAAGGTTCCTTAAGCCAAATATGGAATAGACAAGAGCTACTCCTTGCTCAATGAAATGGACTCAAAATCCAAAATTAAACGCCTAAAAATGTACCTGACTAGTAAGTATATTAAAACCTATGGATTGCTATGTCTCTGAAAGAGAATCAAGCGTGAGTACAGGGGCATAAACGCAGCAGTGATAGGATTGGAGAGGTTCGGTGAGCAAATGAAGACCCTTTGAAGTCATATTGCATGGTACCCATGCCACGGGTCTCAACTCTCCAGGTTTAAGGGATTCTTCCTTCAGCTAAAACATGCATGTGGAACCCAGAGTATGATCAACCGTGTGATCGGGAGACGTGTTCCAATATGTCTCAGTTCTATTCCCCTGGTACTCGGGTGCAACATTCCAGATGCTTAACTGACACTCTCCCGACTTGGAGAGTCAGTGCCTTTAACCTCCTGTTTGGCCCAGTTTGCAATTTCTGCGGAAGATGAACAGGAATAGGGAGAACCAATGAGAGACTAGCTGGAGGTGTCTGGACGGGCAAATTTAACTCTCATTTCCCACCAGGAAGAGGAATTAAGCAAAGGCTCAGTGTGCCGTGCCAGAAGCAGATTAGGGCCTGAAGCAATCCTGCGGTGTTGCGGCCATCTCACAAGAAAACGAGTTGAAGAAAGGAGCTCAGGGGCACTGTAATTCACAAACCTGCAGAGTTATAAATGACAGCTATCGTCCAAAAATATACTGAAGTAAGGCTGCCAAGAGAACTTGAAAGTGGGGCAGAATTCCAGGAAACCGATTTCAGGAGGTAGAGTGGAATTGCATTTAAAGCAAAGGAAAAGAGGCAGAAAGTCCACAATGATGCACTTGGCCAAAAAGGGCGTATTCGTTTTTTCCTGAATATATTCAGGAAAAAAGGCATACGTCCATTTTGGCCAACCAAGCAACCTTGCAAAGGAAATCTGCACTACAATGAAGTCTCACTTCCCCCTGGTCAAAACGGTCATCTGAAAAAAGTGTAAAATCCAGAAAGGCAGGACAGGCCATGGAGAATTGGGAGCCTTGTTATGCTGATGGGCGGGATGTAACTTGCCAACAGCCACTCGGGAGAAGTGTATGGTGTTTCCTGAAACATCTAAAAAACAGAGGAACAGAGCCTAGGGCAATTCCACTTATGGTCCTATAGCTTACGGAAATTAAAATAAAAAAGACACAGCCACCCCAAAGTTTGGGACGGCTCTGTTTACAAGAACCGCGTTTATGGTACAAGTTCAATATCGCAGAAAGCGAAAAATGGATAAAGAAGTTGTGGTACTTACGTACAATGCAATATCACTCAGCAATGAAATCTATGTCATCAGGCCCATAGCAGCATAATGAGTGGATTCAGGTATGATGATTCTAACTGAAATAAGTCACACAGAAAAAGAAACATCATAAGGTATCACTAATACACGGAATGTAAACTTGGCTACAGAGGAACTGAATTACAAAACAGAACAGGGTCTCAAATTTAGAAAACCAACTTATGCTTGCTTAAGGGGAAAGGTGAGTTGGGGTGCTGCATAAAAACAGAGATTGAAATGAGCACAGATAAAGTTCCTTAAGCCAAATATGGAATAGACAAGAGCTACTCCTTGCTCAACGAAATGGACTCAACACCCCATATTAAACGCCTGAGAATGTACCTGACTAGTAAGTGCCTTAAAACTTATGGATTGCTATGTCTCCGAAAGAGAATCAAGCGTGTGTACAGGGGCATAAACGCAGCAGTGATAGGATTGGAGAGGTTCGGTGAGCAAATGAAGACCCTTTGAAGTCATATTGCATGGTACCCATTCCACGGGTCTCAACTCTCCAGGTTTAAGGGATTCTTCCTTCAGCTAAAACATGCATGTGGAACCCACAGTATGATCAACCGTGTGATCGGGAGACGTGTTCCAATGTCTCAGTTCTCGTCCCCTGGTACTCGGGTGCAACATTCCAGACGCATAACTAACACTCTCCCGACTTGGAGAGTCAGTGCCTTTAACCTCCTCTTTGGCCCAGTTTGCAATTTCTGCGGAAGATGAACAGGAATAGGGAGAACCAATGAGAGACTAGCTGGAGGTTTCTGGACGGGCAAATTTAACTCTCATTTCCCACCAGGAAGAGGAATTAACCAAAGGCTCAGCGTGCCATGCCAGAACCAGATTAGGGCCTGAAGCAATCCTGCGGTGTTGCGGCCAGCTCACAAGAAAGCGAGTTGAAGAAAGGAGCTCAGGGGCACTGTAATTCACAAACCTGCAGAGTTATAAATGACAGCTATCGTCCAAAAATATACTGAAGTAAGGCTGCCAAGAGGACTTGAAAGCGGGGCAGAATTGTAGGAAACCGATTTCAGGAGGTAGACTGGAATTGCATTTAAAGCATAGGAAAAGAGGCAGAACATCGACAATGATGCACTTGGCCAAAAGGGCGTATGCGTTTTTTCCTTAATATATTCAGGAAAAAACACATACGCCGTTTTTGGCCAACCAAGCAAGCTTGCAAAGGAAATCTGCACTACAATGAAGTCTCACTTCCCCCCAGTCAAAAGGGACATCTGAAAAAAGTGTAAAATCCAGAAAAGCAGGACAGGCCATGGAGAACTGGGAGCCTTGTTATGCTGATGGGCGGGATGTAAATTGCCAACAGCCACTGGGGAGAAGTTTATGCTGTTTCCTGAAACATCTAAAAAACAAAGCAACAGAGTCTAGGGCACTTCCACTTATGGCCCTATAGCTTAGGGAAATTAAAATCAAAAAGACAAAGCCACCCCAAAGTTTGGGACGGCTCTGTTTACAAGAACCTCGTTTACGGTACAAGTTCAATATCGCAGAAAGCGAAAAATGGATAAAGAAGGCGTGGTACTTACGTACAATGCAATATCACTCAGCAATGAAATCTATGTCATCAGGCCCGTAGCAGCATAATGAGTGGATTCAGGTATGATGATTCTAACTGAAATAAGTCACACAGAAAAAGAAACATCATAAGATATCACTAATACACGGAATGTAAACTTGGCTATACAGGAACTGGATTACAAATCAGAAGAGGGTCTCAAATTTAGAAAACCAACTTATGCTTGCTTAAGGGGAAAGGTGAGTTGGGGTGCTGCATAAAACCAGAGATTGAAATGAGCACAGATAAAGTTCCTTAAGCCAAATATGGAATAGACAAGAGCTACTCCTTGCTCAACGAAATGGACTCAACACCCCATATTAAACACTTAAGTATGTACCTGACTAGTAAGTATCTTAAAACCTATGAATTGCTATGTCTCCGAAAGAGAATCAAGCGTGTGTACAGGGGCATAAATGCAGCAATGATAGGATTGGAGACATTTGGTGAGCAAATGAAGACCCTTTGAAATCATATTGCATGGTACCCATTCCACGGGTCTCAACTCTCCAGGTTTAAGGGATTCTTCCTTCAGCTAAATCATGCATGTGGAACCCGGAGTATGATCAACCGTGTGATCGGGAGTCGTGTTCCAATATGTCTCCATTCTCGTCCCCTGGTACTCGGGTGCAACATTCCAGACGCTTTACTAACACTCTCCCGACTTGGAGAGTCAGTGCCTTTAACCTCCTGTTTGGCCCAGTTTGCAATTTCTGCGGAAGATGAACAGGAATAGGGAGAACCAATGAGAGACTAGCTGGAGGTGTCTGGACGGGCAAATTTAACTCTCATTTCCCACCAGGAAGAGGAATTAACCAAAGGCTCAGCGTGCCGTGCCGGAACCAGATTAGGGCCTGAAGCAATCCTGCGGTGTTGCGGCCAGCTCACAAGAAAGCGAGTTGAAGAAAGGAGCTCATGGGCACTGTAATTCACAAACCTGCAGAGTTATAAATGACAGCTATCATCCAAAAATATACTGAAGTAAGGCTGCCAAGAGGACTTGAAAGCAGGGCAGAATTGCAGGAAACCAATTTCAGGAGGTACACAGGAATTGCATTTAAAGCATAGGAAAAGAGGCAAAACGTCGATAATGATGCACTTGGCCAAAAAGGGCGTATGCGTTTTTTCCTGAATATATTCAGGAAAAAACGCATACGCCCTTTTTGGCCAACCAAGCAAGCTTGCAAAGGAAATCTGCACTACAATGAAGTCTCACTTCCCCCCGGTCAAAAGGGCCATCTGAAAAAAGTGTAAAATCCAGAAAGGCAGGACAGGCCATGGAGAACTGGGAGCCTTGTTATGCTGATGGGCGGGATGTACATTGCCAAAAGCCAATCGGGAGAAGTGTATGGTGATTCCTGAAACATCTAAAAAACAAAGCAACAGAGCCTAGGGCACTTCCACTTATGGTCCTATAGCTTAGGGAAATTAAAATCAAAAAGACACAGCCACCCCAATGTTTGGGATGGCTCTGTTTACAAGAAACTCGTTTACGGTACAAGTTCAATATCGCATAAAGCGAAAAATGGATAAAGAAGTTGTGGTACTTACGTACAATGCAATATCACTCAGCAATGACATCTATGTCATCAGGCCCATAGCAGCATAATGAGTGGATTCAGGTATGATGATTCTAACTGAAATAAGTCACACAGAAAAAGAAACATCATAAGATATCACTAATACACGGAATGTAAACTTGGCTACACAGGAACTGGATTACAAAACAGAACATGGTCCCAAATTTAGAAAATCAACTTATGCTTGCTTAAGGGGAAAGGTGAGTTGGGGTGCTGCATAAAACCATAGATTGAAATGAGCACAGATAAAGTTCCTTAAGCCAAATATGGAATAGACAAGAGCTACTCCTTGCTCAACGAAATGGACTCAAAACCCCATGTTAAACACCTTATAATGTACCTGACTAGTAAGTATCTTAAAACCTAAAGATTGCTATGTCTCTGAAAGAGAATCAAGCGTGAGTACAGGGGCATAAACGCAGCAGTGATAGGATTGGAGAGGTTCGGTGAGCAAATGAAGACCCTTTGAAGTCATATTGCATGGTACCCATTCCACGGGTCTCAACTCTCCAGGTTTAAAGGATTCTTCCTTCAGCTAAAACATGCATGTGGAACCCGGAGTATGATCAACCGTGTGATCGGGAGACGTGTTGAAATATGTCTCAGTTCTCGTCCCCTGGTACTCGGGTGCAACATTCCAGACGCTTTACTAACACTCTCCTGACTTGGAGAGTCAGTGCCTTTAACCTCCTGTTTGGCCCAGTTTGCAAATTCCGTGGAAGATGAACAGGAATAGGGAGAACCAATGAGAGACAAGCTGGAGGTGTCTGGACGGGCAAATTTAACTCCCATTTCCCACCAGGAAGAGGAATTAACCAAAGGCTCAGCGTGCCGTGCCGGAAGCAGATTAGGGCCTGAAGGAATCCTGCGGTGTTGCGGCCAGCTCACAAGAAAGCGAGTTTAAGAAAGCAGCTCAGGGGCACTGTAATTCACAAACCTGCAGAGTTATAAATGACAGCTATCGTCCAAAAATATACTGAAGTAAGGCTGCCAAGAGGACTTGAAAGCCGGGCAGAATTGCAGGAAACCGATTTCAGGAGGTAGACAGGAATTGCATTTAAAGCATAGGAAATGAGGCAGAACGTCCACAATGATGCACTTGGCCAAAAAGGGCGTATGCGTTTTTTCCTGAATATATTCAGGAAAAAAAGCATACGCACTTTTTGGCCAACCAAGCAAGCTTGCAAAGGAAATCTGCACTACAATGAAGTCTCACTTCCCCGCGGTCAAAGGGGCCATCTGAAAAAAGTGTAAAATCCAGAAAGGCAGGACAGGCCATGGAGAACTGGGAGCCTTGTTATGCTGATGGGCGGGATGTAATCTCCCAACAGCCACTGGGGAGAAGTGTATGGTGTTTCCTGAAACATCTAAAAAACAAAGCAACAGAGCCTAGGGCACATCCACTTATGGTCCTATAGCTTAGGGAAATTAAAATCAAAAAGACACAGCCACCCCAAAGTTTGGGATGGCTCTGTTTACAAGAACCTCGTTTACGGTACAAGTTCAATATCGCAGAAAGTGAAAAATGGATAAAGAAGTTGTGGTACTTACGTACAATGCAATATCACTCAGCAATGACATCTATGTCATCAGGCCTGTAAAGCATAGAGTGGATTCAGGTATGATGATTCTAACTGAAATAAGTCACACAGAAAAAGAAACATCATAAGATAACACTAATACACGGAGTGTAAACTTGGCTACACAGGAACTGGATTACAAAACAGAACAGGGTCTCAAATTTAGAAAACCAACTTATGCTTGCTTAAGGGGAAAGGTGAGTTGGGGTGCTGCATAAAACCAGAGATTGAAATGAGCACAGATAAAGTTCCTTAAGCCAAATATGTAATAGACAAGAGCTACTCCTTGCTCAACGAAATGGACTCAAAACCCCTTATTAAACCCCTAATAATGTACCTGACTAGTAAGTATCTTAAAACTTATGGATTGCTATGTCTCTGAAAGAGAATCAAGCGTGAGTACAGGGGCATAAACGCAGCAGTGATAGGATTGGAGAGGTTTGGTGAGCTAATGAAGACCCTTTGAAGTCATATTGCATGGTACCCATTCCACGGGTCGCAACTCTCCAAGTTTAAGGGATTCTTCCTTCAGCTAAAAAATAAATGTGGAACACAGAGTGTGATCAACCGTGTGATCGGGAGATGTGTTCTAATATGTCTCAGTTCTCATCCCCTGGTACTCGGGTGCAACATTGCAGACGCTTTACTAATATTCTCCCGACTTGGAGAGACAGTGCCTTTAACCTCCTGTTTGGCCCAGTTTGCAATTTCTGCGGAAGATGAACAGGAATAGGGAGAACCAATGAGAGACTAGCTGGAGGTGTCTGGACGGGCAAATTTAACTCTCATTTCCCACCAGGAAGAGGAATTAACCAAAGGCTCAGCGTGCCGTGCCAGAACCAGATTAGGGCCTGAAGCAATCCTGCGGTGTTGCGGCCAGCTCACAGGCAAGCGAGTTGAAGAAAGGAGCTCAGGGACACTGTAATTCACAAACCTGCAGAGTTATAAATGACAGCTATCGCCCAAATATCTACTGAAGTAAGGCTGCCAAGAGGGCTTGAAACCAGGGCAGAATTGCGGGAAACCGATTTCAGGAGGTAGACTGGAATTGCATTTAAAGCATAGGAAAAGAGGCAGAACGTCGACAATGATGCACTTGGCCAAAAAGGACGTATGCGTTTTTTCCTGAATATATTCAGGAAAAAACGCATACGTACTTTTTGGCCAACCAAGCAAGCTTGCAAAGGAAATCTGCACTATAATGAAGTCTCACTTCCCCACGGTCAAAAGGGCCATCTGAAAAAAGTGTAAAATCCAGAAAGGCAGGACAGGCCATGGAGAACTGGGAGCCTTGTTATGCTGATGGGCGGGATGTAAATTGCCAACAGCCACTCAGGAGAAGTGTATGGTGTTTCCTGAAACATCTAAAAAACTGAGGAACAGAGCCTAGGGCACTTCCACTTATGGTCCTATAGCTTAGGTAAATTAAAATCAAAAAGACACAGCCACCCCAAAGTTTGGGACAGCTCTGTTTACAAGAACCTCGTTTACAGTACAAGTTCAATATCGCAGAAAGCGAAAAATGGATAAAAAAGTTGTGGTACTTACGTACAATGCAATATCACTCAGCAATGAAATCTATGTCATCATGCCCGTAGCAGCATAATGAGTGGATTCAGGTATGATGATTCTAACTGAAATAAGTCACACAGAAAAAGAAACGTCATAAGATATCACTAATACACGGAATGTAAACTTGGCTACACAGGCACTGAATTACAAAACAGAACAGGGTCTCAAATTTAGAAAACCAACTTATGCTTGCTTAAGGGGAAAGGTGAGTTGGGGTGCTGCATAAAACCAGAGATTGAAATGAGCACAGATAAAGTTCCTTAAGCCAAATATGTAATAGACAAGAGCTACTCTTTGCTCAACGAAATGGACACAACACCCCATATTAAACGCCTAAGAATGTACCTGTCTAGTAAGTATCTTAAAACCTATGGATTGCTATGTCTCCAAAAGAGAACCAAGCGTGTGTACAGGGTCATAAACGCAGCAGTGATAGGATTGGAGAGGTTCGGTGAGCAAATGAAGACCCTTTGAATTCACATTGCATGGTACCCATTCCACGGGTCTCAACTCTCCAGGTTTAAGGGATTCTTCCTTCAGCAAAAACATGCATGTGGAACCCAGAGTATGATCAACCATGTGATCGCGAGACGTGTTCAAATATGTCTCAGTTCTCGTACCCTGGTACTCGGGTGCAACATTCCAAATGCTTTATTAACACTCTCCCGACTTGGAGAGTCAGTGCCTTTAACCTCCTGTTTGGCCCAGTTTGCAATTTCTGAGGAAGATGAACAGGAATAGGGAGAACCAATGAGAGACTAGCTGGAGGTGTCTGGACGGGCGAATTTAACTCTCATTTCCCACCAGGAAGAGGAATTAACCAAAGGCTCAGCGTGCCGTGCCGGAACCAGATTAGGGCCTGAAGCAATCCTGCGGTGTTGCAGCCAGCTCACAAGAAAGCGAGTTGAAGAAAGGAGCTCAGGGGCACTGTAATTCACAAACCTGCAGAGTTATAAATGACAGCTATCGCCCAAATATCTACTGAAGTAAGGCTGCCAAGAGGGCTTGAAACCAGGGCAGAATTGCGGGAAACCGATTTCAGGAGGTAGACTTGATTTGCATTTAAAGCATAGGAAAAGAGGCAGAACGTCGTCAATGATGCACTTGCCAAAAAGGGCGTATGCGTTTTTTCCTGAATATATTCAGGAAAAAACGCATACGCCCTTTTTAGCCAACCAAGCAAGCTTGCAAAGGAAATCTGCACTACAATGAAGTCTCACTTCCCCCCAGTCAAAAGGGTCATCTGAAAAAAGTATAAAATCCAGAAAGGCAGGACAGGCCATGGAGAACTGGGAGCCTTGATATGCTGATGGGCGGGATGTAAATTGCCAACAGCCACTAGGGAGAGGTGTATGGTGTTTCCTGAAACAGATAAAAAACAAAGCAACAGAGCCTAGGGCACTTCCACTTATGGTCCTATAGCTTAGGGAAATTAAAATCAAAAAGACACAGCCACCCCAAAGCTTGTGATGGCTCTCTTTACAAGAACCTCGTTTACGGTACAAGTTTAATATCGCAGAAAGCAAAAAATGGATAAAGAAGTTGTGGTACTTATGTACAATGCAATATCACTCAGCAATGAAATCTATGTCATCAGGCCCGTAGCAGCATAATGAGTGGATTCAGGTATGATGATTGTAACTGAAATAAGTCACACAGAAAAAGAAACATCATAAGATATCACTAATACACGGAATGTAACCTTGGCTACACAGGCACTGAATTACAAAACAGAACAGGGTCTCAAATTTAGAAAACCAACTTATGCTTGCTTAAAGGGAAAGGTGAGTTGGGGTGCTGCATAAAACCAGAGATTGAAATGAGCACAGATAAAGTTCCTTAAGCCAAATATGTAATACACAAGAGCTACTCCTTGCTCAACGAAATGGACTCAACACCCCATATTAAACGCCAATGAATGTACCTGTCTAGTAAGTATCTTAAAACCTATGGATTGCTATGTCTCTGAAAGAGAATCAAGCGTGTGTACAGGGGCATAAACGCAGCAGTGATAGGTTTGGAGAGGTTCGGTGAGCAAATGAAGACCCTTTGAAGTCATATTGCATGGTACCCATTCCACGGGTCTCAACTCTCCAGGTTTAAGGGATTCTTCCTTCAGCTGAAACATGCATGTGGAACCCAGAGTATGATCAACCGTGTGATCGGGAGACGTGTTCAAATATGTCTCAGTTTTCGTCCCCTGGTACTCGGGTGCAACATTCCAGATGCTTTACTAACACTCTCCCGACTTGGAGAGTCAGTGCCTTTAACCTCCTGTTTGACCCAGTTTGCAATTTCTGCGGAAGATGAACAGGGATAAGGAGGACCAATGAGAGACTAGCTGGAGGTGTCTGGACGGGCAATTTTAACTCTCATTTCCCACCAGGAAGAGGAATTAAGCAAAGGCTCAGTGTGCGGTGCCGGAACCAGATTAGGGCCTGAAGCAATCCTGCGGTGTTGCGGCCAGCTCACAAGAAAGCGAGTTGAAGAAAGGAGCTCATGGGCACTGTAATTCACAAACCTGCAGAGTTATAAATGACAGCTATCGTCCAAAAATATACTGAAGTAAGTCTGCCAAGAGGACTTGAAAGCGGGGCAGAATTGCAGGAAACCGATTTCAGGAGGTAGACTGGAATTGCATTTAAAGCATAGGAAAAGAGGCAGAACTTCCACAATGATGCACTTGGCCAAAAAGGGCGTATGCGTTTTTTCCTGAATATATTCAGGAAAAAACGCATACGCCCTTTTTGGCCAACCAAGCAAGCTTGCAAAGGAAATCTGCACTACAATGAAGTCTCATTTCCCCACGGACAAAAGGGCCATCTGAAAAAAGTGTAAAATCCAGAAAGGCAGGACAGGCCATGGACAACTCTGAGACTTGTTATGCTAATGGGTGGGATGTAAATTGCCAACAGCCACTGGGGAGAAGTGTATGGTGTTTCCTGAAACATCTAAAAAACAAAGCAACAGAGCCTAGGGCACTTCCACTTATGGTCCTATAGCTTAGGGAAATTATAATCAAAAAGACTCAGCCACCCCAAAGTTTGGGATGGTTCTGTTTACAAGAACCTCGTTTACGGTACAAGTTCAATATCGCAGAGAGTGAAAAATGGATAAACAAATTGTGCTACTTACGTACAATGCAATATCACTCAGCAATGAAATCTAAGGCATCAGGGCCATAGCAGCATAATGAGTGGATTCAGGTATGATGATTCTAACTGAAATAAGTCACACAGAAAAAGAAACATCATAAGATATCACTAATACACGGAATGTAAACTTGGCTACACAGGAACTGGATTACAAAACAGAACAGGGTCTCCAATTTAGAAAACCAACTTATGCTTGCTTAAGGGGAAAGGTGCATTGGGGTGTTGCATAAAACCAGAGATTGAAATGAGCACAGATAAAGTTCCTTAAGCCAAATATGTAATAGACAAGAGCTACTCCTTCCTCAACGAAATGGACTCAAAACCCCATGTTAAACACCTTATAATGTACCTGACTTGTAAGTATCTTAAAACCTAAAGATTGCTATGTCTCTGAAAGAGAATCAAGCGTGAGTATAGGGGCATAAACGCAACAGTGATAGGATTGGAGAGGTTCGGTGAGCAAATGAAGACCCTTTGAAGTCATATTGCATGGTACCCATTCCACGGGTCTCAACTCTCCAGGTTTAAGGGATTCTTCCTTCAGCTAAAACATGCATGTGGAACCCAGAGTATGATCAACCGTGTGATCGGGAGACGTGTTGAAATATGTCTCAGTTCTCGTCCCCTGGTACTCGGGTGCAACATTCCAGACGCTTTACTAACACTCTCCTGAATTGGAGAGTCAGTGCCTTTAACCTCCTGTTTGGCCCAGGTTGCAAATTCCGCGGAAGATTAACAGGAATAGGGAGAACCAATGAGAGACTAGCTGGAGGTGTCTGGACGGGCAAATTTGACTCTCATTTCCCACCACGAAGAGGAATTAACCAAAGGCTCAGCGTGCCGTGCCAGAACCAGATTAGGGCCTGAAGCAATCCTGCGGTGTTGCGGCCAGCTCACAGGCAAGCGAGTTGAAGAAAGGAGCTCAGGGACACTGTAATTCACAAACCTGCAGAGTTATAAATGACAGCTATCGCCCAAATATCTACTGAAGTAAGGCTGCCAAGAGGGCTTGAAACCAGGGCAGAATTGTGGGAAACCGATTTCAGGAGGTAGACTGGAATTGCATTTAAAGCATAGGAAAAGAGGCAGAACGTCGACAATGATGCACTTGGCCAAAAAGGACGTATGCGTTTTTTCCTGAATATATTCAGGAAAAAACGCATACGTACTTTTTGGCCAACCAAGCAAGCTTGCAAAGGAAATCTGCACTATAATGAAGTCTCACTTCCCCACGGTCAAAAGGGCCATCTGAAAAAAGTGTAAAATCCAGAAAGGCAGGACAGGCCATGGAGAACTGGGAGCCTTGTTATGCTGATGGGCGGGATGTAAATTGCCAACAGCCACTCAGGAGAAGTGTATGGTGTTTCCTGAAACATCTAAAAAACTGAGGAACAGAGCCTAGGGCACTTCCACTTATGGTCCTATAGCTTAGGTAAATTAAAATCAAAAAGACACAGCCACCCCAAAGTTTGGGACAGCTCTGTTTACAAGAACCTCGTTTACGGTACAAGTTCAATATCGCAGAAAGCGAAAAATGGATAAAAAAGTTGTGGTACTTACGTACAATGCAATATCACTCAGCAATGAAATCTATGTCATCATGCCCGTAGCAGCATAATGAGTGGATTCAGGTATGATGATTCTAACTGAAATAAGTCACACAGAAAAAGAAACGTCATAAGATATCACTAATACACGGAATGTAAACTTGGCTACACAGGCACTGAATTACAAAACAGAACAGGGTCTCAAATTTAGAAAACCAACTTATGCTTGCTTAAGGGGAAAGGTGAGTTGGGGTGCTGCATAAAACCAGAGATTGAAATGAGCACAGATAAAGTTCCTTAAGCCAAATATGTAATAGACAAGAGCTACTCTTTGCTCAACGAAATGGACACAACACCCCATATTAAACGCCTAAGAATGTACCTGACTAGTAAGTATCTTAAAACCTATGGATTGCTATGTCTCCAAAAGAGAACCAAGCGTGTGTACAGGGTCATAAACGCAGCAGTGATAGGATTGGAGAGGTTCGGTGAGCAAATGAAGACCCTTTGAATTCACATTGCATGGTACCCATTCCACGGGTCTCAACTCTCCAGGTTTAAGGGATTCTTCCTTCAGCAAAAACATGCATGTGGAACCCAGAGTATGATCAACCATGTGATCGCGAGACGTGTTCAAATATGTCTCAGTTCTCGTACCCTGGTACTCGGGTGCAACATTCCAAATGCTTTATTAACACTCTCCCGACTTGGAGAGTCAGTGCCTTTAACCTCCTGTTTGGCCCAGTTTGCAATTTCTGAGGAAGATGAACAGGAATAGGGAGAACCAATGAGAGACTAGCTGGAGGTGTCTGGACGGGCGAATTTAACTCTCATTTCCCACCAGGAAGAGGAATTAACCAAAGGCTCAGCGTGCCGAGCCGGAACCAGATTAGGGCCTGAAGCAATCCTGCGGTGTTGCAGCCAGCTCACAAGAAAGCGAGTTGAAGAAAGGAGCTCAGGGGCACTGTAATTCACAAACCTGCAGAGTTATAAATGACAGCTATCGCCCAAATATCTACTGAAGTAAGGCTGCCAAGAGGGCTTGAAACCAGGGCAGAATTGCGGGAAACCGATTTCAGGAGGTAGACTTGATTTGCATTTAAAGCATAGGAAAAGAGGCAGAACGTCGTCAATGATGCACTTGCCAAAAAGGGCATATGCGTTTTTTCCTGAATATATTCAGGAAAAAACGCATACGCCCTTTTTAGCCAACCAAGCAAGCTTGCAAAGGAAATCTGCACTACAATGAAGTCTCACTTCCCCCCAGTCAAAAGGGTCATCTGAAAAAAGTATAAAATCCAGAAAGGCAGGACAGGCCATGGAGAACTGGGAGCCTTGATATGCTGATGGGCGGGATGTAAATTGCCAACAGCCACTAGGGAGAGGTGTATGGTGTTTCCTGAAACATATAAAAAACAAAGCAACAGAGCCTAGGGCACTTCCACTTATGGTCCTATAGCTTAGGGAAATTAAAATCAAAAAGACACAGCCACCCCAAAGCTTGTGATGGCTCTCTTTACAAGAACCTCGTTTACGGTACAAGTTTAATATCGCAGAAAGCAAAAAATGGATAAAGAAGTTGTGGTACTTATGTACAATGCAATATCACTCAGCAATGAAATCTATGTCATCAGGCCCGTAGCAGCATAATGAGTGGATTCAGGTATGATGATTGTAACTGAAATAAGTCACACAGAAAAAGAAACATCATAAGATATCACTAATACACGGAATGTAACCTTGGCTACACAGGCACTGAATTACAAAACAGAACAGGGTCTCAAATTTAGAAAACCAACTTATGCTTGCTTAAAGGGAAAGGTGAGTTGGGGTGCTGCATAAAACCAGAGATTGAAATGAGCACAGATAAAGTTCCTTAAGCCAAATATGTAATAGACAAGAGCTACTCCTTGCTCAACGAAATGGACTCAACACCCCATATTAAACGCCAATGAATGTACCTGTCTAGTAAGTATCTTAAAACCTATGGATTGCTATGTCTCTGAAAGAGAATCAAGCGTGTGTACAGGGGCATAAACGCAGCAGTGATAGGTTTGGAGAGGTTCGGTGAGCAAATGAAGACCCTTTGAAGTCATATTGCATGGTACCCATTCCACGGGTCTCAACTCTCCAGGTTTAAGGGATTCTTCCTTCAGCTGAAACATGCATGTGGAACCCAGAGTATGATCAACCGTGTGATCGGGAGACGTGTTCAAATATGTCTCAGTTTTCGTCCCCTGGTACTCGGGTGCAACATTCCAGATGCTTTACTAACACTCTCCCGACTTGGAGAGTCAGTGCCTTTAACCTCCTGTTTGACCCAGTTTGCAATTTCTGCGGAAGATGAACAGGGATAAGGAGGACCAATGAGAGACTAGCTGGAGGTGTCTGGACGGGCAATTTTAACTCTCATTTCCCACCAGGAAGAGGAATTAAGCAAAGGCTCAGCGTGCGGTGCCGGAACCAGATTAGGGCCTGAAGCAATCCTGCGGTGTTGCGGCCAGCTCACAAGAAAGCGAGTTGAAGAAAGGAGCTCATGGGCACTGTAATTCACAAACCTGCAGAGTTATAAATGACAGCTATCGTCCAAAAATATACTGAAGTAAGGCTGCCAAGAGGACTTGAAAGCGGGGCAGAATTGCAGGAAACCGATTTCAGGAGGTAGACTGGAATTGCATTTAAAGCATAGGAAAAGAGGCAGAACTTCCACAATGATGCACTTGGCCAAAAAGGGCGTATGCGTTTTTTCCTGAATATATTCAGGAAAAAACGCATACGCCCTTTTTGGCCAACCAAGCAAGCTTGCAAAGGAAATCTGCACTACAATGAAGTCTCATTTCCCCACGGACAAAAGGGCCATCTGAAAAAAGTGTAAAATCCAGAAAGGCAGGACAGGCCATGGACAACTCTGAGACTTGTTATGCTAATGGGTGGGATGTAAATTGCCAACAGCCACTGGGGAGAAGTGTATGGTGTTTCCTGAAACATCTAAAAAACAAAGCAACAGAGCCTAGGGCACTTCCACTTATGGTCCTATAGCTTAGGGAAATTATAATCAAAAAGACTCAGCCACCCCAAAGTTTGGGATGGTTCTGTTTACAAGAACCTCGTTTACGGTACAAGTTCAATATCGCAGAGAGTGAAAAATGGATAAACAAATTGTGCTACTTACGTACAATGCAATATCACTCAGCAATGAAATCTAAGGCATCAGGGCCATAGCAGCATAATGAGTGGATTCAGGTATGATGATTGTAACTGAAATAAGTCACACAGAAAAAGAAACATCATAAGATATCACTAATACACGGAATGTAACCTTGGCTACACAGGCACTGAATTACAAAACAGAACAGGGTCTCAAATTTAGAAAACCAACTTATGCTTGCTTAAGGGGAAAGGTGAGTTGGGGTGTTGCATAAAACCAGAGATTGAAATGAGCACAGATAAAGTTCCTTAAGCCAAATATGTAATAGACAAGAGCTACTCCTTCCTCAACGAAATGGACTCAAAACCCCATGTTAAACACCTTATAATGTACCTGACTTGTAAGTATCTTAAAACCTAAAGATTGCTATGTCTCTGAAAGAGAATCAAGCGTGAGTATAGGGGCATAAACGCAACAGTGATAGGATTGGAGAGGTTCGGTGAGCAAATGAAGACCCTTTGAAGTCATATTGCATGGTACCCATTCCACGGGTCTCAACTCTCCAGGTTTAAGGGATTCTTCCTTCAGCTAAAACATGCATGTGGAACCCAGAGTATGATCAACCGTGTGATCGGGAGACGTGTTGAAATATGTCTCAGTTCTCGTCCCCTGGTACTCGGGTGCAACATTCCAGACGCTTTACTAACACTCTCCTGAATTGGAGAGTCAGTGCCTTTAACCTCCTGTTTGGCCCAGGTTGCAAATTCCGCGGAAGATTAACAGGAATAGGGAGAACCAATGAGAGACTAGCTGGAGGTGTCTGGACGGGCAAATTTAACTCTCATTTCCCACCAGGAAGAGGAATTAACCAAAGGCTCAGCGTGCCGTGCCAGAACCAGATTAGGGCCTGAAGCAATCCTGCGGTGTTGCGGCCAGCTCACAGGCAAGCGAGTTGAAGAAAGGAGCTCAGGGACACTGTAATTCACAAACCTGCAGAGTTATAAATGACAGCTATCGCCCAAATATCTACTGAAGTAAGGCTGCCAAGAGGGCTTGAAACCAGGGCAGAATTGCGGGAAACCGATTTCAGGAGGTAGACTGGAATTGCATTTAAAGCATAGGAAAAGAGGCAGAACGTCGACAATGATGCACTTGGCCAAAAAGGACGTATGCGTTTTTTCCTGAATATATTCAGGAAAAAACGCATACGTACTTTTTGGCCAACCAAGCAAGCTTGCAAAGGAAATCTGCACTACAATGAAGTCTCACTTCCCCCGGGTCAAAAGGGCCATCTGAAAAAAGTGTAAAATCCAGAAAGGCAGGACAGGCCATGGAGAACTGGGAGCCTTGTTATGTTGATGGGCGGGATGTAAATTGCCAACAGCCACTCAGGAGAAGTGTATGGTGTTTCCTGAAACATCGAAAAAACAAAGCAACAGAGCCTAGGGCAGTTCCACTTATGGTCCTATAGCTTAGGGAAATTGAAATCAAAAAGACACAGCCACCCCAAAGTTTGGGACAGCTCTGTTTACAAGAACCCCGTTTATGGTACAAGTTCAATATCGCAGAAAGTGAAAACTGGATAAAGAAGTTGTGGTACTTACGTACAATGCAATATCAATCAGCAATGAAATCTGTGTCATCAGGCCTGTAAAGCATAGAGTGGATTCAGGTATGATGATTCTAACTGAAATAAGTCACACAGAAAAAGAAACATCATAAGATAACACTAATACACGGAGTGTAAACTTGGCTACACAGGAACTGGATTACAAAACAGAACAGGGTCTCAAATTTAGAAAACCAACTTATGCTTGCTTAAGGGGAAAGGTGAGTTGGGGTGCTGCATAAAACCAGAGATTGAAATGAGCACAGATAAAGTTCCTTAAGCCAAATATGTAATAGACAAGGGCTACTCCTTGCTCAACGAAATGGACTCAAAACCCCTTATTAAACCCCTAATAATGTACCTGACTAGTAAGTATCTTAAAACTTATGGATTGCTATGTCTCTGAAAGAGAATCAAGCATGAGTACAGGGGCATAAAAGCAGCAGTGAGAGGATTGGAGAGGTTCGGTGAGCAAATGAAGACCCTTTGAAGTCATATTGCATGGAACCCATTCCACGGGTTTCAACTCTCCAGGTTTACGGGATTCTTCCTTCAGCTAAAACATGCATGTGGAACCCAGAATATGATCAACCATGTGATCGGGAGACGTGTTCCAATATGTCTCAGTTCTCGTCCCCTGGTACTCGGGTGCAACATTCCAGACGCTTTACTAACACTCTCCCGACTTTGAGAGTCAGTGCCTTTAACCTCCTGTTTGGCCCAGTTTGCAATTTCTGCGGAAGATGAATAGGAATAGGGAGAACCAATGAGAGACTAGCTGGAGGTGTCTGGACGGGCAAATTTCACTCTCATTTCCCACCACGAAGAGCAATTAACCAAAGGCTCAGCATGCCGTGCCGGCACCAGATTAGGGGCTGAAGCAATCCTGCGGTGTTGTGGCCAGCTCACAAGAAAGCGAGTTGAAGAAAGGAGCTCAGGGGCACTGTAATTCACACACCTGCAGAGTTATAAATGGTAGCTATCGTCCAAAAATATGCTGAAGTTAGGCTGCCAAGATGACTTGAAAGCAGGGCAGAATTGCAGGAAACCAATTTCAGGAGGTAGACTAGAATTGCATTTAAAGCATAGGAAAAGAGGCAGAACGTCCACAATGATGCACTTGGCCAAAAAGGGGGTATGCCTTTTTTCCTGAATATATTCAGGAAAAAACGCATACGCCCTTTTTGGCCAACCAAGCAAGCTTGCAAAGGAAATCTGCACTACACTACAATGAAGTCTCACTTCTCCCTGGTCAAAAGGGCCACCTGAAAAAAGTGTAAAATCCAGAAAGGCAGGACAGGCCATGGAGAACTGGGAGCCTTGTTATGCTGATGGGCGGGATGTAAATTGCCAACAGCCACTCGGGAGAAGTGTATGGTGCTTCCTGAAACATCTAAAAAACAAAGCAACAGAGCCTAGGGCACTTCCACTTATGGTCCTATAGCTTAGGGAAATTAAAATCAAAAAGACACAGCCACCCCAAAGTTTGGGACGGCTCTGTTTACAAGAACCTCGTTTATGGTACAAGTTCAATATCGCAGAAAGTGAAAAATGGATAAAAAAGTGGTGGTACTTACGTACAATGCAATATCACTCAGCAATGAAATCTATGTCATCAGGCTCGTAGCAGCATAATGAGTGGATTCAGGTATGATGATTCTAACTGAAATAAGTCACACAGAAAAAGAAACATCATAAGTTATCACTAATACACGGAATGTAAACTTGGCTACACAGGAACTGAATTTCAAAACAGAACATTGTCCCAAATTTAGAAAATCAACTTATGCTTGCTTAAGGGGAAAGGTGAGTTGGGGTGCTGCATAAAACCAGAGATTGAAATGAGCACAAATAAAGTTCCTTAAGCCAAATATGTAATAGACAAGAGCTACTCCTTGCTCAACGAAATGGACTCAAAACCCCATATTAAACGCCTAAGAATGTACATGACTAGAAATATCTTAAAATCTATGGATTGCTATGTCTCCGAAAGAGAATCAAGCATGTGTAGAGGGGCATAAACGCAGCAGTGATAGGATTGGAGAGGTTCGGTGAGCAAACGAAGACCCTTTGATGTCATATTGCATGGTACCCATTCCACGGGTCTCAACTCTCCAGGTTTAAGGGATTCTTCCTTCAGCTAAAACATGCATGTGGAACGCAGAGTATGATCAACCGTGTGATCGGGAGACGTGTTCAAATATGTCTCAGTTTTCCTCCCCTGGTACTCGGGTGCAACATTCCAGATGCTTTACTAACACTCTCCCGACTTGGAGAGTCATTGCCTTTAACCTCCTGTTTGGCCCAGTTTGCAAATTCCGCGGAAGACGAACAGGAATAGGGAGAACAAATGAGAGACTAGCTGGAGGCGTCTGGACGGGCAAATTTCACTCTCATTTCCCACCAGGGAGAGGAATTAACCAAAGGGTCAGCATGCCGTGCCGGAACCAGATTAGGGCCTGAAGCAATCCTGCAGTGTTGCGGCCAGCTCACAAGAAAGCAAGTTGAAGAAAGGAGCTCAGGGGCACTGTAATTCACAAACCTGCAGAGTTATAAATGACAGCTATCGTCCAAAAATATACTGAAGTAAGGCTGCCAAGAGGACTTGAAAGCGGGGCAGAACTGCAGGAAACCGATTTCAGGAGGTAGACTGGATTTGCATTTAAAGCACAGGAAAAGAGGCAGAACGTCGACAATGATGCACTTGGCCAAAAAGGGCGTATGCTTTTTTTCCTGAATATATTCAGGAAAAAACGCATACGCCCTTTTTGGCCAACCAAGCAAGCTTGCAAAGGAAATCTGCACTACAATGAAGTCTCACTTCCCCCCAGTCAAAAGGGCCATCTGAAAAAAGTGTAAAATCCAGAAAGGCAGGACAGGCCATGGAGAACTGGGAGCCTTGTTATGCTGATGGGCGGGATGTAAATTGCCAACAGCCACTCGGGAGAAGTGTATGGTGTTTCCTGGAACATCTAAAACAAAGCAACAGAGCCTAGGGCACTTCCACTTATGGTCCTGTAGCTTAGGGAAATTAAAATCAAAAAGACACAGCCACCCCAATGTTTGGGACGGCTCTGTTTACAAGAACCTCGTTTACGGTACAAGTTCAATATCACAGAAAGTGAAAAATGGATAAAGAAGTTGTGGTACTTACGTACAATGCAATATCACTCAACAATGAAATCTATGTCATCAGGACCTTAGCAGCATAGAGTGGATTCAGGTATGATGATTCTAACTGAAATATGTCACACAGAATAAGAAACATCATAAGATATCACTAATACACGGAATGTAAACTTGGCTACACAGGAACTGGATTACAAAACAGAACAGAGTCTCAAATTTAGAAAACCAAATTATGCTTGCTTAAGGGGAAAGGTGAGTTGGGGTGCCACATAAAAGCAGAGATTGAAATGAGCACAGATAAAGTTCCTTAAGCCAAATATGTAATAGACAAGAGCTACTCCTTGCTCAACGAAATGGACTCAAAACCCCATATTAAACGCCTAATAATGTACCTGAGTAGTAAGTATCTTAAAACCTATGGATTGCTATGTCTCTGAAAGTGAATCAATCGTGAGTACAGGGGCATAAACCCAGCAGTGATAGGATTGGAGAGTTTTGGTGAGCAAATGAAGACCCTTTGAAGTCGTATTGTATGGTACCCATTACACGGGTCTCAACTCTCCAGGTTTAAGGGATTCTTCCTTCAGCTAAAACATGCATGTGGAACCCAGAGTATGATCAACCGTGTGATCGGGAGATGTGTTCCAATATGTCTCAGTTCTCGTCCCCTGGTACTCGGGTGCAACATTCCAGAAGTTTAACTAACACTCTCCCGACATGGAGAGTCAGTGCCTTTAACCTCCTGTTTGGCCCAGTTTGAAATTTCTATGGAGGATGAACAGGTATAGGGAGAACCAATGAGAGACTAGCCTGAGGTGTCTGGACGGGCAAATTTAACTCTCATTTCCCACCAGGAAGAGGAATTAACCAAAGGCTCAGCGTGCCATGCCGGAACCAGATTATGGCATGAAGCAATCCTGCGGTGTTGCGGCCAGCTCACAAGAAAGCGAGTTGAAGAAAGGAGCTCAGGGGCACTGTAATTCACAAACCTGCAGAGTTATAAATGACAGCTATCATCCAAAAATATACTGAAGTAAGGCTGCCAAGAGGACTTGAAAGCGGGGCAGAATTGCACGAAACCGATTTCAGGTGGTAGACTGGAATTGCATTTAAAGCATAGGAAAAGAGGCAGAACGTCGACAATGATGCACTTGTCCAAAAAGGGCGTATGCGTTTTTTCCTGAATATATTCAGGAAAAAACGCATACGCCCTTTTTGGCCAACCAAGCAAGCTTGCAAAGGAAATCTGCACTACAATGAAGTCTCACTTCCCCCCGGTCAAAAGGGCCATCTGAAAAAAGTGTAAAATCCAGAAAGGCAGGACAGGCCATGGAGAACTGGGAGCCTTGTTATGCTGATGGGCGGGATGTAAATTGCCAACAGCCACTCGGGAGAAGTGTATGGTGTTTCCTGAAACATCTAAAAAACAAAGCAACAGAGCCTAGGGCACTTCCACTTATGGTCCTATAGCTTAGGGAAATTAAAATCAAAAAGACACAGCCACCCCAAAGTTTGGGATGGCTCTGTTTACAAGAACCTCGTTTACGGTACAAGTTCAATATCGCATAAAGCGAAAAATGAATAAAGAAGTTGTTTTACTTACGTACAATGCAATATCACTCAGCAATGAAATCTATGTCATCAGGCCCATAGCAGCATAATGAGTGGATTCAGGTATGATGATTCTAACTGAAATAAGTCACACAGAAAAAGAAACATCATAAGATATCACTAATACACGGAATGTAAACTTGGCTACACAGGAACTGGATTACAAAACAGAACAGGGTCTCAAATTTAGAAAACCAACTTATGCTTGCTTAAGGGGAAAGGTGAGTTGGGGTGCTGCATAAAACCAGAGATTGAAATGAGCACAGATTAAGTTCCTTAAGCCAAATATGGAATAAACAAGAGCTACACCTTGCTCAACGAAATGGACTCAACACCCCATATTAAACGCCTGAGAATGTACCTGACTAGTAAGTATCTTAAAAGCTATGGATTGCTATGTCTCCGAAAGAGAATCAAGCGTGTGTACAGGGGCATAAACGCAGCAGTGATAGGATTGGAGAGGTTCGGTGAGAAAATGAAGACCCTTTGAAGTCATATTGCATGGTACCCATTCCACGGGTCTCAACTATCCAGGTTTAAGGGATTCTTCCTTCAGCTAAAACATGCATGTGGAACCCACAGTATGATCAACCGTGTGATCGGGAGACGTGTTCCAATGTCTCAGTTCTCATCCCCTGGTACTTGGGTGCAACATTCCAGACGCTTTACTAACACTCTCCCGACTTGGAGAGTCAGTGCCTTTAAACTCCTGTTTTGCGCAGTTTGCAATTTCTGCGGAAGATGAACAGGAATAGGGAGAACCAATGAGAGACTAGCTGGAGGTTTCTGGACGGGCAAATTTAACTCTCATTTCCCAACAGGAAGAGGAATTAAGCAAAGGCTCAGCGTGCCGTGCCGGAACCAGATTAGGGCCTGAAGCAATCCTGTGGTGTTGCAGCCAGCTCAAAAGAAAGCGAGTTGAAGAAAGGAGCTCAGGGGCACTGTAATTCACAAACCTGCAGAGTTATAAATGACAGCTATCGTCCAAAAATATATTGAAGTAACGCTGCCAAGAGGACTTGAAAGCGGGGCAGAATTGCAGGAAACCGATTTCAGGAGGTAGACTGGAATTGCATTTAAAGCATAGGAAAAGAGGCAGAACATCGACAATGATGCACTTGGCCAAAAAGTGCGTATGCGTTTTTTCCTGAATATATTCAGGAAAATACGCATACGCCCTTTTTGGCCAACCAAGCAAGCTTGCAAAGGAAATCTGCACTACAATGAAGTCTCACTTCCCCCCGGTCAAAAGGACCACTGAAAAAAGTGTAAAATCCAGAAAGGCAGGACAGGCCATGGAGAACTGGGAGCCTTGTTATGCTGATGGGCGGGATGTATATTGCCAACAGCCACTCAGGAGAAGTGTATGGTGTTTCCTGAAACATCTAAAAAACAAAGAAACAGAGCCTAGGGCACTTCCACTTATGGCCCTATAGCTTAGGGAAATTAAAATCAAAAAGACACAGCCACCCCAACATTTGGGACGGCACTGTTTACAAGAAACTCGTTTACGGGACAAGTTCAATTTCGCAGAAAGTGAAAAATGGATAAAGAAGTTGTGGTACTTACGTAGAATGCAATATCACTCAGCAATGAAACCTATGTCATCAGGCCCATAGCAGCATAATGAGTGGATTCAGGTATGATGATTCTAACTGAAATAAGTCACATAGAAAAAGAAACATCATAAGATATCACTAATACACGGAATGTAAACTTGGCTACACAGGAACTGGATTACAAAAGAGAACATGGTCCCAAATTTAGAAAACCATCTTATGATTGCTTAAGGGGAAAGGAGAGTTGGGGTGCTGCATAAAACCAGAGATTGAAATGAGCACAGATAAAGTTCCTTAAGCCAAATATGTAATAGACAAGAGCTACTCCTTGCTCAACGAAATGGACTCAACACCCCATAGTAAACGCCTAACAATGTACCTGACTAGTAAGTATCTTAAAACCTATGGATCGCTATGTCTCTGAAAGAGAATCAAGCGTGTGTACAGGGGCATAAACGCAGCAGTGATAGGATTGGAGAGGTTCGGTGAGCAAATGAAGACCCTTTGAAGTCATATTGCATGGTACCCATTCCACGGGTCTCAACTCTCCAAATTAAGGGATTCTTCCTTAGGCGAAATCATGCATGTGGAACCCAGAGTATGATCAACCGTGTGATCGGGAGACGTGTTCCAACATGTCTCAGTTCTCGTCCCCTGGTACTCGGGTGCAACATTCCAGACGCTTTACTAACACTCTCCCGACTTGGAGAGTCAGTGCCTTTAACCTCCTGTTTGGCCCAGTTTGCAATTTCTGCGGAAGATGAACAGGAATAGGGAGAACCAATGAGAGACTAGCTGGAGGTGTCTGGACGGACAAATTTAACTCTCATTTCCCACCAGGAAGAGGAATTAACCAAAGGCTCAGCGTGCCGTGCCGGAACCAGATTAGGGCCTGAAGCAATCCTGCGGTGTTGCGGCCAGCTCACAAGAAAGAGATTTGAAGAAACGAGCTCAGGGGCACTGTAATTCACAAACCTGCAGAGTTATAAATGACAGCTATCGTCCAAAAATATATTGAAGTAAGGCTGCCAAGAGGACTTGAAAGCAGGGCAGAATTGCAGGAAACCGATTTCAGGAGGTAGACTGGAATTGCATTTAAAGCATAGGAAAAGAGGTAGAACGTGGACAATGATGCACTTGGCCAAAAAGGGCGTATGCATTTTTTCCTGAATATATTCAGGAAAAAACGCATAGGCCCTTTTTGGCCAACCAAGCAAGCTTGCAAAGGAAATCTGCACTACAATGAAGTCTCACTTCCCCCCGGTCAAAATGGACATCTGAAAAAAGTGTAAAATCCAGAAAGGCAGGACAGGCCATGGAGCACTGGGAGCCTTGTTATGCTGATGGGAGGGATGTAATTTCCCAACAGCCACTCGGGAGAAGTGTATGGTGTTTCCTGAAACATCTAAAAAACAAAGCAACAGAGCCTAGGGCACTTCCACTTATGGTTCTATAGCTTAGGGAAATTAAAATCAAAAAGACACAGCCACCCCAAAGTTTGGGACGGCTCTGTTTACAAGAACCGCGTTTATGGTACAAGTTCAATATCGCAGAAAGCGAAAAATGGATAAAGAAGGTGTGGTACTTACGTACAATTCAATATCACTCAGCAATGAAATCTATGTCATCAGGCCCGTAGCAGCATAATGAGTGGATTCAGGTATGATGATTCTAACTGAAATAAGTCACACAGAAAAAGAAACATCATAAGATATCACTAATACACGAAATGTAAACTTGGCTACACAGGAACTGGATTACAAAACAGAACAGGGTCTCAAATTTAGAAAACCAACTTATGCTTGCTTAAGGGGAAAGGTGAGTTGGAGTGCTGCATAAAACCAGAGGTTGAAATGAGCACAGATAAAGTTCCTTAAGCCAAATATGTAATAGACCAGAGCTACTCCTTCCTCAACGAAATGGACTCAACACCCCATATTAAATGCCTAAGAATGTATCTGACTAGTAAGTATCTTAAAACCTATGGATCGCTATGTCTCCGAAAGAGAATCAAGCGTGTGTACAGGGGCATAAACGCAGCAGTGATAGGATTGGAGAGGTTCGGTGAGCAAATGAAGACGCTTTGAAGTCATATTGCATGGTACCCATTCCACGGGTCTCAACTCTCCAGGTTTAAGGGATTCTTCCTTCAGCTAAATCATGCATGTGGAACCCAGAGTATGATCAACCGTGTGATCGGGAGACGTGTTCCAATATGTCTCAGGACTCGTCCCCTGGTACTCGGGTGCAACATTCCAGACGCTTTACTAACACTCTCCCGACTGGGAGAGTCAGTGCCTTTAACCTCCTGTTTGGCCCTGTTTGCAATTTCTGCGGCAGATGAACAGGAATAGGGAGAACCAATGAGAGACTAGCTGGAGGTGTCTGGACGGGCAAATTTAACTCTCATTTCCCACCAGGAAGAGGAATTAACCAAAGGCTCAGCGTGCCGTGCCGGAACCAGATTAGGGCCTGAAGCAATCCTGCGGTGTTGCGGCCAGCTCACAAGAAAGCGAGTTGAAGAAAGGAGCTCAGGGGCACTGTAATTCACAAACCTGCAGAGTTATAAATGACAGCTCTCGTCCAAAAATATACTGAAGTAAGGCTGCCAAGAGGACTTGAAAGTGGGGCAAAATTGCAGGAAACCGATTTCAGGAGGTAGACTGGAATTGCACTTAAAGCATAGGAAAAGAGGCAGAACGTCGACAATGATGCACTTGGCCAAAAAGGGCGTATGCGTTTTTTCCTGAATATATTCAGGAAAAAACGCATACGCACTTTTTGTCCAAGCAAGCAAGCTTGCAAAGGAAATCTGCACTACAATGAAGTCTCACTTCCCCCCGGTCAAAAGGACCACTGAAAAAAGTGTAAAATCCAGAAAGGCAGGACAGGCCATGGAGAACTGGGAGCCTTGTTATGCTGATGGGCGGGATGTATATTGCCAACAGCCACTTGGGAGAAGTGTATGGTGTGTTTCCTGAAACATCTAAAAAACAAAGCAACAGAGCCTAGGGCACTTCCACTTATGGCCCTATAGCTTAGGGAAATTAAAATCAAAAAGACACAGCCACCCCAACGTTTGGGACGGCTCTGTTTACAAGAAACTCGTTTACGGTACAAGTTCAATATCACAGAAAGTGAAAAATGGATAAAGAAGTTGTGGTACTTACGTACAATGCAATATCACTCAGCAATGAAATCTATGTCATCAGGCCCGTAGCAGCATAATGAGTGGATTCAGTTATGATGATTCTAACTGAAATAAGTCACACAGAAAAAGAAACATCATAAGATATCACTAATACACGGAATGTAAACTTGGCTACACAGGAACTGGATTACAAAACAGAACAGGGTCTCCAATTTAGAAAACCAACTTATGATTGCTTAAGGGGAAAGGTGAGTTGGGGTGCTGCATAAAACCAGAGATTGAAATGAGCACAGATAAAGTTCCTTAAGCCAAATATGTAATAGACAAGAGCTACTCCTTGCTCAACGAAATGGACTCAACACCCCATATTAAACGCCTAAGAATGTACCTGACTAGTAAGTATCTTAAAACCTATGGATCGCTATGTCTCCGAAAGAGAATCAAGCGTGTGTACAGGGGCATAAACGCAGCAGTGATAGGATTGGAGAGGTTCGGTGAGAAAATGAAGACCCCTTGAAGTCATATTGCATGGTACCCATTCCACGGGTCTCAACTCTCCAGGTTTAAGGGATTCTTCCTTCAGCTAAAACATGCATGTGGAACCCAGAGTATGATCAACCGTGTGATCGGGAGACGTGTTCCAATGTCTCAGTTCTCATCCCCTTGTACTCGGGTGCAACATTCCAGACGCTTTACTAACACTCTCCCGACTTGGAGAGTCAGTGCCTTTAACCTCCTGTTTGGCCCAGTTTGCAATTTCTGCGGAAGATGAACAGGAATAGGGAGAACCAATGAGAGACTAGCTGGAGGTTTCTGGACGGGCAAATTTAACTCTCATTTCCCACCAGGAAGAGGAATTAACCAAAGGCTCAGCGTGCCATGCCAGAACCAGATTAGGGCCTGAAGCAATCCTGCGGTGTTGCGGCCAGCTCACAAGAAAGCGAGTTGAAGAAAGGAGCTCAGGGGCACTGTAATTCACAAACCTACAGAGTTATAAATGACAGCTATCATCCAAAAATATACTGAAGTAAGGCTGCCAAGAGGACTTGAAAGCGGGGCAGAATTGCAGGAAACCGATTTCAGGAGGTAGACTGGAATTGCATTTAAAGCATAGGAAAAGAGGCAGAACGTCGACAATGATGCACTTGGCCAAAAAGGGCGTATGCGTTTTTTCCTGAATATATTCAGGAAAAAACGCATACGCCCTTTTTGGCCAACCAAGCAAGCTTGCAAAGGAAATCTGCACTACAATGAAGTCTCATTTCCCCCCGGTCAAAAGGGCCATCTGAAAAAAGTGTAAAATCCAGAAAGGCAGGACAGGCCATGGAGAACTGGGAGCCTTGTTATGTTGATGGGCGGGATGAAAATTGCCAACAGCCACTGGGGAGAAGTGTATGGTGTTTCCTGAAACATCTAAAAAACAAAGCAACAGAGCCTAGGGCACTTCCACTTATGGTCCTATATCTTAGGGAAATTAAAATCAAAAAGACACAGCCACCCCAAAGTTTGGGACGGCTCTGTTTACAGGAACCTTGTTTACGGTACAAGTTCAATATCGCAGAAAGCGAAAAATGGATAAAGAAGGTGTGGTACTTACGTACAATGCAATATCACTCAGCAATGAAATCTATGTCATCAGGCCCGTAGCAGCATAATGAGTGGATTCAGGTATGATGATTCTAACTGAAATAAGTCACACAGAAAAAGAAACATCATAAGATATCACTAATACACGGAATGTAAACTTGGTATACAGGAAATGGATTACAAATCATAAGAGGGTCTCAAATTTAGAAAACCAACTTATGCTTGCTTAAGGGGAAAGGTGAGTTGGGGTGCTGCATAAAACCAGAGATTGAAATGAGCACAGATAAAGTTCCTTAAGCCAAATATGTAATAGACAAGAGCTACTCCTTGCTCAACGAAATGGACTCAACACCCCATATTAAACGCCTAAGAATGTACCTGACTAGTAAGTATCTTAAAACCTATGAATTGCTATGTCTCTGAAAGAGAATCAAGCGTGTGTACAGGGGCATAAATGCAGCAATGATAGGATTGGAGACATTCGGTGAGCAAATGAAGACCCTTTGAAATCATATTGCATGGTACCCATTCCACGGGTCTCAACTCTCCAGGTTTAAGGGATTCTTCCTTCAGCTAAATCATGCATGTGGAACCCAGAGTATGATCAACCGTGTGATCGGGAGCTGTGTTCCAATATGTCTCAGGACTCGTCCCCTGGTACTTGGGTGCAACATACCAGACGCTTTACTAACACTCTCCCGACTGGGAGAGTCAGTGCCTTTAAACTCCTGTTTGGCCCAGTTTGCAATTTCTGCGGCAGATGAACAGGAATAGGGAGAACCAATGAGAGACTAGCTGGAGGTGTCTGGACGGGCAAATTTAACTCTCATTTCCCACCAGGAAGAGGAATTAACCAAAGGCTCAGCGTGCCGTGCTGGAACCATATTAGGGCCTGAAGCAATCCTGCGGTGTTGCGGCCAGCTCACAAGAAAGCGAGTTGAAGAAAGGAGCTCAGGGGCACTGTAATTCCAAAACCTGCAGAGTTATAAATGACAGCTATCGTCCAAAAATATACTGAAGTAAGGCTGCCAAGAAGACTTGAAAGTGGGGCAAAATTGCAGGAAACCGATTTCAGGAGGTAGACTGGAATTGCACTTAAAACATAGGAAAAGAGGCAGAACGTCGACAATGATGCACTTGGCCAAAAAGGGCGTATGCGTTTTTTCCTGAATATATTCAGGAAAAAACGCATACGCCCTTTTTGGCCAACCAAGCAAGCATGCAAAGGAAATCTGCACTACAATGAAGTCTCACTTCCCCCCGGTCAAAAGGGCCACTGAAAAAAGTGTAAAATCCAGAAAGGCAGGACAGGCCATGGAGAACTGGGAGCCTTGTTATGCTGATGGGCGGGATGTATATTGCCAACAGCCACTCAGGGGAAGTGTATGGTGTTTCCTGAAACATCTAAAAAACAAAGCAACAGAGCCTAGGGCACTTCCACTTATGGCCCTATAGCTTAGGGAAATTAAAATCAAAAAGACACAGCCACCCCAAAGTTTGGGACGGCTCTGTTTACAAGAACCTCGTTTACGGTACAAGTTCAATATCGCAGAAAGTGAAAAATGGATAAAGAAGTTGTGGTACTTACCTACAATGCAATATCACTCAGCAATGAAATCTATGTCATCAGGCACGTAGCAGAAAATGAGTGGGTTCAGGTATGATGATTCTAACTGAAATAAGTCACACAGAAAAAGAAACATCATAAGATATCACTAATACACGGAATGTAAACTTGGCTACACAGGAACTGGATTACAAAACAGAACAGGTTTTCCAATTTAGAAAACCAACTTATGCTTGCTTAAGGGGAAAGGTGAGTTGGGGTGCTGCATAAAACCAGAGATTGAAATGAGCACAGATAAACTTCCTTAAGCCAAATATGAAATAGACAAGAGGTACTCCTTGCTCAACGAAATGGACTCAAAGCCCCATGTTAAACACCTTATAATGTACCTGACTAGTAAGTATCTTAAAACCTATGGATTGCTATGTCTCTGAAAGAGAATCAAGCGTGAGTACAGGGGCATAAACGCAGCAGTGATAGGATTGGAGAGGTTCGGTGAGCAAATGAAGACCCTTTGAAGTCATATTGCATGGTACCCATGCCACGGGTCTCAACTCTCCAGGTTTAAGGGATTCTTCCTTCAGCTAAAACATGCATGTGGAACCCAGAGTATGATCAACCGTGTGATCGGGAGACGTGTTGAAATATGTCTCAGTTCTCGTCCCCTGGTACTCGGGTGCAACATTCCAGACGCTTTACTAACACTCTCCCGACTTGGAGAGTCAGTGCCTTTAACCTCCTGTTTGGCCCAGTTTGCAAATTCCGCGGAAGATGAACAGGAATAGGGACAACCAATGAGAGACTAGCTGGAGGTTTCTGGACGGGCAAATTTAACTCCCATTTCCCACCAGGAAGAGGAATTAACCAAAGGCTCAGCGTGCCGTGCCGGAACCAGTTTAGGGCCTGAAGGAATCCTGCGGTGTTGCGGCCAGCTCACAAGAAAGCGAGTTTAAGAAAGCAGCTCTGGGGCACTGTAATTCACAAACCTGCAGAGTTATAAATGACAGCTATCGTCCAAAAATATACTGAAGTAAGGCTGCCAAGAGGACTTGAAAGCGGGGCAGAATTTCAGGAAACCGATTTCAGGAGGTAGACAGGAATTGCATTTAAAGCATAGGAAATGAGGCAGAACGTCCACAATGATGCACTTGGCCAAAAAGGACGTATGCGTTTTTTCCTGAATATATTCAGGAAAAAACGCATACGCCCTTTTTGGCCAACCAAGCAAGCTTGCAAAGGAAATCTGCACTACAATGAAGTCTCACTTCCCCGCGGTCAAAGGGGCCATCTGAAAAAAGTGTAAAATCCAGAAAGGCAGGACAGGCCATGGAGAACTGGGAGCCTTGTTATGCTAATCGGCGGGATGTAAACTCCCAACAGCCACTGGGGAGAAGTGTATGGTGTTTCCTGAAACATCTAAAAAACAAAGCAACAGAGCCTAGGGCACTTCCACTTATGGTCCTATAGCTTAGGGAAATTAAAATCAAAAAGACACAGCCACCCCAAAGTTTGGGATGGCTCTGTTTACAACAACCTCGTTTACGGTACAAGTTCAATATCGCAGAAAGTGAAAAATGGATAAAGAAGTTGTGGTACTTACGTACAATGCAATATCACTCAGCAATGAAATCTATGTCATCAGGCCCGTAGAAGAAAATGAGTGGGTTCAGGTATGATGAATCTAACTGAAATAAGTCACACAGAAAAAGAAACATCATAAGATATCACTAATACACGGAATGTAAACTTGGCTACACAGGAACTGGATTACAAAACAGAACAGGGTCTCCAATTTAGAAAACCAACATATGCTTGCTTAAGGGGAAAGGTGAGTTGGGGTGCTGCATAAAACCAGAGATTGAAATGAGCACAGATAAAGTTCCTTAAGCCAAATATGTAATAGACAAGAGCTACTCCTTCGTCAACGAAATGGACTCAAAACCCCACGTTAAACACCTTATAATGTACCTGACTTGTAAGTATCTTAAAACCTATGGATCGCTATGTCTCCAAAAGAGAATCAAGCGTGTGTACAGGGGCATAAACGCAGCAGTGATAGGATTGGAGAGGTTCGGTGAGAAAATGAAGACCCTTTGAAGTCATATTGCATGGTACCCATTCCACGGGTCTTAACTCTCCAGGTTTAAGGGATTCTTCCTTCAGCTAAATCATGCATGTGGAACCCGGAGTATGATCAACCGTGTGATCGGGAGACGTGTTCCAATATGTCTCCATTCTCGTACCCTGGTACTCGGGTGAAACATTCCAGACGCTTTACTAACACTCTCCCGACTTGGAGAGTCAGTGCCTTTAACCTCCTGTTTGGCCCAGTTTGCAATTTCTGCGGAAGATGAACAGGAATAGGGAGAACCAATGAGAGACTAGCTGGAGGTGTCTGGACGGGCAAATTTAACTCTCATTTCCCACCAGGAAGAGGAATTAACCAAAGGCTCAGCGTGCCGTGCCAGAACATGATTAGGGCCTGAAGCAATCCTGCAGTGTTGCAGCCAGCTCACAAGAAAGCGAGTTGAAGAAAGGAGCTCAGGGGCACTGTAATTCACAAACCTGCAGAGTTATAAATGACAGCTATCGTCCAAAAATATACTGAAGTAAGGCTGCCAAGAGGACTTGAAAGCGGGGCAGAATTGCAGGAAACCGATTTCAGGAGGTACACTAGAATTGCATTTAAAGCATAGGAAAAGAGGCAAAACGTCGACAATGATGCACTTGGCCAAAAAGGGTGTATGCGTTTTTTCCTGAATATATTCAGGAAAAAACGCATATGCCCTTTTTGGCCAACCAAGCAAGCTTGCAAAGGAAATCTGCACTACAATGAAGTCTCACTTCCCCCCGGTCAAAAGGGCCACTGAAAAAAGTGTAAAATCCAGAAAGGCAGGACAGGCCATGGAGAACTGGGAGCCTTGTTATGCTGATGGGCGGGATGTATATTGCCAACAGCCACTCAGGGGAAGTGTATGGTGTTTCCTGAAACATCTAAAAAACAAAGCAACAGAGCCTAGGGCACTTCCACTTATGGCCTTATAGCTTAGGGAAATTAAAATCAAAAAGACACAGCCACCCCAACGTTTGGGACGGCTCTGTTTACAAGAAACTTGTTTACGGGACAAGTTCAATATCACAGAAAGTGAAAAATGGATAAAGAAGTTGTGGTACTTACGTACAATGAAATATCACTCAGCAATGAAATCTATGTCATCAGGCCCGTAGCTGCATAATGAGTGGATTCAGTTATGATGATTCTAACTGAAATAAGTCACACAGAAAAAGAAACATCATAAGATATCACTAATACACGGAATGTAACCTTGGCTACACAGGAACTGGATTACAAAAGACAACAGGGTCTCAAATTTAGAAAACCAACTTATGCTTGCTTAAGGGGAAAGGTGAGTTGGGGTGCTGCATAAAACCAGAGATTGAAATGACCACAGATAAAGTTCCTTAAGCCAAATATGTAATAGACAAGAGCTACTCCTTGCTCAACGAAATGGACTCAACACCCCATATTAAACGCCTAAGAATGTACCTGACTAGTAAGTATCTTAAAACCTATGGATCGCTATGTCTCCGAAAGAGAATCAAGCGTGTGTACAGGGGCATAAACGCAGCAGTGATAGGATTGGAGAGGTTCGGTGAGCAAATGAAGACCCTTTGAAGTCATATTGCATGGTACCCATTCCACGGGTCTCAACTCTCCAGGTTTAAGGGATTCTTCCTTCAGCTAAATCATGCATGTGGAACCCAGAGTATGATCAACCATGTGATCGGGAGACGTGTTCCAACATGTCTCAGTTCTCGTCCCCTGGTACTCGGGTGCAACATTCCAGACGCTTTACTAACACTCTCCCGACTTGGAGAGTCAGTGCCTTTAACCTCCTGTTTGGCCCAGTTTGCAATTTCTGCGGAAGATGAACAGGAATAGGGAGAACCAATGAGAGACTAGCTGGAGGTGTCTGGACGGGCAAATTTAACTCTCATTTCCCACCAGGAAGAGGAATTATCCAAAGGCTCAGCGTGCCGTGCCGGAACCAGATTAGGGCCTGAAGCAATCCTGCGGTGTTGCAGCCAGCTCACAAGAAAGCGAGTTGAAGAAAAGAGCTCATGGGCACTGTAATTCACAATCCTGCAGAGTTATAAATGACAGCTATCGTCCAAAAATATACTGAAGTAAGGCTGCCAAGAGGACTTGAAAGCGGGGCAGAATTGCAGGAAACCGATTTCAGGAGGTAGACTGGAATTGCATTTAAAGCATAGGAAAAGAGGCAGAACGTCGACAATGATGCACTTGGCCAAAAAGGGCGTATGCGTTTTTTCCTGAATATATTCAGAAAAAAACGCATACGCCCTTTTTGGCCAAGGAAGCAAGCTTGCAAAGGAAATCTGCACTACAATGAAGTCTCACTTCCGCCTGGTCAAAAGGGCCATCTGAAAAAAGTGTAAACTCCAGAAAGGCAGGACAGGCCATGGAGAACTTGTTATGATGATGGGTGGGATGTATATTGCCAACAGCCACTCAGGAGAAGTGTATGGTGTTTCCTGAAACATCTAAAAAACAAATCAACAGAGCCTAGGGCACTTCCACTTATGGTCCTATAGCTTAGGGAAATTAAAATCAAAAAGACACAGCCACCCCAAAGTTTGGGATGGCTCTGTTTACAAGAACCTCGTTTACGGTACAAGTTCAATATTGCAGAAAGTGAAAAATGGATAAAGAAGTTGTGGTACTTACGTACAATGCAATATCACTCAGCAATGAAATCTATGTCATCAGGCACGTAGCAGAAAATGAGTGGGTTCAGGTATGATGATTCTAACTGAAATAAGTCACACAGAAAAAGAAACATCATAAGATATCACTAATACACGGAATGTAAACTTGGCTACACAGGAACTGGATTACAAAACAGAACAGGGTCTGAAATTTAGAAAACCAACTTATGCTTGCTTAAGGGGAAAGGTGAGTTGGGGTGCTGCATAAAACCAGAGATTGAAATGAGCACAGATAAAGTTCCTTAAGCCAAATATGGAATAGACAAGAGGTACTCCTTGCTCAACGAAATGGACTCAAAACCCCATGTTAAACACCATATAATGTACCTGACTAGTAAGTATCTTAAAACCTAAAGATTGCTATGTCTCTGAAAGAGAATCAAGCGTGAGTACAGGGGCATAAACGCAGCAGTGATAGGATTGGAGAGGTTTGGTGAGCAAATGAAGACCTTTTGAAGTCATATTGCATGGTACCCATTCCACGGGTCTCAACTCTCCAGGTTTAAGGGATTCTTCCTTCAGCTAAAACATGCATGTGGAACCCAGAGTATGATCAACCGTGTGATCGGGAGACGTGTTGAAATATGTCTCAGTTCTCGTCCCTTGGTACTCGGGTGCAACATTCCAGACGCTTTACTAACACTCTCCCGACTTGGAGAGTCAGTGCCTTTAACCTCCTGTTTGGCCCAGTTTGCAAATTCCACGGAAGATGAACAGGAATAGGGAGAACCAATGAGACACTAGCTGGAGGTGTCTGGACGGGCAAATTTAACTCCCATTTCCCACCAGGAAGAGGAATTAACCAAAGGTTCAGCGTGCCGTGCCGGAACCAGATTAGGGCCTGAAGGAATCTTGCGGTGTTGCGGCCAGCTCACAAGAAAGCGAGTTTAAGAAAGCAGCTCTGGGGCACTGTAATTCACAAACCTGCAGAGTTATAAATGACAGCTTTCGTCCAAAAATATACTGAAGTAAGGCTGCCAAGAGGATTGAAAGCGCGGCAGAATTGCAGGAAACCGATTTCAGGAGGTAGACAGGAATTGCATTTAAAGCATAGGAAATGAGGCAGAACGTCCACAATGATGCACTTGGCCAAAAAGGGCGTATTCGTTTTTTCCTGAATATATTCAGGAAAAAAAGCATACGCACTTTTTGGCCAACCAAGCAAGCTTACAAAGGAAATCTGCACTACAATGAAGTCTCACTTCCGCTGGGTCAAAAGGGCCATCTGAAAAAAGTGTAAAATCCAGAAAGGCATTACAGGCGTTGGAGAACTGGGAGCCTTGTTATGCTGATGGGCGGGATGTAAATTGCCAACAGCCACTCCGGAGAAGTGTATGGTGTTTCCTAAAACATGTAAAAAACAAACCAACAGAGGCTAGGGCACTTCCACTTATGATCCTATAGCTTAGGGAAATTAAAATCAAAAAGACACAGCCACCCCAAAGTTTGGGATGGCTCTGTTTACAAGAACCTCGTTTACGGTACAAGCTCAATATCACAGAAAGTGAAAAATGGATAAAGATGTTGTGGTACTTACATACAATGCAATAACACTCGGCAATGAAATCTATGTCATCAGGCACGTAGCAGCATAATGAGTGGATTCAGGTATGATGATTCTAACTGAAATAAGTCACACAGAAAAAGAAACATCATAAGATATCACTAATACACAGAATGTAAACTTGGCTACACAGGAAATGGATTACAAAACAGAACAGGGTCTCAAATTTAGAAAACCAACTTATGCTTGCTTAAGGGGAAAGGTGAGTTGGGGTGCTGCATAAAACCAGAGATTGAAATGAGCACAGATAAAGTTCCTTAAGCCAAATATGGAATAGAAAAGAGCTACTCCTTGCTCAACGAAATGGACTCATAACCCCATGTTAAACACCTTATAATGTACCTGACTAGTAAGTATCTTAAAACCTAAAGATTGCTATGTCTCTGAAAGAGAATCAAGCGTGAGTACAGGGGCATAAACGCAGCAGTGATAGTACTGGAGAGGTTTGGTGAGCAAATGAAGACGCTTTGAAGTCATATTGCATGGTACCCATTCCACGGGTCTCAACTCTCCAGGTTTAAGGGATTCTTCCTTCAGCTAAATCATGCATGTGGAACCCGGAGTATGATGAACCGTGTGATCGGGAGACGTGTTCCAATAAGTCTCCATTCTCGTCCCCTGGTACTCAGGTGCAACATTCCAGACGCTTTACTAACACTCTCCCGACTTGGAGAGTCAGTGCCTTTAACCTCCTGTTTGGCCCAGTTTGCAATTTCTGCGGAAGATGAACAGGAATAGGGAGAACCAATGAGAGACTAGCTGGAAGTGTCTGGACGGGCAAATTTAACTCTCATTTCCCACCAGGAAGAGGAATTAACCAAAGGCTCAGCGTGCCGAGCCGGAACCAGATTAGGGCCTGAAGCAATCCTGCGGTGTTGCAGCCAGCTCACAAGAAAGCGAGTTGAAGAAAGGAGCTCAGGGGCACTGTAATTCACAAACCTGCAGAGTTATAAATGACAGCTCTCGTCCAAAAATATACTGAAGTAAGGCTGCCAAGAGGACTTGAAAGCGGGGCAGAATTGCAGGAAACCGATTTCAGGAGGTAGACTGGAATTGCATTTAAAGCATAGGAAAAGAGGCAGAACGTCGACAATGATGCACTTGGCCAAAAAGGGCGTATGCGTTTTTTCCTGAATATATTCAGAAAAAAACGCATACGCCCTTTTTGGCCAAGGAAGCAAGCTTGCAAAGGAAATCTGCACTACAATGAAGTCTCACTTCCGCCTGGTCAAAAGGGCCATCTGAAAAAAGTGTAAACTCCAGAAAGGCAGGACAGGCCATGGAGAACTTGTTATGATGATGGGTGGGATGTAAATTGCCAACAGCCACTCAGGAGAAGTGTATGGTGTTTCCTGAAACATCTAAAAAACAAATCAACAGAGCCTAGGGCACTTCCACTTATGGTCCTATAGCTTAGGGAAATTAAAATCAAAAAGACACAGCCACCCCAAAGTTTGGGATGGCTCTGTTTACAAGAACCTCGTTTACGGTACAAGTTCAATATTGCAGAAAGTGAAAAATGGATAAAGAAGTTGTGGTACTTACGTACAATGCAATATCACTCAGCAATGAAATCTATGTCATCAGGCACGTAACAGAAAATGAGTGGGTTCAGGTATGATGATTCTAACTGAAATAAGTCACACAGAAAAAGAAACATCATAAGATATCACTAATACACGGAATGTAAACTTGGCTACACAGGAACTGGATTACAAAACAGAACAGGGTCTGAAATTTAGAAAACCAACTTATGCTTGCTTAAGGGGAAAGGTGAGTTGGGGTGCTGCATAAAACCAGAGATTGAAATGAGCACAGATAAAGTTCCTTAAGCCAAATATGGAATAGACAAGAGGTACTCCTTGCTCAACGAAATGGACTCAAAACCCCATGTTAAACACCATATAATGTACCTGACTAGTAAGTATCTTAAAACCTAAAGATTGCTATGTCTCTGAAAGAGAATCAAGCGTGAGTACAGGGGCATAAACGCAGCAGTGATAGGATTGGAGAGGTTTGGTGAGCAAATGAAGACCTTTTGAAGTCATATTGCATGGTACCCATTCCACGGGTCTCAACTCTCCAGGTTTAAGGGATTCTTCCTTCAGCTAAAACATGCATGTGGAACCCAGAGTATGATCAACCGTGTGATCGGGAGACGTGTTGAAATATGTCTCAGTTCTCGTCCCTTGGTACTCGGGTGCAACATTCCAGACGCTTTACTAACACTCTCCCGACTTGGAGAGTCAGTGCCTTTAACCTCCTGTTTGGCCCAGTTTGCAATTTCTGCGGAAGATGAACAGGAATAGGGAGAACCAACGAGAGACTAGCTGGAGGTGTCTGGACGGGCGAATTTAACTCTCATTTCCCACCAGGAAGAGGAATTAACCAAAGGCTCAGCGTGCCGTGCCGGAACCAGATTAGGGCCTGAAGCAATCCTGCGGTGTTGCGGCCAGCTCACAAGAAAGCGAGTTGAAGAAAGGAGCTCAGGGGCACTGTAATTCACAAACCTGCAGAGTTATAAATGACAGTTATTGTCCAAAAATATACTGAAGTAAGGCTGCCAAGAGGACTTGAAAGCGGGGCAGAATTGCAGGAAACCGATTTCAGGAGGTAGACTGGAATTGCATTTAAAGCATAGGAAAAGAGGCAGAACGTCAACAATGATGCACTGGCCAAAAAGTGCGTATGCGTTTTTTCCTGAATATATTCAGGACAAAACACATACGCCCTTTTTGGCCAACCAAGCAAGCTTGCAAAGGAAATCTGCACTACAATGAAGTCTCACTTCCCCCCGGTCAAAAGGGCCATCTGAAAAAAGTGTAAAATCCAGAAAGGCAGGACAGGCCATGGAGAACTGGGAGCCTTGTTATGCTGATGGGCAGGATGTAAATTGCCAACAGCCACTCGGGAGAAGTGTATGGTGTTTCCTGAAACATCTAAAAAACTGAGGAACAGAGCCTAGGGCACTTCCACTTATGGTCCTATAGCTTAGGGAAATTAAAATCAAAAAGACACAGCCACCCCAAAGTTTGGGACAGCTCTGTTTACAAGAACCTCGTTTACGGTACAAGTTCAATATCGCAGAAAGCGAAAAATGGATAAAAAAGTTGTGGTACTTACGTACAATGCAATATCACTCAGCAATAAAATCTATGTCATCATGCCCGTAGCAGCATAATGAGTGGATTCAGGTATGATGATTCTAACTGAAATAAGTCACACAGAAAAAGAAACGTCATAAGATATCACTAATACACGGAATGTAAACTTGGCTACAAAGGCACTGAATTACAAAACAGAACAGGGTCTCAAATTTAGAAAACCAACTTATGCTTGCTTAAGGGGAAAGGTGAGTTGGGGTGCTGCATAAAACAAAAGATTGAAATGAGCACAGATAAACTTCCTTAAGCCAAATATGTAATAGACAAGAGCTACTCCTTGTTCAACGAAATGGACTCAACACCCCATATTAAACGCCTAAGAATGTACCTGACTAGTAAGTATCTTAAAACCTATGGATTGCTATGACTCCGATAGAGAACTAAGCGTGTGTACAGGGGCATAAACGCAGCAGTGATAGGATTGGAGAGGTTCGGTGAGCAAATGAAGACCCTTTGAAGTCACATTGCATGGTACCTATTCCACGGGTCTCAACTTCCAGGTTTAAGGGATTCTTCCTTCAGCTAAAACATGTATGTGGAACCCAGAGTATGATCAACCGTGTGAGTGGGAGACGTTTTCAAATATGTCTCAGTTCTCGTACCCTGGTACTCGGGTGCAACATTCCAGACGCTTTATTAACACTCTCCCGACTTGGAGAGTCAGAGCCTTTAACCTCCTGTATGGCCCAGTTTACAATTTCTGCGGAAGATGAACAGGAATAGGGAGAACCAATGAGAGACTAGCTGGAGGTGTCTGGACGGGCGAATTTAACTCTCATTTCCCACCAGGAAGAGGAATTAACCAAAGGCTCAGCATACCGTGCCGGAACCAGATTAGGGCCTGAAGCTATCCTGCGGTGTTGCAGCCAGCTCACAAGAAAGCGAGTTGAAGAAAGGAGCTCAGGGGCACTGTAATTCACAAACCTGCAGAGTTATAAATGACAGCTATTGTCCAAAAATATACTGAAGTAAGGCTGCCAAGAGGACTTGAAAGCGGGGCAGAATTGCAGGAAACCGATTTCAGGAGGTAGACTGGAATTGCATTTAAAGCATAGGAAAAGAGGCAGAACGTCCACAATGATGCACTTGGCCAAAAAGGGCGTATGCGTTTTTTCCTGAATATATTCAGGACAAAATACATACGCCCTTTTTGGCCAACCAAGCAAGCTTGCAAAGGAAATCTGCACTACAATGAAGTCTCACTTGCCCACAGTCAAAAGGGCCATCTGAAAAAAGTGTAAAATCCAGAAAGGCAGGACAGGCCATGGAGAACTGGGAGCCTTGTTATGCTGATGGGCGGGATGTAAATTGCCAACAGCCACTCGGGAGAAGTGTATGGTGTTTCCTGAAACATCTAAAAAACTGAGGAACAGAGCCTAGGGCACTTCCACTTATGGTCCTATAGCTTAGGGAAATTAAAATCAAAAAGACACAGCCACCCCAAAGTTTGGGACAGCTCTGTTTACAAGAACCTCGTTTACGGTACAAGTTCAATATCGCAGAAAGCGAAAAATGGATAAAAAAGTTGTGGTACTTACGTACAATGCAATATCACTAAGCAATAAAATCTATGTCATCATGTCCGTAGCAGCATAATGAGTGGATTCAGGTATGATGATTCTAACTGAAATAAGTCACACAGAAAGAGAAACGTCATAAGATATCACTAATACACGGAATGTAAACTTGGCTACAAAGGCACTGAATTACAAAACAGAACAGGGTCTCAAATTTAGAAAACCAACTTATGCTTGCTTAAAGGGAAAGGTGAGTTGGGGTGCTGCATAAAACCAGAGATTGAAATGAGCACAGATAAATTTCCTTAAGCCAAATATGTAATAGACAAGAGCTACTCCTTGCTCAACGAAATGGACTCAACACCCCATATTAAACGCCTAAGTATGTACCTGACTAGTAAGTATCTTAAAACCTATGGATTGCTATGTCTCCAAAAGAGAACCAAGTGTGTGTACAGGGGCATAAACGCAGCAGTGATAGGATTGGAGAGGTTCGGTGAGCAAATGAAGACCCTTTGAAGTCACATTGCATGGTACCCATTCCACGGGTCTCAACTCTCCAGGTTTAAGGGATTCTTCCTTCAGCAAAAACATGCATGTGGAACCCAGAGTATGATCAACCGTGTGATCGGGAGACGTGTTCAAATATGTCTCAGTTCTCGTACCCTGGTACTCGGGTGCAACATTCCAAATGCTTTATTAACACTCTCCCGACTTGGAGAGTCAGTGCCTTTAACCTCCTGCTTGGCCCAGTTTGCAATTTCTGCGGAAGATGAACAGGAATAGGGAGAACCAACGAGAGACTAGCTGGAGGTGTCTGGACGGGCGAATTTAACTCTCATTTCCCACCAGGAAGAGGAATTAACCAAAGGCTCAGCGTGCCGTGCCGGAACCAGATTAGGGCCTGAAGCAATCCTGCGGTGTTGCGGCCAGCTCACAAGAAAGCGAGTTGAAGAAAGGAGCTCAGGGGCACTGTAATTCACAAACCTGCAGAGTTATAAATGACAGTTATTGTCCAAAAATATACTGAAGTAAGGCTGCCAAGAGGACTTGAAAGCGGGGCAGAATTGCAGGAAACCGATTTCAGGAGGTAGACTGGAATTGCATTTAAAGCATAGGAAAAGAGGCAGAACGTCAACAATGATGCACTGGCCAAAAAGTGCGTATGCGTTTTTTCCTGAATATATTCAGGACAAAACACATACGCCCTTTTTGGCCAACCAAGCAAGCTTGCAAAGGAAATCTGCACTACAATGAAGTCTCACTTCCCCCCGGTCAAAAGGGCCATCTGAAAAAAGTGTAAAATCCAGAAAGGCAGGACAGGCCATGGAGAACTGGGAGCCTTGTTATGCTGATGGGCAGGATGTAAATTGCCAACAGCCACTGGGGAGAAGTGTATGGTGTTTCCTGAAACATCTAAAAAACTGAGGAACACAGCCTAGGGCACTTCCACTTATGGTCCTATAGCTTAGGGAAATTAAAATAAAAAAGACACAGCCACCCCAAAATTTGGGACAGCTCTGTTTACAAGAACCTCAGTCACGGTACAAGTTCAATATCGCAGAAAGCGAAAAATGGATAAAGAAGTTGTGGTACTTACGTACAATGCAATATCAATCAGCAATGAAATCAATGTCATCATGCCTGTAAAGCATAGAGTGGATTCAGGTATGATGATAATAACTGAAATAAGTCACACAGAAAAAGAAACGTCATAAGATATCACTAATACACGGAATGTAAACTTGGCTACACAGGAACTGGATTACATAACAGAACAGGGTCTCAAATTTAGAAAACCAACTTATGCTTGCTTAAGGGGAAAGGTGAGTTGGGGTGCTGCATAAAACCAGAGATTGAAATGAGCACAGATAAAGTTCCTTAAGCCAAATATGTAATAGACAAGAGCTACTCCTTGCTCAACGAAATGGACTCAACACCCCATATTAAACGCCTAAGAATGTACCTGACTAGTAAGTATCTTAAAACCTATGGATTGCTATGTCTCTGAAAGAGAATCAAGCATGTGTACAGGGGCATAAATGCAGCAGTGATAGGATTGGAGAGGTTCGGTGAGCAAACGAAGACCCTTTGAAGTCATATTGCATGGTACCCATTCCACGGGTCTCAACTCTCCAGGTTTAAGGGATTCTTCCTTCAGCTGAAACATGCATGTGGAACCCAGAGTATGATCAACCGTGTTATCAGGAGACGTGTTCAAATATATCTCTGTTTTCGTCCCCTGGTACTCGGGTTCAACATTCCAGACGCTTTACTAACACTCTCCCAACATGGAGAGTCAGTGCCTTTAACCTCCTGTTTGGCCCAGTTTGCAATTTCTGCAGAAAATGAACAGGAATAGGGAGGACCAATGAGAGACTAGCTGGAGGTGTCTGGACGGGCAAATTTAACTCTCATTTCCCACCAGGAAGAGGAATTAACCAATGGCTCAGAGTGCCGTGACGGACCCAGATTAGGGACTGAAGCAATCCTGCGGTGTTGCGGCCAGCTCACAAGAAAGCGAGTTGAAGAAAGGAGCTCAGGGGCACTGTAATTCACAAACCTGCAGAGTTATAAATGACAGCTATCGTCCAAAAATATACTGAAGTAAGGCTGCCAAGAGGACTTGAAAGCGGGGCAGAATTGCAGGAAACCGATTTCAGGAGGTAGACTGGAATTGCATTTAAACCATAGGAAAAGAGGCAGAACGTCAACAATGATGCACTTGGCCAAAAAGGGCGTATGAGTTTTTTCCGGAAAAAACGCATACGCCCTTTTTGGCCAACCAAGCAAGCTTGCAAAGGAAATCTGCACTACAATGAAGTCTCACTTCCCCCCGTCAAAAGGGCCATCTGAAAAAAGTGTAAAATCCAGAAAGGCAGGACAGGCCATGGAGAACTGGGAGTCTTGTTATGCTGATGGGCGGGATGTATATTGCCAACAGTCACTCTGGAGAAGTGTATGGTGTTTTCTGAAACATCTAAAAAACAAAGCAACAGAGCCTAGGGCACTTCCACTTATGGTCCTATAGCTTAGGGAAATTAAAATCAAAAAGACACAGCCACCCCAAAGTTTGGGACGGCTCTGTTTACAAGAACCTCGTTTACGGTGCAAGTTCAATATCGCAGAAAGTGAAAAATGGATAAAGAAGTTGTGGTACTTACGTAAAATGCAATATCACTCAGCAATGAAATCTATGTCATCAGGCCCGTAGCAGCATACTGAGTGGATTCAGGTATGACGATTCTAACTGAAATAAGTCACACAGAAAAAGAAACATCATAAGATATCACTAATACACGGAATGTAAACCTTGCTACACAGGAACTGGATTACAAAAGAGAACAGTGTCTTAAATTTAGAAAACCAACTTATGCTTGCTTAAGGGAAAAGGTGAGTTGGGGTGCTGCATAAAACCAGAGATTGAAATGAGCACAGATAAAGTTCCTTAAGCCAAATATGGAATAGACAAGAGCTACTCCTTGCTCAACGAAATGGACTCAACACCCCATATTACACGCCTAAGAATGTACCTGACTAGTAAGTATCTTTAAACCTATCGATCGCTATGTCTCCGAAAGAGAATGAAGCGTGTGTACAGGGGCATAAACGAAGCAGTGATAGGATTGGAGAGGTTCGGTGAGCAAATGAAGACCCTTTGAAGTCATATTGCATGGTACCCATTCCACGTGTCTCAACTCTCCAGGTTTAAGGGATTCTTCCTTCAGCTACATCATGCATGTGGAACCCAGAGTATGATCAACCATGTGATCGGGAGACGTGTTACAATATGTCTCCATTCTCGTACCCTGGTACTCGGGTGAAACATTCCAGACGCTTTACTAACACTCTCCCGACTTGGAGAGTCAGTGCCTTTAAACTCCTGTTTGGCCCAGTTTGCAATTTCTGCGGAAGATGAACAGGAATAGGGAGAACCAATGAGAGACTAGCTGGAGGTGTCTGGACGGGCAAATTTAACTCTCATTTCCCACCAGGGAGAGGAATTATCCAAAGGCTCAGCGTGCCGTGCCAGAACAAGATTAGGGCCTGAAGCAATCCTGCGGTGTTGTGGCCAGCTCACAAGAAAGCGAGTTGAAGAAAGGAGCTCAGGGGCACTGTAATTCACAAACCTGCAGAGTTATAAATGACAGCTATCGTCCAAAAATATACTGAAGTAAGGCTGCCAAGAGGACTTGAAAGCGGGGCAGAATTGCAGGAAACCGATTTCAGGAGGTAGACTGGAATTGCATTTAAAGCATCGGAAAAGAGGCAGAACGTCGACAATGATGCACTTGGCCAAAAACGGCGTATGCATTTTTTCCTGAATATATTCAGGAAAAAACGCATATGCTCTTTTTGTGCAACCAAGCAAGCTTGCAAAGGAAATCTGCACTACAATGAAGACTCACATCCCCCCGGTCAAAAGGGCCATCTGAAAAAAGTGTAAAATCCAGAAAGGCAGGACAGGCCATGGAGATCTGGGAGCCTTGTTATGCTGATGGGCGGGATGTAACTTGCCAACAGCCACTCGGGAGAAGTGTATGGTGTTTCCTGAAACATCTAAAAAACAAAGCAACAGAGCCTAGGGCACTTCCACTTATGGTCCTATAGCTTAGGGAAATTAAAATCAAAAAGACACAGCCACCCCAAAGTTTGGGACAGCTCTTTTTAGAAGAACCTCGTTTATGGTACAAGTTCAATATCGCAGAAAGCGAAAAATGGATAAAGAAGTTGTGGTACTTACGTACAATGCAATATCACTCAGCAATGAAATCTATGTCATCAGGCCCGTAGCAGCATAATGAGTGGATTCAGGTATGATGATTCTAACTGAAATAAGTCACACAGAAAAAGAAACATCATAAGATATCACTAATACACGGAATGTAAACTTGGCTACACAGGAACTGGATTACAAAAGAGAACAGGTTCTCAAATTTAGAAAACCAACTTATGCTTGCTTAAGGGGAAAGGTGAGTTGGGGTGCTGCATAAAACCAGAGATTGAAATGAGCACAGATAAAGTTCCTTAAGCCAAATATGTTATAGACAAGAGCTACTCCTTGTTTAGCGAAATGGACTCAACACCCCATATTAAACGCCTAATAATGTACCTGACTAGTAAGTATCTTAAAACCTATGGATTGCTATGTCTCCGAAAGAGAATCAAGCGTGAGTACAGGGGAATAAATGCAGCAGTGACAGGATTGGAGAGGTTTGGTCTGCAAATGAAGACCCTTTGAAGTCATATTGCATGGTACCCATTCCACGGGTCTCAACTCTCCAGGTTTAAGGGATTCTTCCTTCAGCTAAAACATGCATGTGGAACCCAGAGTATGATCAACCATGTGATCGGGAGACATGTTCAAATATCTCTCAGTTCTCGTCCCCTGGTACTCGGGTGCAACATTCCAGATGCTTTACTAACACTCTCCCGACTTGGAGAGTCAGTGCCTTTAACCTCCTGTTTGGCTCAGTTTGCAATTTCTGCGGAAGATGAACAGGAATAGGGAGAACCAATGAGAGACTAGCTGGAGGTGTCTGGAAGGGCAAATTTAACTCTCATTTCCCACCAGGAAGAGGAATTAACCAAAGGCTCAGCATGCTGTTCCAGAACAAGATTAGGGCCTGAAGCAATCCTGCGGTGTTGCGGCCAGCTCACAAGAAAGTGAGTTGAAGAAAGGAGCTCAGGGGCACTGTAATTCATAAACTTGCACAGTTATAAATGACAGCTATCGTCCAAAAATATACTGAAGGAAGGCTGCCAAGAGGACTTGAAAGCGGGGCAGAATTACAGGAAACCGATTTCAGGAGGTAGAATGGAATTGCATTTAAAGCATAGGAAAAGAGGCAGAACGTTGACAATGATGCACTTGGCCAAAAAGTGTGTATGAGTTTTTCCAGAAAAAACGCATACGCACTTTTTGGCCAACCAAGCAAGCTTGCAAAGGAAATCTGCACTACAACGAAGTCTCACTTCCCCCCGGTCAAAAGGGCCATCTGAATAAAGTGTAAAATCCATAAAGGCAGGACAGGCCATGGAGAACTGGGAGCCTTGTTATGCTGATGGGCGGGATGTAAATTGCCAACAGCCACTCAGAAGAAGTGTATGGTGTTTCCTGAAACATCTAAAAAACAAAGCAACAGAGCCTAGCGCACTTCCACTTATGGTCCTATAGCTTAGGGAAATTAAAATCAAAAAGACACAGCCACCCCAAAGTTTGGGACGGCTCTGTTTACAAGAACCTCGTTTACGGTACAAGTTCAATTTCGCAGAAAGTGAAAAATGGATAAAGAAGTTGTGGTACTTACGTACAATGCAATATCACTCAGCAATGAAATCTATGTCATGAGGCCTGTAGCAGCATAATGAGTGGATTCAGGTATGATGATTCTAACTGAAATAAGTCACACAGAAAAAGAAACATCATAAGATATCACTAATACACGGAATGTAAACTTGGTTACACAGGAAGTGGATTACAAAACAGAACAGGGTCTCAAATTTAGAAAACCAACTTATGCTTGCTTAAGGGGAAAGGTGAGTTGGGGTGCTGCATAAAACCAGAGATTGAAATGAGCACAGATAAAGTTCCCTAAGCCAAATATGTAATAGACAAGAGCTACTCCTTGCTCAACGAAATGGACTCAACACCCCATATTAAACGCCTAAGAATGTACCTGACTAGTAAGTATCTTAAAACCTATGGATTGCTATGTCTCTGAAAGAGAATCAAGCGTGTGTACAGGGGCATAAACGCAGCAGTGATAGGATTGGAGAGGTTCGGTGAGCAAATGAAGACCCTTTGAAGTCATATTGCATAGTACCCATTCCACGGGTCTCAACTCTCCAGGTTTAAGGGATTCTTCGTTCAGCTAAATCAGGCATGTGGAACCCAGAGTATGATCAACTGTGTGATTGGGAGACGTGTTCCAATATGTCTCAGTTCTCGTCCCCTGGTACTCGGGTGCAACATTCCAGATGCTTTACTAACACTGTCCCGACTTGGAGAGTCAGTGCCTTTAACCTCCTGTTTGGCCCAGTTTGCAATTTCTGCGGAAGATGAACAGGAATAGGGAGAAACAATGAGGGACTAGCTGGAGGTGTCTGGACGGGCAAATTTAACTCTCATTTCCCACCAGGAAGAGGAATTAAGCAAAGGCTCAGCGTGCCGTGCCGGAACCAGATTAGGGCCTGAAGCAATCCTGCGGTGTTGCGGCCAGCTCACAAGAAAGCGAGTTGAAGAAAGGAGCTCAGGGGCACTGTAATTCACAAACCTGCAGAGTTATAAATGACAGCTATCGTCCAAAAATATACTGAAGTAAGGCTGCCAAGAGGACTTGAAAGTGGGGCAGAATTGCAGGAAACCGATTTCAGGAGGTAGACTGGAATTGCACTTAAAGCATAGGAAAAGAGGCAGAACGTCGACAATGATGCACTTGGCCAAAAAGGGCGTATGCATTTTTTCCTGATTATATTCAGGAAAAAACACATACGCCCTTTTTGGCCAACCAAGCAAGCTTGCAAAGGAAATCTGCACTGAAATGAAGTCTCACTTCCCCCTGGTCAAAAGGGCCATCTGAAAAAAGTGTAAAATCCAGAAAGGCAGGACAGGCCATGGAGTACTGGGAGCCTTGTTATGCTGATGGGCGGGATGTAAATTGCCAACAGCCACTCGGGAGAAGTGTATGGTGTTTCCTGAAACATCTAAAAAACAAAGCAACAGAGCCTAGAGCACTTCCACTTATGGTCCTATAGCTTAGGGAAATTAAAATCAAAAAGACACAGCCACCCCAAAATTTGGGACGGCTCTGTTTACAAGAACCTCATTTACGGTACAAGTTCAATTTTGCAGAAAGTGAAAAATGGATAAAGAAGTTTTGGTACTTACGTACAATGCAATATCACTCAGCAATGAAATCTATGTCATCAGGCCCATTGCAGCATAATGAGTGGATTCAGGTATGATGATTCTAACTGAAATAATTCACACAGAAAAAGAAATATCATAAGATATCACTAATACACGGAATGTAAACTTGACTACACAGGAACTAGATTACAAAAGAGAACAGGGTCTCAAATTTAGAAAACCAACTTATGCTTGCTTAAGGGGAAATGTGAGTTGGGGTGCTGCGTAAAACCAGAGATTGAAATGAGCACAGATAAAATTCCTTAAGCCAAATATGTAATAGACAAGAGCAACTCCTTGCTCAACGAAATGGACTCAACACCCCATATTAAACGCCTAAGAATGTACCTGATTAGTAAGTATCTTAAAACCTATGGATTGCTATGCCTCCGAAAGAGAATCAAGCGTGTGTACAGGGGCATAAACGCAGCAGTGATAGGATTGGAGAAGTTCGGTGAGCAAATGAAGACCCTTTGAAGTCATATTGCATGGTACCCATTCCACGAGTCTCAACTCTCAAGGTTTAAGGGATTCTTCCTTCAGCTGAAACATGCATGTGGAACCCAGAGTATGATCAACCATGTGATCGGGAGACGTGTTCAAATATGTCTCAGTTTTCGTCCCCTGGTACTCGGGTGCAACATTCCAGACGCTTTACTAACAATCTCCCGACTTGGAGAGTCAGTGCCTTTAACCTCCTGTTTGTCCCAGTTTGCAATTTCTGCGGAAGATGAACAGGAATAGGGAGGACCAATGAGAGACTAGCTGGAGGTGTCTGGACGGGCAAATTTAACTCTCATTTCCCACCAGGAAGAGGAATTAACCAAAGGCTCAGCGTGCCGTGCCAGAACCACATTAGGGCCTGAAGCAATCCTGCGGTGTTGCGGGCAGCTCACAAGAAAGAGAGTTGAAGAAAGGAGCTCAGGGGCACTGTAATTCACAAACCTGCAGAGTTATAAATGACAGCTATCGTCCAAAAATATAGTGAAGTAAGGCTGCCAAGAGGACTTGAAAGCGGGGCAGAATTGCAGGAAACCAATTTCCCGAGGTAGACTGGAATTGCATTTAAAGCATAGGAAAAGAGGAAGAACGTCCAAAATGATGCACTTGGCCAAAAATGTCGTATGCGTTTTTTCCTGAATATATTCAGGAAAAAACGCATACACCATTTTTGGCCAACCAAGCAAGCTTGCAAAAGAAATCTGCACTACAATGAAGTCTCACTTCCCCCGGTCAGAAGGGCCATCTGAAAAAAGTGTAAAATCCAGAAAGGCAGGACAGGCCGTGGAGAACTGGGAGCCTTGTTGTGCTGATCGGCGGGATGTAAATTGCCAACAGCCACTGGGGAGAAGTGTATGGTGTTTCCTGAAACATCTGAAAAACAAAGCAACGGAGCCTAGGGCACTTCCACTTATGGTCCTATAGCTTAGGGAAATTAAAATCAAAAAGACACAGCCACCCCAAAGTTTGGGACGGCTCTGTTTACAAGAACCTTGTTTATGGTACAAGTTCAATATCGCAGAAAGTGAAAAATGGATAAAGAAGTTGTGGTACTTACGTACAATGCAATATCACTCAGCAATGAAATCTATGTCATCAGGCCCGTAGGAGCATAGTGAGTGGATTCAGGTATGACGATTCTAACTGAAATAAGTCACACAGAAAAAGAAACATCATAAGATATCACTAATACATGGAATGTAAACTTGGCTACACAGAAACTGAATTACAAAACAGAACAGGGTCTCAAATGAAGAAAACCAACTTATGCTTGCTTAAGGGGAAAGGTGAGTTGGGGTGCTGCATAAAACCAGAGATTGAAATGAGCACAGATAAAGTTCCTTAAGCCAAATATGTAACAGAGAAGAGCTACTCCTTGCTCAACGAAATGGACTCAACACCCCATATTAAACGCCTAAGAATGTACCTGACTAGTAAGTATCTTAATCCCTATGGATTGCTATGTCTCCGAAAGAGAATCAAGCGTGTGTACAGTTGCATAAACGCAGCAGTGATAGGATTGGAGAGGTTCGGTGAGCAAATGAAGACCCTTTGAAGTCATATTGCATGGTACCCATTCCACGTGTCTCAACTCTCCAGGTTTAAGGGATTCTTCCTTCAGCTACATCATGCATGTGGAACCCAGAGTATGATCAACCATGTGATCGGGAGACGTGTTACAATATGTCTCAGTTCTCGTCCCCTGGTACTCGGGTGCAACATTCCAGACGCTTTACTAACACTCTCCCGACTTGGAGAGTCAGTGCCTTTAAACTCCTGTTTGGCCCAGTTTGCAATTTCTGCGGAAGATGAACAGGAATAGGGAGAACCAATGAGAGACTAGCTGGAGGTGTCTGGACGGGCAAATTTAACTCTCATTTCCCACCAGGGAGAGGAATTATCCAAAGGCTCAGCGTGCCGTGCCAGAACAAGATTAGGGCCTGAAGCAATCCTGCGGTGTTGTGGCCAGCTCACAAGAAAGCGAGTTGAAGAAAGGAGCTCAGGGGCACTGTAATTCACAAACCTGCAGAGTTATAAATGACAGCTATCGTCCAAAAATATACTGAAGTAAGGCTGCCAAGAGGACTTGAAAGCGGGGCAGAATTGCAGGAAACCGATTTCAGGAGGTAGACTGGAATTGCATTTAAAGCATCGGAAAAGAGGCAGAACGTCGACAATGATGCACTTGGCCAAAAACGGCGTATGCATTTTTTCCTGAATATATTCAGGAAAAAACGCATATGCTCTTTTTGTGCAACCAAGCAAGCTTGCAAAGGAAATCTGCACTACAATGAAGACTCACATCCCCCCGGTCAAAAGGGCCATCTGAAAAAAGTGTAAAATCCAGAAAGGCAGGACAGGCCATGGAGATCTGGGAGCCTTGTTATGCTGATGGGCGGGATGTAACTTGCCAACAGCCACTCGGGAGAAGTGTATGGTGTTTCCTGAAACATCTAAAAAACAAAGCAACAGAGCCTAGGGCACTTCCACTTATGGTCCTATAGCTTAGGGAAATTAAAATCAAAAAGACACAGCCACCCCAAAGTTTGGGACAGCTCTTTTTAGAAGAACCTCGTTTATGGTACAAGTTCAATATCGCAGAAAGCGAAAAATGGATAAAGAAGTTGTGGTACTTACGTACAATGCAATATCACTCAGCAATGAAATCTATGTCATCAGGCCCGTAGCAGCATAATGAGTGGATTCAGGTATGATGATTCTAACTGAAATAAGTCACACAGAAAAAGAAACATCATAAGATATCACTAATACACGGAATGTAAACTTGGCTACACAGGAACTGGATTACAAAAGAGAACAGGTTCTCAAATTTAGAAAACCAACTTATGCTTGCTTAAGGGGAAAGGTGAGTTGGGGTGCTGCATAAAACCAGAGATTGAAATGAGCACAGATAAAGTTCCTTAAGCCAAATATGTTATAGACAAGAGCTACTCCTTGTTCAGCGAAATGGACTCAACACCCCATATTAAACGCCTAATAATGTACCTGACTAGTAAGTATCTTAAAACCTATTGATTGCTATGTCTCCGAAAGAGAATCAAGCGTGAGTACAGGGGAATAAATGCAGCAGTGACAGGATTGGAGAGGTTTGGTCTGCAAATGAAGACCCTTTGAAGTCATATTGCATGGTACCCATTCCACGGGTCTCAACTCTCCAGGTTTAAGGGATTCTTCCTTCAGCTAAAACATGCATGTGGAACCCAGAGTATGATCAACCGTGTGATCGGGAGACATGTTCAAATATCTCTCAGTTCTCGTCCCCTGGTACTCGGGTGCAACATTCCAGATGCTTTACTAACACTCTCCCGACTTGGAGAGTCAGTGCCTTTAACCTCCTGTTTGGCTCAGTTTGCAATTTCTGCGGAAGATGAACAGGAATAGGGAGAACCAATGAGAGACTAGCTGGAGGTGTCTGGAAGGGCAAATTTAACTCTCATTTCCCACCAGGAAGAGGAATTAACCAAAGGCTCAGCATGCTGTTCCAGAACAAGATTAGGGCCTGAAGCAATCCTGCGGTGTTGCGGCCAGCTCACAAGAAAGTGAGTTGAAGAAAGGAGCTCAGGGGCACTGTAATTCATAAACTTGCACAGTTATAAATGACAGCTATCGTCCAAAAATATACTGAAGGAAGGCTGCCAAGAGGACTTGAAAGCGGGGCAGAATTACAGGAAACCGATTTCAGGAGGTAGAATGGAATTGCATTTAAAGCATAGGAAAAGAGGCAGAACGTTGACAATGATGCACTTGGCCAAAAAGTGTGTATGAGTTTTTTCCAGAAAAAACGCATACGCACTTTTTGGCCAACCAAGCAAGCTTGCAAAGGAAATCTGCACTACAACGAAGTCTCACTTCCCCCCGGTCAAAAGGGCCATCTGAATAAAGTGTAAAATCCATAAAGGCAGGACAGGCCATGGAGAACTGGGAGCCTTGTTATGCTGATGGGCGGGATGTAAATTGCCAACAGCCACTCAGAAGAAGTGTATGGTGTTTCCTGAAACATCTAAAAAACAAAGCAACAGAGCCTAGCGCACTTCCACTTATGGTCCTATAGCTTAGGGAAATTAAAATCAAAAAGACACAGCCACCCCAAAGTTTGGGACGGCTCTGTTTACAAGAACCTCGTTTACGGTACAAGTTCAATTTCGCAGAAAGTGAAAAATGGATAAAGAAGTTGTGGTACTTACGTACAATGCAATATCACTCAGCAATGAAATCTATGTCATGAGGCCTGTAGCAGCATAATGAGTGGATTCAGGTATGATGATTCTAACTGAAATAAGTCACACAGAAAAAGAAACATCATAAGATATCACTAATACACGGAATGTAAACTTGGTTACACAGGAAGTGGATTACAAAACAGAACAGGGTCTCAAATTTAGAAAACCAACTTATGCTTGCTTAAGGGGAAAGGTGAGTTGGGGTGCTGCATAAAACCAGAGATTGAAATGAGCACAGATAAAGTTCCCTAAGCCAAATATGTAATAGACAAGAGCTACTCCTTGCTCAACGAAATGGACTCAACACCCCATATTAAACGCCTAAGAATGTACCTGACTAGTAAGTATCTTAAAACCTATGGATTGCTATGTCTCTGAAAGAGAATCAAGCGTGTGTACAGGGGCATAAACGCAGCAGTGATAGGATTGGAGAGGTTCGGTGAGCAAATGAAGACCCTTTGAAGTCATATTGCATAGTACCCATTCCACGGGTCTCAACTCTCCAGGTTTAAGGGATTCTTCGTTCAGCTAAATCAGGCATGTGGAACCCAGAGTATGATCAACTGTGTGATTGGGAGACGTGTTCCAATATGTCTCAGTTCTCGTCCCCTGGTACTCGGGTGCAACATTCCAGATGCTTTACTAACACTGTCCCGACTTGGAGAGTCAGTGCCTTTAACCTCCTGTTTGGCCCAGTTTGCAATTTCTGCGGAAGATGAACAGGAATAGGGAGAAACAATGAGGGACTAGCTGGAGGTGTCTGGACGGGCAAATTTAACTCTCATTTCCCACCAGGAAGAGGAATTAAGCAAAGGCTCAGCGTGCCGTGCCGGAACCAGATTAGGGCCTGAAGCAATCCTGCGGTGTTGCGGCCAGCTCACAAGAAAGCGAGTTGAAGAAAGGAGCTCAGGGGCACTGTAATTCACAAACCTGCAGAGTTATAAATGACAGCTATCGTCCAAAAATATACTGAAGTAAGGCTGCCAAGAGGACTTGAAAGTGGGGCAGAATTGCAGGAAACCGATTTCAGGAGGTAGACTGGAATTGCACTTAAAGCATAGGAAAAGAGGCAGAACGTCGACAATGATGCACTTGGCCAAAAAGGGCGTATGCATTTTTTCCTGATTATATTCAGGAAAAAACACATACGCCCTTTTTGGCCAACCAAGCAAGCTTGCAAAGGAAATCTGCACTGAAATGAAGTCTCACTTCCCCCTGGTCAAAAGGGCCATCTGAAAAAAGTGTAAAATCCAGAAAGGCAGGACAGGCCATGGAGTACTGGGAGCCTTGTTATGCTGATGGGCGGGATGTAAATTGCCAACAGCCACTCGGGAGAAGTGTATGGTGTTTCCTGAAACATCTAAAAAACAAAGCAACAGAGCCTAGAGCACTTCCACTTATGGTCCTATAGCTTAGGGAAATTAAAATCAAAAAGACACAGCCACCCCAAAGTTTGGGACGGCTCTGTTTACAAGAACCTTGTTTATGGTACAAGTTCAATATCGCAGAAAGTGAAAAATGGATAAAGAAGTTGTGGTACTTACGTACAATGCAATATCACTCAGCAATGAAATCTATGTCATCAGGCCCGTAGGAGCATAGTGAGTGGATTCAGGTATGACGATTCTAACTGAAATAAGTCACACAGAAAAAGAAACATCATAAGATATCACTAATACATGGAATGTAAACTTGGCTACACAGAAACTGAATTACAAAACAGAACAGGGTCTCAAATGAAGAAAACCAACTTATGCTTGCTTAAGGGGAAAGGTGAGTTGGGGTGCTGCATAAAACCAGAGATTGAAATGAGCACAGATAAAGTTCCTTAAGCCAAATATGTAACAGAGAAGAGCTACTCCTTGCTCAACGAAATGGACTCAACACCCCATATTAAACGCCTAAGAATGTACCTGACTAGTAAGTATCTTAATCCCTATGGATTGCTATGTCTCCGAAAGAGAATCAAGCGTGTGTACAGTTGCATAAACGCAGCAGTGATAGGATTGGAGAGGTTCGGTGAGCAAATGAAGACCCTTTGAAGTCATATTGCATGGTACCCATTCCACGTGTCTCAACTCTCCAGGTTTAAGGGATTCTTCCTTCAGCTACATCATGCATGTGGAACCCAGAGTATGATCAACCATGTGATCGGGAGACGTGTTACAATATGTCTCAGTTCTCGTCCCCTGGTACTCGGGTGCAACATTCCAGACGCTTTACTAACACTCTCCCGACTTGGAGAGTCAGTGCCTTTAAACTCCTGTTTGGCCCAGTTTGCAATTTCTGCGGAAGATGAACAGGAATAGGGAGAACCAATGAGAGACTAGCTGGAGGTGTCTGGACGGGCAAATTTAACTCTCATTTCCCACCAGGGAGAGGAATTATCCAAAGGCTCAGCGTGCCGTGCCAGAACAAGATTAGGGCCTGAAGCAATCCTGCGGTGTTGTGGCCAGCTCACAAGAAAGCGAGTTGAAGAAAGGAGCTCAGGGGCACTGTAATTCACAAACCTGCAGAGTTATAAATGACAGCTATCGTCCAAAAATATACTGAAGTAAGGCTGCCAAGAGGACTTGAAAGCGGGGCAGAATTGCAGGAAACCGATTTCAGGAGGTAGACTGGAATTGCATTTAAAGCATCGGAAAAGAGGCAGAACGTCGACAATGATGCACTTGGCCAAAAACGGCGTATGCATTTTTTCCTGAATATATTCAGGAAAAAACGCATATGCTCTTTTTGTGCAACCAAGCAAGCTTGCAAAGGAAATCTGCACTACAATGAAGACTCACATCCCCCCGGTCAAAAGGGCCATCTGAAAAAAGTGTAAAATCCAGAAAGGCAGGACAGGCCATGGAGATCTGGGAGCCTTGTTATGCTGATGGGCGGGATGTAACTTGCCAACAGCCACTCGGGAGAAGTGTATGGTGTTTCCTGAAACATCTAAAAAACAAAGCAACAGAGCCTAGGGCACTTCCACTTATGGTCCTATAGCTTAGGGAAATTAAAATCAAAAAGACACAGCCACCCCAAAGTTTGGGACAGCTCTTTTTAGAAGAACCTCGTTTATGGTACAAGTTCAATATCGCAGAAAGCGAAAAATGGATAAAGAAGTTGTGGTACTTACGTACAATGCAATATCACTCAGCAATGAAATCTATGTCATCAGGCCCGTAGCAGCATAATGAGTGGATTCAGGTATGATGATTCTAACTGAAATAAGTCACACAGAAAAAGAAACATCATAAGATATCACTAATACACGGAATGTAAACTTGGCTACACAGGAACTGGATTACAAAAGAGAACAGGTTCTCAAATTTAGAAAACCAACTTATGCTTGCTTAAGGGGAAAGGTGAGTTGGGGTGCTGCATAAAACCAGAGATTGAAATGAGCACAGATAAAGTTCCTTAAGCCAAATATGTTATAGACAAGAGCTACTCCTTGTTCAGCGAAATGGACTCAACACCCCATATTAAACGCCTAATAATGTACCTGACTAGTAAGTATCTTAAAACCTATTGATTGCTATGTCTCCGAAAGAGAATCAAGCGTGAGTACAGGGGAATAAATGCAGCAGTGACAGGATTGGAGAGGTTTGGTCTGCAAATGAAGACCCTTTGAAGTCATATTGCATGGTACCCATTCCACGGGTCTCAACTCTCCAGGTTTAAGGGATTCTTCCTTCAGCTAAATCATGCATGTGGAACCCAGAGTATGATCAACCGTGTGATCGGGAGACATGTTCAAATATCTCTCAGTTCTCGTCCCCTGGTACTCGGGTGCAACATTCCAGATGCTTTACTAACACTCTCCCGACTTGGAGAGTCAGTGCCTTTAACCTCCTGTTTGGCTCAGTTTGCAATTTCTGCGGAAGATGAACAGGAATAGGGAGAACCAATGAGAGACTAGCTGGAGGTGTCTGGAAGGGCAAATTTAACTCTCATTTCCCACCAGGAAGAGGAATTAACCAAAGGCTCAGCATGCTGTTCCAGAACAAGATTAGGGCCTGAAGCAATCCTGCGGTGTTGCGGCCAGCTCACAAGAAAGTGAGTTGAAGAAAGGAGCTCAGGGGCACTGTAATTCATAAACTTGCACAGTTATAAATGACAGCTATCGTCCAAAAATATACTGAAGGAAGGCTGCCAAGAGGACTTGAAAGCGGGGCAGAATTACAGGAAACCGATTTCAGGAGGTAGAATGGAATTGCATTTAAAGCATAGGAAAAGAGGCAGAACGTTGACAATGATGCACTTGGCCAAAAAGTGTGTATGAGTTTTTTCCAGAAAAAACGCATACGCACTTTTTGGCCAACCAAGCAAGCTTGCAAAGGAAATCTGCACTACAACGAAGTCTCACTTCCCCCTGGTCAAAAGGGCCATCTGAAAAAAGTGTAAAATCCAGAAAGGCAGGACAGGCCATGGAGTACTGGGAGCCTTGTTATGCTGATGGGCGGGATGTAAATTGCCAATAGCCACTCGGGAGAAGTGTATGGTGTTTCCTGAAACATCTAAAAAACAAAGCAACAGAGCCTAGAGCACTTCCACTTATGGTCCTATAGCTTAGGGAAATTAAAATCAAAAAGACACAGCCACCCCAAAATTTGGGACGGCTCTGTTTACAAGAACCTCATTTACGGTACAAGTTCAATTTTGCAGAAAGTGAAAAATGGATAAAGAAGTTTTGGTACTTACGTACAATGCAATATCACTCAGCAATGAAATCTATGTCATCAGGCCCATGGCAGCATAATGAGTGGATTCAGGTATGATGATTCTAACTGAAATAATTCACACAGAAAAAGAAATATCATAAGATATCACTAATACACGGAATGTAAACTTGACTACACAGGAACTAGATTACAAAAGAGAACAGGGTCTCAAATTTAGAAAACCAACTTATGCTTGCTTAAGGGGAAATGTGAGTTGGGGTGCTGCGTAAAACCAGAGATTGAAATGAGCACAGATAAAATTCCTTAAGCCAAATATGTAATAGACAAGAGCAACTCCTTGCTCAACGAAATGGACTCAACACCCCATATTAAACGCCTAAGAATGTACCTGATTAGTAAGTATCTTAAAACCTATGGATTGCTATGCCTCCGAAAGAGAATCAAGCGTGTGTACAGGGGCATAAACGCAGCAGTGATAGGATTGGAGAAGTTCGGTGAGCAAATGAAGACCCTTTGAAGTCATATTGCATGGTACCCATTCCACGAGTCTCAACTCTCAAGGTTTAAGGGATTCTTCCTTCAGCTGAAACATGCATGTGGAACCCAGAGTATGATCAACCGTGTGATCGGGAGACGTGTTCAAATATGTCTCAGTTTTCGTCCCCTGGTACTCGGGTGCAACATTCCAGACGCTTTACTAACAATCTCCCGACTTGGAGAGTCAGTGCCTTTAACCTCCTGTTTGGCCCAGTTTGCAATTTCTGCGGAAGATGAACAGGAATAGGGAGGACCAATGAGAGACTAGCTGGAGGTGTCTGGACGGGCAAATTTAACTCTCATTTCCCACCAGGAAGAGGAATTAACCAAAGGCTCAGCGTGCCGTGCCAGAACCACATTAGGGCCTGAAGCAATCCTGCGGTGTTGCGGGCAGCTCACAAGAAAGAGAGTTGAAGAAAGGAGCTCAGGGGCACTGTAATTCACAAACCTGCAGAGTTATAAATGACAGCTATCGTCCAAAAATATAGTGAAGTAAGGCTGCCAAGAGGACTTGAAAGCGGGGCAGAATTGCAGGAAACCAATTTCCCGAGGTAGACTGGAATTGCATTTAAAGCATAGGAAAAGAGGAAGAACGTCCAAAATGATGCACTTGGCCAAAAATGTCGTATGCGTTTTTTCCTGAATATATTCAGGAAAAAACGCATACACCATTTTTGGCCAACCAAGCAAGCTTGCAAAAGAAATCTGCACTACAATGAAGTCTCACTTCCCCCGGTCAGAAGGGCCATCTGAAAAAAGTGTAAAATCCAGAAAGGCAGGACAGTCCATGGAGAACTGGGAGCCTTGTTATGCTGATGGGCAGGATGTAAATTGCCAACAGCCACTGGGGAGAAGTGTATGGTGTTTCCTGAAACATCTAAAAAACAAAGCAACAGAGCCTAGGGCACTTCCACTTATGGTCCTATAGCTTAGGGAAATTAAAATCAAAAAGACACAGCCACCCCAAAGTTTGGGACGGCTCTGTTTACAAGAACCTTGTTTATGGTACAAGTTCAATTTTGCAGAAAGTGAAAAATGGATAAAGAAGTTGTGGTACTTACGTACAATGCAATATCACTCAGCAATGAAATCTATGTCATCAGGCCCGTAGGAGCATAGTGAGTGGATTCAGGTATGACGATTCTAACTGAAATAAGTCACACAGAAAAAGAAACATCATAAGATATCACTAATACATGGAATGTAAACTTGGCTACACAGAAACTGAATTACAAAACAGAACAGGGTCTCAAATGAAGAAAACCAACTTATGCTTGCTTAAGGGGAAAGGTGAGTTGGGGTGCTGCATAAAACCAGAGATTGAAATGAGCACAGATAAAGTTCCTTAAGCCAAATATGTAACAGAGAAGAGCTACTCCTTGCTCAACGAAATGGACTCAACACCCCATATTAAACGCCTAAGAATGTACCTGACTAGTAAGTATCTTAATCCCTATGGATTGCTATGTCTCCGAAAGAGAATCAAGCGTGTGTACAGTTGCATAAACGCAGCAGTGATAGGATTGGAGAGGTTCGGTGAGCAAATGAAGACCCTTTGAAGTCATATTGCATGGTACCCATTCCACGGGTCTCAAATCTCCAGGTTTAAGGGATTCTTCCTTCAGCTAAATCAGGCATGTGGAACCCAGAGTATGATCAACCGTGTGATCGGGAGACTTGTTCCAATATGTCTCAGTTCTCGTCCCCTGGTACTCGGGTGCAACATTCCAGACGCTTTACTAACACTCTCCCGACTTGGAGAGTCAGTGCCTTTAACCTCCTGTTTGGCCCAGTTTGCAATTTCTGTGGAAGATGAACAGGAATAGGGAGAACCAATGAGAGACTAGCTGGAGGTGTCTGGACGGGCAAATTTAACTCTCATTTCCCACCAGGAAGAGGAATTAACCAAAGGCTCAGCGTGCCGTGCCGGAACCAGATTAGGGCATGAAGCAATCCTGCGGTGTTGCGGCCAGCTCACAAGAAAGCGAGTTGAAGAAAGGAGCTCAAGGGCACTGTAATTCACAAACCTGCAGAGTTATAAATGACAGCTATCGTCCAAAAATATACTGAAGTAAGGCTGCCAAGAGGACTTGAAAGCGGGGCAGAATTGCAGGAAACCGATTTCAGGAGGTAGAGTGGAATTTCATTTAAAGCATAGGAAAAGAGGCAGAACATCGACAATGATGCACTTGGCCAAAAAGGGCGTATGCGTTTTTTCCTGAATATATTCAGGAAAAAACGCATACGCCCTTTTTGGCCAACCAATCAAGCTTGCAAAGGAAATCTGCACTACAATGTAGTCTCACTTCCCCCCGGTAAAAAGGGCCATCTGAAAAAAGTGTAAAACCCAGAAAGGCAGGACAGGCCATGGAGAACTGGGAGCCTTGTTATGCTGATGGGCGGGATGTAAATTGCCAACAGCCGCTTGGGAGAAGCGTATGGTGTTTCCTGAAACATCTAAGAAAAAAAGCAACAGAGCCTAGGGCACTTCCACTTATGGTCCTACAGCTTAGGGAAATTAAAATCAAAGACACAGCCACCCCAATGTTTGGGACGGCTCTGTTTACAAGAACCTCGTTTACGGGACAAGTTCAATATCGCAGAAAGTGAAAAATGGATAAAGAAGTTTTGGTACTTACGTACAATGCAATATCACTCAGCAATGAAATCTATGTCATCAGGCCTGTAGCAGCATAATGAGTGGATTCAGGTATGATGATTCTAACTGAAATAAGTCACAAGAAAAAGAAACATCATAAGATATCACTAATACATGGAATGTAAAGTTGGCTACACAGAAACTGAATTACAAAACAGAACAGGGTCTCAAATTTAGAAAACCATCTTATGCTTGCTTAAGGGGAAAGGTGAGTTGGGGTGCTGCATAAAACCAGAGATTGAAATGAGCACAGATAAAGTTCCTTAAGCCAAATATGGAATAGACAAGAGCTACTCCTTGCTCAACGAAATGGACTCAACACCCCATATTAAACGCCTAAGAATGTACCTGACTAGTAAGTATATTAAAAGCTAGGGATTGCTATGTCTCCGAAAGAGAATCAAGCATGTGTACAGGGGCATAAACCCAGCAGTGATAGGATTGGACAGGTTCGGTGAGCAAATGAAGACCCTTTGAAGTCATATTGCATGGTACCCATTCCACGGGTCTCAACTCTCCAGTTTTAAGGGATTCTTCCTTCAGCTAAATCATGCATGTGGAACCCAGAGTATGATCAACAATGTGATCGGGAGACGTGTTCAAATATGTCTCAGTTCTCGTCCCCTGGTACTCGGGTGCAACCTTCCAGATGCTTTACTAACACTCTCCCGACTTGGAGAGTCAGTGCCTTTAACCTCCTGTTTGGCCCAGTTTGCAATTTCTGCGGAAGATGAACAGGAATAGGGAGGACCAATGAGAGACTAGCTGGAGGTGTCTGGACGGGCAAAGTTAACTCTCATTTCCCACCAGGAAGAGGAATTAACCAAAGGCTCAGCGTGCCGTGCCGGAACCACATTAGGGCCTGAAGCAATCCTGCAGTGTTGCGGCCAGCTCACAAGAAAGCGAGTTGAAGAAAGGAGCTCAGGGGCACTGTAATTCACAAACCTGCAGAGTTATAAATGACAGCTATCGTCCAAAAATATACTGAAGTAAGGCTGCCAAGAGGACTTGAAAGCGGGGCAGAATTGCAGGAAACCGATTTCAAGAGGTAGACTGGAATTGCATTTAAAGCATAGGATAAGAGGCAGAATGTCGACAATGATGCACTTGGCCAAAAAGGGCGTATGCGTTTTTTCCTGAATATATTCAGGAAAAAACGCATACGACCTTTTTGGCCAACCAAGCAAGCTTGCAAAGGAAATCTGCACTACAATGAAGTCTCACTTCCCCCCGGTAAAAAGGGCCATCTGAAAAAAGTGTAAAATCCAGAAAGGCAGGACAGGCCATGGAGAACTGGGAGCCTTGTTATGCTGATGGGCGGGATGTAAATTGCCAACAGCCGCTTGGGAGAAGTGTATGGTGTTTCCTGAAACATCTAAGAAACAAAGCAACAGAGCCTAGGGCACTTCCACTTGTGGTCCTACAGCTTAGGGAAATTAAAATCAAAAAGACACAACCACCCCAATGTTTGGGACGGCTCTGTTTACAAGAACCTCGTTTACGGTACAAGTTCAATATCGCATGAAGCGAAAAATGGATAAAGAAGTTGTGGTACTTACGTACAATGCAATATCACTCAGCAATGAAATCTATGTCATCAGGCACATCGCAGCATAATGAGTGGTTTCAGGTATGATGATTCTAACTGAAATAAGTCACACAGAAAAAGAAACATCATAAGATATCACTAATACACGGAATGTAAACTTGGCTACACAGGAACTGGATTACAAAACAGAACAGGGTCTCAAATGTAGAAAACCAACTTATGCTTGTTTAAGGGGAAAGGTGAGTTGGGGTGCTGCATAAAACCAGAGATTGAAATGAGCACAGATAAAGTTCCTTAAGCCAAATATGTAATAGACAAGAGCTACTCCTTGCTCAACGAAATGGACTCAACACCCCATATTAAACGCCTAAGAATGTACCTGACTAGAAAGTATCTTAAAACCAATGGATTGCTATGCCTCTGAAAGAGAATCAAGCATGTGTACAGGGGCATAAACGCAGCAGTGATAGGATTGTAGAGGTTCGGTGAGCAAATGAAGACCCTTTGAAGTCATATTGCATGGTACCCATTCCACGGGTCTCAACTCTCCAGGTTTAAGGGATTCTTCCTTCAGCTAAAACATGCATGTGGAACCCAGAGTATGATCAACCGTGTGATCGGGAGACATGTTCAAATATCTCTCAGTTCTCGTCCCCTGGTACTCGGGTGCAACATTCCAGATGCTTTACTAACACTCTCCCGACTTGGAGAGTCAGTGCCTTTAACCTCCTGTTTGGCTCAGTTTGCAATTTCTGCGGAAGATGAACAGGAATAGGGAGAACCAATGAGAGACTAGCTGGAGGTGTCTGGAAGGGCAAATTTAACTCTCATTTCCCACCAGGAAGAGGAATTAACCAAAGGCTCAGCATGCTGTTCCAGAACAAGATTAGGGCCTGAAGCAATCCTGCGGTGTTGCGGCCAGCTCACAAGAAAGTGAGTTGAAGAAAGGAGCTCAGGGGCACTGTAATTCATAAACTTGCACAGTTATAAATGACAGCTATCGTCCAAAAATATACTGAAGGAAGGCTGCCAAGAGGACTTGAAAGCGGGGCAGAATTACAGGAAACCGATTTCAGGAGGTAGAATGGAATTGCATTTAAAGCATAGGAAAAGAGGCAGAACGTTGACAATGATGCACTTGGCCAAAAAGTGTGTATGAGTTTTTTCCAGAAAAAACGCATACGCACTTTTTGGCCAACCAAGCAAGCTTGCAAAGGAAATCTGCACTACAACGAAGTCTCACTTCCCCCCGGTCAAAAGGGCCATCTGAATAAAGTGTAAAATCCATAAAGGCAGGACAGGCCATGGAGAACTGGGAGCCTTGTTATGCTGATGGGCGGGATGTAAATTGCCAACAGCCACTCAGAAGAAGTGTATGGTGTTTCCTGAAACATCTAAAAAACAAAGCAACAGAGCCTAGCGCACTTCCACTTATGGTCCTATAGCTTAGGGAAATTAAAATCAAAAAGACACAGCCACCCCAAAGTTTGGGACGGCTCTGTTTACAAGAACCTCGTTTACGGTACAAGTTCAATTTCGCAGAAAGTGAAAAATGGATAAAGAAGTTGAGGTACTTACGTACAATGCAATATCACTCAGCAATGAAATCTATGTCATGAGGCCTGTAGCAGCATAATGAGTGGATTCAGGTATGATGATTCTAACTGAAATAAGTCACACAGAAACAGAAACATCATAAGATATCACTAATACACGGAATGTAAACTTGGTTACACAGGAAGTGGATTACAAAACAGAACAGGGTCTCAAATTTAGAAAACCAACTTATGCTTGCTTAAGGGGAAAGGTGAGTTGGGGTGCTGCATAAAACCAGAGATTGAAATGAGCACAGATAAAGTTCCCTAAGCCAAATATGTAATAGACAAGAGCTACTCCTTGCTCAACGAAATGGACTCAACACCCCATATTAAACGCCTAAGAATGTACCTGACTAGTAAGTATCTTAAAACCTATGGATTGCTATGTCTCTGAAAGAGAATCAAGCGTGTGTACAGGGGCATAAACGCAGCAGTGATAGGATTGGAGAGGTTCGGTGAGCAAATGAAGACCCTTTGAAGTCATATTGCATAGTACCCATTCCACGGGTCTCAACTCTCCAGGTTTAAGGGATTCTTCGTTCAGCTAAATCAGGCATGTGGAACCCAGAGTATGATCAACTGTGTGATTGGGAGACGTGTTCCAATATGTCTCAGTTCTCGTCCCCTGGTACTCGGGTGCAACATTCCAGATGCTTTACTAACACTGTCCCGACTTGGAGAGTCAGTGCCTTTAACCTCCTGTTTGGCCCAGTTTGAAATTTCTGCGGAAGATGAACAGGAATAGGGAGAAACAATGAGGGACTAGCTGGAGGTGTCTGGACGGGCAAATTTAACTCTCATTTCCCACCAGGAAGAGGAATTAAGCAAAGGCTCAGCGTGCCGTGCCGGAACCAGATTAGGGCCTGAAGCAATCCTGCGGTGTTGCGGCCAGCTCACAAGAAAGCGAGTTGAAGAAAGGAGCTCAGGGGCACTGTAATTCACAAACCTGCAGAGTTATAAATGACAGCTATCGTCCAAAAATATACTGAAGTAAGGCTGCCAAGAGGACTTGAAAGTGGGGCAGAATTGCAGGAAACCGATTTCAGGAGGTAGACTGGAATTGCACTTAAAGCATAGGAAAAGAGGCAGAACGTCGACAATGATGCACTTGGCCAAAAAGGGCGTATGCATTTTTTCCTGATTATATTCAGGAAAAAACACATACGCCCTTTTTGGCCAACCAAGCAAGCTTGCAAAGGAAATCTGCACTGAAATGAAGTCTCACTTCCCCCTGGTCAAAAGGGCCATCTGAAAAAAGTGTAAAATCCAGAAAGGCAGGACAGGCCATGGAGTACTGGGAGCCTTGTTATGCTGATGGGCGGGATGTAAATTGCCAACAGCCACTCGGGAGAAGTGTATGGTGTTTCCTGAAACATCTAAAAAACAAAGCAACAGAGCCTAGAGCACTTCCACTTATGGTCCTATAGCTTAGGGAAATTAAAATCAAAAAGACACAGCCACCCCAAAGTTTGGGACGGCTCTGTTTACAAGAACCTTGTTTATGGTACAAGTTCAATATCGCAGAAAGTGAAAAATGGATAAAGAAGTTGTGGTACTTACGTACAATGCAATATCACTCAGCAATGAAATCTATGTCATCAGGCCCGTAGGAGCATAGTGAGTGGATTCAGGTATGACGATTCTAACTGAAATAAGTCACACAGAAAAAGAAACATCATAAGATATCACTAATACATGGAATGTAAACTTGGCTACACAGAAACTGAATTACAAAACAGAACAGGGTCTCAAATGAAGAAAACCAACTTATGCTTGCTTAAGGGGAAAGGTGAGTTGGGGTGCTGCATAAAACCAGAGATTGAAATGAGCACAGATAAAGTTCCTTAAGCCAAATATGTAACAGAGAAGAGCTACTCCTTGCTCAACGAAATGGACTCAACACCCCATATTAAACGCCTAAGAATGTACCTGACTAGTAAGTATCTTAATCCCTATGGATTGCTATGTCTCCGAAAGAGAATCAAGCGTGTGTACAGTTGCATAAACGCAGCAGTGATAGGATTGGAGAGGTTCGGTGAGCAAATGAAGACCCTTTGAAGTCATATTGCATGGTACCCATTCCACGTGTCTCAACTCTCCAGGTTTAAGGGATTCTTCCTTCAGCTACATCATGCATGTGGAACCCAGAGTATGATCAACCATGTGATCGGGAGACGTGTTACAATATGTCTCAGTTCTCGTCCCCTGGTACTCGGGTGCAACATTCCAGACGCTTTACTAACACTCTCCCGACTTGGAGAGTCAGTGCCTTTAAACTCCTGTTTGGCCCAGTTTGCAATTTCTGCGGAAGATGAACAGGAATAGGGAGAACCAATGAGAGACTAGCTGGAGGTGTCTGGACGGGCAAATTTAACTCTCATTTCCCACCAGGGAGAGGAATTATCCAAAGGCTCAGCGTGCCGTGCCAGAACAAGATTAGGGCCTGAAGCAATCCTGCGGTGTTGTGGCCAGCTCACAAGAAAGCGAGTTGAAGAAAGGAGCTCAGGGGCACTGTAATTCACAAACCTGCAGAGTTATAAATGACAGCTATCGTCCAAAAATATACTGAAGTAAGGCTGCCAAGAGGACTTGAAAGCGGGGCAGAATTGCAGGAAACCGATTTCAGGAGGTAGACTGGAATTGCATTTAAAGCATCGGAAAAGAGGCAGAACGTCGACAATGATGCACTTGGCCAAAAACGGCGTATGCATTTTTTCCTGAATATATTCAGGAAAAAACGCATATGCTCTTTTTGTGCAACCAAGCAAGCTTGCAAAGGAAATCTGCACTACAATGAAGACTCACATCCCCCCGGTCAAAAGGGCCATCTGAAAAAAGTGTAAAATCCAGAAAGGCAGGACAGGCCATGGAGATCTGGGAGCCTTGTTATGCTGATGGGCGGGATGTAACTTGCCAACAGCCACTCGGGAGAAGTGTATGGTGTTTCCTGAAACATCTAAAAAACAAAGCAACAGAGCCTAGGGCACTTCCACTTATGGTCCTATAGCTTAGGGAAATTAAAATCAAAAAGACACAGCCACCCCAAAGTTTGGGACAGCTCTTTTTAGAAGAACCTCGTTTATGGTACAAGTTCAATATCGCAGAAAGCGAAAAATGGATAAAGAAGTTGTGGTACTTACGTACAATGCAATATCACTCAGCAATGAAATCTATGTCATCAGGCCCGTAGCAGCATAATGAGTGGATTCAGGTATGATGATTCTAACTGAAATAAGTCACACAGAAAAAGAAACATCATAAGATATCACTAATACACGGAATGTAAACTTGGCTACACAGGAACTGGATTACAAAAGAGAACAGGTTCTCAAATTTAGAAAACCAACTTATGCTTGCTTAAGGGGAAAGGTGAGTTGGGGTGCTGCATAAAACCAGAGATTGAAATGAGCACAGATAAAGTTCCTTAAGCCAAATATGTTATAGACAAGAGCTACTCCTTGTTCAGCGAAATGGACTCAACACCCCATATTAAACGCCTAATAATGTACCTGACTAGTAAGTATCTTAAAACCTATTGATTGCTATGTCTCCGAAAGAGAATCAAGCGTGAGTACAGGGGAATAAATGCAGCAGTGACAGGATTGGAGAGGTTTGGTCTGCAAATGAAGACCCTTTGAAGTCATATTGCATGGTACCCATTCCACGGGTCTCAACTCTCCAGGTTTAAGGGATTCTTCCTTCAGCTAAAACATGCATGTGGAACCCAGAGTATGATCAACCGTGTGATCGGGAGACATGTTCAAATATCTCTCAGTTCTCGTCCCCTGGTACTCGGGTGCAACATTCCAGATGCTTTACTAACACTCTCCCGACTTGGAGAGTCAGTGCCTTTAACCTCCTGTTTGGCTCAGTTTGCAATTTCTGCGGAAGATGAACAGGAATAGGGAGAACCAATGAGAGACTAGCTGGAGGTGTCTGGAAGGGCAAATTTAACTCTCATTTCCCACCAGGAAGAGGAATTAACCAAAGGCTCAGCATGCTGTTCCAGAACAAGATTAGGGCCTGAAGCAATCCTGCGGTGTTGCGGCCAGCTCACAAGAAAGTGAGTTGAAGAAAGGAGCTCAGGGGCACTGTAATTCATAAACTTGCACAGTTATAAATGACAGCTATCGTCCAAAAATATACTGAAGGAAGGCTGCCAAGAGGACTTGAAAGCGGGGCAGAATTACAGGAAACCGATTTCAGGAGGTAGAATGGAATTGCATTTAAAGCATAGGAAAAGAGGCAGAACGTTGACAATGATGCACTTGGCCAAAAAGTGTGTATGAGTTTTTTCCAGAAAAAACGCATACGCACTTTTTGGCCAACCAAGCAAGCTTGCAAAGGAAATCTGCACTACAACGAAGTCTCACTTCCCCCTGGTCAAAAGGGCCATCTGAAAAAAGTGTAAAATCCAGAAAGGCAGGACAGGCCATGGAGAACTGGGAGCCTTGTTATGCTGATGGGCGGGATGTAAATTGCCAACAGCCGCTTGGGAGAAGCGTATGGTGTTTCCTGAAACATCTAAGAAAAAAAGCAACAGAGCCTAGGGCACTTCCACTTATGGTCCTACAGCTTAGGGAAATTAAAATCAAAGACACAGCCACCCCAATGTTTGGGACGGCTCTGTTTACAAGAACCTCGTTTACGGGACAAGTTCAATATCGCAGAAAGTGAAAAATGGATAAAGAAGTTTTGGTACTTACGTACAATGCAATATCACTCAGCAATGAAATCTATGTCATCAGGCCTGTAGCAGCATAATGAGTGGATTCAGGTATGATGATTCTAACTGAAATAAGTCACAAGAAAAAGAAACATCATAAGATATCACTAATACATGGAATGTAAAGTTGGCTACACAGAAACTGAATTACAAAACAGAACAGGGTCTCAAATTTAGAAAACCATCTTATGCTTGCTTAAGGGGAAAGGTGAGTTGGGGTGCTGCATAAAACCAGAGATTGAAATGAGCACAGATAAAGTTCCTTAAGCCAAATATGGAATAGACAAGAGCTACTCCTTGCTCAACGAAATGGACTCAACACCCCATATTAAACGCCTAAGAATGTACCTGACTAGTAAGTATATTAAAAGCTAGGGATTGCTATGTCTCCGAAAGAGAATCAAGCATGTGTACAGGGGCATAAACGCAGCAGTGATAGGATTGTAGAGGTTCGGTGAGCAAATGAAGACCCTTTGAAGTCATATTGCATGGTACCCATTCCACGGGTCTCAACTCTCCAGGTTTAAGGGATTCTTCCTTCAGCTAAAACATGCATGTGGAACCCAGAGTATGATCAACCGTGTGATCAAGAGACATGTTCAAATATGTCTCAGTTTTCCTCCCCTGGTACTCGGGGGCAACATTCCAGATGCTTTACTAACACTCTCCCGACTTGGAGAGTCAGTGCCTTTAACCTCCTGTTTGGCTCAGTTTGCAATTTCTGCGGAAGATGAACAGGAATAGGGAGAACCAATGAGAGACTAGCTGGAGGTGTCTGGACGGGCAAATTTAACTCTCATTTCCCACCAGGAAGAAGAATTAACCAAAGGCTCAGCATGCAATCCCGGACCAGATTAGGGCCTGAAGCAATCCTGCAGTGTTGCGGCCAGCTCACAAGAAAGCGAGTTGAAGAAAGGAGCTCAGGGGCACTGTAATTCACAAACCTGCAGAGTTATAAATGACAGCTATCGTCCAAAAATCTACTAAAGTAAGGCTGCCAAGAGGACTTGAAAGCAGGGCAGAATTGCAGGAAACCGATTTCAGGAGGTAGCCTGGAATTGCATTTAAAGCATAGGAAAAGAGGCAGAACGTGCACAATGATGCACTTGGCCAAAAAGGGCGTATGCGTTTTTTCCTGAATATATTCAGAAAAAAACGCATACGCCCTTTTTGGCCAACCAAGCAAGCTTGCAAAGGAAATCTGCACTACAATGAAGTCTCACTTCCCCCGGGACAAAAGGGCCATCTGAAAAATGTGTAAAATCCAGAAAGGCAGGACAGGCCATGGAGAACTGGGAGCCTTGTTATGCTGTTGGGCGGGATGTAAATTGCCAACAGCCACTCGGGAGAAGTGTATGGTGTTTCCTGAAACATCTAATAAACAAAGCAACAGAGCCTAGGGCACTTCCACTTATGGTCCTATAGCTTAGGGAAATTAAAATCAAAAAGACACAGCCACCCCAATGTTTGGGACGGCTCTGTTTACAAGAACCTCGTTTACGGTACAAGTTCAGTATCACAGAAATTGAAAAATGGATAAAGAAGTTGTGGTACTTACGTAGAATGCAATATCACTCAGCAATGAAATCTATGTCATCAGGCCCGTAGCAGCATAATGAGTGGATTCAGGTATGATGATTCTAACTGAAATAAGTCACACAGAAAAAGAAACATCATAAGATATCACTAATACACGGAATGTAAACTTGGCTACACAGGAACTGGATTACAAAACAGAACAGGGTCTCAAATGTAGAAAACCAACTTATGGTTGCTTAAGGGGAATGTTGAGTTGAGGGGCTGCATAAAACCAGAGATTGAAATGAGCACAGATAAAGTTCCTTAAGCCAAATATGTAATAGACAAGAGCTACTCCTTGCTCAACGAAATGGACTCAACACCTCATATTAAACGTCTAAGAATGTACCTGACTAGTAAGTATCTTAAAAGCTATGGATTGCTATGTCTCCGAAAGAGAATCAAGCGTGTGTACAGGGGCACAAACCCAGCAGTGATAGGATTGTAGAGGTTCGGTGAGCAAATGAAGACCCTTTGATGTCATATTGCATGGTACCATTCCAAGGGTCTCAACTCTCCAGGTTTAAGGGATTCTTCCTTCAGCTAAATCATGCATGTGGATACCCAGAGTATGATCAACCGTGTGATCGGGAGATGTGTTCTAATATGTCGCAGTTTTCATCACCTGGTACTCGGGTGCAATATTCCAGATGCTTTACTAACACTCTCCTGACTTGGAGAGTCAGTGCCTTTAACCGCCTGTTTAGCCCTATTTGCAATTTCTGCGGAAGATGAACAGGAATAGGGAGAACCAATGAGAGACTAGCTGGAGGTGTCTGAACGGGCAAATTTAACTGTCATTTCCGACCAGGAAGAGGAATTAACCAAAGGCTCAGTGTGCCGTGCCGGAACCAGATTAGGGCCTGAAGCAATCCTGCGGTGTTGCGGCCAGCTCACAAGAAAGCGAGTTGAAGAAAGGAGCTCAGATGCACTGTAATTCACAAACCTGCAAGTTATAAATGACAGCTATCGTCCAAAAATATACTGAAGTAACGCTGCCAAGAGGACTTGAAAGCGGGGCAGAATTGTAGGAAACCGATTTCAGGAGGTAGACTGGATTTGCATTTAAAGCACAGGAAAAGAGGCAGAACGTCGACAATGATGCAGTTGGCCGAAAAGGGCGTATGGTTTTTTTCCTGAATATATTCAGGAAAAAAAGCAAACGCCCTTATTGGCCAACCAAGCAAGCTTACAAAGGAAATCTGCACTACAATGAAGTCTCACTTCCCCCCGGTCAAAAGGGCCATCTGGAAAAAGTGTAAAATCCAGAAAGGCAGGACAGGCCTTGGAGAACTGGGAGCCTTGTTATGCTGATGGGCGGGATGTAAATTGCCAACAGCCACTCGGGAGAAGTGTATGGTGTTTCCTGGAACATATAAAACAAAGCAACAGAGCCTAGGGCACTTCCAGTTATGGTCCTGTAGCTTAGGGATATTAAAATCAAAAAGACACAGCCACCCCAATGTTTGGGACGGCTCTGTTTACAAGAACCTCGTTTACGGTACAAGTTCAATATCACAGAAAGTGAAAAATGGATAAAGAAGTTGTGGTACTTACGTACAATGCAATATCACTCAACAATGAAATCTATGTCATCAGGCCCGTAGCAGCATAGAGTGGATTCAGGTATGATGATTCTAACTGAAATAAGTCACACAGAATAAGAAACATCATAAGATATCACTAATACACGGAATGTAAACTTGGCTACACAGGAACTGGATTACAAAACAGAACAGAGTCTCAAATTTAGAAAACCAACTTATGCTTGCTTAAGGGGAAAGGTGAGTTGGGGTGCTGCATAAAACCAGAGATTGAAATGAGCACAGATAAAGTTCCTTAAGCCAAATATGTAATAGACAAGAGCTACTCCTTGCTCAACGAAATGGACTCAACACCCCATATTAGACGCCTAAGTATGTACCTGACTAGTAAGTATCTTAAAAGCTATGGATTGCTATGTCTCCGAAAGAGAATCAAGTGTGTGTACAGGGGCATAAACGCAGCAGTGATAGGATTGGAGAGGTTCGGTGAGCAAATGAAGACCCTTTGAAGTCATATTGCATGGTACCCATTCCACGGGTCTCAACTCTCCAGGTTTAAGGGATTCTTCCTTCAGCTAAAACATGCATGTGGAACCCAGAGTATGATCAACCGTGTGATCGGGAGACGTGTTCCAATATGTCTCAGTTCTCGTCCCCTGGTACTCGGGTGCAACATTCCAGATGCTTTACTAACACTCTCCCGACATGGAGAGTCAGTGCCTTTAACCTCCTGTTTGGCCCAGTTTGCAAATTCCGCGGAAGATGAACAGGAATACGGAGAACCAATGAGAGACTAGCTGGAGGTGTCTGGACGAGCAAATTTATCTCTCATTTCCCACCAGGAAGAGGAATTAACCAAAGGCTCAGCGTGCCGTGCCGGAACCAGATTAGGGCCTGAAGCAATCCTGCGGTGTTGCGGCCAGCTCACAAGAAAGCGAGTTGAAGAAAGGAGCTCAGGGGCACTGTAATTCACAAACCTGCAGAGTTATAAATGACAGCTATCGTCCAAAAATATACTGAAGTAAGGCTGCCAAGAGGACTTGAAAGTGGGGTAGAATTGCAGGAAACCGATTTCAGGAGGTAGACTGGAATTGCACTTAAAGCATAGGAAAAGAGGCAGAACGTCGACAATGATGCACTTGGCCAAAAAGGGCGTATGCATTTTTTCCTGATTATATTCAGGAAAAAACACATACGCCCTTTTTGGCCAACCAAGCAAGCTTGCAAAGGAAATCTGCACTGAAATGAAGTCTCACTTCCCCCTGGTCAAAAGGGCCATCTGAAAAAAGTGTAAAATCCAGAAAGGCAGGACAGGCCATGGAGTACTGGGAGCCTTGTTATGCTGATGGGCGGGATGTAAATTGCCAACAGCCACTCGGGAGAAGTGTATGGTGTTTCCTGAAACATCTAAAAAACAAAGCAACAGAGCCTAGAGCACTTCCACTTATGGTCCTATAGCTTAGGGAAATTAAAATCAAAAAGACACAGCCACCCCAAAATTTGGGACGGCTCTGTTTACAAGAACCTCATTTACGGTACAAGTTCAATTTTGCAGAAAGTGAAAAATGGATAAAGAAGTTTTGGTACTTACGTACAATGCAATATCACTCAGCAATGAAATCTATGTCATCAGGCCCATGGCAGCATAATGAGTGGATTCAGGTATGATGATTCTAACTGAAATAATTCACACAGAAAAAGAAATATCATAAGATATCACTAATACACGGAATGTAAACTTGACTACACAGGAACTAGATTACAAAAGAGAACAGGGTCTCAAATTTAGAAAACCAACTTATGCTTGCTTAAGGGGAAATGTGAGTTGGGGTGCTGCGTAAAACCAGAGATTGAAATGAGCACAGATAAAATTCCTTAAGCCAAATATGTAATAGACAAGAGCAACTCCTTGCTCAACGAAATGGACTCAACACCCCATATTAAACGCCTAAGAATGTACCTGATTAGTAAGTATCTTAAAACCTATGGATTGCTATGCCTCCGAAAGAGAATCAAGCGTGTGTACAGGGGCATAAACGCAGCAGTGATAGGATTGGAGAAGTTCGGTGAGCAAATGAAGACCCTTTGAAGTCATATTGCATGGTACCCATTCCATGAGTCTCAACTCTCAAGGTTTAAGGGATTCTTCCTTCAGCTGAAACATGCATGTGGAACCCAGAGTATGATCCACCGTGTGATCGGGAGACGTGTTCAAATATGTCTCAGTTTTCGTCCCCTGGTACTCGGGTGCAACATTCCAGACGCTTTACTAACAATCTCCCGACTTGGAGAGTCAGTGCCTTTAACCTCCTGTTTGGCCCAGTTTGCAATTTCTGCGGAAGATGAACAGGAATAGGGAGGACCAATGAGAGACTAGCTGGAGGTGTCTGGACGGGCAAATTTAACTCTCATTTCCCACCAGGAAGAGGAATTAACCAAAGGCTCAGCGTGCCGTGCCAGAACCACATTAGGGCCTGAAGCAATCCTGCGGTGTTGCGGGCAGCTCACAAGAAAGAGAGTTGAAGAAAGGAGCTCAGGGGCACTGTAATTCACAAACCTGCAGAGTTATAAATGACAGCTATCGTCCAAAAATATACTGAAGTAAGGCTGCCAAGAGGACTTGAAAGCGGGGCAGAATTGCAGGAAACCAATTTCCCGAGGTAGACTGGAATTGCATTTAAAGCACAGGAAAAGAGGAAGAACGTCCAAAATGATGCACTTGGCCAAAAATGTCGTATGCGTTTTTTCCTGAATATATTCAGGAAAAAACGCATACAGCATTCTTGGCCAACCAAGCAAGCTTGCAAAAGAAATCTGCACTACAATGAAGTCTCACTTCCCCCGGTCAGAAGGGCCATCTGAAAAAAGTGTAAAATCCAGAAAGGCAGGACAGTCCATGGAGAACTGGGAGCCTTGTTATGCTGATGGGCAGGATGTAAATTGCCAACAGCCACTGGGGAGAAGTGTATGGTGTTTCCTGAAACATCTAAAAAACAAAGCAACAGAGCCTAGGGCACTTCCACTTATGGTCCTATAGCTTAGGGAAATTAAAATCAAAAAGACACAGCCACCCCAAAGTTTGGGACGGCTCTGTTTACAAGAACCTTGTTTATGGTACAAGTTCAATATCGCAGAAAGTGAAAAATGGATAAAGAAGTTGTGGTACTTACGTACAATGCAATATCACTCAGCAATGAAATCTATGTCATCAGGCCCGTAGGAGCATAGTGAGTGGATTCAGGTATGACGATTCTAACTGAAATAAGTCACACAGAAAAAGAAACATCATAAGATATCACTAATACATGGAATGTAAATTTGGCTACACAGAAACTGAATTACAAAACAGAACAGGGTCTCAAATGAAGAAAACCAACTTATGCTTGCTTAAGGGGAAAGGTGAGTTGGGGTGCTGCATAAAACCAGAGATTGAAATGAGCACAGATAAAGTTCCTTAAGCCAAATATGTAACAGAGAAGAGCTACTCCTTGCTCAACGAAATGGACTCAACACCCCATATTAAACGCCTAAGAATGTACCTGACTAGTAAGTATCTTAAAACCTATGGATCGCTATGTCTCCGAAAGAGAATCAAGCGTGTGTACAGTTGCATAAACGCAGCAGTGATAGGATTGGAGAGGTTCGGTGAGCAAATGAAGACCCTTTGAAGTCATATTGCATGGTACCCATTCCACGGGTCTCAACTCTCCAGGTTTAAGGGATTCTTCCTTCAGCTAAATCAGGCATGTGGAACCCAGAGTAAGATCAACCGTGTGATCGGGAGACTTGTTCCAATATGTCTCAGTTCTCGTCCCCTGGTACTCGGGTGCAACATTCCAGACGCTTTACTAACACTCTCCCGACTTGGAGAGTCAGTGCCTTTAACCTCCTGTTTGGCCCAGTTTGCAATTTCTGTGGAAGATGAACAGGAATAGGGAGAACCAATGAGAGACTAGCTGGAGGTGTCTGGACGGGCAAATTTAACTCTCATTTCCCACCAGGAAGAGGAATTAACCAAAGGCTCAGCGTGCCGTGCCGGAACCAGATTAGGGCATGAAGCAATCCTGCGGTGTTGCGGCCAGCTCACAAGAAAGCGAGTTGAAGAAAGGAGCTCAAGGGCACTGTAATTCACAAACCTGCAGAGTTATAAATGACAGCTATCGTCCAAAAATATACTGAAGTAAGGCTGCCAAGAGGACTTGAAAGCGGGGCAGAATTGCAGGAAACCGATTTCAGGAGGTAGAGTGGAATTTCATTTAAAGCATAGGAAAAGAGGCAGAACATCGACAATGATGCACTTGGCCAAAAAGGGCGTATGCGTTTTTTCCTGAATATATTCAGGAAAAAACGCATACGCCCTTTTTGGCCAACCAATCAAGCTTGCAAAGGAAATCTGCACTACAATGAAGTCTCACTTCCCCCCGGTAAAAAGGGCCATCTGAAAAAAGTGTAAAACCCAGAAAGGCAGGACAGGCCATGGAGAACTGGGAGCCTTGTTATGCTGATGGGCGGGATGTAAATTGCCAACAGCCGCTTGGGAGAAGCGTATGGTGTTTCCTGAAACATCTAAGAAAAAAAGCAACAGAGCCTAGGGCACTTCCACTTATGGTCCTACAGCTTAGGGAAATTAAAATCAAAGACACAGCCACCCCAATGTTTGGGACGGCTCTGTTTACAAGAACCTCGTTTACGGGACAAGTTCAATATCGCAGAAAGTGAAAAATGGATAAAGAAGTTTTGGTACTTACGTACAATGCAATATCACTCAGCAATGAAATCTATGTCATCAGGCCTGTAGCAGCATAATGAGTGGATTCAGGTATGATGATTCTAACTGAAATAAGTCACAAGAAAAAGAAACATCATAAGATATCACTAATACATGGAATGTAAAGTTGGCTACACAGAAACTGAATTACAAAACAGAACAGGGTCTCAAATTTAGAAAACCATCTTATGCTTGCTTAAGGGGAAAGGTGAGTTGGGGTGCTGCATAAAACCAGAGATTGAAATGAGCACAGATAAAGTTCCTTAAGCCAAATATGGAATAGACAAGAGCTACTCCTTGCTCAACGAAATGGACTCAACACTCCATATTAAACGCCTAAGAATGTACCTGACTAGTAAGTATATTAAAAGCTAGGGATTGCTATGTCTCCGAAAGAGAATCAAGCATGTGTACAGGGGCATAAACCCAGCAGTGATAGGATTGGACAGGTTCGGTGAGCAAATGAAGACCCTTTGAAGTCATATTGCATGGTACCCATTCCACGGGTCTCAACTCTCCAGTTTTAAGGGATTCTTCCTTCAGCTAAATCATGCATGTGGAACCCAGAGTATGATCAACAATGTGATCGGGAGACGTGTTCAAATATGTCTCAGTTCTCGTCCCCTGGTACTCGGGTGCAACCTTCCAGATGCTTTACTAACACTCTCCCGACTTGGAGAGTCAGTGCCTTTAACCTCCTGTTTGGCCCAGTTTGCAATTTCTGCGGAAGATGAACAGGAATAGGGAGGACCAATGAGAGACTAGCTGGAGGTGTCTGGACGGGCAAAGTTAACTCTCATTTCCCACCAGGAAGAGGAATTAACCAAAGGCTCAGCGTGCCGTGCCGGAACCACATTAGGGCCTGAAGCAATCCTGCAGTGTTGCGGCCAGCTCACAAGAAAGCGAGTTGAAGAAAGGAGCTCAGGGGCACTGTAATTCACAAACCTGCAGAGTTATAAATGACAGCTATCGTCCAAAAATATACTGAAGTAAGGCTGCCAAGAGGACTTGAAAGCGGGGCAGAATTGCAGGAAACCGATTTCAAGAGGTAGACTGGAATTGCATTTAAAGCATAGGATAAGAGGCAGAATGTCGACAATGATGCACTTGGCCAAAAAGGGCGTATGCGTTTTTTCCTGAATATATTCAGGAAAAAACGCATACGCCCTTTTTGGCCAACCAAGCAAGCTTGCAAAGGAAATCTGCACTACAATGAAGTCTCACTTCCCCCCGGTAAAAAGGGCCATCTGAAAAAAGTGTAAAATCCAGAAAGGCAGGACAGGCCATGGAGAACTGGGAGCCTTGTTATGCTGATGGGCGGGATGTAAATTGCCAACAGCCGCTTGGGAGAAGTGTATGGTGTTTCCTGAAACATCTAAGAAACAAAGCAACAGAGCCTAGGGCACTTCCACTTGTGGTCCTACAGCTTAGGGAAATTAAAATCAAAAAGACACAACCACCCCAATGTTTGGGACGGCTCTGTTTACAAGAACCTCGTTTACGGTACAAGTTCAATATCGCATGAAGCGAAAAATGGATAAAGAAGTTGTGGTACTTACGTACAATGCAATATCACTCAGCAATGAAATCTATGTCATCAGGCACATCGCAGCATAATGAGTGGTTTCAGGTATGATGATTCTAACTGAAATAAGTCACACAGAAAAAGAAACATCATAAGATATCACTAATACACGGAATGTAAACTTGGCTACACAGGAACTGGATTACAAAACAGAACAGGGTCTCAAATGTAGAAAACCAACTTATGCTTGTTTAAGGGGAAAGGTGAGTTGGGGTGCTGCATAAAACCAGAGATTGAAATGAGCACAGATAAAGTTCCTTAAGCCAAATATGTAATAGACAAGAGCTACTCCTTGCTCAACGAAATGGACTCAACACCCCATATTAAACGCCTAAGAATGTACCTGACTAGAAAGTATCTTAAAACCAATGGATTGCTATGCCTCTGAAAGAGAATCAAGCATGTGTACAGGGGCATAAACGCAGCAGTGATAGGATTGTAGAGGTTCGGTGAGCAAATGAAGACCCTTTGAAGTCATATTGCATGGTACCCATTCCACGGGTCTCAACTCTCCAGGTTTAAGGGATTCTTCCTTCAGCTAAAACATGCATGTGGAACCCAGAGTATGATCAACCGTGTGATCAAGAGACATGTTCAAATATGTCTCAGTTTTCCTCCCCTGGTACTCGGGGGCAACATTCCAGATGCTTTACTAACACTCTCCCGACTTGGAGAGTCAGTGCCTTTAACCTCCTGTTTGGCCCAGTTTGCAATTTCTGCGGAAGATGAACAGGAATAGGGAGAACCAATGAGAGACTAGCTGGAGGTGTCTGGACGGGCAAATTTAACTCTCATTTCCCACCAGGAAGAAGAATTAACCAAAGGCTCAGCATGCAATCCCGGACCAGATTAGGGCCTGAAGCAATCCTGCAGTGTTGCGGCCAGCTCACAAGAAAGCGAGTTGAAGAAAGGAGCTCAGGGGCACTGTAATTCACAAACCTGCAGAGTTATAAATGACAGCTATCGTCCAAAAATCTACTGAAGTAAGGCTGCCAAGAGGACTTGAAAGTGGGGCAGAATTGCAGGAAACCGATTTCAGGAGGTAGCCTGGAATTGCATTTAAAGCATAGGAAAAGAGGCAGAACGTGCACAATGATGCACTTGGCCAAAAAGGGCGTATGCGTTTTTTCCTGAATATATTCAGAAAAAAACGCATACGCCCTTTTTGGCCAACCAAGCAAGCTTGCAAAGGAAATCTGCACTACAATGAAGTCTCACTTCCCCCGGGACAAAAGGGCCATCTGAAAAATGTGTAAAATCCAGAAAGGCAGGAAAGGCCATGGAGAACTGGGAGCCTTGTTATGCTGTTGGGCGGGATGTAAATTGCCAACAGCCACTCGGGAGAAGTGTATGGTGTTTCCTGAAACATCTAATAAACAAAGCAACAGAGCCTAGGGCACTTCCACTTATGGTCCTATAGCTTAGGGAAATTAAAATCAAAAAGACACAGCCACCCCAATGTTTGGGACGGCTCTGTTTACAAGAACCTCGTTTACGGTACAAGTTCAGTATCACAGAAATTGAAAAATGGATAAAGAAGTTGTGGTACTTACGTAGAATGCAATATCACTCAGCAATGAAATCTATGTCATCAGGCCCGTAGCAGCATAATGAGTGGATTCAGGTATGATGATTCTAACTGAAATAAGTCACACAGAAAAAGAAACATCATAAGATATCACTAATACACGGAATGTAAACTTGGCTATACAGGAACTGGATTACAAAACAGAACAGGGTCTCAAATTTAGAAAACCAACTTATGGTTGCTTAAGGGGAATGTTGAGTTGAGGTGCTGCATAAAACCAGAGATTGAAATGAGCACAGATAAAGTTCCTTAAGCCAAATATGTAACAGAGAAGAGCTACTCCTTGCTCAACGAAATGGACTCAACACCTCATATTAAACGTCTAAGAATGTACCTGACTAGTAAGTATCTTAAAAGCTATGGATTGCTATGTCTCCGAAAGAGAATCAAGCGTGTGTACAGGGGCACAAACCCAGCAGTGATAGGATTGTAGAGGTTCGGTGAGCAAATGAAGACCCTTTGATGTCATATTGCATGGTACCATTCCAAGGGTCTCAACTCTCCAGGTTTAAGGGATTCTTCCTTCAGCTAAATCATGCATGTGGATACCCAGAGTATGATCAACCGTGTGATCGGGAGATGTGTTCTAATATGTCACAGTTTTCATCACCTGGTACTCGGGTGCAATATTCCAGATGCTTTACTAACACTCTCCTGACTTGGAGAGTCAGTGCCTTTAACCGCCTGTTTAGCCCTATTTGCAATTTCTGCGGAAGATGAACAGGAATAGGGAGAACCAATGAGAGACTAGCTGGAGGTGTCTGAACGGGCAAATTTAACTGTCATTTCCGACCAGGAAGAGGAATTAACCAAAGGCTCAGTGTGCCGTGCCGGAACCAGATTAGGGCCTGAAGCAATCCTGCGGTGTTGCGGCCAGCTCACAAGAAAGCGAGTTGAAGAAAGGAGCTCAGATGCACTGTAATTCACAAAACTGCAAGTTATAAATGACAGCTATCGTCCAAAAATATACTGAAGTAACGCTGCCAAGAGGACTTGAAAGCAGGGCAGAATTGTAGGAAACCGATTTCAGGAGGTAGACTGGATTTGCATTTAAAGCACAGGAAAAGAGGCAGAACGTCGACAATGATGCACTTGGCCGAAAAGGGCGTATGGTTTTTTTCCTGAATATATTCAGGAAAAAAAGCAAACGCCCTTTTTGGCCAACCAAGCAAGCTTACAAAGGAAATCTGCACTACAATGAAGTCTCACTTCCCCCCGGTCAAAAGGGCCATCTGGAAAAAGTGTAAAATCCAGAAAGGCAGGACAGGCCTTGGAGAACTGGGAGCCTTGTTATGCTGATGGGCGGGATGTAAATTGCCAACAGCCACTCGGGAGAAGTGTATGGTGTTTCCTGGAACATCTAAAACAAAGCAACAGAGCCTAGGGCACTTCCAGTTATTGTCCTGTAGCTTAGGGAAATTAAAATCAAAAAGACACAGCCACCCCAATGTTTGGGACGGCTCTGTTTACAAGAACCTCGTTTACGGTACAAGTTCAATATCACAGAAAGTGAAAAATGGATAAAGAAGTTGTGGTACTTACGTACAATGCAATATCACTCAACAATGAAATCTATGTCATCAGGCCCGTAGCAGCATAGAGTGGATTCAGGTATGATGATTCTAACTGAAATAAGTCACACAGAATAAGAAACATCATAAGATATCACTAATACACGGAATGTAAACTTGGCTACACAGGAACTGGATTACAAAACAGAACAGAGTGTCAAATTTAGAAAACCAACTTATGCTTGCTTAAGGGGAAAGGTGAGTTGGGGTGCTGCATAAAACCAGAGATTGAAATGAGCACAGATAAAGTTCCTTAAGCCAAATATGTAATAGACAAGAGCTACTCCTTGCTCAACGAAATGGACTCAACACCCCATATTAGACGCCTAAGTATGTACCTGACTAGTAAATATCTTAAAAGCTATGGATTGCTATGTCTCCGAAAGAGAATCAAGTGTGTGTACAGGGGCATAAACGCAGCAGTGATAGGATTGGAGAGGTTCGGTGAGCAAATGAAGACCCTTTGAAGTCATATTGCATGGTACCCATTCCACGGGTCTCAACTCTCCAGGTTTAAGGGATTCTTCCTTCAGCTAAAACATGCATGTGGAACCCAGAGTATGATCAACCGTGTGATCGGGAGACGTGTTCCAATATGTCTCAGTTCTCGTCCCCTGGTACTCGGGTGCAACATTCCAGATGCTTTACTAACACTCTCCCGACATGGAGAGTCAGTGCCTTTAACCTCCTGTTTGGCCCAGTTTGCAAATTCCGCGGAAGATGAACAGGAATAGGGAGAACCAATGAGAGACTAGCTGGAGGTGTCTGGACGAGCAAATTTATCTCTCATTTCCCACCAGGAAGAGGAATTAACCAAAGGCTCAGCGTGCCGTGCCGGAACCAGATTAGGGCCTGAAGCAATCCTGCGGTGTTGCGGCCAGCTCACAAGAAAGCGAGTTGAAGAAAGGAGCTCAGGGGCACTGTAATTCACAAACCTGCAGAGTTATAAATGACAGCTATCGTCCAAAAATATACTGAAGTAAGGCTGCCAAGAGGACTTGAAAGCAGGGCAGAATTGCAGGAAACCGATTTCAGGAGGTAGACTGGAATTGCATTTAAAGCATAGGAAAAGAGGCAGAATGTCGACAATGATGCACTTGGCCAAAAAGGGCGTATGCGTTTTTTCCTGAATATATTCAGGAAAAAACGCATACGCCCTTTTTGGCCAACGAAGCAAGCTTGCAAAGGAAATCTGCACTACAATGAAGTCTCACTTCCCCCCGGTCAAAAGGGCCATCTGAAAAATGTGTAAAATCCAGAAAGGCAGGACAGGCCATGGAGAACTGGGAGCCTTGTTATGCTGATGGGTGGGATGTAAATTGCCAACAGCCACTCGAGAGAAGTGTATGGTGCTTCCTGAAACATCTAAAAAACAGAGGAACAGAGCCTAGGGCACTTCCACTTATGGTCCTATAGCTTAGGGAAATTAAAATCAAAAAGACACAGCCACCCCAAAGTTTGGGATGGCTCTGTTTACAAGAACCTCGTTTACTGTACAAGTTCAATATCGCAGAAAGCAAAAAATGGATAAAGAAGTTGTGGTACTTACGTACAATGCAATATCACTCAGCAATGAAATCTATGTCATCAGGCCCGTAGCAGCATAATGAGGGGATTCAGCTATGATGATTCTAACTGAAATAAGTCACACAGAAAAAGAAACATCATAAGATATCACTAATACACGGAATGTAAACTTGGCTACACAGGAACTGAATTACAAAACAGAACAGGGTCTCAAATTTAGAAAACCAACTTATGCTTGCTTAATTGGAAAGGTGAGTTGGGGTGCTGCATAACACGAGACATTGAAATGAGCACAGATAAAGTTCCTTAAGCCAAATATGTAATAGACAAGACCTACTCCTTGTTCAACAAAATGGACTCAACACCCCATATTAAACGCCTAAGAATGTACCTGACTAGTAAGTATCTTAAAACCTATGGATTGCTATGTCTGCGAAAGAGGATCAAGCATGTGTACAGGGGCATAAACGCAGCAGTGATAGGATTGGAGAGGTTCGGTGAGCAAACGAAGACCCTTTGAAGTCATATTGCATGGTACCCATTCCACGGGTCTCAATTCTCCAGGTTTAAGGGATTCTTCCTTCAGCTAAAACATGCATGTGGAACCCAGAGTATGATCAACCATGTGATCGGGAGATGTGTTCCAATATGTCTCAGTTCTCGTCCCCTGGTACTCGGGTGCAACATTCCAGACGCTTTACTAACACTCTCCCGACTTGGAGAGTCAGTGCCTTTAACCTCCTGTTTGGCCCAGTTTGCAAATTCCGCGGAAGATGAACAGGAATAGGGAGAACCAATGAGAGACTATCTGGAGGTGTCTGGACGGGCAAATTTATCTCTCATTTCCCACCAGGGAGAGGAATTAACCAAAGGCTCAGCGTGCAGTGCCGGAACCAGATTAGGGCCTGAAGCAATCCTGCGGTGTTGCGGCCAGCTCACAAGAAAGCGAGTTGAAGAAAGGAGCTCAGGGGCACTGTAATTCACAAACCTGCAGAGTTATAAATGACAGCTATCGTCCAAAAATATACTGAAGTAAGGCTGCCAAGAGGACTTGAAAGCGGGGCAGAATTGCAGGAAACCGATTTCAGGAGGTAGACTGGAATTGCATTTAAAGCATAGGAAAAGAGGCAGAACGTCCACAATGATGCCCTTGGCCAAAAAGGACGTATGCTTTTTTTCCTGAATATATGCAGGAAAAAACGCATACGCCCTTTTTGGCCAACCAAGCAAGCTTGCAAAGGAAATCTGCACTACAATCAAGTCTCACTTCCCCCCGGTCAAAAGGGCCATCTGAAAAAAGTGTAAAATCCAGAAAGGCATTACAGGCCATGGAGAACTGGGAGCCTTGTTATGCTGATGGGCGGGATGTAAATTGCCAACAGCCACTCGGGAGAAGTGTATGGTGTTTCTTGAAACATCTAAAAAACAAAGCAACAGAGCCTAGGGCACTTCCACTTATGGTCCTATAGCTTAGGGAAATTAAAATGAGAAAGACACAGCCACCCCAAAGTTTGGGATGGCTCTGTTTACAAGAACCTCGTTTACGGTACAAGTTCAATATCACATAAAGCGAAAAATGGATAAAGAAGTTGTGGTACTTACGTACAATGCAATATCACTCAACAATGAAATCTAGGTCATCAGGCCCGTAGCAGCATAGAGTGGATTCTGGTATGATGATTCTAACTGAAATAAGTCACACAGAATAAGAAACATCATAAGATATCACTAATACACGGAATGTAACCTTGGCTACACAGGAACTGGTTTACAAAACAGAACAGAGTCTCAAATTTAGAAAACCAACTTATGCTTGTTTAAGGGGAAAGGTGAGTTGGGGTGCTGCATAAAACCAGAGATTGAAATGAGCACAGATAAAGTTCCTTAAGCCAAATATGTAATAGACAAGAGCTACTCCTTGCTCAACGAAATGGACTCAAAACCCCATATTAAACGCCTAATAATGTACCTGAGTAGTAAGTATCTTAAAACCTACGGATTGCTATGTTTCTGAAAGTGAATCAATCGTGAGTACAGGGGCATAAACGCAGCAGTGATAGGATTGGAGAGGTTCGGTGAGCAAATGAAGACCCTTTCAAGTCGTATTTTATGTTACCCATTACACGGGTCTCAACTCTCCAGGTTTAAGGGATTCTTCCTTCAGCTAAAACATGCATGTGGAACCCAGAGTATGGTCAACCGTGTGATCGGGAGACGTGTTGAAATATGTCTCAGTTCTCGTCCCCTGGTACTCGGGTGCAACATTCCAGATGCTTTACTAACACTCTGCCGACTTGGAGAGTCAGTGCCTTTAACCTCCTGTTTGGCCCAGTTTGCAAATTCCGCGGAAGATGAACAGGAATAGGGAGAACCAATGAGAGACTAGCTGGAGGTGTCTGGACGGGCAAATTTAACTCTCATTTCCCACCAGGAAGAGGAATTAACCAAATGCTCAGCGTGCCTTGCCGGAACCAGTTTAGGGCCTGAAGCTATCCTGCGGTGTTGCGGCCAGCTCACAAGAAAGCGAGTTGAAGAAAGGAGCTCAGGGGCACTGTAATTCACAAACCTGCAGAGTTATAAATGACAGCTATCGTCCAAAAATATACTGAAGTAAGGCTGCCAAGAGGACTTGAAAGCGGGGCAGAATTGCAGGAAACCGATTTCAGGAGGTAGACTGGAATTGCATTTAAAACATAGGAAAAGAGGCAGAAAGTCGACAAAGATGCACTTGGCCAAAAAGGGCGTATGCGTTTTTTCCTGAATATATTCAGGAAAAAAGCGCATACGCCCTTTTTGGCCAACCAAGCAAGTTTGCAAGGGAAATCTGCACTACAATGAAGTCTCACTTCCCCCGGGTCAAAAGGGCCATCTGAAAAAAGTGTAAAATCCAGAAAGGCAGGACAGGCCATGGAGAACTGGGAGCCTTGTTATGCTGATGGGCGGGATGTAAATTGCCAACAGCCACTCGGGAGAAGTGTATGGTGTTTCCTGAAACATCTAAAAAACAAAGCAACAGAGCCTAGGGCACTTCCACTTATGGTCCTATAGCTTAGGGAAATTAAAATCAAAAAGACACAGCCACCCCAAAGTTTGGGATGGCTCTGTTTACAAGAACCTCGTTTACGGTACATAATCAATATCGCAGAAAGCGAAAAATGGATAAAGAAGTTGTGGTACTTACGTACAATGCAATATAACTCAGCAATGAAATCTATGTCATCAGGCCCGTAGCAGCATAATGAGTGGATTCAGGTATGATGATTCTAACTGAAATAAGTCACACAGAAAAAGAAACATCGTAAGATATCACTAATACACGGAATGTAAACTTGGCTACACAGGAACTGAATTACAAAACAGAACAGGGTCTCAAATTTAGAAAACCAACTTATGCTTGCTTAAGGGGAAAGGTGAGTTGGGGTGCTGCATAAAACCAGAGATTGAAATGAGCACAGATAAAGTTCCTTAAGCCAAATATGTAATAGAGAAGAGCTACTCGTTGCTCAACGAAATGGACTCAACACCCCATATTAAACGCCTAAGAATGTACCTGACTAGTAAGTATCTTAAAACCTATGGATTGCTATGTCTCCGAAAGAGAATCAAGCATGTGTACAGGGGCATAAATGCAGCAGTGATAGTATTGGAGAGGTTCTGTGAGCAAATGAAGACGCTTTGAAATCATATTGCATGGTACCCATTCCACGGGTCTCAACTCTCAAGGTTTAAGGGATTCTTCCTTCAGCTAAAACATGCATGTGGAACACAGAGTATGATCAACCGTGTGATCGGGAGAGGTGTTCAAATATGTCTCAGTTCTCGTTGCCTGGTACTCGGGTGCAACATTCCAGACGCTTTACTAACACTCTCCCGACTTGGAGAGTCAGTGCCTTTAACCTGCTGTTTGACTCAGTTTGCAATTTCTGTGGAAGATGAACAGGAATAGGGAGAACCAAGGAGAGACTAGCTGGAGGTTTCTGGACGGGCAAATTTAACTCTCATTTCCCACCAGGAAGACGAATTAACCAAAGGCTCAGCATGCCATGCTGGAACCAGATTAGGGCCTGAAGCAATCCTGCGGTGTTGCGGCCAGCTCACAAGAAAGCGAGTTGAAGAAAGGAGCTCAGGGGCACTGTAATTCACAAACCTGCAGAGTTATAAATGACAGCTATCGTCCAAAAATATACTGAGGTAAGGCTGCCAAGAGGACTTGAAAGCGGGGCAGAATTGCAGGAAACCAATTTCAGGAGGTAGACTGGAATTGCATTTAAAGCATAGGAAAAGAGGCAGAACGTGGACAATGATGCACTTCGCCAAAAAGGGCGTATGCGTTTTTTCCTGAATGTATTCAGGAAAAAACACATACGCCCTTTTTGGCCAACCAAGCAAGCTTGCAAAGGAAATCTGCACTACAATGAAGTCTCACTTTCCCCAGGTCAAAAGGGCCATCTGAAAAAAGTGTAAAATCCAGAAAGGCAGGACAGGTCATGGAGAACAGGGAGCCTTGTTATGCTGATGGGCGGGATGTAAATTGCCAACAGCCACTCGGGAGAAGTGTATGATGTTTCCTGAAACATCTAAAAAACAAAGCAACAGAGCCTAGGGCACTTCCGCTTATGGTCCTATAGCTTAGGGAAACTAAAATCAAAAAGACACAGCCACCCCAAAATTTGGGATAGCTCTGTTTACAAGAACCTCCTTTACGGTACTACTTCAATATCGCAGAAAGTGAAAAATGGATAAAGAAGTTGTGGTACTTATGTACAATGCACTATCACTCAGCAATGAAATCTATGTCATCAGACCCGTAGCAGTATAATGAGTGGATTCAGGTATGATGATTCTAACTGAAATAAGTCACACAGAAAAAGAAACATCATAAGACATCATTAATACACGGAATGTAAACTTGGCTACACAGGAACTGAATTACAAAATAGAACAGGGTCTCAAATTTAGAAAACCAACTTATGCTTGCTTAAGGGGAAAGGTGAGTTGGGGTGCTGCATAAAACCAGAGATTGAAATGAGCACAGATAAAGTTCCTTAAGCCAAATATGTAATAGACAAGAGCTACACCTTGCTCAACGAAATGGACCCAAAACCCCATATTAAACGCCTAAGAATGTACCTGACTAGGAAGTATCTTAAAAGCTATGGATTGCTATGTCTCCGAAAGAGAATCAAGCGTGTGTACAGGGGCATAAATGAAGAAATGATAGAACTGGAGAGGTTCGGTGAGCAAATGAAGACCCTTTGAATTCATATTGCATGGTACCCATTCCACGGGTCTCAACTCTCCAAGTTTAAGGGATTCTTCCTTCAGCTAAATCATGCATGTGGAACCCAGAGTATGATCAACCGTGTGATCGGGAGACGTGTTCCAATATGTCTCAGTTCTCGTCCCCTGGTACTCGGGTGCATCATTCCAGATGCTTTACTAACACTCTCCCGACTTGGAGAGTCAGTGCCTTTAACCTCCTGTTTGGCCCAGTTTGCAATTTCTGCGGAAGATGAACAGGAATAGGGAGAACCAATGAGAGACTAGCTGGAGGTGTCTGGACTTGCAAATTTAACTCTCATTTCCCACCAGGAAGAGGAATTAACCAAAGGCTCAGCGTGCTGTGCCGGAACCAGATTAGGGCCTGAAGCAATCCTGCGGTGTTGTGGCCAGCTCACAAGAAAGCGAGTTGAAGAAAGGAGCTCAGGGGCACTGTAATTCACAAACCTGCAGAGTTATAAATGACAGCTATCGTCCAAAAATATACTGAGGTAAGGCTGCCAAGAGGACTTGAAAGCGGGGCAGAATTGCAGGAAACCAATTTCAGGAGGTAGACTGGAATTGCATTTAAAGCATAGGAAAAGAGGCAGAACGTGGACAATGATGCACTTCGCCAAAAAGGGCGTATGCGTTTTTTCCTGAATGTATTCAGGAAAAAACACATACCCACTTTTTGGCCAACCAAACAAGCTTGCAAATGAAATCTGCACTACAATGAAGTCTCACATTCCCCAGGTCAAAAGGGCCATCTGAAAAAAGTGTAAAATCCAGAAAGGCAGGACAGGTCATGGAGAACAGGGAGCCTTGTTATGCTGATGGGCGGGATGTAAATTGCCAACAGCCACTCGGGAGAAGTGTATGGTGTTTCCTGAAACCCCTAAAAAACAAAGCAACAGAGCCTAGGGCACTTCCACTTATGGTCCTATAGCTTAGGGAAACTAAAATCAAAAAGACACAGCCACCCCAAAGTTTGGGATAGCTCTGTTTACAAGAACCTCCTTTACGGTACTACTTCAATATCGCAGAAAGTGAAAAATGGATAAAGAAGTTGTGGTACTTATGTACAATGCACTATCACTCAGCAATGAAATCAATGTCATCAGGCCCGTAGCAGCATAATGAGTGGATTCAGGTATGATGATTCTAACTGAAATAAGTCACACAGAAAAAGAAACATCATAAGATATCACTAATACACGGAATGTAAACTTGGCTACACAGGAACTGAATTACAAAATAGAACAGGGTCTCAAATATAGAAAACCAACTTATGCTTGCTTAAGGGGAAAGGTGAGTTGGGGTACTGATTAAAACCAGAGATTGAAATGAGCACAGATAAAGTTCCTTAAGCCAAATATGTAATAGACAAGAGCTACTCCTTGCTCAACGAAATGGACTCAAAACCCCATATTAAACGCCTACGAATGTACCTGACTAGTAAGTATCTTAAAACCTATGGATTGCTATGTCTCCGAAAGAGAATCAAGCGTGTGTACAGGGGCATAAACGCAGCAGTGATAGGATTGCAGAGGTTCGGTGAGCAAATGAAGACCCTTTGAAGTCATATTGCATGGTACCCATTCCACGGGTCTCAACTCTCCAGGTTTAAGGGATTCTTCCTTCAGCTAAAACATGCATGTGGAACCCAGAGTATGAACAACCGTGTGATTGGGAGACGTGTTCCAATATGTCTCAGTTCTCGTCCCCTGGTACTCTGGTGCCACATTCCAGAGGCTTTACTAACACTCTCCCGACTTGGAGAGTCAGTGCCTTTAACCTCCTGTTTGGCCCAGTTTGCAATTTCTGCGGAAGATGAACAGGAATAGGGAGAACCAATGAGAGACTAGCTGGAGGTGTCTGGACGGGCAAATTTAACTCTCATTTCCCACCAGGAAGAGGAATTAACCAAAGGCTCAGCGTGCCGTGCCGGAACCAGATTAGGGCCTGAAGCAATCCTGCGGTGTTGCGGCCAGCTCACAAGAAAGCGAGTTGAAGAAAGGAGCTCAGGGGCACTGTAATTCACAAACCTGCAGAGTTATAAATGACAGCTATCGTCCAAAAATATACTGAAGTAAGGCTGCCAAGAGGTCTTGAATGCGGGGCAGAATTGCAGGAAACCAATTTCCTGAGGTAGACTGGAATTGCATTTAAAGCATAGGAAAAGAGGCAGAACGTCCACAATGATGCACTTGGCCAAAAAGGGCGTATGCGTTTTTTCCTGAATATATTCAGGAAAAAAACGCATACGCCCTTTTTGGCCAACCAAGCAAGCTTGCAAAGGAAATCTGCACTACAATGAAGTCTCACTTCCCCCCGGTCAAAAGGGCCATCTGAAAAAAGTGTAAAATCCAGAAAGGCAGGACAGTCCATGGAGAACTGGAAGCCTTGTTATGCTGATGGGCGGGATGTAAATTGCCAACAGCCACTCAGGAGAAGTGTATGGTGTTTATTGAAACATCTAAAAAACAAAGCAACAGAGCCTAGGGCACTTCCACTTATGGTCCTATAGCTTAGGGAAATTAAAATCAAAAAGACACAGCCACCCCAATGTTTGGGATGGCTCTGTTTACAACAACCTCATTTACGGTACAAGTTCAATATCGCAGAAACCGAAAAATGCATAAAGACGTTGTGGTACTTACGTACAATGCAATATCACTCAGCAATGAAATCTATGTCATCAGGCCCGTAGCAGCATAATGAGTGGATTCAGGTATGATGATTCTAACTGAAATAAGTCACACAGAAAAAGGAACATCATAAGATATCACTAATACACGGAATGTAAACTTGGCTACAAAGGAACTGAATTACAAAACAGAAGAGGGTCTCAAATTCAGAAAACCAACTTATGCTTGCTTAAGGGGAAAGGTGAGTTGGGGTGCTGCATAAAACCATTGATTGAAATGAGCACAGATAAAGTTCCTTAAGCCAAATATGTAATAGACAAGAGCAACTCCTTGTTCAACGAAATGGACTCAACACCCCATATTAAACGTCTAAGAATGTACCTGACTAGTAAGTATCTTAAAACCTATGGATTCCTATGTCTCCGAAAGAGAATCAAGCATGTGTACAGGGGCATAAACGCAGCAGTAATAGGATTGGAGAGGTTCGGTGAGCAAACAAAGACCCTTTGAAGTCATATTGCATGGTACCCATTCCACGGGTCTCAACTCTCCAGGTTTAAGGGATTCTTCCTTCAGCTAAAACATGCATGTGGAATCCAGAGTATGATCATCCGTGTGATCGGGAGACGTGTTGAAATATGTCTCAGTTCTAGTCCCCTGGTACTCGGGTGCAACATTCCACACGCTTTACTAACACTCTCCTGACTTGGAGAGTCAGTGCCTTTAACCTCCTGTTTGGCCCAGTTTGCAAATTCCGCGGAAGGTGAACAGGAATAGGGAGAACCAATGAGAGACTAGCTGGAGGTGTCTGGACGGGCAAATTTAACTCTCATTTCCCACCAGGAAGAGGAATTAACCAAAGGCTCAGTGTGCCGTGCCGGAACCAGATTAGGGCCTGAAGCAATCCTGCGGTGTTGCGGCCAGCTCACAAGAAAGCGAGTTGAAGAAAGGAGCCCAGGCGCACTGTAATTCACAAAGCTGCAGAGTTATAAATGACAGCTATCATCCAAAAATATACTGAAGTAAGGCTGCCAAGAGGACTTGAAAGCCGGGCAGAATTGCAGGAAACCGATTTCAGGAGGTAGACTGGAATTGCATTTAAAGCATAGGAAAAGAGGCAGAATGTCCACAATGATGCACTTGGCCAAAAAGGGCATATGCGTTTTTCCCTGAATATATTCAGGAAAAAACGCATACGCCCTTTTTGGCCAACCAAGCAAGCTTGCAAAGGAAATCTGCACTACAATGAAGTCTCACTTCCCCTCGGTCAAAAGGGCCATCTGAAAAAAGTGTAAAATCCAGAAAGGCAGGACAGGCCATGGAGAACAGGGAGCCTTGTTATGCTGATGGGCGGGATGTAAATTCCCAACAGCCACTTGGGAGAAGTGTATGGTGTTTCCTGAAACATCTAAAAAACAAAGCAACAGAGCCTAGGGCACTTCCGCTTATGGTCCTATAGCTTAGGGAAATTAAAATCAAAAAGACACAGCCACCCCAAATTTTGGAACGGCTCTGTTTACAAGAACCTCGTTTACTGTACAAGTTCAATATCGCAGAAAGCAAAAAATGGATAAAGAAGTTGTGGTACTTACGTACAATGCAATATCACTCAGCAATGAAATCTATGTCATCAGGCCCGTAGCAGCATAATGAGTGGATTCAGGTATGATGATTCTAACTGAAATAAGTTACACAGAAAAAGAAACATCATAAGATATCACTAATACACGGAATGTAAACTTGGCTACACAGGAACTGAATTACAAAATAGAACAGGGTCTCAAATTTAGAAAACCAACTTATGCTTGCTTAAGGGGAAAGGTGAGTTGGGGTGCTGCATAAAACCAGAGATTGAAATGAGCACAGATAAAGTTCCTTAAGCCAAATATGTAATAGACAAGAGCTACACCTTGCTCAACGAAATGGACCCAAAACCCCATATTAAACACCTAAGAATGTACCTGACTAGGAAGTATCTTAAAAGCTATGGATTGCTATGTCTCCGAAAGAGAATCAAGCGTGTGTACAGGGGCATAAATGAAGAAATGATAGGACTGGAGAGGTTCGGTGAGCAAATGAAGACCCTTTGAATTCATATTGCATGGTACCCATTCCACGGGTCTCAACTCTCCAAGTTTAAGGGATTCTTCCTTCAGCTAAAACATGCATGTGGAACCCAGAGTATGATCAACCGTGTGATCGGGAGACGTGTTCCAATATGTCTCAGTTCTCGTCCCCTGGTACTCGGGTGCAACATTCCAGATGCTTTACTAACACTCTCCCGACATGGAGAGTCAGTGCCTTTAACCTCCTGTTTGGCCCAGTTTGCAAATTCCGCGGAAGATGAACAGGAATAGGGAGAACCAATGAGAGACTAGCTGGAGGTGTCTGGACGAGCAAATTTATCTCTCATTTCCCACCAGGAAGAGGAATTAACCAAAGGCTCAGCGTGCCGTGCCGGAACCAGATTAGGGCCTGAAGCAATCCTGCGGTGTTGCGGCCAGCTCACAAGAAAGCGAGTTGAAGAAAGGAGCTCAGGGGCACTGTAATTCACAAACCTGCAGAGTTATAAATGACAGCTATCGTCCAAAAATATACTGAAGTAAGGCTGCCAAGAGGACTTGAAAGCAGGGCAGAATTGCAGGAAACCGATTTCAGGAGGTAGACTGGAATTGCATTTAAAGCATAGGAAAAGAGGCAGAATGTCGACAATGATGCACTTGGCCAAAAAGGGCGTATGCGTTTTTTCCTGAATATATTCAGGAAAAAACGCATACGCCCTTTTTGGCCAACGAAGCAAGCTTGCAAAGGAAATTCTGCACTACAATGAAGTCTCACTTCCCCCCGGTCAAAAGGGCCATCTGAAAAATGTGTAAAATCCAGAAAGGCAGGACAGGCCATGGAGAACTGGGAGCCTTGTTATGCTGATGGGTGGGATGTAAATTGCCAACAGCCACTCGAGAGAAGTGTATGGTGCTTCCTGAAACATCTAAAAAACAGAGGAACAGAGCCTAGGGCACTTCCACTTATGGTCCTATAGCTTAGGGAAATTAAAATCAAAAAGACACAGCCACCCCAAAGTTTGGGATGGCTCTGTTTACCAAGAACCTCGTTTACTGTACAAGTTCAATATCGCAGAAAGCAAAAAATGGATAAAGAAGTTGTGGTACTTACGTACAATGCAATATCACTCAGCAATGAAATCTATGTCATCAGGCCCGTAGCAGCATAATGAGGGGATTCAGCTATGATGATTCTAACTGAAATAAGTCACACAGAAAAAGAAACATCATAAGATATCACTAATACACGGAATGTAAACTTGGCTACACAGGAACTGAATTACAAAACAGAACAGGGTCTCAAATTTAGAAAACCAACTTATGCTTGCTTAATTGGAAAGGTGAGTTGGGGTGCTGCATAACACGAGACATTGAAATGAGCACAGATAAAGTTCCTTAAGCCAAATATGTAATAGACAAGACCTACTCCTTGTTCAACAAAATGGACTCAACACCCCATATTAAACGCCTAAGAATGTACCTGACTAGTAAGTATCTTAAAACCTATGGATTGCTATGTCTGCGAAAGAGGATCAAGCATGTGTACAGGGGCATAAACGCAGCAGTGATAGGATTGGAGAGGTTCGGTGAGCAAACGAAGACCCTTTGAAGTCATATTGCATGGTACCCATTCCACGGGTCTCAATTCTCCAGGTTTAAGGGATTCTTCCTTCAGCTAAAACATGCATGTGGAACCCAGAGTATGATCAACCATGTGATCGGGAGATGTGTTCCAATATGTCTCAGTTCTCGTCCCCTGGTACTCGGGTGCAACATTCCAGACGCTTTACTAACACTCTCCCGACTTGGAGAGTCAGTGCCTTTAACCTCCTGTTTGGCCCAGTTTGCAAATTCCGCGGAAGATGAACAGGAATAGGGAGAACCAATGAGAGACTATCTGGAGGTGTCTGGACGGGCAAATTTATCTCTCATTTCCCACCAGGGAGAGGAATTAACCAAAGGCTCAGCGTGCAGTGCCGGAACCAGATTAGGGCCTGAAGCAATCCTGCGGTGTTGCGGCCAGCTCACAAGAAAGCGAGTTGAAGAAAGGAGCTCAGGGGCACTGTAATTCACAAACCTGCAGAGTTATAAATGACAGCTATCGTCCAAAAATATACTGAAGTAAGGCTGCCAAGAGGACTTGAAAGCGGGGCAGAATTGCAGGAAACCGATTTCAGGAGGTAGACTGGAATTGCATTTAAAGCATAGGAAAAGAGGCAGAACGTCCACAATGATGCCCTTGGCCAAAAAGGACGTATGCTTTTTTTCCTGAATATATGCAGGAAAAAACGCATACGCCCTTTTTGGCCAACCAAGCAAGCTTGCAAAGGAAATCTGCACTACAATCAAGTCTCACTTCCCCCCGGTCAAAAGGGCCATCTGAAAAAAGTGTAAAATCCAGAAAGGCATTACAGGCCATGGAGAACTGGGAGCCTTGTTATGCTGATGGGCGGGATGTAAATTGCCAACAGCCACTCGGGAGAAGTGTATGGTGTTTCTTGAAACATCTAAAAAACAAAGCAACAGAGCCTAGGGCACTTCCACTTATGGTCCTATAGCTTAGGGAAATTAAAATGAGAAAGACACAGCCACCCCAAAGTTTGGGATGGCTCTGTTTACAAGAACCTCGTTTACGGTACAAGTTCAATATCACATAAAGCGAAAAATGGATAAAGAAGTTGTGGTACTTACGTACAATGCAATATCACTCAACAATGAAATCTAGGTCATCAGGCCCGTAGCAGCATAGAGTGGATTCAGGTATGATGATTCTAACTGAAATAAGTCACACAGAATAAGAAACATCATAAGATATCACTAATACACGGAATGTAACCTTGGCTACACAGGAACTGGTTTACAAAACAGAACAGAGTCTCAAATTTAGAAAACCAACTTATGCTTGTTTAAGGGGAAAGGTGAGTTGGGGTGCTGCATAAAACCAGAGATTGAAATGAGCACAGATAAAGTTCCTTAAGCCAAATATGTAATAGACAAGAGCTACTCCTTGCTCAACGAAATGGACTCAAAACCCCATATTAAACGCCTAATAATGTACCTGAGTAGTAAGTATCTTAAAACCTACGGATTGCTATGTTTCTGAAAGTGAATCAATCGTGAGTACAGGGGCATAAACGCAGCAGTGATAGGATTGGAGAGGTTCGGTGAGCAAATGAAGACCCTTTCAAGTCGTATTTTATGTTACCCATTACACGGGTCTCAACTCTCCAGGTTTAAGGGATTCTTCCTTCAGCTAAAACATGCATGTGGAACCCAGAGTATGGTCAACCGTGTGATCGGGAGACGTGTTGAAATATGTCTCAGTTCTCGTCCCCTGGTACTCGGGTGCAACATTCCAGATGCTTTACTAACACTCTGCCGACTTGGAGAGTCAGTGCCTTTAACCTCCTGTTTGGCCCAGTTTGCAAATTCCGCGGAAGATGAACAGGAATAGGGAGAACCAATGAGAGACTAGCTGGAGGTGTCTGGACGGGCAAATTTAACTCTCATTTCCCACCAGGAAGAGGAATTAACCAAATGCTCAGCGTGCCTTGCCGGAACCAGTTTAGGGCCTGAAGCTATCCTGCGGTGTTGCGGCCAGCTCACAAGAAAGCGAGTTGAAGAAAGGAGCTCAGGGGCACTGTAATTCACAAACCTGCAGAGTTATAAATGACAGCTATCGTCCAAAAATATACTGAAGTAAGGCTGCCAAGAGGACTTGAAAGCGGGGCAGAATTGCAGGAAACCGATTTCAGGAGGTAGACTGGAATTGCATTTAAAACATAGGAAAAGAGGCAGAAAGTCGACAAAGATGCACTTGGCCAAAAAGGGCGTATGCGTTTTTTCCTGAATATATTCAGGAAAAAAGCGCATACGCCCTTTTTGGCCAACCAAGCAAGTTTGCAAGGGAAATCTGCACTACAATGAAGTCTCACTTCCCCCGGGTCAAAAGGGCCATCTGAAAAAAGTGTAAAATCCAGAAAGGCAGGACAGGCCATGGAGAACTGGGAGCCTTGTTATGCTGATGGGCGGGATGTAAATTGCCAACAGCCACTCGGGAGAAGTGTATGGTGTTTCCTGAAACATCTAAAAAACAAAGCAACAGAGCCTAGGGCACTTCCACTTATGGTCCTATAGCTTAGGGAAATTAAAATCAAAAAGACACAGCCACCCCAAAGTTTGGGATGGCTCTGTTTACAAGAACCTCGTTTACGGTACATAATCAATATCGCAGAAAGCGAAAAATGGATAAAGAAGTTGTGGTACTTACGTACAATGCAATATAACTCAGCAATGAAATCTATGTCATCAGGCCCGTAGCAGCATAATGAGTGGATTCAGGTATGATGATTCTAACTGAAATAAGTCACACAGAAAAAGAAACATCGTAAGATATCACTAATACACGGAATGTAAACTTGGCTACACAGGAACTGAATTACAAAACAGAACAGGGTCTCAAATTTAGAAAACCAACTTATGCTTGCTTAAGGGGAAAGGTGAGTTGGGGTGCTGCATAAAACCAGAGATTGAAATGAGCACAGATAAAGTTCCTTAAGCCAAATATGTAATAGAGAAGAGCTACTCGTTGCTCAACGAAATGGACTCAACACCCCATATTAAACGCCTAAGAATGTACCTGACTAGTAAGTATCTTAAAACCTATGGATTGCTATGTCTCCGAAAGAGAATCAAGCATGTGTACAGGGGCATAAATGCAGCAGTGATAGTATTGGAGAGGTTCTGTGAGCAAATGAAGACGCTTTGAAATCATATTGCATGGTACCCATTCCACGGGTCTCAACTCTCAAGGTTTAAGGGATTCTTCCTTCAGCTAAAACATGCATGTGGAACACAGAGTATGATCAACCGTGTGATCGGGAGAGGTGTTCAAATATGTCTCAGTTCTCGTTGCCTGGTACTCGGGTGCAACATTCCAGACGCTTTACTAACACTCTCCCGACTTGGAGAGTCAGTGCCTTTAACCTGCTGTTTGACTCAGTTTGCAATTTCTGTGGAAGATGAACAGGAATAGGGAGAACCAAGGAGAGACTAGCTGGAGGTTTCTGGACGGGCAAATTTAACTCTCATTTCCCACCAGGAAGACGAATTAACCAAAGGCTCAGCATGCCATGCTGGAACCAGATTAGGGCCTGAAGCAATCCTGCGGTGTTGCGGCCAGCTCACAAGAAAGCGAGTTGAAGAAAGGAGCTCAGGGGCACTGTAATTCACAAACCTGCAGAGTTATAAATGACAGCTATCGTCCAAAAATATACTGAGGTAAGGCTGCCAAGAGGACTTGAAAGCGGGGCAGAATTGCAGGAAACCAATTTCAGGAGGTAGACTGGAATTGCATTTAAAGCATAGGAAAAGAGGCAGAACGTGGACAATGATGCACTTCGCCAAAAAGGGCGTATGCGTTTTTTCCTGAATGTATTCAGGAAAAAACACATACGCCCTTTTTGGCCAACCAAGCAAGCTTGCAAAGGAAATCTGCACTACAATGAAGTCTCACTTTCCCCAGGTCAAAAGGGCCATCTGAAAAAAGTGTAAAATCCAGAAAGGCAGGACAGGTCATGGAGAACAGGGAGCCTTGTTATGCTGATGGGCGGGATGTAAATTGCCAACAGCCACTCGGGAGAAGTGTATGATGTTTCCTGAAACATCTAAAAAACAAAGCAACAGAGCCTAGGGCACTTCCGCTTATGGTCCTATAGCTTAGGGAAACTAAAATCAAAAAGACACAGCCACCCCAAAATTTGGGATAGCTCTGTTTACAAGAACCTCCTTTACGGTACTACTTCAATATCGCAGAAAGTGAAAAATGGATAAAGAAGTTGTGGTACTTATGTACAATGCACTATCACTCAGCAATGAAATCTATGTCATCAGACCCGTAGCAGTATAATGAGTGGATTCAGGTATGATGATTCTAACTGAAATAAGTCACACAGAAAAAGAAACATCATAAGACATCATTAATACACGGAATGTAAACTTGGCTACACAGGAACTGAATTACAAAATAGAACAGGGTCTCAAATTTAGAAAACCAACTTATGCTTGCTTAAGGGGAAAGGTGAGTTGGGGTGCTGCATAAAACCAGAGATTGAAATGAGCACAGATAAAGTTCCTTAAGCCAAATATGTAATAGACAAGAGCTACACCTTGCTCAACGAAATGGACCCAAAACCCCATATTAAACGCCTAAGAATGTACCTGACTAGGAAGTATCTTAAAAGCTATGGATTGCTATGTCTCCGAAAGAGAATCAAGCGTGTGTACAGGGGCATAAATGAAGAAATGATAGAACTGGAGAGGTTCGGTGAGCAAATGAAGACCCTTTGAATTCATATTGCATGGTACCCATTCCACGGGTCTCAACTCTCCAAGTTTAAGGGATTCTTCCTTCAGCTAAATCATGCATGTGGAACCCAGAGTATGATCAACCGTGTGATCGGGAGACGTGTTCCAATATGTCTCAGTTCTCGTCCCCTGGTACTCGGGTGCATCATTCCAGATGCTTTACTAACACTCTCCCGACTTGGAGAGTCAGTGCCTTTAACCTCCTGTTTGGCCCAGTTTGCAATTTCTGCGGAAGATGAACAGGAATAGGGAGAACCAATGAGAGACTAGCTGGAGGTGTCTGGACTTGCAAATTTAACTCTCATTTCCCACCAGGAAGAGGAATTAACCAAAGGCTCAGCGTGCTGTGCCGGAACCAGATTAGGGCCTGAAGCAATCCTGCGGTGTTGTGGCCAGCTCACAAGAAAGCGAGTTGAAGAAAGGAGCTCAGGGGCACTGTAATTCACAAACCTGCAGAGTTATAAATGACAGCTATCGTCCAAAAATATACTGAGGTAAGGCTGCCAAGAGGACTTGAAAGCGGGGCAGAATTGCAGGAAACCAATTTCAGGAGGTAGACTGGAATTGCATTTAAAGCATAGGAAAAGAGGCAGAACGTGGACAATGATGCACTTCGCCAAAAAGGGCGTATGCGTTTTTTCCTGAATGTATTCAGGAAAAAACACATACCCACTTTTTGGCCAACCAAACAAGCTTGCAAAGGAAATCTGCACTACAATGAAGTCTCACATTCCCCAGGTCAAAAGGGCCATCTGAAAAAAGTGTAAAATCCAGAAAGGCAGGACAGGTCATGGAGAACAGGGAGCCTTGTTATGCTGATGGGCGGGATGTAAATTGCCAACAGCCACTCGGGAGAAGTGTATGGTGTTTCCTGAAACCCCTAAAAAACAAAGCAACAGAGCCTAGGGCACTTCCACTTATGGTCCTATAGCTTAGGGAAACTAAAATCAAAAAGACACAGCCACCCCAAAGTTTGGGATAGCTCTGTTTACAAGAACCTCCTTTACGGTACTACTTCAATATCGCAGAAAGTGAAAAATGGATAAAGAAGTTGTGGTACTTATGTACAATGCACTATCACTCAGCAATGAAATCAATGTCATCAGGCCCGTAGCAGCATAATGAGTGGATTCAGGTATGATGATTCTAACTGAAATAAGTCACACAGAAAAAGAAACATCATAAGATATCACTAATACACGGAATGTAAACTTGGCTACACAGGAACTGAATTACAAAATAGAACAGGGTCTCAAATATAGAAAACCAACTTATGCTTGCTTAAGGGGAAAGGTGAGTTGGGGTACTGATTAAAACCAGAGATTGAAATGAGCACAGATAAAGTTCCTTAAGCCAAATATGTAATAGACAAGAGCTACTCCTTGCTCAACGAAATGGACTCAAAACCCCATATTAAACGCCTACGAATGTACCTGACTAGTAAGTATCTTAAAACCTATGGATTGCTATGTCTCCGAAAGAGAATCAAGCGTGTGTACAGGGGCATAAACGCAGCAGTGATAGGATTGCAGAGGTTCGGTGAGCAAATGAAGACCCTTTGAAGTCATATTGCATGGTACCCATTCCACGGGTCTCAACTCTCCAGGTTTAAGGGATTCTTCCTTCAGCTAAAACATGCATGTGGAACCCAGAGTATGAACAACCGTGTGATTGGGAGACGTGTTCCAATATGTCTCAGTTCTCGTCCCCTGGTACTCTGGTGCCACATTCCAGAGGCTTTACTAACACTCTCCCGACTTGGAGAGTCAGTGCCTTTAACCTCCTGTTTGGCCCAGTTTGCAATTTCTGCGGAAGATGAACAGGAATAGGGAGAACCAATGAGAGACTAGCTGGAGGTGTCTGGACGGGCAAATTTAACTCTCATTTCCCACCAGGAAGAGGAATTAACCAAAGGCTCAGCGTGCCGTGCCGGAACCAGATTAGGGCCTGAAGCAATCCTGCGGTGTTGCGGCCAGCTCACAAGAAAGCGAGTTGAAGAAAGGAGCTCAGGGGCACTGTAATTCACAAACCTGCAGAGTTATAAATGACAGCTATCGTCCAAAAATATACTGAAGTAAGGCTGCCAAGAGGTCTTGAATGCGGGGCAGAATTGCAGGAAACCAATTTCCTGAGGTAGACTGGAATTGCATTTAAAGCATAGGAAAAGAGGCAGAACGTCCACAATGATGCACTTGGCCAAAAAGGGCGTATGCGTTTTTTCCTGAATATATTCAGGAAAAAAACGCATACGCCCTTTTTGGCCAACCAAGCAAGCTTGCAAAGGAAATCTGCACTACAATGAAGTCTCACTTCCCCCCGGTCAAAAGGGCCATCTGAAAAAAGTGTAAAATCCAGAAAGGCAGGACAGTCCATGGAGAACTGGAAGCCTTGTTATGCTGATGGGCGGGATGTAAATTGCCAACAGCCACTCAGGAGAAGTGTATGGTGTTTATTGAAACATCTAAAAAACAAAGCAACAGAGCCTAGGGCACTTCCACTTATGGTCCTATAGCTTAGGGAAATTAAAATCAAAAAGACACAGCCACCCCAATGTTTGGGATGGCTCTGTTTACAACAACCTCATTTACGGTACAAGTTCAATATCGCAGAAACCGAAAAATGCATAAAGACGTTGTGGTACTTACGTACAATGCAATATCACTCAGCAATGAAATCTATGTCATCAGGCCCGTAGCAGCATAATGAGTGGATTCAGGTATGATGATTCTAACTGAAATAAGTCACACAGAAAAAGGAACATCATAAGATATCACTAATACACGGAATGTAAACTTGGCTACAAAGGAACTGAATTACAAAACAGAAGAGGGTCTCAAATTCAGAAAACCAACTTATGCTTGCTTAAGGGGAAAGGTGAGTTGGGGTGCTGCATAAAACCATTGATTGAAATGAGCACAGATAAAGTTCCTTAAGCCAAATATGTAATAGACAAGAGCAACTCCTTGTTCAACGAAATGGACTCAACACCCCATATTAAACGTCTAAGAATGTACCTGACTAGTAAGTATCTTAAAACCTATGGATTCCTATGTCTCCGAAAGAGAATCAAGCATGTGTACAGGGGCATAAACGCAGCAGTAATAGGATTGGAGAGGTTCGGTGAGCAAACAAAGACCCTTTGAAGTCATATTGCATGGTACCCATTCCACGGGTCTCAACTCTCCAGGTTTAAGGGATTCTTCCTTCAGCTAAAACATGCATGTGGAATCCAGAGTATGATCATCCGTGTGATCGGGAGACGTGTTGAAATATGTCTCAGTTCTAGTCCCCTGGTACTCGGGTGCAACATTCCACACGCTTTACTAACACTCTCCTGACTTGGAGAGTCAGTGCCTTTAACCTCCTGTTTGGCCCAGTTTGCAAATTCCGCGGAAGGTGAACAGGAATAGGGAGAACCAATGAGAGACTAGCTGGAGGTGTCTGGACGGGCAAATTTAACTCTCATTTCCCACCAGGAAGAGGAATTAACCAAAGGCTCAGTGTGCCGTGCCGGAACCAGATTAGGGCCTGAAGCAATCCTGCGGTGTTGCGGCCAGCTCACAAGAAAGCGAGTTGAAGAAAGGAGCCCAGGCGCACTGTAATTCACAAAGCTGCAGAGTTATAAATGACAGCTATCATCCAAAAATATACTGAAGTAAGGCTGCCAAGAGGACTTGAAAGCCGGGCAGAATTGCAGGAAACCGATTTCAGGAGGTAGACTGGAATTGCATTTAAAGCATAGGAAAAGAGGCAGAATGTCCACAATGATGCACTTGGCCAAAAAGGGCATATGCGTTTTTCCCTGAATATATTCAGGAAAAAACGCATACGCCCTTTTTGGCCAACCAAGCAAGCTTGCAAAGGAAATCTGCACTACAATGAAGTCTCACTTCCCCTCGGTCAAAAGGGCCATCTGAAAAAAGTGTAAAATCCAGAAAGGCAGGACAGGCCATGGAGAACAGGGAGCCTTGTTATGCTGATGGGCGGGATGTAAATTCCCAACAGCCACTTGGGAGAAGTGTATGGTGTTTCCTGAAACATCTAAAAAACAAAGCAACAGAGCCTAGGGCACTTCCGCTTATGGTCCTATAGCTTAGGGAAATTAAAATCAAAAAGACACAGCCACCCCAAATTTTGGAACGGCTCTGTTTACAAGAACCTCGTTTACTGTACAAGTTCAATATCGCAGAAAGCAAAAAATGGATAAAGAAGTTGTGGTACTTACGTACAATGCAATATCACTCAGCAATGAAATCTATGTCATCAGGCCCGTAGCAGCATAATGAGTGGATTCAGGTATGATGATTCTAACTGAAATAAGTTACACAGAAAAAGAAACATCATAAGATATCACTAATACACGGAATGTAAACTTGGCTACACAGGAACTGAATTACAAAATAGAACAGGGTCTCAAATTTAGAAAACCAACTTATGCTTGCTTAAGGGGAAAGGTGAGTTGGGGTGCTGCATAAAACCAGAGATTGAAATGAGCACAGATAAAGTTCCTTAAGCCAAATATGTAATAGACAAGAGCTACACCTTGCTCAACGAAATGGACCCAAAACCCCATATTAAACACCTAAGAATGTACCTGACTAGGAAGTATCTTAAAAGCTATGGATTGCTATGTCTCCGAAAGAGAATCAAGCGTGTGTACAGGGGCATAAATGAAGAAATGATAGGACTGGAGAGGTTCGGTGAGCAAATGAAGACCCTTTGAATTCATATTGCATGGTACCCATTCCACGGGTCTCAACTCTCCAAGTTTAAGGGATTCTTCCTTCAGCTAAATCATGCATGTGGAACCCAGAGTATGATCAACCGTGTGATCGGGAGACATGTTCCAATATGTCTCAGTTCTCCTCCCCTGGTACTCGGGTGCCACATTCCAGAGGCTTTACTAACACTCTCCCGACTTGGAGAGTCAGTGCCTTTAACCTCCTGTTTGGCCCAGTTTGCAATTTCTGCGGAAGATGAACAGGAATAGGGAGAACCAATGAGAGACTAGCTGGAGGTGTCTGGACGGGCAAATTTAACTCTCATTTCCCACCAGGAAGAGGAATTAACCAAAGGTTCAGCGTGCCGTGCCGGAACCAGATTAGGGGCTGAAGCAATCCTGCAGTGTTGCGGCCAGCTCAAAAGAAAGCGAGTTGAAGAAAGGAGCTCAGGGGCACTGTAATTCACAAACCTGCAGAGTTATAAATGACAGCTATCGTCCAAAAATATACTGAAGTAAGGCTGCCAAGAGGACTTGAAAGCGGGGCAGAATTGCAGGAAACCGATTTCAGGAGGTAGACTGGAATTGCATTTAAAAGCATAGGAAAAGAGGCAGAATGTCGACAATGATGCACTTGGCCAAAAAGGGCGTATGTGTTTTTTCCTGAATATATTCAGGAAAAAACGCATACGCCCTTTTTGGCCAACCAAGCAAGCATGCAAAGGAAATCTGCACTACAATGAAGTCTCACTTCCCCCCGGTAAAAAGGGCCATCTGAAAAAAGTGTAAAATCCAGAAAGGCAGGACAGGCCGTGGAGAACTGGGAGCCTTGTTATGCTGATGGGCGGGATGTAAATTGCCAACAGCCACTCCGGATAAGTGTATGGTGCTTCCTGAAACAACTAAAAAACAGAGGAACAGAGCCTAGGGCACTTCCACTTATGGTCCTATAGCTTAGGGAAATGAAAATCAAAAAGAAACAGCCACCCCAAAGTTTGTGACGGCTCTCTTTACAAGAACCTCGTTTACGGTACAAGTTCAATATCGCAGAAAGCAAAAAATGGATAAAGAAGTTGTGGTACTTACGTACAATGCAATATCACTCAGCAATCAAATCTATGTCATCAGGTCCATAGGAGCATAATGAGTGGATTCAGGTATGATGATTCTAACTGAAATAAGTCACACAGAAAAAGAAACATCATAAGATATCACTAATACACGGAATGTAAACTTGGCTACACAGGAACTGAATTACAAAACAGAACAGGGTCTCAAATTTAGAAAAGCAACTTATGCTTGCTTAAGGGGAAAGGTGAGATGGGGTGCTGCATAAAATCAGAGATTGAAATGAGCACAGATAAAGTTCCTTAAGCCAAATATGTAATAGACAAGAGCTACACCTTGCTCAACAAAATGGACTCAAAACTCCATATTAAACGCCTATGAATGTAACTGACTAGTAAGTATCTTAAAAGCTATGGATTACTATGTCTCTGAAAGAGAATCAAGCGTGTGTACAGGGGCATAAACGCAGCAGTGATAGGATTGGAGAGGTTCGGTGAGCAAATGAAGACCCTTTGAAGTGATACTGCATGGTACCCATTCCACGGGTCTCAACTCTCCAGGTTTAAGGGATTCTTCCCTCAGCTAAAACATGCATGTGGAACCGAAAGTATGATCAACCATGTGATCAGTAGACGTGTTCCAATATGTCTCAGTTCTTGTCCCCTGGTACTCGGGTGCAACATTCCAGACGCTTTACTAACACTCTCCCGACTTGGAGAGTCAGTGCCTTTAACCTCCTGTTTAGCCCAGTTTGCAATTTCTGTGGAAGATGAACAGGAATAGGGAGAACCAATGAGAGACTAGCTGGAGGTGTCTGGACTTGCAAATTTAACTCTCATTTCCCACCAGGAAGAGGAATTAACCAAAGGCTCAGCGTGCCATGCTGGAACCAGATTAGGGCCTGAAGCAATCCTGCGGTCTTGCGGCCAGCTCACAAGAAAGCGAGTTGAAGAAAGGAGCTCAGGGGCACTGTAATTCACAAACCTGCAGAGTTATAAATGACAGCTATCGTCCAAAAATATACTGAGGTAAGGCTGCCAAGAGGACTTGAAAGCGGGGCAGAATTGCAGGAAACCAATTTCAGGAGGTAGACTGGAATTGCATTTAAAGCATAGGAAAAGAGGCAGAACGTGGACAATGATGCACTTCGCCAAAAAGGGCGTATGCGTTTTTTCCTGAATGTATTCAGGAAAAAACACATACCCACTTTTTGGCCAACCAAGCAAGCTTGCAAAGGAAATCTGCACTACAATGAAGTCTCACTTTCCCCAGGTTAAAAGGGCCATCTGAAAAAAGTGTAAAATCCAGAAAGGCAGGACAGGTCATGGAGAACAGGGAGCCTTGTTATGCTGATGGGCGGGATGTAAATTGCCAACAGCCACTCGGGAGAAGTGTATGATGTTTCCTGAAACATCTAAAAAACAAAGCAACAGAGCCTAGGGCACTTCCGCTTATGGTCCTATAGCTTAGGGAAACTAAAATCAAAAAGACACAGCCACCCCAAAGTTTGGGATAGCTCTGTTTACAAGAACCTCCTTTACGGTACTACCTCAATATCGCAGAAAGTGAAAAATGGATAAAGAAGTTGTGGTACTTATGTACAATGCACTATCACTCAGCAATGAAATCTATGTCATCAGACCCGTAGCAGCATAATGAGTGGATTCAGGTATGATGATTCTAACTGAAATAAGTCACACAGAAAAAGAAACATCATAAGATATCATTAATACACGGAATGTAAACTTGGCTACACAGGAACTGAATTACAAAATAGAACAGGGTCTCAAATTTAGAAAACCAACTTATGCTTGCTTAAGGGGAAAGGTGAGTTGGGGTGCTGCATAAAACCAGAGATTGAAATGAGCACAGATAAAGTTCCTTAAGCCAAATATGTAATAGACAAGAGCTACACCTTGCTCAACGAAATGGACCCAAAACCCCATATTAAACGCCTAAGAATGTACCAGACTAGGAAGTATCTTAAAAGCTATGGATTGCTATGTCTCTGAAAGAGAATCAAGCGTGTGTACAGGGGCATAAATGAAGAAATGATAGGACTGGAGAGGTTCGGTGAGCAAATGAAGACCCTTTGAATTCATATTGCATGGTACCCATTCCACGGGTCTCAACTCTCCAAGTTTAAGGGATTCTTCGTTCAGTTAAATCATGCATGTGGAACCCAGAGTATGATCAACCAGGTGATCGGGAGACGTGTTCCAATATGTCTCAGTTCTCGTCCCCTGGTACTCTGGTGCATCATTCCAGATGCTTTACTAACACTCTCCCGACTTGGAGAGTCAGTGCCTTTAACCTCCTGTTTGGCCCAGTTTGCAATTTCTGCGGAAGATGAACAGGAATAGGGAGAACCAATGAGAGACTAGCTGGAGTTGTCTGGACGGGCAAATTTAACTCTCATTTCCCACCAGGAAGAGGAATTAACCAAAGGCTCAGCGTGCTGTGCCGGAACCAGATTAGGGCCTGAAGCAATCCTGCGGTGTTGCGGCCATCTCACAAGAAAGCGAGTTGAAGAAAGGAGCTCAGGGGCACTGTAATTCACAAACCTGCAGAGTTATAAATGACAGCTATCGTCCAAAAATATACTGAAGTAAGGCTGCCAAGAGGTCTTGAATGCGGGGCAGAATTGCAGGAAACCAATTTCCCGAGGTAGACTGGAATTGCATTTAAAGCATAGGAAAAGAGGCAGAACGTCCACAATGATGCACTGGGCCAAAAAGGGCGTATGCGTTTTTTCCTGAATATATTTAGGAAAAAAACGCATACGCCCTTTTTGGCCAACCAAGCAAGCTTGCAAAGGAAATCTGCACTACAATGAAGTCTCACTTCCCCCCCCCGTCAAAAGGGCCATCTGAAAAAAGTGTAAAATCCAGAAAGGCAGGACAGGCCATGGAGAACTGGAAGCCTTGTTATGCTGATGGGCGGGATGTAAATTGCCAACAGCCACTCAGGAGAAGTGTATGGTGTTTCTTGAAACATCTAAAAAACAAAGCAACAGAGGCTAGGGCACTTCCACTTATGGTCCTATAGCTTAGGGAAATTAAAATCAAAAAGACACAGCCACCCCAAAGTTTGGGATGGCTCTGTTTACAACAACCTCGTTTACGGTACAAGTTCAATATCGCAGAAACCGAAAAATGGATAAAGAAGTTGTGGTACTTACGTACAATGCAATATCACTCAGCAATGAAATCTATGTCATCAGGCCCGTAGCAGCATAATGAGTGGATTCAGGTATGATGATTCTAACTGAAATAAGTCACACAGAAAAAGAAACATCATAAGATATCACTAATACACGGAATGTAAACTTGGCTACAAAGGAACTGAATTACAAAACAGAACAGGGTCTCAAATTCAGAAAACCAACTTATGCTTGCTTAAGGGGAAAGGTGAGTTGGGGTGCTGCATAAAACCAGAGATTGAAATGAGCACAGATAAAGTTCCTTAAGCCAAATATGTAATAGACAAGAGCTACTCCTTGTTGAACGAAATGGACTCAACACCCCATATTAAACGTCTAAGAATGTACCTGACTAGTAAGTATCTTAAAACCTATGGATTGCTATGTCTCCGTAAGAGAACCAAGCATGGGTACAGGGGCATAAACGCAGCAGTGATAGGATTGGAGAGGTTCGGTGAGCAAACAAAGACCCTTTGAAGTCATATTGCATAGTACCCATTCCACGGGTCTCAACTCTCCAGGTTTAAGGGATTCTTCCTTCAGCTAAAACATGCATGTGGAACTCAGAGTATGATCAACCGTGTGATCGGGAGACATGTTCCAATATGTCTCAGTTCTCGTCCCCTGGTACTCGGGTGCCACATTCCAGAGGCTTTACTAACACTCTCCCGACTTGGAGAGTCAGTGCCTTTAACCTCCTGTTTGGCCCAGTTTGCAATTTCTGCGGAAGATGAACAGGAATAGGGAGAACCAATGAGAGACTAGCTGGAGGTGTCTGGACGGGCAAATTTAACTCTCATTTCCCACCAGGAAGAGGAATTAACCAAAGGCTCAGCGTGCCGTGCCGGAACCAGATTAGGGGCTGAAGCAATCCTGCAGTGTTGCGGCCAGCTCACAAGAAAGCGAGTTGAAGAAAGGAGCTCAGGGGCACTGTAATTCACAAACCTGCAGAGTTATAAATGACAGCTATCGTCCAAAAATATACTGAAGTAAGGCTGCCAAGAGGACTTGAAAGCGGGGCAGAATTGCAGGAAACCGATTTCAGTAGGTAGACTGGAATTGCATTTAAAAGCATAGGAAAAGAGGCAGAATGTCGACAATGATGCACTTGGCCAAAAAGGGCGTATGTGTTTTTTCCTGAATATATTCAGGAAAAAACGCATACGCCCTTTTTGGCCAACGAAGCAAGCATGCAAAGGAAATCTGCACTACAATGAAGTCTCACTTCCCCCCGGTAAAAAGGGCCATCTGAAAAAAGTGTAAAATCCAGAAAGGCAGGACAGGCCGTGGAGAACTGGGAGCCTTGTTATGCTGATGGGCGGGATGTAAATTGCCAACAGCCACTCCGGATAAGTGTATGGTGCTTCCTGAAACAACTAAAAAACAGAGGAACAGAGCCTAGGGCACTTCCACTTATGGTCCTATAGCTTAGGGAAATGAAAATCAAAAAGAAACAGCCACCACAAAGTTTGTTACGGCTCTCTTTACAAGAACCTCGTTTACGGTACAAATTCAATATCGCAGAAAGCAAAAAATGGATAAAGAAGTTGTGGTACTTACGTACAATGCAATATCACTCAGCAATCAAATCTATGTCATCAGGTCCATAGGAGCATAATGAGTGGATTCAGGTATGATGATTCTAACTGAAATAAGTCACACAGAAAAAGAAACATCATAAGATATCACTAATACACGGAATGTAAACTTGGCTACACAGGAACTGAATTACAAAACAGAACAGGGTCTCAAATTTAGAAAACCAACTTATGCTTGCTTAAGGGGAAAGGTGAGATGGGGTGCTGCATAAAATCAGAGATTGAAATGAGCACAGATAAAGTTCCTTAAGCCAAATATGTAATAGACAAGAGCTACACCTTGCTCAACGAAATGGACTCAAAACCCCATATTAAACGCCTATGAATGTAACTGACTAGTAAGTATCTTAAAAGCTATGGATTACTATGTCTCTGAAAGAGAATCAAGCGTGTGTACAGGGGCATAAACGCAGCAGTGATAGGATTGGAGAGGTTCGGTGAGCAAATGAAGACCCTTTGAAGTGATACTGCATGGTACCCATTCCACGGGTCTCAACTCTCCAGGTTTAAGGGATTCTTCCCTCAGCTAAAACATGCATGTGGAACCGAAAGTATGATCAACCATGTGATCAGTAGACGTGTTCCAATATGTCTCAGTTCTCGTCCCCTGGTACTCGGGTGCAACATTCCAGACGCTTTACTAACACTCTCCCGACTTGGAGAGTCAGTGCCTTTAACCTCCTGTTTAGCCCAGTTTGCAATTTCTGTGGAAGATGAACAGGAATAGGGAGAACCAATGAGAGACTAGCTGGAGGTGTCTGGACTTGCAAATTTAACTCTCATTTCCCACCAGGAAGAGGAATTAACCAAAGGCTCAGCGTGCCATGCTGGAACCAGATTAGGGCCTGAAGCAATCCTGCGGTGTTGCGGCCAGCTCACAAGAAAGCGAGTTGAAGAAAGGAGCTCAGGGGCACTGTAATTCACAAACCTGCAGAGTTATAAATGACAGCTATCGTCAAAAAATATACTGAGGTAAGGCTGCCAAGAGGACTTGAAAGCGGGGCAGAATTGCAGGAAACCAATTTCAGGAGGTAGACTGGAATTGCATTTAAAGCATAGGAAAAGAGGCAGAACGTCGACAATGATGCACTTTGCCAGAAAGGGCGTATGCGTTTTTTCCTGAATGTATTCAGGAAAAAACGCATACGCACTTTTTGGCCAACCAAGCAAGCTTGCAAAGGAAATCTGCACTACAATGAAGTCTCACTTTCCCCAGGTCAAAAGGGCCATCTGAAAAAAGTGTAAAATCCAGAAAGGCAGGACAGGTCATGGAGAACAGGGAGCCTTGTTATGCTGATGGGCGGCATGTAAATTGCCAACAGCCACTCGGGAGAAGTGTATGATGTTTCCTGAAACATCTAAAAAACAAAGCAACAGAGCCTAGGGCACTTCCGCTTATGGTCCTATAGCTTAGCGAAACTAAAATCAAAAAGACACAGCCACCCCAAAGTTTGGGATAGCTCTGTTTACAAGAACCTCCTTTACGGTACTACTTCAATATCGCAGAAAGTGAAAAATGGATAAAGAAGTTGTGGTACTTATGTACAATGCACTATCACTCAGCAATGAAATCTATGTCATCAGACCCGTAGCAGCATAATGAGTGGATTCAGGTATGATGATTCTAACTGAAATAAGTCACACAGAAAAAGAAACATCATAAGATATCATTAATACACGGAATGTAAACTTGGCTACACAGGAACTGAATTACAAAATAGAACAGGGTCTCAAATTTAGAAAACCAACTTATGCTTGCTTAAGGGGAAAGGTGAGTTGGGGTGCTGCATAAAACCAGAGATTGAAATGAGCACAGATAAAGTTCCTTAAGCCAAATATGTAATAGACAAGAGCTACACCTTGCTCAACGAAATGGACCCAAAACCCCATATTAAACGCCTAAGAATGTAACTGACTAGGAAGTATCTTAAAAGCTATGGATTGCTATGTCTCCGAAAGAGAATCAAGCGTGTGTACAGGGGCATAAATGAAGAAATGATAGGACTGGAGAGGTTCGGTGAGCAAATGAAGACCCTTTGAATTCATATTGCATGGTACCCATTCCACGGGTCTCAGCTCTCCAAGTTTAAGGGATTCTTCCTTCAGCTAAATCATGCATGTGGAACCCAGAGTATGATCAACCGTGTGATCGGGAGACGTGTTCCAATATGTCTCAGTTCTCGTCCCCTGGTACTCGGGTGCATCATTCCAGATGCTTTACTAACACTCTCCCGACTTGGAGAGTCAGTGCCTTTAACCTCCTGTTTGGCCCAGTTTGCAATTTCTGCGGAAGATGAACAGGAATAGGGAGAACCAATGAGAGACAAGCTGGAGTTGTCTGGACGGGCAAATTTAACTCTCATTTCCCACCAGGAAGAGGAATTAACCAAAGGCTCAGCGTGCTGTGCCGGAACCAGATTAGGGCCTGAAGCAATCCTGCGGTGTTGCGGCCAGCTCACAAGAAAGCGAGTTGAAGAAAGGAGCTCAGGGGCACTGTAATTCACAAACCTGCAGAGTTATAAATGACAGCTATCGTCCAAAAATATACTGAAGTAAGGCTGCCAAGAGGTCTTGAATGCGGGGCAGAATTGCAGGAAACCAATTTCCCGAGGTAGACTGGAATTGCATTTAAAGCATAGGAAAAGAGGCAGAACGTCCACAATGATGCACTTGGCCAAAAAGGGCGTATGCGTTTTTTCCTGAATATATTCAGGAAAAAAACGCATACGCCCTTTTTGGCCAACCAAGCAAGCTTGCAATGGAAATCTGCACTACAATGAAGTCTCACTTCCCCCTGGTCAAAAGGGCCATCTGAAAAAAGTGTAAAATCCAGAAAGGCAGGACAGGCCATGGAGAACTGGAAGCCTTGTTATGCTGATGGGCGGGATGTAAATTGCCAACAGCCACTCAGGAGAAGTGTATGGTGTTTCTTGAAACATCTAAAAAACAAAGCAACAGAGCCTAGGGCACTTCCACTTATGGTCCTATAGCTCAGGGAAATTAAAATCAAAAAGACACAGCCACCCCAAAGTTTGGGATGGCTCTGTTTACAACAACCTCGTTTACGGTACAAGTTCAATATCGCAGAAACCGAAAAATGGATAAAGAAGTTGTGGTACTTACGTACAATGCAATATCACTCAGCAATGAAATCTATGTCATCAGGCCCGTAGCAGCATAATGAGTGGATTCAGGTATGATGATTCTAACTGAAATAAGTCACACAGAAAAAGAAACATCATAAGATATCACTAATACACGGAATGTAAACTTGGCTACAAAGGAACTGAATTACAAAACAGAACAGGGTCTCAAATTCAGAAAACCAACTTATGCTTGCTTAAGGGGAAAGGTGAGTTGGGGTGCTGCATAAAACCAGAGATTGAAATGAGCACAGATAAAGTTCCTTAAGCCAAATATGTAATAGACAAGAGCTACTCCTTGTTGAACGAAATGGACTCAACACCCCATATTAAACGTCTAAGAATGTACCTGACTAGTAAGTATCTTAAAACCTATGGATTGCTATGTCTCCGAAAGAGAACCAAGCATGGGTACAGGGGCATAAACGCAGCAGTGATAGGATTGGAGAGGTTCGGTGAGCAAACAGAGACCCTTTGAAGTCATATTGCATAGTACCCATTCCACGGGTCTCAACTCTCCAGGTTTAAGGGATTCTTCCTTCAGCTAAAACATGCATGTGGAACTCAGAGTATGATCAACCGTGTGATCAGGAGACATGTTCCAATATGTCTCAGTTCTCGTCCCCTGGTACTCGGGTGCCACATTCCAGAGGCTTTACTAACACTCTCCCGACTTGGAGAGTCAGTGCCTTTAACCTCCTGTTTGGCCCAGTTTGCAATTTATGCGGAAGATGAACAGGAATAGGGAGAACCAATGAGAGACTAGCTGGAGGTGTCTGGACGGGCAAATTTAACTCTCATTTCCCACCAGGAAGAGGAATTAACCAAAGGCTCAGCGTGCCGTGCCGGAACCAGATTAGGGGCTGAAGCAATCCTGCAGTGTTGCGGCCAGCTCAAAAGAAAGCGAGTTGAATAAAGGAGCTCAGGGGCACTGTAATTCACAAACCTGCAGAGTTATAAATGACAGCTATCGTCCAAAAATATACTGAAGTAAGGCTGCCAAGAGGACTTGAAAGCGGGGCAGAATTGCAGGAAACCGATTTCAGGAGGTAGACTGGAATTGCATTTAAAAGCATAGGAAAATAGGCAGAATGTCGACAATGATGCACTTGGCCAAAAAGGGCGTATGTGTTTTTTCCTGAATATATTCAGGAAAAAACGCATACGCCCTTTTTGGCCAACCAAGCAAGCATGCAAAGGAAATCTGCACTACAATGAAGTCTCAATTCCCCCCGGTAAAAAGGGCCATCTGAAAAAAGTGTAAAATCCAGAAAGGCAGGACAGGCCGTGGAGAACTGGGAGCCTTGTTATGCTGATGGGCGGGATGTAAATTGCCAACAGCCACTCCGGATAAGTGTATGGTGCTTCCTGAAACAACTAAAAAACAGAGGAACAGAGCCTAGGGCACTTCCACTTATGGTCCTATAGCTTAGGGAAATGAAAATAAAAAAGAAACAGCCACCCCAAAGTTTGTGACGGCTCTCTTTACAAGAACCTCGTTTACGGTACAAGTTCAATATCGCAGAAAGCAAAAAATGGATAAAGAAGTTGTGGTACTTACGTACAATGCAATATCACTCAGCAATCAAATCTATGTCATCAGGTCCATAGGAGCATAATGAGTGGATTCAGGTATGATGATTCTAACTGAAATAAGTCACACAGAAAAAGAAACATCATAAGATATCACTAATACACGGAATGTAAACTTGGCTACACAGGAACTGAATTACAAAACAGAACAGGGTCTCAAATTTAGAAAACCAACTTATGCTTGCTTAAGGGGAAAGGTGAGATGGGGTGCTGCATAAAATCAGAGATTGAAATGAGCACAGATAAAGTTCCTTAAGCCAAATATGTAATAGACAAGAGCTACACCTTGCTCAACGAAATGGACTCAAAACCCCATATTAAACGACTATGAATATAACTGACTAGTAAGTATCTTAAAAGCTATGGATTGCTATGTCTCCGAAAGAGAATCAAGCGTGTGTACAGGGGCATAAACGCAGCAGTGATAGGATTGGAGAGGTTCGGTGAGCAAATGAAGACCCTTTGAAGTCATATTGCATGGTACCCATTGCACGGGTCTCAACTCTCCAGGTTTAAGGGATTCTTCCTTCAGCTAAAACATGCATGTGGATCCCAGAGTATGATCAACCGTGTGATCGGGAGACGTGTTCCAATATGTCTCAGTTCTCGTCCCCTGGTACTCGGGTGCAACATTCCAGACGCTTTACTAACACTCTCCCGACTTGGAGAGTCAGTGCCTTTAACCCCCTGTTTGGCCCAGTTTGCAATTTCTGCGGAAGATGAACAGGAATAGGGAGAACCAATGAGAGACTAGCTGAAGGTGTCTGGACGGGGCAAATTTAACTCTGATTTCAGGCCAGGGAGAGGAATTAAACAAGGCTCAGCATGCCGTGCCGGAACCAGATTAGTGCCTGAAGCAACCCTGCGGTGTTGCGGCCAGCTCACAAGAAAGCGAGTTCAGGAAAGGAGCTCAGGGGCACTGTAATTCACAAACCTGTAGAGTTATAAATGACAGCTATTGTCCAAAAATATACTGAAGTAAGGCTGCCAAGAGGACTTGAAAGCGGGGCAGAATTGCAGGAAACGGAATTCAGGAGGTAGACTGGAATTGCCTTTAAAGCATAGGAAAAGAGGCAGAACGTCAACAGTGATGCACTTGGCCTAAAAGTGTGTATGTGTTTTTTCCTGAATATATTCAGGAAAAAACGCATACGCCCTTTTTGGCCAACCAAGCAAGCTTGCAAATGAAATCTGCACTACAATGAAGTCTCACTTCCCCCTGGTCAAAAGGGCCATCTGAAAACGTGTAAAATCCAGAAAGGCAGGACAGGCCATGGAGAACTGGGAGCCTTGTTATGCTGATGGGCGGGATGGAAATTGCCAACAGACACTCGGGAGAAGTGTATGGTGTTTTCTGAAACAATTAAAAAACAAAGCAACAGAGCCTAGGGCACATCCACTTATGGTCCTATAGCTTAGGGAAATTAAAATCAAAAAGACACAGCCACCCCAAAATTTCTGTCGGCTCTCTTTACAAGAACCTCGTTTACGGTACAAGTTCAATATCGCAGAAAGCAAAAAATGGAAAAAGAAGTTGTGGTACTTACGTACAATGCAATATCACTCAGCAATGAAATCTACGTCATCAGGCCCGTAGCAGCATAATGAGTTGATTCAGGTATGATGATTCTAACTGAAATAAGTCACACAGAAAAAGAAACATCATAAGTTATCACTAATACACGGAATGGAAACTTGGCTACACAGGAACTGGATTACAAAACAGAACAGAGTCTCAAATTTAGAAAACCAACTTATGCTTGCTTAAGGGGAAAGGTGAGTTGGGCTGCTGCATAAAACCAGAGATTGAAATGAACACAGATAAAGTTCCTTAAGCCAAATATGTAATAGACAAGAGCTACTCCTTGCTCAACGAAATTGACTCAAAACCCCATATTAAACGCCTAATAATGTACCTGACTAGTAAGTATCTTAAAACCTATGGATCGCTATGTCTCTGAAAGAGAATCAAGCGTGAGTACAGGGGCATAAACGCAGCAGTGATAGGATTGGAGAGTTTCGGTGAGCAAATGAAGACCCTTTGAAATCATATTGCATGGTACCCATTCCACGGGTCTCAACTCTCCAGGTTTAAGGGATTCTTCCTTCAGCTAAAACATTCCTTCCTTGAGTTCCACATTCAGTGGAACCCAGAGTATGATCAAACGTGTGATCGGGAGACGTGTTGAAATATGTCTCAGTTCTCGTCCCCTGGTACTCGGGTGCAACACTCCAGACGCTTTACTAACACTCTCCTGACTTGGAGAGTCAGTTCCTTTAACCTTCTGTTTGGCCCAGTTTGCAAATTCCGCGGAAGATGAACAGGAATAGGGAGAACCAATGAGAGACTAGCTGGAGGTGTCTGGACGGGCAAATTTAACTCTCATTTCCCACCAGGAAGAGGAATTAACCAAAGGCTCAGCGTGCCATGCCGGAACCAGATTAGGGTCTGAAGCAATCCTGCGGTGTTGCGGCCATCTCACAAGAAAGCGAGTTGAAGAAAGGAGCCCAGGGGCACTGTAATTCACAAACCTGCAGAGTTATAAATGACAGCTATCGTCCAAAAATATACTGAAGTAAGGCTGCCAAGAGGAGTTGAAAGCGGGGCAGAATTGCAGGAAACCGATTTCAGGAGGTAGACTGGAATTGCATTTAAAGCATAGGAAAACAGGCAGAACGTCGACAATGATGCACTTGGCCAAAAAGGGTGTATGCGTTTTTTCCTGAATATGTTCAGGAAAAAATTCATACGCCCTTTTTGGCCAACCAAGCAAGCTTGCAAAGGAAATCTGCACTACAATGAAGTCTCACTTCCCCACCATCAACAGGGCCATCTGAAAAAAGTGTAAAATCCAGAAAGGCAGGACATGCCATGGAGAACTGGGACCCTTGTTATGCTGATGGGTGGGATGTAAATTGCCAACAGCCACTCGGGAGAAGTGTATGGTGTTTCCTGAAACATCTAAGAAACAAAGCAACAGAGCCTAGGGCACTTCCACTTATGGTCCTATAGCTTAGGGAAATTAAAATCAAAAAGACACAGCCACCCCAAAGTTTGGGATGGCTCTGTTTACAAGAAACTCATTTACGGGACAAGTTCAATATCGCAGAAAGCGAAAAATGGATAAAGAATTTGTGGTACTTACGTACAATGCAATATCACTCAGCAATGACATCTATGTCATCAGGCCCGTAGCAGTATAATGAGTGGATTCAGGTATGATGATTCTAACTGAAATAAGTCACACAGAAAAAGAAACATAATAAGATATCACTAATACACGGAATGTAAACTTGGCTACACAGGAACTGGATTACAAAACAGAACAGGGTCTCAAATTTAGAAAACCTACTTATGCTACCTTAAGGGGAAAGGTGAGTTGGGGTGCTGCATAAAACCAGAGATTGAAATGAGCACAGATAAAGTGACTTAAGCCAAATATGGAATAGACAAGAGCTACTCCTTGCTCAACGAAATGGACTCAACACCCCATATTAAACGCCTAAGAATGTACCTGACTAGTAAGTATCTTAAAACCTATGGATTGCTATGTCTCTGAAAGAGAATCAAGCGTGTGTACAGGGGCATAAACGCAGCAGTGATAGGATTGGAGAGGTTTGGTGAGCAAATGAAGACCCTTTGAAGTCATATTGCATGGTACCCATTCCACGGGGCTCAACTCTCCATGTTTAAGGGATTCTTCCTTCAGCTAAAACATGCATATGGAACCCAGAGTATGATCAACCGTGTGATCGGGAGACGTGTTCCAATATGTCTCAGTTTTCGTCCCCTGGTACTCGGGTGCAACATTCCAGACGCTTTACTAACACTCTCCCGACTTGGAGAGTCAGTGCCTTTAACCTCCTGTTTGGCCCAGTTTGCAATTTCTGCGGAAGATGAACAAGAATAGGGAGAACCAATGAGAGACTAGCTGGAGGTGTCTGGACGGGCAAATTTAACTCTCATTTCCCACCAGGAAGAGGAATTAACCAAAGGCTCAGCGTGCCGTGCCGGAACCAGATTAGGGCCTGAAGCAATCCTGCGGAGTTGCGGCCAGCTCACAAGAAAGCGAGTTGAAGAAAGGAGCTCAGGGGCACTGTAATTCACAAACCTGCAGAGTTATAAATGACAGCTATCGTCCAAAAATATACTGCAGTAAGGCTGCCAAGAGGACTTGAAAGCGGGGCAGAATTGCAGGAAACCGATTTCAGGAGGTAGACTGGAATTGCATTTAAGCATAGGAAAAGAGACAGAACGTCGACAATGATGCACTTGGCCAAAAAGGGCGTATGCGATTTTTCCTGAATATATTCAGGAAAAATCGCATACGCCCTTTTTGGCCAACCAAGCAAGCTTGCAACGGAAATCTGCACTACAATGAAGTCTCACTTCCCCCCGGTCAAAAGGGCCATCTGAAAAAAGTGTAAAATCCAGAAAGGCAGGACAGGCCATGGAGAACTGGGAGCCTTGTTATGCTGATGGGCGGGATGTAAATTGCCAACAGCCACTTGGGAGAAGTGTATGGTGTTTCCTGAAACATCTAAAAAACAAAGCAACAGAGCCTAGGGCACTTCCACATATGGTCCTATAGATTAGGGATATTAAAATGAAAAAGACACAGCCACCCCAAAGTTTGGGATGGCTCTGTTTACAAGAACCTCGTTTACAGTACAAGTTCAGTATCGCAGAAAGCGAAAAATGGATAAAGAAGTTCTGGTACTTACGTACAATGCAATATCACTCAGCAATGAAATCTATGTCATCAGGCCCGTAGCAGCATAATGAGTGGATTCAGGTATGATGATTCTAACTGAAATAAGTCACACAGAAAAAGAAACATCATAAGATATTACTAATACACAGAATGTAAACTTGGCTACACAGGAACTGAATTGCAAAATAGAACAGGGTCTCAAATTTAGGAAACCAACTTATGCTTGCTTAAGGGGAAAGGTGAGTTGGGGTGCTGCATAAAACCAGAGATTGAAATGAGCACAGATAAAGTTCCTTAATCCAAATATGTAATAGAAAAGAGCTACTCCTTGCTCAACGAAATGGACTCAACACCCCAAATTAAACGCCTAAGAATGTACCTGACTAGTAATTATCTTAAAACCTGTTGATCGCTATGTCTCTGAAAGAGAATCAAGCGTGTGTAGAGCGGCATAAACGCAGCAGTGATAGGATTGGAGAGGTTCAGTGAGTAAATGAAGACCCTTTGAAGTCATATTGCATGGTACCCATTCCACGGGTCTCAACTCTCCAGATTTAAGGGATTCTGCCTTCAGCTGAAACATGCATGTGGAACCCAGAGTATGATCAACCGTGTGATCGGGAGACGTGTTCAAATATGTCTCAATTCTCGTCCCCTGGCACTCGGGTGCAACATTCCAGACGCTTCACTAACACTCTCCCGACTTGGAGAGTCAGTGACTTTAACCTCCTGTTTGGCCCAGTTTGCAGTTTCTGCGGAAGATGAACAGGAATAGGGAGAACCAATGAGAGACTAGCTGGAGGTGTCTGATTGGGCAAATTTAACTCTCATTTCCCACCAGGAAGAGGAATTAACCAAAGGCTCAGTGTGCCGTGCCGGTAACAGATTAGGGCCTGAAGCAATCCTGTGGTGTTGCAGCCAGCTCACAAGAAAGCGAGTTGAAGAAAGGAGCTCAGGGGCACTGTAATTCACAAACCTGCAGAGTTATAAATGACAGCTATCATCCAAAAATATACTGAAGTAAGGCTGCCAAGAGGAGTTGAAAGCGGGGCAGAATTGCAGGAAACTGATTTCAGTAGGTCGACTGGAATTGCATTTAAAGCATAGGACAAGAGGCAGAACGTGGACAATGATGCACTTGGCCAAAAAGGGCGTATGCGCTTTTTCCTGAATATATACAGGAAACAACGTATACGCTCTTTTTGGCCAACCAAGCAAGCTTGCAAAGGAAATCTGCACTACAATGAAGTCTCACTTCCCCCCGGTAAAGAGGGCCATCTGAAAAAAGTGTAAAATCCAGAAAGGCAGGACAGGCCATGGAGAACTGGGAGCCTTGTATGCTGATGGGCAGGATGTAAATTGCCACCAGCCACTCAGGAGAAGTGTATGTTGTTTCCTGGAACTTCTAAAACAAAGCAACAGAGCCTAGGGCACTTCCACTTATGGTCCTATAGCTTAGGGAAATTAAAATAAAAAAGACACAGCCACCCCAAAGTTTGGGACGGCTCTGTTTACAAGAACCTCGTTTACGGTACAAGTTCAATATCGCAGAAAGCGAAAAATGGATAAAGAAGTTGTGGTACTTACGTACAATGCAATATCACTCAGCAATGACATCTATGTCATCAGGCCCGTAGCAGCATAATGAGTGGATTCAGGTATGATGATTCTAACTGAAATAAGTCACACAGAAAAAGAAGCATCCTAAGATATCACTAATACACGGAATGTAAACTTGGCTACTCAGGAACTGAATTACAAAACAGAACAGGGTCTCAAATTTAGAAAACAAACTTAGGCTTACTTAAGGGGAAAGGTGAGTTGGGGTGCTGCATAAAACCAGAGATTGAAATGAGCACAGATAATGTTCCTTAAGCCAAATATGTAATAGACAAGAGCTACTCCTTGCTCAACGAAATGGACTCAAAACCCCATATTAAACGCCTAAGAATGTACCTGACTAGTAATATCTTAAAATCTATGGATTGCTATGTCTCCGAAAGAGAATCAAGCATGTGTAGAGGGGCATAAACGCAGCAGTGATAGGATTGGAGAGGTTTGGTCTGCAAATGAAGACCCTTTGAAGTCATATTGCATGGTACCCATTCCACGGGTCTCAACTCTCCAGGTTTAAGGGATTCTTCCTTCAGCTAAAAGATGCATGTGGAACCCAGAGTATGATCAACCGTGTGATCGGGAGATGTGTTCAAATATATCTCAGTTCTCGTCCCCTGGTACTCGGGTGCAACATTCCAGACGCTTTACTAACATTCTGCCGACTTGGAGAGTCAGTGCCTTTAACCTCCTGTTAGGCCCAGTTTGCAATTTCTGTGGAGGATGAACAGGAATAGGGAGAACCAATGAGAGACTAGCTGGAGGTGTCTGGACGGGCAAATTTAACTCTCATTTCCCACCAGGAAGAGGAATTAACCAAAGGCTCAGCATGACATACCAGAACCAGATTAGGGCCTGAAGCAATCCTGCGGTGTTGCGACCAGCTCACAAGAAAGCGAGTTGAAGAAAGGAGCTCAGGGGCACTGTAATTCACAAACCTGCAGAGTTATAAAGGACAGCTATCGTCCGAAAATATACTGAAGTAAGGCTGCCAAGAGGACTTGAAAGCGGGGCAGAATTGCAGGAAACCGATTTCAGGAGGTACACTGGAATTGCATTTAAAGCATAGGAAAAGAGGCAGAACGTCGACAATGATGCACTTGGCCAAAAAGGGCATATGCGTTTTTTCCTGAATATATTCAGCAAAAAACGCATACGCACTTTTAGGCCAACCAAGCAAGCTTGCAAAGGAAATCTGCACTACAATGAAGTCTCACTTCCCTCCCGTCAAAAGGGCCATCTGAAAAAAGTGTAAAATCCAGAAAGGCAGGACAGGCCATGGAGAACTGGGAGCCTTGTTATGCTGATTGGTGGGATGTAAATTGCCTACAGCCACTCGGGAGAAGTGTATGGTGTTTCCTGAAACATCTAAAAAACAAAGCAACAGAGTCTAGGGTACTTCCACTTATGGTCCTATAGCTTAGGGAAATTAAAATAAAAAAGACACAGCCACCCCAAAGTTTGGGACGGCTCTGTTTACAAGAACCTCGTTTACGGTGCAAGTTCAATATCACAGAAAGTGAAAACTGTATAAAGAAGTTGTGGTACTTACGTAGAATGTAATATCACTCAGCAATGAAATCTATGTCATCAGGCCCGTAGCACCATAATGAGTGGATTCAGGTATGATGATTCTAACTGAAATAAGTCACACAGAAAAAGAAACATCATAAGATATCACTAATACACGGAATGTAAACTTGGCTACACAGGAACTGGATTACTAAACAGAACAGGGTCTGAAATGTAGAAAATCAACTTATGCTTGCTTAAGGGGAAAGGTGAGTTGGGGTGCTGCATAAAACCAGAGATTGAAATGAGCACAGATAAAGTTCCTTAAGCCAAATACGTAATAGACAAGAGCTACTCTTTGCTCAACGAAATGGACACAACACCCCATATTAAACGCCTAAGAATGTACCTGACTAGTACGTATCTTAAAACCTATGGATTGCTATGTCTCCGGAAGAGAATCAAGCATGTGTACATGGGCATAAACGTAGCAGTGATAGGATTGGAGAGGTTCGGTGAGCAAATGAAGACCCTTTAAAGTCATATTGCATGGTACCCATTCCACGGGTCTCAACTCTCCAGATTTAAGGGATTCTGCCTTCAGCTGAAACATGCATGTGGAACCCATAGTATGATCAACCGTGTGATCGGGAGACGTGTTCAAATATGTCTCAATTCTCGTCCCCTGGTACTCGGGTGCAACATTCCAGATGCTTTACTAACACTCTCCCGACCTGGACAGTCAGTGCCTTTAACCTCCTGTTTGGCCCAGTTTGCAGTTTCTGCGGAAGATGAACAGGAATAGGGAGAACCAATGAGAGACTAGCTGGAGGTGTCTGGACGGGCAAATTTAACTCTCATTTCCCACCAGGAAGAGGAATTAACCAAAGGCTCAGCGTGCCGTGCCGGAACCAGATTAGGGCCTGAAGCAATCCTGCGGTGTTGCGCCAGCTCACAAGAAAGCGAGTTGAAGAAAGGAGCTCAGGGGCACTGTAATTCACAAACCTGCAGAGTTATAAATGACAGCTATCGTCCAAAAATATACTGAAGTAAGGCTGCCAAGAGGAGTTGAAAGCGGGGCAGAATTGCAGGAAACTGATTTCAGTAGGTAGACTGGAATTGCATTTAAAGCATAGGAAAAGAGGCAGAATGTCGACAATGATGCACTTGGCCAAAAAGGGCGTATGCGTTTTTTCCTGAATATATACAGGAAAAAACGCATAAGCTCTTTTTGGCCAACCAAGCAAGCTTGCAAAGGAAATCTGCACTACAATGAAGTCTCACTTCCCCCCGGTCAAAAGGGCCATCTGAAAAGAGTGTAAAATCCAGAAAGGCAGGACAGGCCATGGAGAACTGGGAGCCTTGTTGTGCTGATGGGCGGGATGTAAATTGCCAACAGCCACTCGGGAGAAGTGTATGGTGTTTCCTGAAACATCTAAAAAACAAAGCAACAGAGCCTAGAGCACTTCCTCTTATGGTCCTATAGGTTAGGGAAATTAAAATAAAAAAGACACAGCCACCCCAAAGTTTGGGACGGCTCTGTTTACAAGAACCTCGTTTACGGTACAAGTTCAATATCGCAGAAAGCAAAAAATGGATAAAGAAGTTGTAGTACTTACGTACAATGCAATATCACTCAGCAATGAAATCTATGTCATCAGGGCCATAGCAGCATAATGAGTGGATTCAGGTATGATGATTCTAACTGAAATAAGTCACACAGAAAAAGAAACATCATAAGATATCACTAATACACGGAATGTAAACTTGGCTACACAGGAACTGAATTACAAAACAGAACAGGGTCTCAAATTTAGAAAACCAACTTATGCTTGCTTAATGGGAAAGGTGAGTTGGGGTGCTGCATAAAACCAGAGATTGAAATGAGCACAGATAAAGTTCCTTAAGCCAAATATGTAATAGACAAGAGCTACTCCTTGCTCAACGAAATGGACTCAAAACCCCATATTAAACGCCTAATAATGTACCTGACTAGTAAGTATCTTAAAATCTATGGATTGCTATGTCTCCGAAAGAGAATCAAGCATGTGTACAGGTGCATAAACGCAGCAGTGATAGGATTGGAGAGGTTCGGTGAGCAAACGAAGACCCTTTGAAGTCATATTGCATGGTACCCATTCCACGGGTCTCAACTCTCCAGGTTTAAGGGATTCTTCCTTCAACTAAACATGCATGTGAAACCCAGAGTATGATCAGCCGTGTGATCGGGAGACGTGTTCCAATATGTCTCAGTTCTCGTCCGCTGGTAATCGGGTGGAACATTCCAGATGCTTTACTAACACTCTCCTGACTTGGAGAGTCAGTGCCTTTAACCTCCTGTTTGGCCCAGTTTGCAATTTCTGCGGAAGATGAACACTAATAGGGAGGACCAATGAGTGACTAGCCGGAGGTGTCTGGACGGGCAAATTTAACTCTCATTTCCCACAAGGAAGAGGAATTAACCAAAGGCTCAACGTGCCGTGCCAGAAACATATTAGGGCCTGAAGCAATCCTGCAGTGTTGCGGCCAGCTCACAAGAAAGCGAGTTGAAGAAAGGAGCTCAGGGGCACTGTAATTCACAAACATGCAGAGTTATAAATGACAGCTATCGTCCAAAAATATACTGAAGTAAGGCTGCCAAGAGGTCTTGAATGCGGGGCAGAATTGCAGGAAACCAATTTCCGGAGGTAGACTGGAATTGCATTTAAAGCATAGGAAAAGAGGCAGAACGTGGACAATGATGCACTTGGCCAAAAAGGGCGTATGCGTTTTTTCCTGAATATATTCAGGAAAAAACGCATACGCCCTTTTGGCCAACCAAGCAAGCTTGCTAAGGAAATCTGCACTACAATGAAGTCTCACTTCCCCCCGGTCAAAAGGGCCATCTGAAAAAAGTGTAAAATCCAGAAAGGCAGGACAGGCCATGGAGAACTGGGAGCCTTGTTATGCTGATGGGCAGGATGTAAATTGCCAAAAGCCACTCGGGAGAAGTGTATGGTGTTTTCTGAAACATATAAAAAACAAAGCAACAGAGCCTAGGGCAATTCCACTTATGGTCCTATAGCTAAGGGAAATTAAAATCAAAAAGACACAGCCACCCCAAAGTTTAGGATGGCTCTGTTTACAAGAACCTCATTTACGGTACAAGTTCAATTTCGCAGAAAGTGAAAAATGGATACAGAAGTTGTGGTACTTACGTACAATGCAATATCACTCAGCAATGAAATCTATGTCATCAGGCCCGTAAAAGCATAATGAGTGGATTCAGGTATGATGATTCTAACTGAAATAAGTCACACAGAAAAAGAAACATCATAAGATATCACTAATACACGGAATGTAAACTTGGCAACAAAGGAACTGGATTACAAAACAGAACAGGGTCTCAAATTTGGAAAACCAACTTATGCTTGCTTAAGGGGAAAGGTGAGTTGTGGTGCTGCATAAAACCAGAGATTGCAATCAGCACAGATAAAGTTCCTTAAGCCAAATATGTAATAGACAAGAGCTACTCCTTGCTCAACGAAATGGACTCAACACCCCATATTAAACGCCTAAGAATGTACCTGACTAGTAAGTATCCTAAAACCTATGGATCGCTGTGTCTCTGAAAGAGAATCAAGCGTGTGTACAGGGGTATAAACGCAGCAGTGATAGGATTGGTGGGGTTCGGTGAGCAAATGAAGACCCTTTGAAGTCATATTGCACGGTACCCATTCCACAGGTCTCAACGCTCCAGGTTTAAGCGATTCTTTCTTCAGCTAAATCATGCATGTGGAACCCAGAGTATGATCAACTGTGTGATCGGGAGACGTGTTCCAATATGTCTCAGTTCTCGTCCCCTGGTACTCGGGTGCAACATTCCAGATGCTTTACTAACACTCTCCCGACATGGAGAGACTGTGCCTTTAACCTCCTGTTTGGCCCAGTTTGCAATTTCTGCGGAAGATGAACAGGAATAGGGAGAACCAATGAGAGACTAGCTGGAGGTGTCTGGACAGGAAAATTTAACTCTCATTTCCCACCAGGAAGAGGAATTAACCAAAGGCTCAGCGTGCCGTGCCAGAACAAGATTAGGGCCTGAAGCAATCCTGCGGTGTTGCGGCCAGCTCACAAGAAAGCGAGTTGAAGAAAGGAGCTCAGGGGCACTGTAATTCACAAACCTGCAGAGTTATAAATGACAGCTATCATACAAAAATATACTGAAGTAAGGCTGCCAAGAGGACTTGAAAGCGGGGCAGAATTGCAGGAAACCGATTTCAGGAGGTAGACTGGAATTGCATTTAAAGCATAGGGAAAGAGGCAGAACGTCCACAATAATGCACTTGGCCAAAAAGGGCCTATGCGTTTTTTCCTGAATATATTCAGGAAAAAACGCATATGTCCTTTTTGGCCAACCAAGCAAGCTTGCAAAGGAAATCTGCACTACAATGAAGTCTCACTTCCCCCCGGTCAAAAGGGCCATCTGAAAAAAGTGTAAAATCCAGAAAGGCAGGACAGGCCATGGAGAACTGGGAGCCTTGTTATGCTGATGGGTGGGATGTAAATTGACAGCAGCCACTAGGGAGAAGTGTATGGTGTTTCCTGAAACATCTAAAAAACAAAGCAACAGAGCCTAGGGCACTTCCACTTATGGTCCTATAGCTTAGGGAAATTAAAATCAAAAAGACAGAGCCACCCCAAAGTTTGGGACGGCTCAGTTTACAAGAACATCGTTTACAGTACAAGTTCAATATCGCAGAAAGCAGAAAATGGATAAAGAAGTTGCGGTACTTACGTTCAATGCAATATCACTCAGCAATGAAATCTATGTCATCAGGCCCGTAGCAGCATAATGAGTGGATTCAGGTATGATGATTCTAAATGAAATGTCACACAGAAAAAGAAACATCATAAGATATCACTAATACACGGAATGTAAACTTGGCTATACAGGAACTGAATTACAAAACAGAACAGGATCTCAAATTTAGAACACCAAATTATGCTTGCTTAAGTGGAAAGGTGAGTTGGGGTGCTGCATACAACCAGAGATTGAAATGAGCACAGATAAAGTTCCTTAAGCCAAATATGTAATATACAAGAGCTACTCCTTGCTCAACGAAATAGACTCAACACCCAATATTAAACGTCTAATAATGTAACTGACTAGTAAGTATCTTAAAACCTATGGATTGCTATGTCTCCAAAAGAGAATCAAGTGTGTGTACAGGGGCATAAACGCAGCAGTGATAGGATTGGAGAGGTTCGGTGAGCAAATGAAGACCCTTTGAAGTCATATTGCATGGTACCCATTCCACGGGTCTCAACTCTCCAGATTTAAGGGATTCTGCCTTCAGCTGAAACATGCATGTGGAACCCAGAGTATGATCAACCGTGTGATCGGGAGACGTGTTCAAATATGTCTCAATTCTCGTCCCCTGGCACTCGGGTGCAACATTCCAGACGCTTCACTAACACTCTCCCGACTTGGAGAGTCAGTGCCTTTAACCTCCTGTTTGGCCCAGTTTGCAGTTTCTGCGGAAGATGAACAGGAATAGGGAGAACCAATGAGAGACTAGCTGGAGGTGTCTGGACGGGCAAATTTAACTCTCATTTCCCACCAGGAAGAGGAATTAACCAAAGGCTCAGCGTGCCGTGCCGGAACCAGATTAGGGCCTGAAGCAATCCTGCGGTGTTGCGCCAGCTCACAAGAAAGCGAGTTGAAGAAAGGAGCTCAGGGGCACTGTAATTCACAAACCTGCAGAGTTATAAATGACAGCTATCATCCAAAAATATACTGAAGAAAGGCTGCCAAGAGGTCTTGAATGCGGGGCAGAATTGCAGGAAACTGATTTCAGTAGGTAGACTGGAATTGCATTTAAAGCATAGGACAAGAGGCAGAACGTGGACAATGATGCACTTGGCCAAAAAGGGCGTATGCGTTTTTTCCTGAATATATACAGGAAAAAACGCATACGCCCTTTTTGGCCAACCAAGCAAGCTTGCAAAGGAAATCTGCACTACAATGAAGTCTCACTTCCCCCCGGTCAAAAGGGCCATCTGAAAAAATTGTAAAATCCAGAAAGCCAGGACAGGCCATGGAGAACTGGGAGCCTTGTTGTGCTGATGGGCAGGATGTAAATTGCCAACAGCCACTCGGGAGAAGTGTATGGTGTTTCCTGAAACATCTAAAAAACAAAGCAACAGAGCCTAGAGCACTTCTACTTATGGTCCTATAGGTTAGGGAAATTAAAATAAAAAAGACACAGCCACCCCAAAGTTTGGGATGGCTCTGTTTATAAGAACCTCGTTTACGGTACAAGTTCAATATCGCAGAAAGCAAAAAATGGATAAAGAAGTTGTGGTACTTACGTACAATGCAATATCACTCAGCAATGAAATCTATGTCATCAGGGCCATAGCAGCATAATGAGTGGATTCAGGTATGATGATTCTAACTGAAATAAGTCACACAGAAAAAGAAACATCATAAGATATCACTAATACACGGAATGTAAACTTGGCTACACAGGAACTGGATTACAAAACAGAACAGGGTCTCAAATTTAGAAAACCAACTTATGCTTGCTTAAGGGGAAAGGTGAGTTGGGGTGCTGCATAAAACCAGAGATTGAAATGAGCACAGATAAAGTTCCTTAAGCCAAATATGTAATAGACAAGAGCTACTCCTTGTTCAGCGAAATGGACTCAACACCCCATATTAAACGCCTAAGAATGTACCTGACTAGTAAGTATCTTAAAACCTATGGATTGCTATGTCTCTGAAAGAGAATCAAGCATGTGTAGAGGGGCATAAACGCAGCAGTGATAGGATTGTAGAGGTTTCGTGAGCAAATGAAGACCCTTTGAAGTCATATTGCATGGTACCCATTCCACGGGTCTCAAGTCTCCAGGTTTATGGGATTCTTCCTTCAGCTAAAACATGCATGTGGAACCCAGAGAATGATCAACCACGTGATCGGAAGACGTGTTCAAATATGTCTCAGTTTTCGTCCCCTGGTACTCGGGTGCAACATTCCACACGCTTTACTAACACTCTCCCGACTTGGAGAGTCAGTGCCTTTAACCTCCTGTTTGGCCCAGTTTGCAATTTCTGCGGAAGATGAACAGGAATAGGGAGAACCAATGAGAGAATAGCTGGAGGTGTCTGGATGGGCAAATTTAACTCTCATTTCCTACCAGGAAGAGGAATTAACCAAAGGCTCAGCGTGCCGTGCCGGAAACAGATTAGGGCCTGAAGCAATCCTGTGGTGTTGCAGCCAGCTCACAAGAAAGCGAGTTGAAGAAAGGAGCTCAGGGGCACTGTAATTCACAAACCTGCAGAGTTATAAATGACAGCTATCGTACAAAAATATACTGAAGTAAGGCTGCCAACAGGACTTGAAAGTGGGGCAGAATTGCAGGAAACCGATTTCAGGAGGTAGACTGGAATTGCATTTCAAACATAGAAAAAGAGGCAGAACGTCGACAATGATGCACTTGGCCAAAAAGGGCCTATGCGTTTTTTCCTGAATATATTCAGGAAAAAAACGCATAGGCCCTTTTTGGCCAACCAAGCAAGCTTGCAAAGGAAATCTGCACTACAATGAACTCTCACTTCCTCCCAGTCAAAAGGGCCATCTGAAAAAACTGTAAAATCCAGAAAGGCAGGACAGGCCATGGAGAACTGGGAGCCTTGTTATGCTGATGGGCGGGATGTAAATTGCCAACAGCCACTCGGGAGAAGTGTATGGTGTTTCCTGAAACATCTAAAAAACAAAGCAACAGAGCCTAGGGTACTTCCACTTAAGGTCCTATAGCTTAGGGAAATTAAATTCAAAAAGACACAGCCACCCCAAAGTTTGGGATGGCTCTGTTTACAAGAACCTCGTTTACGGTACAAGTTCAATATCGCAGAAAGCGAAAAATGGATAAAGAAGTTGTGGTACTTACGTACAATGCAATATCACTCAGCAATGAAATCTATGTCATCAGGCCCATAGCAGCATAATGAGTGGATTCAGGTATGATGATTCTAACTGAAATAAGTCACACAGAAAAAGAAACATCATAAGATATCACTAATACACGGAATGTAAACTTGGCTACACAGGAACTGAATTACAAAACAGAACAGGGTCTCAAATTCAGAAAACCAACTTATGCTTGCTTAAGGGGAAAGGTGAGTTGGGGTGCTGCATAAAACCAGAGATTGAAATGAGCACAGATAAAGTTCCTTAAGCCAAATATGTAATAGACAAGTGCTACTCCTTGCTCAACGAAATGGACTCAACACACCATATTAAACGCCTAATAATGTACCTGACTACTAAGTATCTTAAAACCTATGGATTGCCATGTCTCCAAAAGAGAATCAAGCTTGTGTACAGGGGCATAAACACAGCAGTGATAGGATTGGAGAGGTTCGGTGAGCAAATGAAGACCCTTTGAAGTCATATTGAATGGTACCCATTTCACGGGTCTCGACTCTCCAGGTTTAAGGGATTCTTCCTTCAGCTAAAACATGCATGTGGAGCCCGGAGTATGATGAACCGTGTGATCGGGAGACGTGTTCAACTATGTCTCAGTTTTCGTTCCCTGGTCCTCGGGTGCAACATTCCAGACGCTTTACTAACACTCTCCCGACTTGGAGAGTCAGTGCCTTTAACCTCCTGTTTGGCCCAGTTTGCAATTTCTGCAGAAGATGAACAGGAATAGGGAGAACCAATGAGAGACTAGCTGGAGGTGTCTGGACGGGCAAATTTAACTCTCATTTCCCACCAGGAAGAGGAATTAACCAAAGGCTCAGCGTGCCGTGCCGGAACCAGATTAGGGCCTGAAGCAATCCTGCGGTGTTACAGCCAGCTCACAAGAAAGCGAGTTGAAGAAAGGAGCTCAGGGGCACTGTAATTCACAAACCTGCAGAGTTATAAATGACAGCTATCGTCCAAAAATATACTGAAGTAAGGCTGCCAAGAGGACTGCAAAGTGGGGCAGAATTGCAGGAAACTGATTTCAGGAGGTCGACTGGAATTGCATTTAAAGCATAGGAGAAGAGGCAGAACGTGGACAATGATGCACTTGGCCAAAAAGGGCGTATGCGTTTTTTCCTGAATATATACAGGAAAAAACGCATACGCCCTTTTTGGCCAACCAAGCAAGCTTGCAAAGGAAATCTGCACTACAATGAAGTCTCACTTCCCCCCGGTCAAAAGGGCCATCTGAAAAAAGTGTAAAATCCAGAAAGGCAGGACAGGCCGTGGAGAACTGGGAGCCTTGTTGTGCTGATGGGCGGGATGTAAATTGCCAACAGCCACTCGGGAGAAGTGTATGGTGTTTCCAGAAACATCTAAAAAACAAAGCAACAGAGCCTAGAGCACTTCCACTTATGGTCCTATAGCTTAGGGAAATTAAAATACAAAAGACACAGCCACCCCAAAGTTTGGGATGGCTCTGTTTACAAGAACCTCGTTTACGGTACAAGTTCAATATCGCAGAAAGCAAAAAATGGATAAAGAAGTTGTGGTACTTACGTACAATGCAATATCACTCAGCAATGAAATCTATGTCATCAGGGCCGTAGCAGCATAATGAGTGGATTTAGGTATGATGATTCTAACTGAAATAAGTCACACAGAAAAAGAAACATCATAAGATATCACTAATACACGGAATGTAAACTTGGCTACACAGGAACTGAATTACAAAACAGAACAGGGTCTCAAATTTAGAAAACCAACTTATGCTTGCTTAAGGGGAAAGGTGAGTTGTGGTGCTGCATAAAACCAGAGATTGAAATGAGCACAGATAAAGTTCCTTAAGCCAAATATGTAATAGACAAGAGCTACTCCTTGTTCAGCGAAATGGACTCAACACCCCATATTAAACGCCTAAGAATGTACCTGACTAGTAAGTATCTTAAAACCTATGGATTGCTATGTCTCTGAAAGAGGATCAAGCATGTGTACAGGGGCATAAACGCAGCAGTGATAGGATTGGAGAGGTTCGGTGAGCAAATGAAGACCCTTTGAAGTCATATTGCATGGTACCCATTCCACGGGTCTCAACTCTCCAGGTTTAAGGGATTCTTCCTTCAGCTAAACATGCATGTGAAACCCAGAGTATGATCAACCGTGTGATCGGGAGACGTGTTCCAATATGTCTCAGTTCTCGTCCGCTGGTAATCGGGTGCAACATTCCAGATGCTTTTTAACACTCTCCCGACTTGGAGAGTCAGTGCCTTTAGCCTCCTGTTTGGCCCAGTTTGCAATTTCTGCGGAAGATGAACACGAATAGGGAGGACCAATGAGTGACTATCCGGAGGTGTCTGGACGGGCAAATTTAACTCTCATTTCCCACAAGGAAGAGGAATTAACCAAAGGCTCAGCGTTCCGTGCCGGAACCAGATTAGGGCCTGAAGCAATCCTGCAGTGTTTCGGCCAGCTCACAAGAAAGCGAGTTGAAGAAAGGAGCTAAGGGGCACTGTAATTCACAAACCTGCAGAGTTACAAATGACAGCTATCGTCCAAAAATATACTGAAGTAAGGCTGCCAAGAGGACTTGAAAGCGGGGCAGAATTGCAGGAAACCGATTTCAGGAGGTAGACTGGAATTGCATTTAAAGCATAGGAAAAGAGGCAGAACGTCCACAATGATGCACTTGGCCAAAAAGGGCGTATGCGTTTTTTCCTGAATATATTCAGGAAAAAACGCATACGCACTTTTTGGCCAACCAAGCAAGCTTGCAAAGGAAATCTGCACTACAATGAAGTCTCACTTCCCCCCGGTCAAAAGGGCCATCTGAAAAAAGTGTAAAATCCAGAAAGGCAGGACAGGCCATGGAGATCTGGGAGCCTTGTATGCTGATGGGCAGGATGTAAATTGCCACCAGCCACTCAGGAGAAGTGTATGTTGTTTCCTGGAACTTCTAAAACAAAGCAACAGAGCCTAGGGCACTTCCACTTATGGTCCTATAGCTTAGGGAAATTAAAATCAAAAAGACACAGCCACCCCAAAGTTTGGGACGGCTCTGTTTACAAGAACCTCGTTTACGGTACAAGTTCAATATCGCAGAAAGCGAAAAATGGATAAAGAAGTTGTGGTACTTACGTACAATGCAATATCACTCAGCAATGACATCTATGTCATCAGGCCCGTAGCAGCATAATGAGTGGATTCAGGTATGATGATTCTAACTGAAATAAGTCACACAGAAAAAGACACATCGAAAGATATCACTAATACATGGAATGTAAACTTGGCTACAAAGGAACTGAATTACAAAACAGAACAGTGTCTGAAATTCAGAAAACCAACTTATGCTTGCTTAAGGGGAAAGGTGAGTTGGGGTGCTGCATAAAACCAGAGATTGAAATGAGCACAGATAAAGTTCCTTAAGCCAAATATGTAATATACAAGAGCTACTCCTTGCTCAACGAAATAGACTCAACACCCAATATTAAACGCCTAATAAAGTAACTGACTAGTAAGTATCTTAAAACCTATGGATTGCTATGTCTCCAAAAGAGAATCAAGCGTGTGTACAGCGGCATAAACGCAGCAGTGATAGGATTGGAGAGGTTCGGTGAGCAAATGAAGACCCTTTGAAGTCATACTGCATGGAACCCATTCCACGGGTCTCAACTCTCCAGGTTTAAGGGATTCTTCCTTCAGCTTAAACATGCATGTGGAACCCAGAGTATGATCAACCGTGTGATCAGGAGACGTGTTCAACTATGTCTCAGTTTTCGACCCTGGTACTCGGGTGCAACATTCCAGATGCTTTACTAACACTCTCCCGACTTGGAGAGTCAGTGCCTTTAACCTCCTGTTTGGCCCAGTTTGCAATTTCTGCAGAAGATGAACAGGAATAGGGAGAACCAATGAGAGACTAGCTGGAGGTGTCTGGACGGGCAAATTTAACTCTCATTTCCCACCAGGAAGAGGAATTAACCAAAGGCTCAGCGTGCCGTGCCGGAACCAGATTAGGGCCTGAAGCAATCCTGCGGTGTTACAGCCAGCTCACAAGAAAGCGAGTTGAAGAAAGGAGCTCAGGGGCACTGTAATTCACAAACCTGCAGAGTTATAAATGACAGCTATCGTCCAAAAATATACTGAAGTAAGGCTGCCAAGAGGACTGCAAAGTGGGGCAGAATTGCAGGAAACTGATTTCAGGAGGTCGACTGGAATTGCATTTAAAGCATAGGAGAAGAGGCAGAACGTGGACAATGATGCACTTGGCCAAAAAGGGCGTATGCGTTGTTTCCTGAATATATTTAGGAAAAAACGCATACGCCCTTTTTGGCCAACCAAGCAAGCTTGCAAAGGAAATCTGCACTACAATGAAGTCTCACTTCCCCCCGGTCAAAAGGGCCATCTGAAAAAAGTGTAAAATCCAGAAAGGCAGGACAGGCCATGGAGAACTGGGAGCCTTGTTATGCTGATGGGCTGGATGTAAATTGCCAACAGCCACTGGGGAGAAGTGTATGGTGTTTCCTGAAACATCTAAAAAACAAAGCAACAGAGTCTAGGGCACTTCCACTTATGGTCCTATAGCTTAGGGAAATTAAAATCAAAAAGACATAGCCACCCCAAAGTTTGAGACGGCTCTCTAAGAAGAACCTCGTTTACGGTACAAGTTCAATATCTCAGAAAGTGAGAAATGGATAAAGAAGTTGTGGTACTTATGTACAACGCAATATCACTCAGCAATGAAATCTATGTCATCAGGCCCATAGCAGCATAATGAGTGGATTGAGGTATGATGATTCTAACTGAAATAAGTCACACAGAAAAAGAAACATCATAAGATATCACTAATACATGGAATGTAAACTTGGCTACTCAGGAACTGAATTACAAAACAGAACAGGGTCTCAAATTTAGAAAACCAACTTATGCTTGCTTAAGGGGAAAGGTGAGTTGGGGTGCTGCATAAAACCAGAGATTGAAATGAGCACAGATAATGTTCCTTAAGCCAAATATGGAATAGACAAGAGCTACTCCTTGCTCAACGAAATGCACTCAAAACCCCATATTAAACGCCTAAGAATGTACCTGACTAGTAATATCTTAAAATCTATGGATTGCTATGTCTCCGAAAGAGAATCAAGCATGTGTAGAGGGGCATAAACGCAGCAGTGATAGGATTGGAGAGGTTCGGTGAGCAAACGAAGACCCTTTGAAGTCATATTGCATGGTACCCATTCCACGGGTCTCAACTCTCCAGATTTAAGGGATTCTTCCTTCAGCTAAAACATGCATGTGGAACCCAGAGTATGATCAACCGTGTGATCGGGAGATGTGTTCCAATATGTCTCAGTTCTCGTCCCCTGGTACTCGGGTGCAACATTCCAGACGCTTTACTAACACTCTGCCGACTTGGAGAGTCAGTGCCTTTAACCTCCTGTTAGGCGCAGTTTGCAATTTCTGTGGAGGATGAACAGGAATAGGGAGAACCAATGAGAGACTAGCTGGAGGTGTCTGGACGGGCAAATTTAACTCTCATTTCCCACCAGGAAGAGGAATTAACCAAAGGCTCAGCGTGACGTACCAGAACCAGATTAGGGCCTGAATCAATCCTGCGGTGTTGCGGCCATCTCACAAGAAAGCGAGTTGAAGAAAGGAGCTCAGGGGCACTGTAATTCACAAACCTGCAGAGTTATAAAGGACAGCTATCGTCCGAAAATATACTGAAGTAAGGCTGCCAAGAGGACTTGAAAGCGGGGCAGAATTGCAGGAAACCGATTTCAGGAGGTATACTGGAATTGCATTTAAAACATAGGAAAAGAGGCAGAACGTCCACAATGATGCACTTGGCCAAAAAGGGCTTATGCGTTTTTTCCTGAATATATTCAGGAAAAAACGCATAAGCCCTTTTTGGCCAACCAAGCAAGCTTGCAAAGGAAATCTGCACTACAATGAAGTCTCACTTCCCCCCGGTCAAAAGGGCCATCTGAAAAAAGTGTAAAATCCAGAAAGGCAGGACAGGCCATGGAGAACTGGGAGCCTTGTTATGCTGATAGGTGGGATGTAAATTGCCAGCAGCCACTAGGGAGAAGTGTATGGTGTTTTCTGAAACATCTAAAAAACAAAGCAACAGAGCCTAGGGCACTTCCACTTATGGTCCTATAACTTAGGGAAATTAAAATCAAAAAGACACAGCCACCCCAATGTTTGGGACGGCTCTGTTTACAAGAACCTCGTTTACGGTACAAGTTCAATATTGCAGAAAGTGAAAAATGGATAAAGAATTTGTGGTACTTAGGTACAATGCAATATCACTGAGCAATGAAATCTATGTCATCAGGCCCGTAGCAGCATAATGAGTGTATTCAGGTATGATGATTCTAACTGAAATAAGTCACACAGAAAAAGAAACATCATAAGATATCACTAATACACGGAATGTAAACTTGGCTACACAGGAACTGGATTACAAAACAGAACAGGGTCTCAAATTTAGAAAACCAACTTATGCTTGCTTAAGGGGAAAGGTGAGTTGGGGTGCTGCATAAAACCAGAGATTGAAATGAGCACAGATAAAGTTCCTTAAGCCAAATATGGAATAGACAAGAGCTAATCCTTGCTCAATGAAATGGACTCAACACCCCATTTTAAACGCCTAAGACTGTACCTGACTAGTAAGTATCTTAAAACCTATGGATTGCTATGTCTCCGAAAGAGAATCAAGCGTGTGTACAGGGGCCTAAACGCAGCAGTGATAGGATTGGAGAGGTTCGGTGAGCAAATGAAGACCCTTTGAAGTCATATTTCATGATACCCATTCCACGGGTCTCAACGCTCCAGGTTTAAGCGATTCTTTCTTCAGCTAAATCATGCATGTGGAACCCAGAGTATGATCAACCGTGTGATCGGGAGACGTGTTCCAATATGTCTCAGTTCTCGTCCCCTGGTACTCGGGTGCAACATTCCAGATGCTTTACTAACACTCTCCCGACTTGGAGAGTCTGTGCCTTTAACCTCCTGTTTGGCCCAGTTTGCAATTTCTGCGGAAGATGAACAGGGATAGGGGGGACCAATGAGAGACTAGCTGGAGGTGTCTGGACGGGCAAATTTAACTCTCATTTCCCACCAGGAAGAGGAATTAACCAAAGGCTCAGCGTGCCGAGCCGGAACAAGATTAGGGCCTAAAGCAATCCTGCGGTGTTGCGGCCAGCTCACAAGAAAGCGAGTTGAAGAAAGGAGCTCAGGGGCACTGTAATTCACAAACCTGCAGAGTTATAAATGACAGCTATTGTCCAAAAATATACTGAAGTAAGGCTTCCAAGAGGACTTGAAAGCGGGGCAGAATTGCAGGAAACCGATTTCAGGAGGTAGACTGGAATTGCATTTAAAGCATAGGAAAAGAGGCAGAACGTCGACAATGATGCACTTGGCCAAAAAGGGCGTATGCGTTTTTTCCTGAATATATTCAGGAAAAAACGCATACGCCCTTTTTGGCCAACCAAGCAAGCTTGCAAAGGAAATCTGCACTACAATGAAGTCTCACTTCCCCCTGGTCAAAAGGGCCATCTGAAAGAAGTGTAAAACCAGAAAGGCAGGACAGGCCATGGAGAACTGGAAGCCTTGTTATGCTGATGGGCGGGATGCAAATTGCCAACAGCCACTTGGGAGAAGTGTATGGTGTTTCCTGAAACATCTAAAAAACAAAGCAACAGAGCCTAGGGCACTTCCACTTATGGTCCTATAGCTTAGGGAAATTAAAATCAAAAAGACAGAGCCACCCCAAAGTTTGGGACGGCTCAGTTTACAAAAACATCGTTTACAGTACAAGTTCAATATCGCAGAAAGCAGAAAATGGATAAAGAAGTTGCGGTACTTACGTTCAATGCAATGTCACTCAGCAATGAAATCTATGTCATCAGGCCCGTAACAGCATAATGAGTGGATTCAGGTATGATGATTCTAAATGAAATGTCACACAGAAAAAGAAACATCATAAGATATCACTAATACACGGAATGTAAACTTGGCTACACAGGAACTGAATTACAAAACAGAACAGGGTCTCAAACTTAGAGCACCAACTTATGCTTGCTTAAGTGGAAAGGTGAGTTGGGGTGCTGCATACAACCAGAGATTGAAATGAGCACAGATAAAGTTCCTTAAGCCAAATATGTAATATACAAGAGCTACTCCTTGCTCAACGTAATAGACTCAACACCCAATATTAAACGTCTAATAATGTAACTGACTAGTAAGTATCTTAAAACCTATGGATTGCTATGTCTCCAAAAGAGAATCAAGTGTGTGTACAGGGGCATAAACGCAGCAGTGATAGGATTGGAGAGGTTCGGTGAGCAAATGAAGACCCTTTGAAGTCATATTGCATGGTACCCATTCCACGGGTCTCAACTCTCCAGATTTAAGGGATTCTGCCTTCAGCTGAAACATGCATGTGGAACCCAGAGTATGATCAACCGTGTGATCGGGAGACGTGTTCAAATATGTCTCAATTCTCGTCCCCTGGCACTCGGGTACAACATTCCAGACGCTTCACTAACACTCTCTCGACTTGGAGAGTCAGTGACTTTAACCTCCTGTTTGGCCCAGTTTGCAGTTTCTGCGGAAGATGAACAGGAATAGGGAGAACCAATGAGAGACTAGCTGGAGGTGTCTGGACGGGCAAATTTAACTCTCATTTCCCACCAGAAAGAGGAATTAACCAAAGGCTCAGCGTGCCGTGCCGGAACCAGATTAGGGCCTGAAGCAATCCTGCGGTGTTGCGCCAGCTCACAAGAAAGCGAGTTGAAGAAAGGAGCTCAGGGGCACTGTAATTCACAAACCTGCAGAGTTATAAATGACAGCTATCGTCCAAAAATATACTGAAGAAAGGCTGCCAAGAGGAGTTGAAAGCGGAGCAGAATTGCAGGAAACTGATTTCAGTAGGTAGACTGGAATTGCATTTAAAGCATAGGACAAGAGGCAGAACGTGGACAATGATGCACTTGGCCAAAAAGGGCGTATGCGTATTTTCCTGAATATATACAGGAAAAAACGCATACGCTCTTTTTGGCCAACCAAGCAAGCTTGCAAAGGAAATCTGCACTACAATGAAGTCTCACTTCCCCCCGGTCAAAAGGGCCATCTGAAAAAAGTGTAAAATCCAGAAAGGCAGGACAGGCCATGGAGAACTGGGAGCCTTGTTGTGCTGATGGGCGGGATGTAAATTGCCAACAGCCACTCGGGAGAAGTGTATGGTGTTTCCTGAAACATCTAAAAAACAAAGCAACAGAGCCTAGAGCACTTCTACTTATGGTCCTATAGGTTAGGGAAATTAAAATAAAAAAGACACAGCCACCCCAAAGTTTGGGATGGCTCTGTTTACAAGAACCTCGTTTACGGTACAAGTTCAATATCGCAGAAAGCAAAAAATGGATAAAGAAGTTGTGGTACTTACGTACAATGCAATATCACTCAGCAATGAAATCTATGTCATCAGGGCCGTAGCAGCATAATGAGTGGATTCAGGTATGATGATTCTAACTGAAATAAGTCACACAGAAAAAGAAACATCATAAGATATCACTAATACACGGAATGTAAACTTGGCTACACAGGAACTGAATTACAAAACAGAACAGGGTCTCAAATTTAGAAAACCAACTTATGCTTGCTTAAGGGGAAAGGTGAGTTGAGGTGCTGCATAAAACCAGAGATTGAAATGAGCACAGATAAAGTTCCTTAAGCCAAATATGTAATAGACAAGAGCTACTCCTTGTTCAGCGAAATGGACTCAACACTCCATATTAAACGCCTAAGAATGTACCTGACTAGTAAGTATCTTAAAACCTATGGATTGCTATGTCTCTGAAAGAGAATCAAGCGTGAGAACCGGGGCATAAACGCAGCAGTGATAGGATTGGAGAGGTTCGGTGAGCAAACGAAGACCCTTTGAAGTCATATTGCATGGTACCCATTCCACGGGTCTCAACTCACCAGGTTTCAGGGATTCTTCCTTCAGCTAAACATGCATGTTAAACCCAGAGTATGATCAACCGTGTGATAGGGAGACGTGTTCCAATATGTCTCAGTTCTCGTCCGCTGGTAATCGGGTGCAACATTCAAGATGCTTTACTAACACTCTCCCGACTTGGAGAGTCAGTGCCTTTAACCTCCTTTTTGGCCCAGTTTGCAATTTCTGCGGAAGATGAACACGAATAGGGAGGACCAATGAGTGACTAGCCGGAGGTGTCTGGACGGGCAAATTTAACTCTCATTTCCCACAAGGAAGAGGAATTAACCAAAGGCTCAGCGTTCCGTGCCGGAACCAGATTAGGGCCTGAAGCAATCCTGCGGTGTTGCGGCCAGCTCACAAGAAAGCGAGTTGAAGAAAGGAGCTAAGGGGCACTGTAATTCACAAACCTGCAGAGTTACAAATGACAGCTATCGTCCAAAAATATACTGAAGTAAGGCTGCCAAGAGGACTTGAAAGCGGGGCAGAATTGCAGGAAACCGATTTCAGGAGGTAGACTAGAATTGCATTTAAAGCATAGGGAAAGAGGCAGAACGTCCACAATGATGCACTTGGCCAAAAAGTGCGTATGCGTTTTTTCCTGAATATATTCAGGAAAAAACGCATACGCACTTTTTGGCCAACCAAGCAAGCTTGCAAAGGAAATCTGCACTACAATGAAGTCTCACTTCCCCCCGGTCAAAAGGGCCATCTGAAAAAAGTGTAAAATCCAGAAAGGCAGGACAGGCCATGGAGAACTGGGAGCCTTGTATGCTGATGGGCAGGATGTAAATTGCCACCAGCCACTCAGGAGAAGTGTATGTTGTTTCCTGGAACTTCTAAAACAAAGCAACAGAGCCTAGGGCACTTCCACTTATGGTCCTATAGCTTAGGGAAATTAAAATCAAAAAGACACAGCCACCCCAAAGTTTGGGACGGCTCTCTAACAAGAACCTCGTTTATGGTACAAGTTCAATATCTCAGAAAGTGAGAAATGGATAAAGAAGTTGTGGTACTTATGTACAATGCAATATCACTCAGCAATGAAATCTATGTCATCAGGCCCATAGCAGCATAATGAGTGGATTGAGGTATGATGATTCTAACTGAAATAAGTCACACAGAAAAAGAAACATCATAAGATATCACTAATACACGGAATGTAAACTTGGCTACTCAGGAACTGAATTACAAAACAGAACAGGGTCTCAAATTTAGAAAACAAACTTAGGCTTGCTTAAGGGGAAAGGTGAGTTGGGGTGCTGCATAAAACCAGAGATTGAAATGAGCACAGATAATGTTCCTTAAGCCAAATATGGAATAGACAAGAGCTACTCCTTGCTCAACGAAATGGACTCAAAACCCCATATTAAACGCCTAAGAATGTACCTGACTAGTAATATCTTAAAATCTATGGATTGCTATGTCTCCGAAAGAGAATCAAGCATGTGTAGAGGGGCATAAACGTAGCAGTGATAGGATTGGAGAGGTTCGGTGAGCAAACGAAGACCCTTTGAAGTCATATTGCATGGTACCCATTCCACGGGTCTCAACTCTCCAGGTTTAAGGGATTCTTCCTTCAGCTAAAACATGCATGTGGAACCCAGAGTATGATCAACCGTGTGATCGGGAGATGTGTTCCAATATGTCTCAGTTCTCGTCCCCTGGTACTCGGGTGCAACATTCCAGACGCTTTACTAACACTCTGCCGACTTGGAGAGTCAGTGCCTTTAACCTCCTGTTAGGCCCAGTTTGCAATTTCTGTGGAGGATGAACAGGAATAGGGAGAACCAATGAGAGACTAGCTGGAGGTGTCTGGACGGGCAAATTTAACTCTCATTTCCCACCAGGAAGAGGAATTAACCAAAGGCTCAGCGTGACGTACCAGAACCAGATTAGGGCCTGAAGCAATCCTGCGGTGTTGCGGCCAGCTCACAAGAAAGCGAGTTGAAGAAAGGAGCTCAGGGGCACTGTAATTCACAAACCTGTAGAGTTATAAAGGACAGCTATCGTCCGAAAATATACTGAAGTAAGGCTGCCAAGAGGACTTCAAAGCGGGGCAGAACTGCAGGAAACTGATTTCAGCAGGTAGACTGGAATTGCATTTAAAGCATAGGAAAAGAGGCAGAACGTCCACAATGATGCACTTGGCCAAAAAGGGCATATGCATTTTTTCCTGAATATATTCAGGAAAAAACGCATACGCCATTTTTGGCCAACCAAGCAAGCTTGCAATCGAAATCTGCACTACAATGAAGTCTCACTTCCCCCTGCTCAAAAGGGCCATCTGAAAGAAGTGTAAAACCAGAAAGGCAGGACAGGCCATGGAGAACTGGATGCCTTGTTATGCTGATGGGTGGGATGCAAATTGCCAACAGCCACTTGGGAAAAGTGTATGGTGTTTCCTGAAACATCTAAAAAACAAAGCAACAGAGCCTAGGGCACTTCCACTTATGGTCCTATAGCTTAGGGAAATTAAAATAAAAAAGACACAGCCACCCCAAAATTTGGGACGGCTCAGTTTACAAGAACCTCGTTTACAGTACAAGTTCAATATCGCAGAAAGCAGAAAATGGATAAAGAAGTTGCGGTACTTACGTTCAATGCAATATCACTCAGCAATGAAATCTATGTCATCAGGCCCATAGCAGCATAATGAGTGGATTCAGGTATGATGATTCTAAATGAAATGTCACACAGAAAAAGAAACATCATAAGATATCACTAATACACAGAATGTAAACTTGGCTATACAGGAACTGAATTACAAAACAGAACAGGATCTCAAATTTAGAACACCAACTTATGCTTGCTTAAGGGGAAAGGTGAGTTGGGGTGCTGCATACAACCAGAGATTGAAATGAGCACAGATAAAGTTCCTTAACCAAATATGTAATATACAAGAGCTACTCCTTGCTCAACGAAATAGACTCAACACCCAATATTAAACGTCTAATAATGTAACTGACTAGTAAGTATCTTAAAACCTATGGATTGCTATGTCTCCAAAAGAGAATCAAGTGTGTGTACAGGGGCATAAACGCAGCAGTGATAGGATTGGAGAGGTTCGGTGAGCAAATGAAGACCCTTTGAAGTCATATTGCATGGTACCCATTCCACGGGTCTCAACTCTCCAGGTTTAAGGGATTCTTCCTTCAGCTAAAACATGCATGTGGAGCCCAGAGTATGATCAACTGTGTGATCAGGAGACGTGTTCAAATATGTCTCAGTTTTCGTCTCCTGGTACTCAGGTGCAACATTCCAGACGCTTTATTAACACTCTCCCGACATGGAGAGTCAGTGCCTTTAACCTCCTGTTTGGCCCACTTTGCAATTTCTGCGGAAGATGAACAGGAATAGGGAGAAGCAATGAGAGACTAGCTGGAGGTGTCTGGACGGGCAAATTTAATGCTCATTTCGCACCAGGAAGAGGAATTAACCAAAGGCTCAGCGTGCCGTGCCGGAACCAGATTAGGGCCTGAAGCAATCCTGCGGTCTTGCGGCCAGCTCACAAAAAAGCGAGTTGAAGAAAGGAGCTCAGGGGCACTGTAATTCACAAACCTGCAGAGTTATAAATGACAGCTACCGTCCAAAAATATACTGAAGAAAGGCTGCCAAGAGGAGTTGAAAGCGGGGCAGAATTGCAGGAAACTGATTTCAGTAGGTAGACTGGAATTGCATTTAAAGCATAGGACAAGAGGCAGAACGTGGACAATGATGCACTTGGCCAAAAAGGGCGTATGCGTTTTTTCCTGAATATATACAGGAAAAAACGCATACGCTCTTTTTGGCCAACCAAGCAAGCTTGCAAAGGAAATCTGCACTACAATGAAGTCTCACTTCCCCCCGGTCAAAAGGGCCATGTGAAAAAAGTGTAAAATCCAGAAAGGCAGGACAGGCCGTGGAGAACTGGGAGCCTTGTTGTGCTGATGGGCGGGATGTAAATTGCCAACAGCCACTCGGGAGAAGTGTATGGTGCTTCCTGCAACATCTAAAAAAGAAAGCAACAGAGCCTAGGGCACTTCCACTTATGGTCCTATAACTTAGGGAAATTAAAATCAAAAAGACACAGCCACCCCAAAGTTTGGGACAGCTCTGTTTACAAGAACCTCGTTTATGGTACAAGTTCAATAGAGCAGAAAGCAAAAAATGGATAAAGAAGTTGTGGTACTTACGTACAATGCAATATCACTCAGCAATGAAATCTATGTCATCAGGCCCGTAGCACCATAATGAGTGGATTCAGGTATGATGATTCTAACTGAAATAAGTCACACAGAAAAAGAAACATCATAAGATATCACTAATACACAGAATGTAAACTTGGCTACACAGGAACTGGATTACAAAACAGAACAGAGTCTCAAATTTAGAAAACCAACTTATGCTTGCTTAAGGGGAAAGGTGAGTTGGGGTGCTGCATAAAACCAGAGATTGAAATGAGCACAGATAAAGTTCCTTAAGCCAAATATGGAATAGACAAGAGCTACTCCTTGCTCAACGAAATGGACTCAACACCCCGTATTAAACGCCTAAGAATGTACCTGACTAGTAAGTATCTTAAAACCTATGGATCGCTCTGTCTCAGAAAGAGAATCAAGCGTGTGTACAGGGGTATAAACGCAGCAGTGATAGGATTGGAGGGGTTCGGTGAGCAAATGAAGACCCTTTGAAGTCATATTGCACGGTACCCATTCCACGGGTCTCAACGCTCCAGGTTTAAGCGATTCTTTCTTCAGCTAAATCATGCATGTGGAACCCAGAGTATGATCAACCGTGTGATCGGGAGACGTGTTCCAATATGTCTCAGTTCTCGTCCCCTGGTACTCGGGTGCAACATTCCAGATGCTTTACTAACACTCTCCCGACTTGGAGAGTCTGTGCCTTTAACCTCCTGTTTGGCCCAGTTTGCAATTTCTGCGGAAGATGAACAGGAATAGGGAGAACCAATGAGAGACTAGCTGGAGGTGTCTGGATGGGCAAATTTAACTCTCATTTCCCACCAGGAAGAGGAATTAACCAAAGGCTCAGCGTGCCGTGCCAGAACAAGATTAGGGCCTGAAGCAATCCTGCGGTGTTGCGGCCAGCTCACAAGAAATCGAGTTGAAGAAAGGAGCTCAGGGGCACTGTAATTCACAAACCTGCAGAGTTATAAATGACAGCTATCATCCAAAAATATACTGAAGTAAGGCTGCCAAGAGGACTTGAAAGCGGGGCAGAATTGCTGGAAACCGATTTCAGGAGGTAGACTGGAATTGCATTTAAAGCATAGGAAAAGAGGCAGAACGTCCACAATGATGCACTTGGCCAAAAAGGGCGTATGCGTTTTTTCCTGAATATATTCAGGAAAAAACGCATACGCCCTTTTTGGCCAACCAAGCAAGCTTGCAAAGGAAATCTGCACTACAATGAAGTCTCACTTCCCCCCGGTCAAAAGGGCCATCTGAAAAAAGTGTAAAATCCAGAAAGGCAGGACAGGCCATGGAGAACTGGGAGCCTTGTTATGCTGATGGGTGGGATGTAAATTGCCAGCAGCCACCAGGGAGAAGTGTATGGTGTTTCCTGAAACATATAAAAAACAAAGCAACAGAGCCTAGGGCACTTCCACTTATGGTCCTATAGCTTAGGGAAATTAAAATCAAAAAGACAGAGCCACCCCAAAATTTGGGACGGCTCAGTTTACAAGAACCTCGTTTACAGTACAAGTTCAATATCGCAGAAAGCAGAAAATGGATAAAGAAGTTGCGGTACTTACGTTCAATGCAAGATCACTCAGCAATGAAATCTATGTCATCAGGCCCATAGCAGCATAATGAGTGGATTCAGGTATGATGATTCTAAATGAAATGTCACACAGAAAAAGAAACATCATAAGATATCACTAATACACGGAATGTAAACTTGGCTATACAGGAACTGAATTACAAAACAGAACAGGATCTCAAATTTAGAACACCAACTTATGCTTGCTTAAGGGGAAAGGTGAGTTGGGGTGCTACATACAACCAGAGATTGAAATGAGCACAGATAAAGTTCCTTAAGCCAAATATGTAATATACAAGAGCTACTCCTTGCTCAACGAAATAGACTCAACACCCAATATTAAACGTCTAATAATGTAACTGACTAGTAAGTATCTTAAAACCTATGGATTGCTATGTCTCCAAAAGAGAATCAAGTGTGTGTACAGGGGCATAAACGCAGCAGTGATAGGATTGGAGAGGTTCGGTGAGCAAATGAAGACCCTTTGAAGTCATATTGCATGGTACCCATTCCACGGGTCTCAACTCTCCAGGTTTAAGGGATTCTTCCTTCAGCTAAAACATGCATGTGGAACCCAGAGTATGATCAACCGTGTGATCGGGAGACGTGTTCAAATATGTCTCAGTTTTCGTCCCCTGGTACTCGGGTGCAACTTTCCAGACGCTTTACTAACACTCTCCCGACTTGGAGAGTCAGTGCCTTTAACCTCCTGTTTGGCCCAGTTTGCAATTTCTGCGGAAGATAAATAGGAATAGGGAGAACCAATGAGAGACTAGCTGGAGGTGTCTGGACGGGCAAATTTAACTCTCATTTCCCACCAGGAAGAGGAATTAACCAAAGGCTCAGCGTGCCATGCCGGAACCAGATTAGGGCCTGAAGCAATCCTGCGGTGTTGCGGCCAGCTCACAAGAAAGCGAGTTGAAGAAAGGAGCTCAGGGGCACCGAAATTCACAAACCTGCAGAGTTATAAATGACAGCTATCGTCCAAAAATATACTGAAGTAAGGCTGCCAAGAGGACTTGAAAGTGGGGCAGAATTGCAGGAAACCGATTTCAGGAGGTAGACTGGAATTGCATTTAAAGCATAGGAAAAGAGGCAGAACGTGCACAATGATGCACTTGGCCAAAAAGTGTGTATGCGTTTTTTCCTGAATATATTCAGGAAAAAACGCATATGCCCTTTTTGGCCAACCAAGCAAGCTTGCAAAGGAAATCTGCACTACAATGAAGTCTCACTTCCCGCCAGTCAAAAGGGCCATCTGAAAAAAGTGTAAAATCCAGAAAGGCAGAACAGGCCATGGAGAACTGGGAGCCTTGTTATGCTGATGGGCGGGATGTAAATTGCCAACAGCCACTCGGGAGAAGTGTACGGTGTTTCCTGAAACATCTAAAAAACAAAGCAACAGAGCCTAGGGCACTTCCACTTATGGTCCTATCGTTTAGGAAAATTAAAATCAAAAAGACACTGCCACCCCAAAGTTTGGGATGGCTCTGTATACAAGAACCTCATTTACAGTACAAGTTCAATATCGCAGAAAGCAAAAAATGGATAAAGAAGTTGTGGTACTTATGTAGAATGCAATATCACTCAGCAATGAAATCTATGTCATCAGGCCCATAGCAGCATAATGAGTGGATTAAGGTATGATGATTCTAACTGAAATAAGTCACACAGAAAAAGAAACATCATAAGATATCACTAATACACGGAATGTAAACTTGGCTACACAGGAACTGAATTAAAAAACAGAACAGGGTCTCAAATTCAGAAAACCAACTTATGCTTGCTTAAGGGGAAAGGTGAGTTGGGGTGCTGCATAAAACCAGAGATTGAAATGAGCACAGATAAAGTTCCTTAAGCCAAATATGGAATAGACAAGAGCTACTCCTTGCTCAACGAAATAGACTCAACACCCCATATTAAACGCCTAAGAATGTACCTGACTAGTAAGTATCTTAAAACCTATGGATTGCTATGTCTCCAAAACAGAATCAAGTGTGTGTACAGGGGCATAAATGCAGCAGTGATAGGATTGGAGAGGTTCGGTGAGCAAATGAAGACCCTTTAAAATCATATTGAATGGTACCCATTCCACGGGTCTCGACTCTCAGGGTTTAAGGGATTCTTCCTTCAGCTAAAACATGCATGTGGAGCCCAGAGTATGATCAACTGTGTGATCAGGAGACGTGTTCAAATATGTCTCAGTTTTCGTCTCCTGGTACTCGGGTGCAACATTCCAGACGCTTTACTAACACTCTCCCGACATGGAGAGTCAGTGCCTTTAACCTCCTGTTTGGCCCAGTTTGCAATTTCTGCGGAAGATGAACAGGAATAGGGAGAAGCAATGAGAGACTAGCTGGAGGTGTCTGGACGGGCAAATTTAATGCTCATTTCGCACCAGGAAGAGGAATTAACCAAAGGCTCAGCGTGCCGTGCCGGAACCAGATTAGGGCCTGAAGCAATCCTGCGGTCTTGCGGCCAGCTCACAAGAAAGCGAGTTGAAGAAAGGAGCTCAGGGGCACTGTAATTCACAAACCTGCAGAGTTATAAATGACAGCTATCGTCCAAAAATATACTGAAGTAAGGCTGCCAAGAGGACTTCAAAGCGGGCAGAACTGCAGGAAACTGATTTCAGGAGGTAGACTGGAATTGCATTTAAAGCATAGGAAAAGAGGCAGAACGTCCACAATGATGCACTTGGCCAAAAAGGCCATATGCATTTTTTCCTGAATATATTCAGGAAAAAACACATACGCCCTTTTTGGCCAACGAAGCAAGCTTGCAAAGGAAATCTGCACTACAATGAAGTCTCACTTCCCCCCGGTCAAAAGGGCCATCTGAAAAAAGTGTAAAATCCAGAAAGGCAGGACAGGCCATGGAGAACTGGGAGCCTTGTTGTGCTGATGGGCAGGATGTAAATTGCCAACAGCCACTCGGGGGAAGTGTATGGTGCTTCCTGCAACATCTAAAAAAGAAAGCAACAGAGCCTAGGGCACTTCCACTTATGGTCCTATAACTTAGGGAAATTATAATAAAAAAGACACAGCCACCCCAAAGTTTAGGATGGCTCTGTTTACAAGAACCTCACTTACAGTACAAGTTCAATGTCGCAGAAAGTGAAGAATGGATAAAGAAGTTGTGGTACTTACGTACAATGCAATATCACTCAGCAATGAAATCTATGTCATCAGGCCCGTAGCAGCATAATGAGTGGATTCAGGTATGATGATTCTAACTGAAATAAGTCACACAGAAAAAGAAACCTCATAAGATATCACTAATACACGGAATGCAAACTTGGCTACACAGGAACTGCATTACAAAACAGAACAGGGTCTCAAATTTAGAAAACCAACTTATGCTTGCTTAAGGGGAAAGGTGAGTTGGGGTGCTGCATAAAACCAGAGATTGAAATGAGCACAGATAAAGTTCCTTAAGCCAAATATGGAATAGACAAGAGCTACTCCTTGCTCAACGAAATGGACTCAACACCCCATATTAAACGCCTAAGAATGTACCTGACTAGTAAGTATCTTAAAACCTATGGATTGCTATGTCTCCAAAAGAGAATCAACCGTGTGTACAGGGGCATAAACGCAGCAGTGACAGGATTGGAGAGGTTCGGTGAGCAAATGAAGACCCTTTGAAGTCATATTGCATGGTACCAATTCCATGGGTCTGAACTCTCCAGGTTTAAGGGATTCTTCCTTTAGCTAAAACATGCATGTGGAACCCAGAGTATGATCAACCATGTGAACGGGAGACAGGTTCAAATGTGTCTCAGTTTTCGTGCCCTGGTATTTGGGTGCAACATTCCAGACGCTTTACTAACTTTCACCAACTTGGAGAGTCAGTGCATTTAACCTCCTGTTTGGCCCAGTTTGCAATTTCTGCGGAAGATAAACAGGAATAGGGAGAACCAATGAGAGACTAGCTGGAGGTTTCTGGACGGGCAAAGTTAACTCTCATTTCCCACCAGGAAGAGGAATTAACCAAAGGCTCAGCATGCCGTGCCGGAACCAGATTAGGGCCTGAAGGAATCCTGCGGTGTTGCGGCCAGCTCACAAGAAAGCGAGTTGAAGAAAGGAGCTCAGGGGCACTGTAATTCACAAACCTGCAGAGTTATAAATGACAGCTGTCGTCCAAAAATATACTGAAGTAAGGCTGCCAAGAGGACGTGAAAGCGGCGCAGAATTGCAGGAAACCGATTTCAGGAGGTAGACTGGAATTGCATTTAAAGCATAGGAAAAGAGGCAGAATGTCGACAATGATGCACTTGGCCAAAAAGGTCGTATGCGTTTTTTCCTGAATATATTCAGGAAAAAACGCATACGCCCTCTTTGGCCAACCAAGCAAGCTTGCAAAGGAAATCTCCACTATAATGAAGTCTCACTTCCCACAGGTCAAAAGGGACATCTGAAAAAAGTGTAAAATCCAGAAAGGCAGGACAGGCCATGGAGAACTGGGAGCCTTGTTATGCTGATGGGCGGGATGTACATTGCCAACAGCCACTCGGGAGAAGTGTATGGTGTTTCCTGAAACATCTAAAAAACAAAGCAACAGAGCCTAGGGCACTTCCACTTATGGTCCTATAGCTTAGGGAAATTAAAATAAAAAAGACACAGCCACCCCAAAATTTGGGATGGCTCTGTTTACAAGAACCTTGTTAACGGTACAAGTTCAATATCGCAGAAAGCGAAAAACGGATAAAGAAGTTGTGGTACTTACGTACAATGCCATATCACTCAGGAATGAAATCTATGTCATCAGGACCGCAGCAGCATAATGAGTGGATTCAGGTATGATGATTCTAACTGATATAAGTCACACAGAAAAAGAAACATCATAAGATATCACTAATACACGGAATGTAAACTTGGCTACACAAGAACTGGATTACAAACGAGAACAGGGTCTCAAATTTAGAAAACCAACTTATGCTTGCTTAAGGGGAAAGGTGAGTTGGGGTGCTGCATAAAACCAGAGATTGAAATGAGCACAGATAAAGTGACTTAAGCCAAATATGGAATAGACAAGAGCTACTCCTTGCTCAACGAAATGGACTCAACACCCCATATTAAACGCCTAAGAATGTACCTGACTAGTAAGTATCTTAAAACCTATGGATCGCTATGTCTCCAAAAGAGAATCAAGCGTGTGTACAGGGGCATAAACGCAGCAGTGATAGGATTGGAGAGGTTCGGTGAGCAAATGAACACCCTTTGAAGTCATATTGCATAGTACCCATTCCACGGGTCTCAACGCTCCAGGTTTAAGGGATTCTTCCTTCAGCTAAATCATGCATGTGGAACCCAGAGTATGATCAACCGTGTGATCGGGAGACGTGTTCCAATATGTCTCAGTTCTCGTCCCCTGGTACTCGGGTGCAACATTCCAGACGCTTTACTAACACTCTCCCGACTTGGAGAGTCAGTGCCTTTAACCTCCTGTTTGGCCCAGTTTGCAATTTCTGCGGAAGATGAACAGGAAGAGGGAAAACCAATGAGAGACTAGCTGGAGGTGTCTGGACGGGAAAATTTAACTCTCATTTCCCACCAGGAAGAGGAATTAACCAAAGGCTCAGCGTGCCGTGCCGGAACAAGATTAGGGCCTGAAACAATCCTGCGGTGTTGCGGCCAGCTCACAAGAAAGCGAGTTGAAGAAAGGAGCTCAGGGGCACTCTACTTCACAAACCTGCAGAGTTATAAATGACAGCTGTCGTCCAAAAATATACTGAAGTAAGGCTGCCAAGAGGACTTGAAAGCGGGGCAGAATTGCAGGAAACCAATTTCAGGAGGTAGACTGGAATTGCATTTAAAGCATAGGAACAGAGGCAGAACGTCGACAATGATGCACTTGGCCAAAAAGGGCGTATGCGTTTTTTCCTGAATATATTCAGGAAAAAACGCATACGCACTTTTTGGCCAACCAAGCAAGCTTGCAAAGGATATCTGCACTACAATGAAGTCTCACTTCCCCCCCGTCAAAAGGGCCATCTGAAAAAAGTGTAAAATCCAGAAAGGCAGGACAGGCCATGGAGTACTGGGAGCCTTGTTATGCTGATGGGCGGGATGTAACTTGCCAACAGCCACTAGGGGCAAGTGTATGGTGTTTCCTGAAACATCTAAAAAACAAAGCAACAGAGCCTAGGGCACTTCCACGTATGGTCCTATATCTTAGGGAAATTAAAATCAAAAAGACACAGCCACCCCAAAATTTGGGACGGCTCTCTTTACAAGAACCTCGTTTACGGTACAATTTCAATATCGCAGAAAGTGAAAAATGGATAAAGAAGATGTGATACTTACGTACAATGCAATATCACTCAGCAATGAAATCTATGTCATCAGGCCCATAGCAGCATAATGAGGGGATTCAGCTATGATGATTCTAACTGAAATAAGTCACACAGAAAAAGAAACATCATAAGATATCACTAATACACGGAATGTAAACTTGGCTACACAGGAACTGGATTACAAAACAGAACGGGGTCTCAAATTTAGAAAGCCAACTTATGCTTGCTTAAGGGGAAAGGTGAGTTGGGGTGCTGCATAAAACCAGAGATTGAAATGAGCCCAGATATATTTCCTTAAGCCAAATATGTAATACACAAGGGCTACTCCTTGCTCAACGAAATGGAATCAACACCCCATATTAAACGCCTAAGAATGTACCTGACTAGTAAGTATCTTAAAACCTGTGGATTGCTATGTCTCTGAAAGAGAATCAAGCATATATACAGGGGCATAAATGCAGCAGTGATAGTATTGGAGAGGTTCGGTGAGCAAATGAAGACCCTTTGAAGTCATATTGCATGGTACCCATTCCACGTGTCTCAACGCTCCAGGTTTAAGGGATTCTTCCTTCAGCTAAAACATGCATGTGGAACCCAGAGTATGATCAACCGTGTGATCGGGAGACGTGTTCCAATATGTCTCAGTTCTCGTCCCCTGGTACTCGGGTGCAACTTTCCAGACGCTTTACTAACACTCTCCCGACTTGGAGAGTCAGTGCCTTTCACCTCCTGTTTGGCCCAGTTTGCAATTTCTGTGGAAGATGAACAGGAATAGGGAGAACCAATGAGAGCCTAGCTGGAGGTGTCTGGACGTGCAAATTTAACTCTCATTTCCCACCAGGAAGAGGAATTAACCAAAGTCTCAGCATGCCGTGCCAGAACCAGATTAGGGGCTGAAGCAATCCTGCGGTGTTGCGGCCAGCTCACAAGAAAGCGAGTTGAAGAAAGGAGCTCAGGGGCACTGTAATTCACACACCTGCAGAGTTATAAATGATAGCTATCGTCCAAAAATATACTGAAGTTAGGCTGCCAAGAGGACTTGAAAGCGGCGCAGAATTGCAGGAAACCGATTTCAGTAGGTAGACTGGAATTGCATTTAAGCATAGGAAAAGAGCCAGAACGTCAACAATGATGCACTTGGCCAAAAAGGGCATATGCGTTTGTTCCTGAATATATTCAGGAAAAAACGCATACGCCCTTTTTGGCCAACCAAGCAAGCTTGCAAAGGAAATCTGCACTACAATGAAGTCTCTCTTCCCCTGGTCAAAAGGGCCATCTGAAAAAAGTGTAAAATCCAGAAAGGCAGGACAGGCCATGGAGATCTGGGAGCCTTGTTATGCTGATGGGCGGGATGTAAATTGCCAACAGCCACTCGGGAGAAGTGTATGGTGTTTCCTGAAACATCTAAAAAACAAAGCAACAGAGCCTAGGGCACTTCCACTTATGGTCCTATAGGTTAGGGAAATTAAAATCAAAAAGACACAGCCACCCCAAAGTTTGGGACGGCTCTGTTTACAAGAACCTCGTTTACGGGACAAGTTCAATATCACAGAAAGTGAAAAATGGATAAAGAAGTTGTGGTACTTACGTACAATGCAATATCACTCAGCAATGAAATCTATGTCATCAGGCCCGTAGCAGCATAATGAGTGGATTCAGGTATGATGATTCTAACTGAAATAAGTCACACAGAAAAAGAAACATCATAAGATATCACTAATACACGGAATGTAAACTTGGCTACACAGGAACTGGATTACATAACAGAACAGGGTCTCAAATTTAGAAAACCAACTTATGCTTGCTTAAGGGGAAAGGTGAGTTGGGGTGCTGCATAAAACCAGAGATTGAAATGAGCACAGATAAAGTTCCTTAAGCCAAATATGGAATAGACAAGAGCTACTCCTTGCTCAACGAAATGGACTCAACACCCCATATTAAACGCCAAAGAATGTACCTGACTAGTAAGTATCTTAAAACCTATGAATTGCTATGTTTCCGAAAGAGAATCAAGCGTGTGTACAGGGGCATAAACACAGCAGTGACAGGATTGGAGAGGTTCGGTGAGCAAATGAAGACGCTTTGAAGTCATATTTCATGGTACCCATTCCACGGGTCTCAACTCTCCTGGTTTAAAGGATTCTGCCTTCAGCTAAAACATGCATGTGGAACCCATATTATGATCAACTGTGTGATCGGGAGACGTGTTCCAATATGTCTCAGTTCTCATCCCCTGGTACTCGGGTGCAACATTCCAGTTGCTTTACTAATACTCTCCCAACTAGGAGAGTCAGTGTCTTTAACCTCCTGTTTGGCCCTGGTTGTAAATTCCACGGAAGATGAACAGGAATAGGGAGAACCAACGAGACACTATCTGGAGGTGTCTGGAAGGGCAAATTTAACTCTCATTTCACACCAGGAAGAGGAATTAACCAAAGGCTCAGCTTGCCGTGCTGGAACCAGATTAGGGCCTGAAGCAATCCTGCGGTGTTGCGGCCAGCTCAAAAGAAAGCGAGTTGAAGAAAGGAGCTCAGGGGCACTGTAATCACAAACCTGCAAAGTTATAAATGATAGCTATCATCCAAAAATATACTGAAGTAAGGCTGCCAAGAGGACTTGAAAGCGGGGCATAATTGCAGGAATCTGATTTCAGGAGGTAGACTGGATTGGATTTAAAGCATAGGAAAAGAGGCAGAACGTCGACAATGATGCACTTAGCCAAAACGGGCGTATGAGTTTTTTCCTGAATATATTCAGGAGAAGACGTATACGCCCTTTTTGGCCAACCAAGCAAGCTTGCAAAGTAAATCTGCACTACAATGAAGTCTCTCTTCCCCCCGGTCAAAAGGGCCATCTGAAAAAAGTGTAAAATCCAGAAAGGCAGGACAGGCCATGGAGAACTGGGAGCCTTGTTATGCTGATGGGCGGGATGTAAATTGCCAACAGCCACTTGGGAGAAGTGTATGGTGTTTCCTGAAACATCTAAAAAACAAAGCAACAGAGCCTAGGGCACTTCCACTTATGGTTCTATAGCTTAGGGTAATTAAAATCAAAAAGACACAGCCACCCCAAAGTTTGGGACGGCTCTGTTTACAAGAACCTCCTTTACGGTACAAGTTCAATATCGCAGAAAGTGAAAAATGGATAAAGAATTTGTGGTACTTACGTACAATTCAATATCACTCAGCAATGAAATCTATGTCATCAGGCCTATAGCAGCATAATGAGGGGATTCAACTATGATGATTCTAACTGAAATAAGTCACACAGAAAAAGAAACATCATAAGATATCACTAATACACGGAATGTAAACTTGGCTACACAGGAACTGGATTACAAAACAGAAGAGGGTCTCAAATTTAGAAAAGCAACTTATGCTTGCTTAAGGGGAAAGGTGAGTTGGGGTGCTGCATAAAAACAGAGATTGAAATGAGCCCAGATATATTTCCTTAAGCCAAATATGTAATTCACAAGGGCTACTCCTTGCTCAACGAATTGGAATCAACACCCCATATTAAACGCTAAAGAATGTACCTGACTAGTAAGTATCTTAAAACCTATGGATTGCTATGTCTCTGAAAGAGAATCAAGCATGTATACAGGGGCATAAATGCAGCAGTGATAGGATTGGAGAGGTTCGGTGAGCAAATGAAGACCCTTTGAAGTCATATTGCATGGTACCCATTCTACGGGTCTCAACTCTCCAGGTTTAAGGGATTCTTCCTTCAGCTAAAACATGCATGTGGAACCCAGAGTATGATCAACCGTGTGATCGGGAGACGTGTTCCAATATGTCTCAGTTCTCGTCCCCTGGTACTCGGGTGCAACATTCCAGAGGCTTTACTAACACTCTCCCGACTTGGAGAGTCAGTGCCTTTAACCTCCTGTTTGGCCCAGTTTGCAATTTCTGCGGAAGATGAACAGGAATAGGGAGAACCAATGAGAGCCTAGCTGGAGGTGTCTGGACGTGCAAATTTAACTCTCATTTCCCACCAGGAAGAGGAATTAACCAAAGGCTCAGCATGCCGTGTCGGAACCAGATTAGAGGCTGAAGCAATCCTGCGGTGTAGCGGCCAGCTCACAAGAAAGCGAGTTGAAGAAAGGAGCTCAGGGGCACTGTAATTCACACACCTGCAGAGTTATAAATGATAGCTATCGTCCAAAAATATACTGAAGTTAGGCTGCCAAGAGGACTTGAAAGCGGGGCAGAATTGCAGGAAGCCGATTTCAGGAGGTAGACTGGAATTGCATTTAAAACATAGGAAAAGAGGCAGAAGGTCGACAATGATGCACTTGGCCAAAAAGGGCGTATGCGTTTTTTCCTGAATATATTCAGAAAAAAACGCATACGCCCTTTTTGGCCAACCAAGCAAGCTTGCAAAGGAAATCTGCACTACAATGAAGTCTCACTTCCCCCCGGTCAAAAGGGCCATCTGAAAAAAGTGTAAAATCCAGAAAGGCAGGACAGGCCATGGAGAACTGGGAGCCTTGTTATGCTGATGGGCGGGATGTAAATTGCCAACAGCCACTCGGGTGAAGTGTATGGTGTTTCCTGAAACATCTAAAAAACAAAGCAACAGAGCCTAGGGCACTTCCACTTATGGTCCTATAGCTTAGGGAAATTAAAATCAAAAAGACACATCCACCCTAAAATTTGGGACGGCTCTGTTTACAGGAACCTCTTCTGCAGCACAAGTTAAATGTGTCAGAGAGCAAATAATGGATAAAGAAGTTGCGGTACTTACGTACAACAGAATACCTCTCAGCAATGAAAACTATGTCACCAGGCCCGTACCAGCATAATGAGTAGATTGAGGCACGGTGATTCTAAGTGAAAAATGTCACACAGAAAAAAAACATCATAAGGTACCACTAATACATGGAATGAGAACTTGGCTACTCATGAACTGAATTACAAAACAGAACAGGGTCTCATGTTTAGAAAAACAACTTATCCTTGCTTAAGGGGGAACGTGAGTTGGGGTGCTGCATAAAACCTGAGTTTGAAATTAGCACAGATACCATTCCATAAGCTAAATATGTAATAGACAAGACCGACCCCTTGCTCAAGGAAATGGACTCAACAATGAGATATCACCTCACACCTGGTAGAATGGGCATCATCAGAAAATCTACAAACAAAAAATGCTGGAAAGGGTGTGGAGAAAAGGAACCCTCTTCCACTATTGTTGGGAATATAAATTGATACAGTCACTATGGAGAACAATATGGAGTTTCTTAAGAAACTAACAGTAGAATTACCATATGATACGGCAATCCCAGTTCTGGACATATACCCAGACAAAACCATAAATCAAAAAGAGACATTCACCGCAATGTTCATTGCCTCACTCTTTACAATATCGAGGTAATGGAAGCAACCTAAATGCCCACAGACAGACGAATGCATAAAGCTGTAGTACATATATAAAATGGAATATTACTAAGCCATGAAAAGGAATGAAATTGGGTCATTTGTAGAGACGTCGATGGATCTAGAGAGTGTCATACAGAGTGAAGTAAGTCAGAAAGAGAAAAACAAATCTTGTATATTCATGCATATATGTGGAACCTAGAAATACTGTACAGGTTAACCATTTTGCAAGGCATAAATAGAGCAACAGATGTAGACAACAAACGTATGGACAACAAGGGGGGAAAGCTGTTGGGGTGGTGGTGGTGGGAGGAGTTGAGAGACTGGGATTGGCATGTATACATTTATATGTATAAAACAGATAACCAATAAGAACCTGCTGTATAAAAATATAAAATAAAATTCAAAATTAAAAAGAAATAAAATTTAAAAAATAAAACAGAAAAAACAATTATTCCCTTCACATACATGTATTTATATGAATAAATTATTTCCATGCTTATATCTGTAAATACAAAAAAGAGGAATAAAATCTACCTTGAACCAAAAACGAAAAAGAGAAAAAAATCACAGAACCCACCAGTTCCACAGAGGAAAACCGTATCAGGGCACTTGCTCCAGTTGTAAACAATTCTGAAGTTGGTCAGTGGTGGGGAATCGTCTCCCATTCAGCCAGCAGCCCCCACGCAACAAGCGTCCTCATTGCAAAGCTGGGGCACCGTGCCGAGGCATCTGTGAGAAAACGTGAGCTGAGCCCCAGGCCAGTTGCTGCTGAACTATTCCCACCCGTCCCAGGTAAAACACCTGAATATATACAAGGACTTGAAAGCCTAGAGGAAGGGCCATAGAGCCACACGAGTGACAGCATGCTGGCCGACTTGGTGCCTGCAGGCCAGCCAGGATGGTCCTGGCCCTGGGTGCTCTTCTGGAAGATTTCCATTTCCCTGCCTGAGATACCCGTCCTGTCCCTGCCCCCACTGCTTTTTTCCTTTCTCACCTCTGCCCAGGGAGAAATTCCAGCAGCAGGTATAGGTGACACATCCTCTTCTTTAGCAGGTGGCAGCCTGGCAACAGCTGCAGAAAGTCCAGCAGAGCCCCACTCACACTGGGCCACCCACAAAGCCGTGGCCTCTCACTCCCTCCCACCAGCCCAGCCCCGAGACTGCTGACAGGGCAGAGAAAATGGCGTCAGGCATGGCTGCAGGGGCTCTTGCTGCTTGGAGTGGTATTTATATTGATCTCAACCCAGGCACACCTGGGGAGGGCTGGCCGGCACGGTAAGGCTGCCCAGGTCAGCCAATCATCACCCCTCAGGGGCTCACAGTTGCAGAAAATGGAACTTGCTGAACCGGCCAGGTCCAAGGAACAGGTGTGGGCTCCTGAGAGTCAGGATAGACAAGGGGCTGCAGCTTTGGCTTGTTTTCTAATCATTTTATCTGGCCCATGAGTGGGAGACAACTTCAAGAAAACCCTCTCCTAATGAGAGGAACCCAGGAGTCAGGGAGAGGAGGGGTGGGTGGTGGTTGGAGACAGAGGCCTGGTGCCCCGGGTGCAGTGGAAGTCTCTGGAAGACCAGGTGGAGGGAGGCCGCACAGAGTGATGCCCAGGGTCACAGACCTGTCGCAGCTGCTGTTTGTTAGTTCCAGTCCTGCTCTGAGGTGCTCTGTGTCAGCTCTGAGTGACAGGTGAGCTGGGGGTGCTCTGCAATGAGGGCTATGTGCACGGTTCCTGTGTGCCCAGCCCTGCCACGGTACCTGCAAGGGTAGCTCTGTATCCTGGGAGGGGCCTGACCACGAGAGCCCCGTGGGCTGGGGTGGGGGTGGGGTACCTGCCCAGGTGAGCTCCATATTCTGGGATTGGTCTGACCACGAGAGCCCCATGGGCGCTGGGGACCTGGTAAAGGATGTCAGGACAGTCAGTGAAGCCACCGAGGATATACCTCCAACTGCTCCTAATTCCTACACCCTGCTGGTCATTCTACCAACCACCAGGACATGGTATTCTGTATTAGTCTTCAATGATGCCTTCTTCTGTATTCCATTAGTCCCAGAGTCACAAGAAATTTTGGCTTGTGAGTGGCAGGACTCAACATACAACTAAAACAATACTTCTGGGCCGTCTTTCCCCAAGGGTGCAAAAATTCCCACACCATCTTTGGGGAAAGCTTAGCTAAAGACCTAAAAGTTCTACCTCTGGAAAAGGAAACTCTCCTTCAGTACGCAGATGACATTCTGATCGCCAGCCCTACTAAGGAGGCCTCTGAACTACCAAGCCAATAAAGGATAGAAGTTGTCCAAGAAAAAGCTCAAATATCACAGACTGCGGTGACCTGCCTGGGCTTCATTCTCACAGAAGGTCGGAGAAGCCCATCCCAGGAAAGGAAAGAAACCATTTTCAGCCTTACCCCTTTCTAAAACTAGAAGACAGCTTAGGGGTTCCTGGGGAGGCCAGGGTTTGCTGCTTCTGGATCCCTAACTACAGTCCACTAGCTGGGCCTCTATATGAAACACTGAAAGGAAAAGTTGATGATCCTTTTGAATAGAATCCAGAAGTGACCTTTCAAGAATGGAAAGAGCAGTCAATTCAGACCCTTGCCCTGGAACTCCCTAATTTAGCTAAACCCTTTGACCTTTACATTCCCGGTGAAAGGTGAATCGCCATTGGAGAATTAGTGCAAAAACTGGGACCACTTGAAATGGAACAATGCAAGAATGCCATCCAGGTAGGATAAACTACGGTCACCAAGGGGCTTGGCCCACTGCCACATCTGGCCAAGATACTGGCGGTATCTAAAAACCTGGAAATCAGCAGCCCCAAAGGCCACCTCCCTCCTAAGGGAAAAGGACCCCACATGGTGATCCTAACCACCAACCATGCTCTGAAGTTGCAGGGTTCGCTCTGTGGGCACACCAACCTCGAGTGAGGAGGCCTTCCAACTCCAACATCCAGAGAGATAACCGGGGGCAACAGGGCACCATGACGACTCATGTGAACATCACTTGACCTGGAGTTTCTCTCATAAAACAACAAGAGTGTGTCCCAAAAGAGTAGACTACTGCTTGCAGGACTTACTGCACCCAGAGGGAAGCTAATAATCTTGGCGGGGGAAGCGTATATCACACTGTCACCATAGAAAAGCCTACAGACACCGTGATGATGGTGGCCAATGAGACTGGCTGGACTCCTGTTTACTTCAAAAGGCTGTTGAGGTGGGCTTCCCTGGTGGCGCAGTGGTTGAGAGTCTGCCTGCCAATGCAGGGGACGCGGGTTTTAGCCTTGGTCTGGGAGGATCCTCCATGCCGCGGAGCAACTAGGCCCGTGAGCCACAACTGCTGAGCCTGCGCGTCTGGAGCCTGTGCTCCACAACAAGAGAGGCCGCGATAGTGAGAGGCCTGCGCACCACGATGAGGAGTGGCCCCCGCTTGCCGCAAATAGGGAAAGCCCTCACACAGAAATGACCTAGCATAGCCAACAAATAAATAAATACAAAAAAACCCCCAAAATGGTCCTTTAATTTACTGTTCAAAAAAAAAAGGCTGTTGACTCAGTGGCCATCATGGTCCTTGATCAGCACTGACCCTGGACTGTCTGGGAGTTGAGCGGGCAGGGCTCTGACACCTGGTGCTGTTTGTACGTTAATTCAGGGGCCTAATTGAAGAAAGCGCAGACTACTGGTCAGAGCATCTAGGCTGGCAGAAACGGTCAGCCTAAGGTGGCCGAACAAATGTGGGGCGGGGTGACACCGGTCCCCACAGCGTCTCTGCACATCTCTTTCCTGGACCCTTAAAGGTCATTAGAATCTATAACACTTCCAATGCTGGTGCTCAGGTGGACGAGCAGGGAGGCAGGGGCCCTGGGGACAATCAACGTCATCTGGAGGCTGCTGGGAAGAAGCTCTGACCCTCGCCCCCGGGTATGAGGGCTCCCAACTCAGCACTCAGCAGTTACAGAAGAAGGGTCTGCACCCTCAGCACTCCAAGAATGAGGAACGGGACAAAAGGCAGAGGAGGGGTTTGTCCCCAGCAAAGCCCATTAAAAATCCCTGGGAGATAAAAATAGAATCTGGGCAATAAAGTCAAGTCTAACCGTTTTTATCCTTTGTGCTTTGTCTAATTTCATGTGCTCCTAGGGTCCCGCATGCAGAGGTTCCACACCCGGCACTTCAGACCAGATTTCCTAGTGCAGAATGGCTGGGACGACACCTCAGCTCCTGGGGCCCAGTGCAGACTTCACGATACAGAGCCTGAGCTGCAGCCAACCCGGCCCTCGAGAGCTCCGCCCCCTCCCTCCCACTGACTCTGACAGGATCTCTACACAGCAGCCCAGCCCACAGCCCACGGGGTAGTGCATGCTCTCACCTCTCCATTCTCTGATCAAAATATAAAGTTTCCTTTGCTTGTGAACCAAACTCAGTCTCGATCTGTTGGCCCCAATGACACTGGGCAGGGGTCAATTGTTGGGGTCCACTCTGGAGGATCAGTAACAGAAATTGAGACTATTGTAACCTCAATGAACAGATGTGTGAGCCAAACTGTAGTTAACATAGAACAGTGTATAAGGCTCGGGTAAAATAAGATGTTTCTAACACTTCCATTTGATATTTCCATCACTTTATTATAAGCAAGTTCAGTGAAAAGGTTTGTCTTATTTGTCAGGTCAATATTAGAGAAACGAAGTGATTTCTTTCCAAGGATGTACATCTAATAATCTTGGTTAAAGCTTCAATCTTGTTTTAAATGCTTTTCCATTGAAAATGATACCTCTCTTTCAGCTCCCCCATTTCTGAGAAGTATAAAATCTTATAATTTATTATTACCAAAGGAGAAAGGTGGGAGGAGGGATAAATTAACAGTTTGGGATTAACACATACACACTGCTATGTATAAAATAGATCATCAACAAGGAACTACTGTATAGCACAGGGAACTACACTCAACATTTTGCAATAAGCTATAAGGGGAAATAATCTGAAAAAGAATAGATATTTTTATTGACATCATCTATCAATGACAGTTAAAGTGTAACCTAAGGGAAGCTGGTGGTGAGTGCTTCTGACCCTGAAGACTTCAATCATCTAAAGTTTGGACTCTGCCTACTTCCCAAGGCCCTTAATGAACATATGTGTAGCCGTAGCTTAAAAAATTCCCCAGTTTGGGTTTCGGGGAGACACTGATTTTGAAAAAGCCCTGGTGTTCTCCTTACATGAATGGGACTCTTCCTACTGCTAAAACATGTCTGTCACACCCAGAGGATGATATACCGTCTGATCGGGAAGAGTTTGGAAAAGGCATCTCATCTCCTCATCTCCTGGTGCTCGGGTTCACCCCTCCAGCGTCTTTACTAACAGTCTCCCCACTTGGAGATGTCAGCACTGTCAACATCCTGTTGTGTACAGTTTGGAATTTGTCCAGAGGATGAAGCAGAAGGATGAGGAACAATGAGAGACAAGTCCTAGGTGTTCAGACAGGCACATGTCACTCTAATTTCCAATCAGGAAGATGAACTGACCAAAGGCTAGGATTGCCCATGGAAACAGTATAGGGCTTGAGGAAATCCCGCTGCTTTGTGGCCAGTTCCCATAAACACAAGTTGAACAATGGAACTCAGGGGCAGTAAAATTCATGAAACTGCAGAGTTGAAAATATCCATCACTGAAAAATGTCTTGAGGAAAGTCAGAGAAAAGGACTTGTAAGCAAGGGAGAATGGCAGGAAAGGGATTTGAGGAGGTAGAAAGGACTCGCCATTAAGCACAAGAAAAGGAGCTGAACATTGCCAACATTGCAGTTGGCCAAAAAGGGTGTATGCGTTTTTTTCTGTATATATTCAAGAAAAGGGCATACACTTTTTTAGCCAAGCAAACAGGTGGGCACTGGAAGTCAATACTACAAAAGATATCACTTCGCATCAGTCAGAAGAGCCATCCTCATAAAGCGTAAACAACAGAAATGCAGGACAGGACAAGGAGAAGAGGGAGCCCTGTGAGACTTATAGTGGAAATGTATATTGCCAACGGCCATTCTGGAGAAGTGTATTGTGTTTACTAAAGCATCTAAAAAATGAGCTACAGAGCATAGGGCACTTGCACTCATGGGCGTATATCTTGGGAAAAACAAAAATTGAGAGGACACAGGCACCCCAATGTTTACCCCCTCTCTGTTTAAAAGATCCTCGACTAGGATATAACTTAAATGTCTCTGGAGGGAAAAAATGGATAGAGATGTGGTACTTAGGTAGAGTGGAATATTATTCAGCCTGGAAATCAATGAAATATGGCCAGTTGTAACAACTCCGGAGGAGTTACGTATGATCTTTCTAAGTGACATAATTCAAAAAGAAAAAGACACATATCATAAGATATCACTTAAAGGTGGAATCCAAAATGGCTACACATGAAATAAATTACAAAACAAAAACATAGTCAAATATGTAGAAAACACGCATAAGGCTGCTAAACGGGAAAGGTGGGGAGGGGTGAGGCATCATCCAGGAGGTTGAAATTAGCAAAGATACCATTCCAAATACCAAACTGATAATCAACAGGGCCTACACGGTAGCTAAAAGAACTGCACTCAGCACACTCAAGTCACCGGAAAAGAATATATACGACTGGTAAGAATCTGAAAAAGAATTTACTGATGTCTCTCTGTACGTGAATCAAGTGGATGTACAGCAGCAAGAAACAGAGCTTTGAAAATCAGCTGTAACCAATATAGTAATAAATTGAAAAAAATAAATGACAGAGAGACAGAGAAAACCTCTTACAACTTTTCCTCAGGGACGGTGATGCAACATGGATTGAACACATCTAGACCCACAGCAGGATGAGACATAAGGCTGGAAACTGTTTGCACTAAGAGAAATGTGAGGTTGGGTGAGGAAATGCACACCCTTTAAAGTAATACTACCTGGTACCCATTCAATGGGTCCCAAATCTGCAGGTTCAAGGGATCTTCCTACAGTTAAAACATGCATGGAAAACCCAGAGGACTGTACACCATGTGATCGGGAGATGTGTCTAAAATGCAGCTCATTTATCCTCTCCTGGTGCACCTGTTCACCATTCCAGCCACGTTACTTAGAATCTCCCCACTTGGAGAATCAGCACATTTCAACTTCTGTTTCACACATTTTGCAAATTGTGAGGAGGATGAATGGGAAGAGGGGGAACCAATGAGAGAATAGTTGTAGGGGTTTGGACGGGCACATATCACTCTAATTTCCCATTAAGAATAAGAATTGAAAAAAGGCTCAGCCCGCCTCGCCGGAGCCAAAATAGGGCCTGAAGCAATCCTGTGGGTTTGAGGCCAGCTCACAAAAGAGCAACTTAAAAAATGGAGCTCAGGGTCACTGCAATTCACAAACCTGCAGAGTTATAAATGAAAACTAACGTCCAAAAATATGTTGAGGTAAGGCAAAGAAGAGGATCTGAATGCAAGACAGAATTGCAAGAAACAGATTTCAAGAGATAGATTGGACTCGTCTTTAAAGCACATGAAAAGCGGCAGAATTTCGACAATGATGCAGTTGGCCCAAAAGGGCGTATGCGTTTTTTCCTGATTCTATCCAGGAAAAAACGCATACGCACTTTATGGGCAATGAAGCAAGCAAGCAATGCAAATGTGCACAACAAAGAAGTCTCATTTCCCACCGGTCAAAAGGGCCATCCTAAAAAATTGTAAAAACCAGAAATGCAGGACAGGCCATGGAGAACAGGGAGCCTTTATACGCTGATGGGCAGTGTGTGAACTGCCAAGAGCCACTCTGGAGAAGTGTATGGTGGTTCCTAAATCATCTAAAAAACAGAGCTACAGAGCATAGGACACTTCCAATCATGGGAGTATATCTAGGGAAGTCTAAAAATCAACAAGACACAAGCACACCACAGTTTAGGGCTACTCTGTTTACAAGAACCTCAACTTCAGTACACCTTAAATATCCCAGGAAAGAGAACAATGGATAAAGAAGATGTGGTACTTATGTACAATGGAATATCTCTTCACCATGAAATCAAGGTAATAAGGCTAGTAGAAGGATAAAGAGTGGATTTAGGTCCGATAATACTACTTGAAATAAGTCAAACAGAAAAAGAAACATATCATAAGATATCACTTATAGAGGGAGGGTAAATATGGCTGCACAAGAAATGAATTACAGAACAGAACAGTGTCTCACATTTAGAAAACACACTTATGTCAGCTTAAGGGGAAAGGAGAGGTGGGGTGATGCATTAAACCAGAGTTTGAAATTAGCACAGATACCGTTCAATAAACCAAATAGATATTAGACAAGATCTACACCTTGCTCAATGAACTGGCCTCAACACACCCTATACACCGCAGAGAAATATATCTGAGTAATAAGAATCTTAAAACCCATGTATTGATATATCTCCATAAGGGAATCAAGTGTGTGCAGAGCGGCACAAACACAGCAGTGAAAATGAGCTAAACCCCATTATAGAAATAAATTTTAAAAACAAAACGCAGAAACAATGAAAGAGAAAAATTCTTACAAAATTTGCTCAGGGGCTGTGATGCAACCTGGATTGACCACATATAAACCCACAGCTGGATAAGACATAAGGCTGGACACTTGGGGCTGAGAGGATTGGTGAGCTTTGGTGAGCAACTGCCAAAAGTTTAATGCAATACTTCATGCTACTCATTCTAAGGGTCCCAAAACTCCAGGTTGAAGGGAATCTTCCTACAGCTAAACCATGCTTGGGAAACCCAGCGACTGGTATACCATATGATCGGGAAAGGTTTCTAAAACACACATCATTTTTCCTCTCCTGGGGCTCCAGATCGACATTCCAGCCGCTTTACTAAAAATATCCCCACATGGAGAGTCAATGCCTTTAAGTTCTGGTATCGCACAGTCTGCAGTTAGTGCGGAGGATGAATGGGAATAGGGGGAACCAGTGAGAAACTAGCTGTAACAGTGTCAATGGGCACATGTCACTCTAATTTCACATCAGTAAGAAGAATAAACCAAAGGCACAGCAAGGTGCCCCAGAAGAAGAATAGGGCCTGAAGGAATCCTGTGGTTATGAGGCAAGATAACAAAAATAAGAGCTGAAAAATGGAGCTAAGGGCCACTGCAATTCAAAAACCTGCAGAGTTATAAAGGCCAACTATTTTCAAAAAACATATTGAGATAAGGCTATGAAGAGGCATTGAAAGCAAGGCACAATTGCAGGAAACCGATTTCAGGAGGTAGACTGGAATTGCATTTAAAGCATAGGAAAAGAGGCAGAAGGTCAACAATGATGCACTTGGCCAAAAAGGGCGTATGCGTTTTTTCCTGAATATATTCAGAAAAAAACGCATACGCCCTTTTTGGCCAACCAAGCAAGCTTGCAAAGGAAATCTGCACTACAATGAAGTCTCACTTCCCCCCGGTCAAAAGGGCCATCTGAAAAAAGTGTAAAATCCAGAAAGGCAGGACAGGCCATGGAGAACTGGAAGCCTTGTTATGCTGATGGGCCGGATGTAAATTGCCAACAGCCACTACGGAGAAATGTATGGTGTTTCCTGAAACATCTAAAAAATAAAGCAACAGAGCCTAGGGCACTTCCACTTATGGTCTTATAGCTTAGGGAAATTAAAATCAAAAAGACACAGCCACCCCAAAGTTTGGGACGGCTCTGTTTACAAGAACCTCGTTTACGGTACAAGTTCAATATCGCAGAAAGCGAAAAATGGATAAAGAAGTTGTGGTACTTACGTACAATGCAATATCACTCAGCAATGAAATCTATGTCATCAGGCCCGTAGCAGCATAATGAGTGGATTCAGGTATGATGATTCTAACTGAAATAAGTCACACAGAAAAAGAAACATCATAAGATATCACTAATACACGGAATGTAAACTTGGCTACACAGGAACTGGATTACAAAACAGAAGAGGGTCTCAAATTTAGAAAACCAACTTATGCTTGCTTAAGGGGAAAGGTGAGTTAGCGTGCTGCATAAAACCAGAGATTGAAATGAGCACAGATAAAGTTCCTTAAGCCAAATATGTAATAGAAAAGAGCTACTCCTTGCTCAACGAAATGGACTCAACACCCCATATTAAACGCCTAATAATGTACCTGACTAGTAAGTATCTTAAAACCTATGGATTGCTATGTCTCCGAAAGAGAATCAAGCGTGTGTAGAGGGGCATAAACGCAGCAGTGATAGGATTGGAGAGGTTCGGTGAGCAAATGAAGACCCTTTGAAATAATATTGCATGGTACCCATTCCACGGGTCTCAATTCTCCAGGTTTAAGGGATTCTTCCTTCAGCTAAAGCATGCATGTGGAACCCAGAGTATGATCAACCATGTGATCGGGAGACAGGTTCAAATATGTCTCAGTTCTTGTCCCCTGGTACTCAGGTGCAACATTCCAGACGCTTTACTAACACTCTGCCGACTTAGAGAGTCAGTGCCTTTAACCTTCTGTTTGACCCAGTTTGCAATTTCTGCGGAAGATGAACAGGAATAGGGAGAACCAATGAGAGACTAGCTGGAGGTGTCTGGACGGGAAAATTTAACTCTCATTTCCCACCAGGAAGAGGAATTAACCAAAGGCTCAGCGTGCCATGCCGGAACCAGATTAGGGCCTGAAGCAATCCTGCGGTGTTGCGGCCAGCTCTCAAGAAAGCGAGTTGAAGAAAGGAGCTCAGGGGCACTGTAATTCACAAACCTGCAGAGTTATAAATGACAGCTATCATCCAAAAATATACTGCAGTAAGGCTGCCAAGAGGACTTGAAAGCCGGGCAGAATTGCAGGAAACCGATTTCAGGAGGTAGACTGGAATTGCATTTAAAGCATAGGAAAAGAGGCAGAAGGTCGACAATGATGCACTTGGCCAAAAAGGGCGTATGCGTTTTTTCCTGAATATATTCAGGAAAAAACGCATACGCCCTTTTTGGCCAACCAAGCAAGCTTGCAAAGGAAATCTGCACTACAATGAAGTCTCACTGCCCCCCCCCCGTCAAAAGGGCCATCTGAAAAAAGTGTAAAATCCAGAAAGGCAGGACAGGCCATGGAGAACTGGGAGCCTTGTTATGATGATGGGCGGGATGTAAATTGCCAACAGCCACTCGGGAGAAGTGTATGGTGTTTCCTGAAACATCTAAAAAACAAAGCAACAGAGCCTAGGGCACTTCCACTTATGGTCCTATAGCTTAGGGAAATTAAAATCAAAAAGACACAGCCACCCCAAAGTTTGGGATGGCTCTGTTTACAAGAACCTCGTTTACGGTACAAGTTCAATATCGCATAAAGCGAAAAATGGATAAAGAAGTTGTGGTACTTACGTACAATGCAATATCACTCAGCAATGACATCTATGTCATCAGGCCCATAGCAGCATAATGAGTGGATTCAGGTATGATGATTCTAACTGAAATAAGTCACACAGAAAAAGAAACATCATAAGATATCACTAATACACGGAATGTAAACTTGGCTACACAGGAACTGGATTACAAAACAGAACAGGGTCTCAAATTTAGAAAACCAACTTATGCTTGCTTAAGGGGAAAGGTGAGTTGGGGTGCTGCATAAAACCACAGATTGAAATGAGCACAGATAAAGTTCCTTAAGCCAAATATGTAATAGACAAGACCTACTCCTTGCTCAACGAAATGGACTCAAAACCCCATATTAAACGCCTAATAATGTACCTGACTAGTAAGTATCTTAAAACCTATGGATTGCTATGTTTTTGAAAGTGAATCAATCGTGAGTACAGGGGCAAAAACACAGCAGTGATAGGATTGGAGAGTTTTGGTGAGCAAATGAAGACCCTTTGAAGTCATATTGCATGGTACCCATTCCACGGGTCTCAACTCTCCAGGTTTAAGGGATTCTTCCTTCAGCTAAAACATGCATGTGGAACCCAGAGTATGATCAACCGTGTGATCGGGAGACGTGTTGAAATATGTCTCAGTTCTCGTCCCCTGGTACTCGGGTGCAACATTCCAGATGCTTTACTAACACTCTCCCGACTTGGAGAGTCAGTGCCTTTAACCTCCTGTTTGGCCCAGTTTGCAAATTCCACGGAAGATGAACAGGAATAGGGAGAACCAATGAGAGACTAGCTAGAGGTGTCTGGACGGGCAAATTTAACTCATATTTCACACGACGAAGAGGATTAGCCAAAGGCTCAGCGTGCCGTGCCGGACCCAGATTAGGGCCTGAAGCAATCCTGCGGTGTTGCGGCCAGCTCACAAGAAAGCGAGTTGAAGAAAGGAGCTCAGGGGCACTGTAATTCACAAACCTTCAGAGTTATAAATGACAGCTATCGTCCAAAAATATACTGAAGTAAGGCTGCCAAGAGGACTTGAAAGCGGGGCAGAATTGCAGGAAACCGATTTCAGGAGGTAGACTGGAATTGCATTTAAAACATAGGAAAAGAGGCAGAACGTTGACAATGATGCACTTGGCCAAAAAGGGCATATGCGTTTTTTCCTGAATATATTCAGGAAAAAACGCATACAACCTTTTTGGCCAACCAAGCAAGCTTGCAAAGGAAATCTGCACTACAATGAAGTCTCACTTACCCGTGGTCAAAAGGGCCATCTGAAAAAAGTGTAAAATCCAGAAAGGCAAGACAGGCCATGGAGAACTGGGAGCCTTGTTATGCTGATGGGCGTGATGTAAATTGCCAACAGGCACTCGGGAGAAGTGTATGGTGTTTCCTGAAATATCTAAAAAACAAAGCAACAGAGCCTAGGGCACTTCCACTTATGGTCCTATAGCTTAGGGAAATTAAAATCAAAAAGACACAGCGACCCCAAAGTTTGGGACGGCTCTGTTTACAAGAACCTCGTTTACGGTGCAAGTTCAATATTGCAGAAAGTGAAAACTTGATAAAGAAGTTGTGGTACTTACGTACAATGCAATATCACTCAGCAATGAAATCTATGTCATCAGGCCCATAGCAGCATATTGAGTGGATTCAGGTATGATGATTCTAACTGAAATAAGTCACACAGAAAAAGAAACATCATAAGATATCACTAATACACGGAATGTAAACCTGGCTACACGGGAACTGGATTACAAAACAGAACAGGGTCTGAAATTTAGAAAATCAACTTATGCTTGCTTAAGGGGAAAGGTGAGTTGGGGTGCTGCATAAAACCAGAGATTTAAATGAACACAGATAAAGTTCCTTAAGCCAAATACGTAATAGACAAGAGCTACTCCTTGCTCAACGAAATGGACTCAAAACCCCATATTAAACGCCTAAGAATGTACCTGACTAGTAATATCTTAAAATCTATGGATTGCTATGTCTCCGAAAGAGAATCAAGCGTGTGTAGAGGGGCATAAACGCAGCAGTGATAGGATAGGAGAGGTTCGGTGAGCAAATGAAGACCCTTTGAAATCATATTGCATGGTACCCATTCCACGGGTCTCAACTCTCCAGGTTTAAGGGATTCTTCCTTCAGCTAAAACATGCATGTGGAACCCAGAGTATGATCAACCATGTGATCGGGAGACTTGTTCAAATATATCTCAGTTTTCCTCCCCTGGTACTCGGGTGCAACATTCCAGATGCTTTACTAACACTCTCCCGACCTGGACAGTCAGTGCCTTTAACCTCCTGTTTGGCCCAGTTTGCAATTTCTGCGGAAGATGAACAGGAATAGGGAGAACCAATGAGAGACTAGCTAGAGGTGTCTGGACGGGCAAATTTAACTCTCATTCCCCACCAGGAAGAGGAATTAACCAAAGGCTCAGCGTGCCGTGCCGGAACCAGATTAGGGCCTGAAGCAATCCTGCGGTGTTGCGGCCAGCTCACAAGAAAGCGAGTTGAAGAAAGGAGCTCAGGGGCACTGTAATTCACAAACCTGCAGAGTTATAAATGACAGCTATCGTCCAAAAATATACTGAAGTAAGGCTGCCAAGAGGACTTGAAAGCGGGGCAGAATTGCAGGAAACCGATTTCAGGAGGTAGACTGGAATTGCATTTAAAACATAGGAAAAGAGGCAGAACGTTGACAATGATGCACTTGGCCAAAAAGGGGGCATGTGTTTTTTCCTGAATATATTTAGGAAAAAGCGCATACGAACTTTTTGGCCAACCAAGCAAGCTTGCAAAGGAAATCTGCACTACAATGAAGTCTCACTTACCCCTGGTCAAAAGAGCCATCTGAAAAAAGTGTAAAATCCAGAAAGGCAAGACAGGCCATGGAGGACTGGGAGCCTTGTTATGCTGATGGGCGTGATGTAAATTGCCAACAGGCACTCGGGAGAAGTGTATGTTGTTTCCTGAAACATCTAAAAAACAAACCAACAGAGCCTAGGGCACTTCCACTTATGGTTCTATAGCTTAGGGAAATTAAAATCAAAAAGACACAGCCACCCCTAAGTTTGGGACGGCTCTGTTTACAAAAAACTCGTTTACGGGACAAGTTCAATATCGCAGAAAGTGAAAAATGGATAAAGAAGGTGTGGTACTTACGTACAATGCAATATCACTCAGCAATGAAATCTATGTCATCAGGCCCGTAGCAGCATAATGAGTGGATTCAGGTATGATGATTCTAACTGAAATAAGTCACACAGAAAAAGAAACATCATAAGATATCACTAATACATGGAATGTAAACTTGGCTACACAGGAACTGGATTACAAAACACAACAGGTTCTCAAATGTAGAAAACCAAGTTATGCTTGCTTAAGGGGAAAGGTGAGTTGGGGTGCTGCATAAAACCAGAGATTGAAATGAGCACAGATAAAGTTCCTTAAGCCAAATATGTAATAGACAAGAGCTACTCCTTGCTCAACGAAATGGACTCAACACCCCATATTAAACGCCTAAGAATGTACCTGACTAGTAAGTATCTTAAAACCTATGGATCGCTATGTCTCCGAAAGAGAATCAAGCGTGTGTACAGGGGAATAAACGCAGCAGTGATAGGATTGGAGAGGTTCGGTGAGCAAATGAAGACCCTTTGAAGTCATATTGCATGGTACCCATTCCACGGGTCTCAACACTCCAGGTTTAAGAGATTCTTCCTTCAGCTAAATCATGCATGTGGAACCCAGAGTATGATCAACCGTGTGATCGGGAGACGTGTTCAAATATGTCTCAGTTCTCCTCCCCTGGTACTCGGGTGCAACATTCCAGAAGCTTTACTAACACTCTCCCGACTTGGAGAGTCAGTGCCTTTAACCTCCTGTTTGGCCCAGTTTGCAATTTCTGCGGAAGATGAACAGGAATAGGGAGAACCAATGAGAGACTAGCTGGAGGTGTCTGGACGGGCCAATTTAACTCTCATTTCCCACCAGGGAGAGGAATTAACCCAAGGCTCAGCGTGCCATGCTGGAACCAGTTTAGGGCCTGAAGCAATCCTGCGGTGTTGCGGCCAGCTCAAAAGAAAGCGAGTTGAAGAAAGGAGCTCAGGGGCACTGTAATTCACAAACCTGCAGAGTTATAAATGACAGCTATCGTCAAAAAATATACTGAAGTAAGGCTGCCAAGAGGACTTGAAAGCGGGGCAGAATTGCAGGAAACCGATTTCAGGAGGTAGACTGGAATTGCATTTAAAGCATAGGAAAAGAGGCAGAACGTCGACAATGATGCACTTGGCCAAAAAGGGCGTATGCGTTTCTTCCTGAATATATTCAGGAAAAAACGCATACGCCCTTTTTGGCCAACCAAGCAAGCTTGCAAAGGAAATCTGCACTACAATGAAGTCTCACTTCCCCCCCATCAAAAGGGCCATCTGAAAAAAGTGTAAAATCCAGAAAGGCAGGACAGGCCATGGAGAACTGGGAGCCTTGTTATGCTGATGGGCGGGATGTAAATTGCCAACAGCCACTCGGGAGAAGTGTATGTTGTTTCCTGAAACATCTAAAAAACAAAGCAACAGAGCCTAGGGCACTTCCACTTATGGTTCTATAGCTTAGGGAAATTAAAATCAAAAAGACACAGCCACCCCTAAGTTTGGGACGGCTCTGTTTACAAGAAACTCGTTTACGGGACAAGTTCAATATCGCAGAAAGTGAAAAATGGATAAACAAGGTGTGGTACTTACGTACAATGCAATATCACTCAGCAATGACATCTATGTCATCAGGCCCGTAGCAGCATAATGAGTGGATTCAGGTATGATGATTCTAACTGAAATAAGTCACACAGAAAAAGAAACATCATAAGATATCACTAATACATGGAATGTAAACTTGGCTACACAGGAACTGGATTACAAAACACAACAGGTTCTCAAATGTAGAAAACCAAGTTATGCTTGCTTAAGGGGAAAGGTGAGTTGGGGTGCTGCATAAAACCAGAGATTGAAATGAACACAGATAAAGTTCCTTAAGCCAAATACGTAATAGACAAGAGCTACTCCTTGCTCAACGAAATGGACTCAAAACCCCATATTAAACGCCTAAGAATGTACCTGACTAGTAATATCTTAAAATCTATGGATTGCTATGTCTCCGAAAGAGAATCAAGCGTGTGTAGAGGGGCATAAACGCAGCAGTGATAGGATTGGAGAGGTTCGGTGAGCAAATGAAGACCCTTTGAAATCATATTGCATGGTACCCATTCCACGGGTCTCAACTCTCCAGGTTTAAGGGATTCTTCCTTCAGCTAAAACATGCATGTGGAACCCAGAGTATGATCAACCGTGTGATCGGGAGACTTGTTCAAATATATCTCAGTTTTCCTCCCCTGGTACTCGGGTGCAACATTCCAGATGCTTTACTAACACTCTCCCGACCTGGACAGTCAGTGCCTTTAACCTCCTGTTTGGCCCAGTTTGCAATTTCTGCGGAAGATGAACAGGAATAGGGAGAACCAATGAGAGAGAAGCTGGAGGTGTCTGGACGGGCAAATTTAACTCTCATTTCCCACCAGGAAGAGGAATTAACCAAAGGCTCAGCGTGCCGTGCCGGAACCAGATTAGGGCCTGAAGCAATCCTGCGGTGTTGCGGCCAGCTCACAAGAAAGCGAGTTGAAGAAAGGAGCTCAGGGGCACTGTAATTCACAAACCTGCAGAGTTATAAATGACAGCTATCGTCCAAAAATATACTGAAGTAAGGCTGCCAAGAGGACTTGAAAGCGGGGCAGAATTGCAGGAAACCGATTTCAGGAGGTAGACTGGAATTGCATTTAAAACATAGGAAAAGAGGCAGAACGTTGACAATGATGCACTTGGCCAAAAAGGGGGCATGCGTTTTTTCCTGAATATATTCAGGAAAAAGCGCATACGAACTTTTTGGCCAACCAAGCAAGCTTGCAAAGGAAATCTGCACTACAATGAAGTCTCACTTACCCCTGGTCAAAAGAGCCATCTGAAAAAAGTGTAAAATCCAGAAAGGCAAGACAGGCCATGGAGGACTGGGAGCCTTGTTATGCTGATGGGCGTGATGTAAATTGCCAACAGGCACTCGGGAGAAGTGTATGTTGTTTCCTGAAACATCTAAAAAACAAACCAACAGAGCCTAGGGCACTTCCACTTATGGTTCTATAGCTTAGGGAAATTAAAATCAAAAAGACACAGCCACCCCTAAGTTTGGGACGGCTCTGTTTACAAAAAACTCGTTTACGGGACAAGTTCAATATCGCAGAAAGTGAAAAATGGATAAAGAAGGTGTGGTACTTACGTACAATGCAATATCACTCAGCAATGAAATCTATGTCATCAGGCCCGTAGCAGCATAATGAGTGGATTCAGGTATGATGATTCTAACTGAAATAAGTCACACAGAAAAAGAAACATCATAAGATATCACTAATACATGGAATGTAAACTTGGCTACACAGGAACTGGATTACAAAACACAACAGGTTCTCAAATGTAGAAAACCAAGTTATGCTTGCTTAAGGGGAAAGGTGAGTTGGGGTGCTGCATAAAACCAGAGATTGAAATGAGCACAGATAAAGTTCCTTAAGCCAAATATGTAATAGACAAGAGCTACTCCTTGCTCAACGAAATGGACTCAACACCCCATATTAAACGCCTAAGAATGTACCTGACTAGTAAGTATCTTAAAACCTATGGATCGCTATGTCTCCGAAAGAGAATCAAGCGTGTGTACAGGGGAATAAACGCAGCAGTGATAGGATTGGAGAGGTTCGGTGAGCAAATGAAGACCCTTTGAAGTCATATTGCATGGTACCCATTCCACGGGTCTCAACACTCCAGGTTTAAGAGATTCTTCCTTCAGCTAAATCATGCATGTGGAACCCAGAGTATGATCAACCGTGTGATCGGGAGACGTGTTCAAATATGTCTCAGTTCTCCTCCCCTGGTACTCGGGTGCAACATTCCAGAAGCTTTACTAACACTCTCCCGACTTGGAGAGTCAGTGCCTTTAACCTCCTGTTTGGCCCAGTTTGCAATTTCTGCGGAAGATGAACAGGAATAGGGAGAACCAATGAGAGACTAGCTGGAGGTGTCTGGACGGGCAAATTTAACTCTCATTTCCCACCAGGGAGAGGAATTAACCCAAGGCTCAGCGTGCCATGCCGGAACCAGTTTAGGGCCTGAAGCAATCCTGCGGTGTTGCGGCCAGCTCAAAAGAAAGCGAGTTGAAGAAAGGAGCTCAGGGGCACTGTAATTCACAAACCTGCAGAGTTATAAATGACAGCTATCGTCAAAAAATATACTGAAGTAAGGCTGCCAAGAGGACTTGAAAGCGGGGCAGAATTGCAGGAAACCGATTTCAGGAGGTAGACTGGAATTGCATTTAAAGCATAGGAAAAGAGGCAGAACGTCGACAATGATGCACTTGGCCAAAAAGGGCGTATGCGTTTCTTCCTGAATATATTCAGGAAAAAACGCATACGCCCTTTTTGGCCAACCAAGCAAGCTTGCAAAGGAAATCTGCACTACAATGAAGTCTCACTTCCCCCCCATCAAAAGGGCCATCTGAAAAAAGTGTAAAATCCAGAAAGGCAGGACAGGCCATGGAGAACTGGGAGCCTTGTTATGCTGATGGGCGGGATGTAAATTGCCAACAGGCACTCGGGAGAAGTGTATGTTGTTTCCTGAAACATCTAAAAAACAAAGCAACAGAGCCTAGGGCACTTCCACTTATGGTTCTATAGCTTAGGGAAATTAAAATCAAAAAGACACAGCCACCCCTAAGTTTGGGACGGCTCTGTTTACAAGAAACTCGTTTACGGGACAAGTTCAATATCGCAGAAAGTGAAAAATGGATAAACAAGGTGTGGTACTTACGTACAATGCAATATCACTCAGCAATGACATCTATGTCATCAGGCCCGTAGCAGCATAATGAGTGGATTCAGGTATGATGATTCTAACTGAAATAAGTCACACAGAAAAAGAAACATCATAAGATATCACTAATACATGGAATGTAAACTTGGCTACACAGGAACTGGATTACAAAACACAACAGGTTCTCAAATGTAGAAAACCAAGTTATGCTTGCTTAAGGGGAAAGGTGAGTTGGGGTGCTGCATAAAACCAGAGATTGAAATGAACACAGATAAAGTTCCTTAAGCCAAATACGTAATAGACAAGAGCTACTCCTTGCTCAACGAAATGGACTCAAAACCCCATATTAAACGCCTAAGAATGTACCTGACTAGTAATATCTTAAAATCTATGGATTGCTATGTCTCCGAAAGAGAATCAAGCGTGTGTAGAGGGGCATAAACGCAGCAGTGATAGGATTGGAGAGGTTCGGTGAGCAAATGAAGACCCTTTGAAATCATATTGCATGGTACCCATTCCACGGGTCTCAACTCTCCAGGTTTAAGGGATTCTTCCTTCAGCTAAAACATGCATGTGGAACCCAGAGTATGATCAACCGTGTGATCGGGAGACTTGTTCAAATATATCTCAGTTTTCCTCCCCTGGTACTCGGGTGCAACATTCCAGATGCTTTACTAACACTCTCCCGACCTGGACAGTCAGTGCCTTTAACCTCCTGTTAGGACCAGTTTGCAATTTCTGCGGAAGATGAACAGGAATAGGGAGAACCAATGAGAGAGTAGCTGGAGGTGTCTGGACGGGCAAATTTAACTCTCATTTCCCACCAGGAAGAGGAATTAACCAAAGGCTCAGCGTGCCGTGCCGGAACCAGATTAGGGCCTGAAGCAATCCTGCGGTGTTGCGGCCAGCTCACAAGAAAGCGAGTTGAAGAAAGGAGCTCAGGGGCACTGTAATTCACAAACCTGCAGAGTTATAAATGACAGCTATCGTCCAAAAATATACTGAAGTAAGGCTGCCAAGAGGACTTGAAAGCGGGGCAGAATTGCAGGAAACCGATTTCAGGAGGTAGACTGGAATTGCATTTAAAACATAGGAAAAGAGGCAGAACGTTGACAATGATGCACTTGGCCAAAAAGGGGGCATGCGTTTTTTCCTGAATATATTCAGGAAAAAGCGCATACGAACTTTTTGGCCAACCAAGCAAGCTTGCAAAGGAAATCTGCACTACAATGAAGTCTCACTTACCCCTGGTCAAAAGAGCCATCTGAAAAAAGTGTAAAATCCAGAAAGGCAAGACAGGCCATGGAGGACTGGGAGCCTTGTTATGCTGATGGGCGTGATGTAAATTGCCAACAGGCACTCGGGAGAAGTGTATGTTGTTTCCTGAAACATCTAAAAAACAAACCAACAGAGCCTAGGGCACTTCCACTTATGGTTCTATAGCTTAGGGAAATTAAAATCAAAAAGACACAGCCACCCCTAAGTTTGGGACGGCTCTGTTTACAAAAAACTCGTTTACGGGACAAGTTCAATATCGCAGAAAGTGAAAAATGGATAAAGAAGGTGTGGTACTTACGTACAATGCAATATCACTCAGCAATGAAATCTATGTCATCAGGCCCGTAGCAGCATAATGAGTGGATTCAGGTATGATGATTCTAACTGAAATAAGTCACACAGAAAAAGAAACATCATAAGATATCACTAATACATGGAATGTAAACTTGGCTACACAGGAACTGGATTACAAAACACAACAGGTTCTCAAATGTAGAAAACCAAGTTATGCTTGCTTAAGGGGAAAGGTGAGTTGGGGTGCTGCATAAAACCAGAGATTGAAATGAGCACAGATAAAGTTCCTTAAGCCAAATATGTAATAGACAAGAGCTACTCCTTGCTCAACGAAATGGACTCAACACCCCATATTAAACGCCTAAGAATGTACCTGACTAGTAAGTATCTTAAAACCTATGGATCGCTATGTCTCCGAAAGAGAATCAAGCGTGTGTACAGGGGAATAAACGCAGCAGTGATAGGATTGGAGAGGTTCGGTGAGCAATTGAAGACCCTTTGAAGTCATATTGCATGGTACCCATTCCACGGGTCTCAACACTCCAGGTTTAAGAGATTCTTCCTTCAGCTAAATCATGCATGTGGAACCCAGAGTATGATCAACCGTGTGATCGGGAGACGTGTTCAAATATGTCTCAGTTCTCCTCCCCTGGTACTCGGGTGCAACATTCCAGAAGCTTTACTAACACTCTCCCGACTTGGAGAGTCAGTGCCTTTAACCTCCTGTTTGGCCCAGTTTGCAATTTCTGCGGAAGATGAACAGGAATAGGGAGAACCAATGAGAGACTAGCTGGAGGTGTCTGGACGGGCAAATTTAACTCTCATTTCCCACCAGGGAGAGGAATTAACCCAAGGCTCAGCGTGCCATGCCGGAACCAGTTTAGGGCCTGAAGCAATCCTGCGGTGTTGCGGCCAGCTCAAAAGAAAGCGAGTTGAAGAAAGGAGCTCAGGGGCACTGTAATTCACAAACCTGCAGAGTTATAAATGACAGCTATCGTCAAAAAATATACTGAAGTAAGGCTGCCAAGAGGACTTGAAAGCGGGGCAGAATTGCAGGAAAACGATTTCAGGAGGTAGACTGGAATTGCATTTAAAGCATAGGAAAAGAGGCAGAACGTCGACAATGATGCACTTGGCCAAAAAGGGCGTATGCGTTTCTTCCTGAATATATTAAGGAAAAAACGCATACGCCCTTTTTGGCCAACCAAGCAAGCTTGCAAAGGAAATCTGCACTACAATGAAGTCTCACTTCCCCCCCATCAAAAGGGCCATCTGAAAAAAGTGTAAAATCCAGAAAGGCAGGACAGGCCATGGAGAACTGGGAGCCCTGTTATGCTGATGGGCGGGATGTAAATTGCCAACAGCCACTCGGGAGAAGTGTATGTTGTTTCCTGAAACATCTAAAAAACAAAGCAACAGAGCCTAGGGCACTTCCACTTATGGTTCTATAGCTTAGGGAAATTAAAATCAAAAAGACACAGCCACCCCTAAGTTTGGGACGGCTCTGTTTACAAGAAACTCGTTTACGGGACAAGTTCAATATCGCAGAAAGTGAAAAATGGATAAACAAGGTGTGGTACTTACGTACAATGCAATATCACTCAGCAATGACATCTATGTCATCAGGCCCGTAGCAGCATAATGAGTGGATTCAGGTATGATGATTCTAACTGAAATAAGTCACACAGAAAAAGAAACATCATAAGATATCACTAATACATGGAATGTAAACTTGGCTACACAGGAACTGGATTACAAAACACAACAGGTTCTCAAATGTAGAAAACCAAGTTATGCTTGCTTAAGGGGAAAGGTGAGTTGGGGTGCTGCATAAAACCAGAGATTGAAATGAACACAGATAAAGTTCCTTAAGCCAAATACGTAATAGACAAGAGCTACTCCTTGCTCAACGAAATGGACTCAAAACCCCATATTAAACGCCTAAGAATGTACCTGACTAGTAATATCTTAAAATCTATGGATTGCTATGTCTCCGAAAGAGAATCAAGCGTGTGTAGAGGGGCATAAACGCAGCAGTGATAGGATTGGAGAGGTTCGGTGAGCAAATGAAGACCCTTTGAAATCATATTGCATGGTACCCATTCCACGGGTCTCAACTCTCCAGGTTTAAGGGATTCTTCCTTCAGCTAAAACATGCATGTGGAACCCAGAGTATGATCAACCGTGTGATCGGGAGACTTGTTCAAATATATCTCAGTTTTCCTCCCCTGGTACTCGGGTGCAACATTCCAGATGCTTTACTAACACTCTCCCGACCTGGACAGTCAGTGCCTTTAACCTCCTGTTAGGACCAGTTTGCAATTTCTGCGGAAGATGAACAGGAATAGGGAGAACCAATGAGAGAGTAGCTGGAGGTGTCTGGACGGGCAAATTTAACTCTCATTTCCCACCAGGAAGAGGAATTAACCAAAGGCTCAGCGTGCCGTGCCGGAACCAGATTAGGGCCTGAAGCAATCCTGCGGTGTTGCGGCCAGCTCACAAGAAAGCGAGTTGAAGAAAGGAGCTCAGGGGCACTGTAATTCACAAACCTGCAGAGTTATAAATGACAGCTATCGTCCAAAAATATACTGAAGTAAGGCTGCCAAGAGGACTTGAAAGCGGGGCAGAATTGCAGGAAACCGATTTCAGGAGGTAGACTGGAATTGCATTTAAAACATAGGAAAAGAGGCAGAACGTTGACAATGATGCACTTGGCCAAAAAGGGGGCATGCGTTTTTTCCTGAATATATTCAGGAAAAAGCGCATACGAACTTTTTGGCCAACCAAGCAAGCTTGCAAAGGAAATCTGCACTACAATGAAGTCTCACTTACCCCTGGTCAAAAGAGCCATCTGAAAAAAGTGTAAAATCCAGAAAGGCAAGACAGGCCATGGAGGACTGGGAGCCTTGTTATGCTGATGGGCGTGATGTAAATTGCCAACAGGCACTCGGGAGAAGTGTATGTTGTTTCCTGAAACATCTAAAAAACAAACCAACAGAGCCTAGGGCACTTCCACTTATGGTTCTATAGCTTAGGGAAATTAAAATCAAAAAGACACAGCCACCCCTAAGTTTGGGACGGCTCTGTTTACAAAAAACTCGTTTACGGGACAAGTTCAATATCGCAGAAAGTGAAAAATGGATAAAGAAGGTGTGGTACTTACGTACAATGCAATATCACTCAGCAATGAAATCTATGTCATCAGGCCCGTAGCAGCATAATGAGTGGATTCAGGTATGATGATTCTAACTGAAATAAGTCACACAGAAAAAGAAACATCATAAGATATCACTAATACATGGAATGTAAACTTGGCTACACAGGAACTGGATTACAAAACACAACAGGTTCTCAAATGTAGAAAACCAAGTTATGCTTGCTTAAGGGGAAAGGTGAGTTGGGGTGCTGCATAAAACCAGAGATTGAAATGAGCACAGATAAAGTTCCTTAAGCCAAATATGTAATAGACAAGAGCTACTCCTTGCTCAACGAAATGGACTCAACACCCCATATTAAACGCCTAAGAATGTACCTGACTAGTAAGTATCTTAAAACCTATGGATCGCTATGTCTCCGAAAGAGAATCAAGCGTGTGTACAGGGGAATAAACGCAGCAGTGATAGGATTGGAGAGGTTCGGTGAGCAATTGAAGACCCTTTGAAGTCATATTGCATGGTACCCATTCCACGGGTCTCAACACTCCAGGTTTAAGAGATTCTTCCTTCAGCTAAATCATGCATGTGGAACCCAGAGTATGATCAACCGTGTGATCGGGAGACGTGTTCAAATATGTCTCAGTTCTCCTCCCCTGGTACTCGGGTGCAACATTCCAGAAGCTTTACTAACACTCTCCCGACTTGGAGAGTCAGTGCCTTTAACCTCCTGTTTGGCCCAGTTTGCAATTTCTGCGGAAGATGAACAGGAATAGGGAGAACCAATGAGAGACTAGCTGGAGGTGTCTGGACGGGCAAATTTAACTCTCATTTCCCACCAGGGAGAGGAATTAACCCAAGGCTCAGCGTGCCATGCCGGAACCAGTTTAGGGCCTGAAGCAATCCTGCGGTGTTGCGGCCAGCTCAAAAGAAAGCGAGTTGAAGAAAGGAGCTCAGGGGCACTGTAATTCACAAACCTGCAGAGTTATAAATGACAGCTATCGTCAAAAAATATACTGAAGTAAGGCTGCCAAGAGGACTTGAAAGCGGGGCAGAATTGCAGGAAACCGATTTCAGGAGGTAGACTGGAATTGCATTTAAAGCATAGGAAAAGAGGCAGAACGTCGACAATGATGCACTTGGCCAAAAAGGGCGTATGCGTTTCTTCCTGAATATATTCAGGAAAAAACGCATACGCCCTTTTTGGCCAACCAAGCAAGCTTGCAAAGGAAATCTGCACTACAATGAAGTCTCACTTCCCCCCCATCAAAAGGGCCATCTGAAAAAAGTGTAAAATCCAGAAAGGCAGGACAGGCCATGGAGAACTGGGAGCCTTGTTATGCTGATGGGCGGGATGTAAATTGCCAACAGCCACTCGGGAGAAGTGTATGTTGTTTCCTGAAACATCTAAAAAACAAAGCAACAGAGCCTAGGGCACTTCCACTTATGGTTCTATAGCTTAGGGAAATTAAAATCAAAAAGACACAGCCACCCCTAAGTTTGGGACGGCTCTGTTTACAAGAAACTCGTTTACGGGACAAGTTCAATATCGCAGAAAGTGAAAAATGGATAAACAAGGTGTGGTACTTACGTACAATGCAATATCACTCAGCAATGACATCTATGTCATCAGGCCCGTAGCAGCATAATGAGTGGATTCAGGTATGATGATTCTAACTGAAATAAGTCACACAGAAAAAGAAACATCATAAGATATCACTAATACATGGAATGTAAACTTGGCTACACAGGAACTGGATTACAAAACACAACAGGTTCTCAAATGTAGAAAACCAAGTTATGCTTGCTTAAGGGGAAAGGTGAGTTGGGGTGCTGCATAAAACCAGAGATTGAAATGAACACAGATAAAGTTCCTTAAGCCAAATACGTAATAGACAAGAGCTACTCCTTGCTCAACGAAATGGACTCAAAACCCCATATTAAACGCCTAAGAATGTACCTGACTAGTAATATCTTAAAATCTATGGATTGCTATGTCTCCGAAAGAGAATCAAGCGTGTGTAGAGGGGCATAAACGCAGCAGTGATAGGATTGGAGAGGTTCGGTGAGCAAATGAAGACCCTTTGAAATCATATTGCATGGTACCCATTCCACGGGTCTCAACTCTCCAGGTTTAAGGGATTCTTCCTTCAGCTAAAACATGCATGTGGAACCCAGAGTATGATCAACCGTGTGATCGGGAGACTTGTTCAAATATATCTCAGTTTTCCTCCCCTGGTACTCGGGTGCAACATTCCAGATGCTTTACTAACACTCTCCCGACCTGGACAGTCAGTGCCTTTAACCTCCTGTTTGGCCCAGTTTGCAATTTCTGCGGAAGATGAACAGGAATAGGGAGAACCAATGAGAGAGTAGCTGGAGGTGTCTGGACGGGCAAATTTAACTCTCATTTCCCACCAGGAAGAGGAATTAACCAAAGGCTCAGCGTGCCGTGCTGGAACCAGATTAGGGCCTGAAGCAATCCTGCGGTGTTGCGGCCAGCTCACAAGAAAGCGAGTTGAAGAAAGGAGCTCAGGGGCACTGTAATTCACAAACCTGCAGAGTTATAAATGACAGCTATCGTCCAAAAATATACTGAAGTAAGGCTGCCAAGAGGACTTGAAAGCGGGGCAGAATTGCAGGAAACCGATTTCAGGAGGTAGACTGGAATTGCATTTAAAACATAGGAAAAGAGGCAGAACGTTGACAATGATGCACTTGGCCAAAAAGGGGGCATGCGTTTTTTCCTGAATATATTCAGGAAAAAGCGCATACGAACTTTTTGGCCAACCAAGCAAGCTTGCAAAGGAAATCTGCACTACAATGAAGTCTCACTTACCCCTGGTCAAAAGAGCCATCTGAAAAAAGTGTAAAATCCAGAAAGGCAAGACAGGCCATGGAGGACTGGGAGCCTTGTTATGCTGATGGGCGTGATGTAAATTGCCAACAGGCACTCGGGAGAAGTGTATGTTGTTTCCTGAAACATCTAAAAAACAAACCAACAGAGCCTAGGGCACTTCCACTTATGGTTCTATAGCTTAGGGAAATTAAAATCAAAAAGACACAGCCACCCCTAAGTTTGGGACGGCTCTGTTTACAAAAAACTCGTTTACGGGACAAGTTCAATATCGCAGAAAGTGAAAAATGGATAAAGAAGGTGTGGTACTTACGTACAATGCAATATCACTCAGCAATGAAATCTATGTCATCAGGCCCGTAGCAGCATAATGAGTGGATTCAGGTATGATGATTCTAACTGAAATAAGGCACACAGAAAAAGAAACATCATAAGATATCACTAATACATGGAATGTAAACTTGGCTACACAGGAACTGGATTACAAAACACAACAGGTTCTCAAATGTAGAAAACCAAGTTATGCTTGCTTAAGGGGAAAGGTGAGTTGGGGTGCTGCATAAAACCAGAGATTGAAATGAGCACAGATAAAGTTCCTTAAGCCAAATATGTAATAGACAAGAGCTACTCCTTGCTCAACGAAATGGACTCAACACCCCATATTAAACGCCTAAGAATGTACCTGACTAGTAAGTATCTTAAAACCTATGGATCGCTATGTCTCCGAAAGAGAATCAAGCGTGTGTACAGGGGAATAAACGCAGCAGTGATAGGATTGGAGAGGTTCGGTGAGCAAATGAAGACCCTTTGAAGTCATATTGCATGGTACCCATTCCACGGGTCTCAACACTCCAGGTTTAAGAGATTCTTCCTTCAGCTAAATCATGCATGTGGAACCCAGAGTATGATCAACCGTGTGATCGGGAGACGTGTTCAAATATGTCTCAGTTCTCCTCCCCTGGTACTCGGGTGCAACATTCCAGAAGCTTTACTAACACTCTCCCGACTTGGAGAGTCAGTGCCTTTAACCTCCTGTTTGGCCCAGTTTGCAATTTCTGCGGAAGATGAACAGGAATAGGGAGAACCAATGAGAGACTAGCTGGAGGTGTCTGGACGGGCAAATTTAACTCTCATTTCCCACCAGGGAGAGGAATTAACCCAAGGCTCAGCGTGCCATGCCGGAACCAGTTTAGGGCCTGAAGCAATCCTGCGGTGTTGCGGCCAGCTCAAAAGAAAGCGAGTTGAAGAAAGGAGCTCAGGGGCACTGTAATTCACAAACCTGCAGAGTTATAAATGACAGCTATCGTCAAAAAATATACTGAAGTAAGGCTGCCAAGAGGACTTGAAAGCGGGGCAGAATTGCAGGAAACCGATTTCAGGAGGTAGACTGGAATTGCATTTAAAGCATAGGAAAAGAGGCAGAACGTCGACAATGATGCACTTGGCCAAAAAGGGCGTATGCGTTTCTTCCTGAATATATTCAGGAAAAAACGCATACGCCCTTTTTGGCCAACCAAGCAAGCTTGCAAAGGAAATCTGCACTACAATGAAGTCTCACTTCCCCCCCATCAAAAGGGCCATCTGAAAAAAGTGTAAAATCCAGAAAGGCAGGACAGGCCATGGAGAACTGGGAGCCTTGTTATGCTGATGGGCGGGATGTAAATTGCCAACAGCCACTCGGGAGAAGTGTATGTTGTTTCCTGAAACATCTAAAAAACAAAGCAACAGAGCCTAGGGCACTTCCACTTATGGTTCTATAGCTTAGGGAAATTAAAATCAAAAAGACACAGCCACCCCTAAGTTTGGGACGGCTCTGTTTACAAGAAACTCGTTTACGGGACAAGTTCAATATCGCAGAAAGTGAAAAATGGATAAACAAGGTGTGGTACTTACGTACAATGCAATATCACTCAGCAATGACATCTATGTCATCAGGCCCGTAGCAGCATAATGAGTGGATTCAGGTATGATGATTCTAACTGAAATAAGTCACACAGAAAAAGAAACATCATAAGATATCACTAATACATGGAATGTAAACTTGGCTACACAGGAACTGGATTACAAAACACAACAGGTTCTCAAATGTAGAAAACCAAGTTATGCTTGCTTAAGGGGAAAGGTGAGTTGGGGTGCTGCATAAAACCAGAGATTGAAATGAGCACAGATAAAGTTCCTTAAGCCAAATATGTAATAGACAAGACCTACTCCTTGCTCAACGAAATGGACTCAACACCCCATATTAAACGCCTAAGAATGTACCTGACTAGTAAGTATCTTAAAACCTATGGATTGTTATGTCTCCAAAAGAGAATCAAGCATGTGTACAGGGGCATAAACGCAGCAGTGATAGGATTGGAGAGGATCGGTGAGCAAATGAAGACCCTTTGAAGTCATATTGCATGGTACCCATTCCACGGGTCTCAACTCTCCAGGTTTAAGGGATTCTTCCTTCAGCTAAAGCATGCATGTGGAACCCAGAGTATGATCAACCATGTGCTGGAGGTGTCTGGACGGGCAAATTTAACTCTCATTTCCCACCAGGAAGAGGAATTAACCAAAGGCTCAGCGGGCCATGCCAGAACAAGATTAGGGCCTGAAGCAATCCTGCGGTGTTGCGGCCAGCTCACAAGAAAGCGAGTTGAAGAAAAGAGCTCAGGGGCACTGTAATTCACAAACATGCAGAGTTATAAATGACAGCTATCGTCCAGAAATATACTGAAGTAAGGCTGCCAAGCGGACTTGAAAGCGGGGCAGAATTGCAGGAAACCGATTTCAGGAGGTAGACTGGAATTGCATTTAAAGCATAGGAAAAGAGGCAGAACGTCGACAATGATGCACTTGTCAAAAAGGGCGTATGCATTTTTTCCTGAATATATTCAGGGAAAAACGCATACGCCCTTTTTGGCCAACCAAGCAAGCTTGCAAAGGAAATCTGCACTACAATGAAGTCTCACTTCCCCCCGGTCAAAAGGGCCATCTGAAAAAAGTGTAAAATCCAGAAAGGCAGGACAGGCCATGGAGAACTGGGAGACTTGTTATGCTGATGGGCGGGATGTAAGTTTCCAACAGCCACTGGGGAGAAGTGTATGGTGCTTCCTGAAACATCTAAAAAACAAAGCAACAGAGCCTAGGGCACTTCCACTTATGGTCCTATAGCTTAGGGAAATTAAAATCAAAAAGACACAGCCACCCCAAAATTTGGGACGGCTCTGTTTACAAGAACCTCATTTTCGGTACAAGTTCAATATCACAGAAAGTGAAAAATTGATAAAGAATTTGTGGTATTTACGAACAATGAAATATCACTCAGCAATGAAATCTATGTCATCAGGCCTGTAGCAGCATAATGAGTGAATTCAGGTATGATGATTCTAACTGAAATAAGGCACACAGAAAAAGAAACATCATAAGATATCACTAATACACGGAATGTAAACTTGGCTACACAGGAAGTGGATTACAAAACAGAACAGGATCTCAAATTTAGAAAGCCAACTTATGCTTGCTTAAGGGGAAAGGTGAGTTGGGGTGCTGCATAAAACCAGAGATTGAAATAAGCACAGATAAAGTTCCTTAAGCCAAATATGTAATAGACAAGAGCTACTCCTTGCTCAACGAAATGGACTCAACACCCCATATTAAACGCCTAAGAATGTGCCTGACTAGTAAGTATCTTAAAACCTATGGATTGCTATGTCTCCGAAAGAGAATCAAGCGTGTGTAGAGGGGCATAAACGCAGCAGTGATAGGATTGGAGAGGTTCGGTGAGCAAATGAAGACCCTTTGAAATCATATTGCATGGTACCCATTCCACGGGTCTAAACTCTCCAGGTTTAAGGGATACTTCCTTCAGCTAAAGCATGCATGTGGAACCCAGAGTATGATCAACCGTGTGATCGGGAGACGTGTTCCAATATGTCTCAGTTCTCGTCCCCTAGTACGCGGGTGCAACATTCCAGACGCTTTACTAACACTCTCCCGACTTGGAGAGTCAGTGACTTTAACCTCCTGTTTGGCCCAGTTTGCAATTTCTGCGGAAGATGAACAGGAATAGGGAGAACCGATGAGAGACTAGCTGGAGGTGTCTGGACGGGCAAATTTAACTCTCATTTCCCACCAGTTAGAGGAATTAACCAAAGGCTCAGCGGGCCATGCCAGAACAAGATTAGGGCCTGAAGCAATCCTGCGGTGTTGCGGGCAGCTCACAAGAAAGCGAGTTGAAGAAAAGAGCTCAGGGGCACTGTAATTCATAAACATGCAGAGTTATAAATGACAGCTATCGTCCAAAAATATACTGAAGTAAGGCTGCCAAGCGGACTTGAAAGCGGGGCAGAATTGCAGGAAACCGATTTCAGGAGGTAGACTGGAATTGCATTTAAAGCATAGGAAAAGAGGCAGAACGTCGACAATGATGCACTTGGCCAAAAAGGGCGTATGCGTTTTTTCCTGAATATATTCAGGAAAAAACGCATACGCCCTTTTTGGCCAACCAAGCAAGCTTGCAAAGGAAATCTGCACTGCAATGAAGTCTCACTCCCCCCCGGTCAAAAGTGCCATCTGAAAAAAGTGTAAAATCCAGAAAGGCAGGACAGGCCATGGAGAACTGGGAGCCTTGTTATGCTGATGGGCAGGATGTAAATTGCCAAGAGCCACTTGGGAGAAGTGTATGGTGTTTCCTGAAATATCTGAGAAACAAAGCAACAGAGCTTAGGGCAATTCCACTTATGGTCCTATAGCTTAGGGAAATTAACATCAAAAAGACACAGCCACCCCAAAGATTGGGACGGCTCTGTTTACAAGAACCTCGTTTATGGGACAAGTTCAATATCGCAGATAGTGAAAAATGGATAAAGAAGTTTTGGTACTTACGTACAATGCAATATCACTCAGCAATGAAATCTATGTCATCAGGCCCGTAGCAGCATAATTAGTGAATTCAAGTATGATGATTCTAACTGAAATAAGTCACAAGAAAAAGAAACATCATAAGATATCATTAATACACGGAATGTAAACTTGGCTACACAGGAACTGGATTACAAAACAGAACAGGGTCTCAAATTTAGAAAGCCAACTTATGCTTGCTTAAGGGGAAAGGTGAGTTGGGGTGCTGCATAAAACCAGAGATTGAAATGAGCACAGATAAAGTTCCTTAAGCCAAATATGTAATACACAAGAGCTACTCCATGCTCAACGAAATGGACTCAACACCCCATATTAAACGCCTAAGAATGTAGCTGACTAGTACGTATTTTAAAACCTATGGATTGCTACGTCTCCAAAAGAGAATCAAGCGTGTGTACAGGGGCATAAACGCAGCAGTGATAGGATTGGAGAGGTTTGGTGAGCAAATGAAGACCCTTTGAAATCATATTGCATGGTACCCATTCCATGGGTTTCAACTCTCCAGGTTTAAGGGATTCTTCCTTCAGCTAAAGCATGCATGTGGAACCCAGAGTATGATCAAACTTCTGATCGGGAGACGTGTTCCAATATGTCTCAGTTCTCGTCCCCTGGTACTCGGGTGCAACATTCCAGACGCTTTATTAACACTCTCCCGACGTGGAGAGTCAGTGCCTTTAAACTCCTGTTAGGACCAGTTTGCAATTTCTGCGGAAGATGAACAAGAATAGGGAGAACCAATGAGAGACTAGCTGGAGGTGTCTGGACGGGCAAATTTAACTCTCATTTCCCACCAGGAAGAGGAATTAACCACAGGCTCAGCGTGCCGTGCCAGAACCAGATTAGGGCCTGAAGCAATCCTGCAGTGTTGTGGCCAGCTCACAAGAAATCGAGTTGAAGAAAGGAGCTCAGGGGCACTGTAATTAACAAACCTACAGAGTTATAAATGACAGCTATCATCCAAAAATATACTGAAGTAAGGCTGCCAAGAGGACTTGAAAGCGGGGCAGAATTGCAGGTAACCGATTTCAGGAGGTAGACTGGAATTGCATTTAAAGCATAGGAAAAGAGGCAGAACGTCCACAACGATGCACTTGGCCAAAAAGGGCATATGCGTTTCTTCCTGAATATATTCAGGAAAAAACGCATACGCCCTTTTTGGCCAACCAAGCAAGCTTGCAAAGGAAATCTGCACTACAATGAAGTCTCACTTCCCCCAGGTCAAAAGGGCCATCTGAAAAAAGTGTAAAATCCAGAAAGGCAGGACAGGCCATGGAGAACTGGGAGCCGTGTTATGCTGATGGGCGGGATGTAAATTGCCAACAGCCACTGGGGAGAAGTGTATGGTGCTTCCTGAAACATCTAAAAAACAGAGGAACAGAGACTAGGGCACTTCCACTTATGGTCCTATAGCTTAGGGAAATTAAAATCAAAAAGGCACAGGCACCCCAAAGTTTGATACGGCTCTGTTTACAAGAACCTCGTTAACGGTACAAGTTCAATATCGCAGAAAGCAAAAAATGGATAAAGAAGTTTTGGTACTTACGTACAATGCAATATCACTCAGCAATGAAATCTACATCATAAGGCCCATAGCAGCATAATGAGTGGATTCAGGTATGATGATTCTAACTGAAATAAGTCACACAGAAAAAGAAACATCATAAGATATCACTAATACACGGAATGTAAACTTGCTACACAGGAACTGAATTACAAAACAAAACAGGGTCTCAAATTTAGAAAACCAACTTATGCTTGCTTAAGGGGAAAGGTGAGTTGGGGTGCTGCATAAAACCAGAGATTGAAATGAGCACAGATAAAGTTCCTTAAGCCACTTATGTATTAGACAAGAGGTCCTCCTTGCTCAACGAAATGGACTCAACACCCCATATTAAACGCCGAAGTATGTACCTGACTAGTAAGTATCTTAAAAGATATGGATTGCTATGTCTCCGAAAGAGAATCAAGTGTGTGTACAGGGGCATAAACGCAGCAGTGATAGGATTGGAGAGGTGCGGTGAGCAAATGAAGACCCTTAGAAATCATGTTGCATGGTACCCATTCCACGGGTCTCAACTCTCCAGGTTTAAGGGATTCTTACTTCAGCTAAAGCATGCATGTGGAACCCAGAGTATGATCAACCATGTGATCGGGAGACGTGTTCCAATATGTCTCAGTTCTCGTCCCCTGGTACTCGGGTGCAACATTCCAGATGCTTTACTAACACTCTCCCGACTTGGAGAGTCAGTGCCTTTAACCTCCTGTTTGGCCCAGTTTGCAATTTCTGCGGAAGATGAACAGGAATAGGGAGAACCAATGAGAGACTAGCTGGAGGTGTCTGGACGGGCAAATTTAACTCTCATTTCCCACCAGTTAGAGGAATTAACCAAAGGCTCAGCGGTCCATGCCGGAACCAGATTAGGGCCTGAAGCAATCCTGCGGTGTTGCAGCCAGCACACAAGAAAGCGAGTTGAAGAAAGGAGCTCAGGGGCACTGTAATTCACAAACCTGCAGAGTTATAAATGACAGCTATCGTCCAAAAATATACTGAAGTAAGCCTGCCAAGAGGACTTGAAAGCGGGGCAGAATTGCAGGAAACCGATTTCAGGAGGTAGACTGGAATTGCATTTAAAGCATAGGAAAAGAGGCAGAACGTCAACAATGATGCACTTGGCCAAAAAGGGCGTATGCGTTTTTTCCTGAATATATTCAGGAAAAAACGCATACGCCCTTTTTGGCCAACCAAGCAAGCTTGCAAAGGAAATCTGCACTACAATGAAGTCTCACTTCCCCCCGGTCAAAAGGGCCATCTGAAAAAAGTGTAAAATCCAGAAAGGCAGGACAGGCCATGGAGAACTGGGAGACTTGTTATGCTGATGGGCGGGATGTAAATTGCCAACAGACACTGGGGAGAAGTGTATGGTGCTTCCTGAAACATCTAAAAAACAAAGCAACAGAGCCTAGGGCACTTCCACTTATGGTCCTATAGCTTAGGGAAATTAAAATCAAAAAGACACAGCCACCCCAAAGATTGGGACGGCTCTTTTTACAAGAACCTCGTTTACGGGACAAGTTCAATATCGCAGAAAGTGAAAAATGGATAAAAAAGTTTTGGTACTTACGTACAATGCAATATCACTCAGCAATGAAATCAATGTCATCAGGCCCGTAGCAGCATAATGAGTGAATTCAAGTATGATGATTCTAACTGAAATAAGTCACAAGAAAAAGAAACATCATAAGATATCATTAATACACGGGATGTAAACTTGGCTACACAGGAACTGGATTACAAAACAGAACAGGGTCTCAAATTTAGAAAGCCAACTTATGCTTGCTTAAGGGGAAAGGTGAGTTGGGGTGCTGCATAAAACCAGAGATTGAAATGAGCACAGATAAAGTTCCTTAAGCCAAATATGTAATACACAAGAACTACTCCTTGCTCAATGAAATGGACTCAACACCCCATATTAAACGCCTAAGAATGTAGCTGACTAGTAAGTATCTTAAAACCTATGGATTGCTACGTCTCCAAAAGAGAATCAAGCGTGTGTACAGGGGCATAAACGCAGCAGTGATAGGATTGGAGAGGTTTGGTGAGCAAATGAAGACCCTTTGAAATCATATTGCATGGTACCCATTCCATGGGTTTCAACTCTCCAGGTTTAAGGGATTCTTCCTTCAGCTAAAGCATGCATGTGGAACCCAGAGTATGATCAACCGTCTGATCGGGAGACGTGTTCCAATATGTCTCAGTTCTCGTCCCCTGGTACTCGGGTGCAACATTCCAGACGCTTTATTAACACTCTCCCGACGTGGAGAGTCAGTGCCTTTAAACTCCTGTTAGGACCAGTTTGCAATTTCTCCGGAAGATGAACAAGAATAGGGAGAACCAATGAGAGACTAGCTGGAGGTGTCTGGACGGGCAAATTTAACTCTCATTTCCCACCAGGAAGAGGAATTAACCAAAGGCTCAGCGTGCCGTGCCAGAACCAGATTAGGGAATGAAACAATCCTGCAGTGTTGCGGCCAGCTCACAAGAAATCGAGTTGAAGAAAGGAGCTCAGGGGCACTGTAATTCACAAACCTACAGAGTTATAAATGACAGCTATCATCCAAAAATATACTGAAGTAAGGCTGCCAAGAGGACTTGAAAGCGGGGCAGAATTGCAGGTAACCGATTTCAGGAGGTAGACTGGAATTGCATTTAAAGCATAGGAAAAGAGGCAGAACGTCCACAACGATGCACTTGGCCAAAAAGGGCATATGCGTTTCTTCCTGAATATATTCAGGAAAAAACGCATACGCGCTTTTTGGCCAACCAAGCAAGCTTGCAAACGAAATCTGCACTGCAATGAAGTCTCACTTCCTCCCGGTCAAAAGGGCCATCTGAAAAAAGTGTAAAATCCAGAAAGGCAGGACAGGCCATGGAGAACTGGGAGCCTTGTTATGCTGATGGGCGGGATGTAAATTGCCAACAGCCACTGGGGAGAAGTGTATGGTGCTTCCTGAAACATCTAAAAAACAGAGGAACAGAGACTAGGGCACTTCCACTTATGGTCCTATAGCTTAGGGAAATTAAAATCAAAAAGGCACAGCCACCCCAAAGTTTGAGACGGCTCTGTTTACAAGAACCTCGTTAACGGTACAAGTTCAATATCGCAGAAAGCAAAAAATGGATAAAGAAGTTTTGGTACTTACGTACAATGCAATATCCCTCAGCAATGAAATCTACGTCATCAGGCCCATAGCAGCATAATGAGTGGATTCAGGTATGATGATTCTAACTGAAATAAGTCACACAGAAAAAGAAACATCATAAGATATCACTAATACACGGAATGTAAACTTGCTACACAGGAACTGAATTACAAAACAAAACAGGGTCTCAAATTTAGAAAACCAACTTATGCTTGCTTAAGGGGAAAGGTGAGTTGGGGTGCTGCATAAAACCAGAGATTGAAATGAGCACAGATAAAGTTCCTTAAGCCACTTATGTATTAGACAAGAGGTACTCCTTGCTCAACGAAATGGACTCAACACCCCATATTAAATGCCGAAGTATGTACCTGACTAGTAAGTATCTTAAAACCTATGGATTGCTATGTCTCCGAAAGAGAATCAGGCATGTGTACAGGGGCGTAAATGCAGCAGTGATAGGATTGGAGAGTTTCGGTGAGCAAATGAAGACCCTTTGAAGTCATATTGCATGGTACCCATTCCACGGGTCTCAATTCTCCAGGTTTAAGGGATTCTTCCTTCAGCTAAAACATGCTTGTGGAACCCAGAGTATGATCAACTGTGTGATCGGGAGACGTGTTCCAATATGTCTCAGTTCTCGTCCCCTGGTACTCGGGTGCAACATTCCAGACGCTTTACTAACGCTCTGCCGACTTGGAGAGTCAGTGTCTTTAACCTCCTGTTTGGCCCAGTTTGCAATTTCTGCGGAAGATGAACAGGAATAGGGAGAACCAATGAGAGACTAGCTGGAGGTGTCTGGACCGGCAAATTTAACTCTCATTTCCCACCAGTTAGAGGAATTAACCAAAGGCTCAGCGGGCCGTGCCGGAACCAGATTAGGGCCTGAAGCAATCCTGCGGTGTTGCAGCCAGCACACAAGAAAGCGAGTTGAAGAAAGGAGCTCAGGGGCACTGTAATTCACAAACCTGCAGAGTTATAAATGACAGCTATCGTCCAAAAATATACTGAAGTAAGCCTGCCAAGAGGACTTGAAAGCGGGGCAGAATTGGAGGTAACCGATTTCAGGAGGTAGACTGGAATTGCATTTAAAGCATAGGAAAAGAGGCAGAACGTCAACAATGATGCACTTGGCCAAAAAGGGCGTATGCGTTTTTTCCTGAATATATTCAGGAAAAAACGCATACGCACTTTTTGGCCAACCAAGCAAGCTTGCAAAGGAAATCTGCACTACAATGAAGTCTCACTTCCCCCCGGTCAAAAGTGCCATCTGAAAAAAGTGTAAAATCCAGAAAGGCAGGACAGGCCATGGAGAAATGGGAGCCTTGTTATGCTGATGGGCGGGATGTAAATTGCCAACAGCCACTCCGGAGAAGTGTATGGAGTTTCCTGAAACATCTAAAAAACAAAGCAACACAGCCTAGGGCACTTCCAGTTATGGTCCTATAGCTTAGGGAAATTAAAATCAAAAAGGCACAGCCACCCCAAAGTTTGGGACGGCTGTGTTTACAACAAACTCGTTTACGGTACAAGTTCAATATCGCAGAAAGTGAAAAATGGATAAAGAAGTTGTGGTACTTACGTACAATGCAATATCACTCAGCAATGAAATCTATGTCATCTGGCACGTAGCAGCATAATGAGTGGATTCAGGTATGATGATTCTAACTGAAATAAGTCACACAGAAAAAGAAACATCATAAGATATCACTAATACACGGAATGTAAACTTGCTACACAGGAACTGAATTACAAAACAAAACAGGGTCTCAAATTTAGAAAACCAACTTATGCTTGCTTAAGGGGAAAGGTGACTTAGGGTGCAGCATAAAACCAGAGATTGAAATGAGCACAGATAAAGTTCCTTAAGCCAAATATGTAATACACAAGAGCTACTCCTTGCTCAACGAAATGGACTCAACACCCCATATTAAATGCCGAAGTATGTACCTGACTAGTAAGTATCTTAAAACCTATGGATTGCTATGTCTCCGAAAGAGAATCAGGCATGTGTACAGGGGCGTAAATGCAGCAGTCATAGGATTGGAGAGGTTCGGTGAGCAAATGAAGACCCTTTGAAGTCATATTGCATGGTACCCATTCCACGGGTCTCAACTCTCCAGGTTTAAGGGATTCTTCCTTCAGCTAAAACATGCATGTGGAACCCAGAGTATGATCAACCGTGTGATCGGGAGACGTGTTTCAATATGTCTCAGTTCTCCTCCCCTGGTACTCGGGTGCAACATTCCAGACGCTTTACTAACTCTCTCCCAACTTGGAGAGTCAGTGCCTTTAACCTCCTGTTTGGCCCAGTTTGCAATTTCTGTGGAAGATGAACAGGAATAGGGAGAATCAATGAGAGACTAGCTGGAGGTGTCTGGACGGGCAAATTTAACTCTCATTTCCCACCAGGAAGAGGAATTAACCAAAGGCTCAGCATGCCATGCCGGAACCAGATTAGGGCCTGAAGCAATCCTGCGGTGTTGCGGCCAGCTTACAAGAAAACGAGTTGAAGAATGGAGCTCAGGGGCACTGTAATTCACAAACCTGCAGAGTTATAAATGACAGCTATCGTCCAAAAATATACTGAAGTAAGCCTGCCAAGAGGACTTGAAAGCGGGGCAGAATTGCAGGAAACCGATTTCAGGAGGTAGACTGGAATTGCATTTAAAGCATAGGAAAAGAGGCAGAACGTCCACAATGATGCACTTGGCCAAAAAGGGCGTATGCGTTTTTTCCTGAATATATTCAGGAAAAAACACATACGCCCTTTTTGGCCAACCAAGCAAGCTTGCAAAGGAAATCTGCACTACAATCAAGTCTCACTTCCCCCCGGTCAAAAGGGCCATCTGAAAAAAGTGTAAAATCCAGAAAGGCAGGACAGGCCATGGAGAACTGGGAGACTTGTTATGCTGATGGGCAGGATGTAAATTGCCAACAGCCACTGGGGAGAAGTGTACAGTGCTTCCTGAAACATCTAAAAAACAAAGCAACAGAGCCTAGGGCACTTCCACTTATGGTCCTATAGCTTAGGGAAATTAAAGTCAAAAACACACAGCCACCCCAAACTTTGGGACGGTTCTGTTTACAAGAACCTCGTTTACGGGACAAGTTCAATACCGCAGAAAGTGAAAAATGGATAAAAAAGTTTTGGTACTTACGTACAATACAATATCACTCCGCAATGAAATCTATGTCATCAGGCCCGTAGCAGCATAATGAGTGGATTCAGGTATGATGATTCTAACTGAAATAAGTCACACAGAAAAAGAAACATCATAAGATATCACTAATACACGGAATGTAAACTTGGCTACACAGGAACTGGATTACAAAAAAAAGAGGGTCTCAAATTTAGAAAACCAACTTATGCTTGCTTAAGGGGAAAGGTGAGTTGGGGTGCTGCATAAAACCAGAGATTGAAATGAGCACAGATAAAGTTCCTTAAGCCAAATATATAATAGACAAGAGCTACTCCTTGCTCAACGAAATGGACTCAACACCCCATATTAAACGCCTAAGTATGTACCTGACTAGTAAGTATCTTAAAACCTATGGATTGCTATGTCTCCAAAAGAGAATCAAGCATGTGTACAGGGGCGTAAATGCAGTTGTGATAGGATTGGAGAGGTTCGGTGAGCAAATGAAGACCCTTTGAAGTCATATTGCATGGTACCCATTCCACGGGTCTCAATTCTCAAGGTTTAAAGGATTCTTCCTTCAGCTAAAGCATGCACGTGGAACCCAGAGTATGATCAACCGTGTGATCGGGAGACGTGTTCCAATATGTCTCAGTTCTCGTCCCCTGGTACTCAGGTGCAACATTCCAGACGCTTTACTAACACTCTCCCGACTTGGAGAGTCAGTGCCTTTAACCTCCTGTTTGGCCCAGTTTGCAATTTCTGCGGAAGATGAACAGGAAGAGGGAGAACCGATGAGAGACTAGCTGGAGGTGTCTGGACGGGCAAATTTAACTCTCATCTCCCACCAGGAAGAGGAATTAACCAAAGGTTCAGCGGGCCGCACCAGAACAAGATTAGGGCCTGAAGCAATCATGCGGTGTTGCGGCCAGCTCACAAGAAAGCAAGTTGAAGAAAGGAGCTCAGGGGCACTGTAATTCACAAACCTGCAGAGTTATAAATGACAGCTATCGTCTAAAAATATACTGAAGTAAGGCTGCCAAGCGGACTTGAAAGCGGGGCAGAATTGCAGGAAACCGATTTCAGGAGGTAGACTGGAATTGCATTTAAAGCATAGGAAAAGAGGCAGAACGTCGACAATGATGCACTTGGCCAAAAAGGGCGTATGCGTTTTTTCCTGAATATATTCAGGAAAAAACGCATACGCACTTTTTGACCAACCAAGCAAGCTTGCAATGGAAATCTGCACCACAATGAAGTCTCACTTCCCCTAGGTCAAAAGGGCCATCTGAAGAAAGTGTAAAATCCAGAAAGGCAGGACAGGCCATGGAGAACTGGGAGCCTTGTTATGCTGATGGGCGGGATGTAAATTGCCAACAGCCACTCAGGAGAAGTGTATGGTGTTTCCTGAAACATCTAAAAAACAATGCAACAGAGCCTAGGGCACTTACACTTATGGTCCTATAGCTCAGGGAAATTAAAATCAAAAACACACAGCCACCCCAAAGTTTGGGACGGCTCTGTTTACAAGAACCTCGTTTATGGTACAAGTTCAATATCACAGAAAGTGAAAAATGGATAAAGAAGTTGTGGTACTTACATACAATGCAATATCACTCAGCAATGAAATCTATGTCATCAGGCCTGTAGCAGAAAATGACTGGGTTCAGGTATGATGATTCTAACTGAAATAAGTCACACAGAAAAAGAAACATCATAAGATATCACTAATACACGGAATGTAAACTTGGCTACCCAGGAACTGGATTACAAAACAGAACAGGGTCTCAAATGTAGAAAAGCAACGTATGCTTGCTTAAGGGGAAAGGTGAGTTGGGGTGCTGCATAAAACCAGAGATTGAAATGAGCACAGATAAAGTTCCTTAAGCCAAATATGGAATAGAGAAGAGCTACTCCTTGCTCAACGAAATGGACTCAAAACACCATATTAAATGCCTAATAATGTACCTGACTAGTAAGTATCTTAAAACCTATGGATTGCTATGTCTCTGAAAGAGAATCAAGCGTGAGTACAGGGACATAAACGCAGCAGTGGTAGGATTGGAGAGGTTCGGTGAGCAAATGAAGACCCTTTGAAGTCATATTGCATGGTACCCATTCCAAGGGTCTCAACTCTCCAGGTTTAAGGGATTCTTCCTTCAGCTGAAACATGCATGTGAAACCCAGAGTATGATCAACCGTGTGATCGGAAGACGTGTTCAAATATGTCTGAGTTCTCCTCCCCTGGTACTCGGGAGTAACATTCCACACGCTTTAGTAACACACTCCCGATTTGGAGAGTCAGTGCCTTTAACCTCCTGTTTGGCCCAGTTTGCAATTTCCGCGGAAGATGAACAGGAATAGGGAGAACCAATGAGAGACTAGCTGGAGGTGTCTGGACGGGCAAATTTAACTCTCATTTCCCACCAGGAAGAGGATTAACCAAAGGCTCAGCGTGCCGTGCCGGAACAAGATTAGGGCCTGAAACAATCCTGCGGTGTTGTGGCCAGCTCACAAGAAAGCGAGTTGAAGAAAGGAGCTCAGGGGCACTGTAATTCACAAACATGCAGAGTTATAAATGACAGCTATCGTCCAAAAGTATACTGAAGTAAGGCTGCCAAGAGGACTTGAAAGCGGGCCAGAAATGCAGTAAACCGATTTCAGGAGGTAGACTGGAATTGCATTTAAAGCATAGGAAAAGAGGCAGAACGTCCACAATGATGCACTTGGACAAAAAGGGCGTATGCGTTTTTTCCTGAATATATTCAGGAAAAAACGCATACGCCCTTTTTGGCCAACCAAGCAAGCTTGCAAAGGAAATCTGCACTACATTGAAGTCTCACTTCCCTCCCGGTCAAAAGGACCATCTGAAAAAAGTGTAAAATCCAGAAAGGCAGGACAGGCCATGGAGAACTGGGAGTCTTGTTATGCTGATGGGCGGGATGTAAATTGCCAACAGTCACTGGGGAGAACTGTATGGTGTTTCCTGAAACATCTAAAAAACAAAGCAACAGAGCCTAGGGCACTTCCACTTATTGTCATATAGCTTAGGGAAATTAAAATCAAAAAGACACAGCCACCCCAAAGTTTGGGACGGCTCTGTTTACAAGAACCTCGTTTACGGGACAAGTTCAATATCGCAGAAAGTGAAAAATGGATAAAGAAGTTGTGGTACTTACGTACAATGCAATATCACTCAGCAATGAAATCTATGTCATCATTCCCGTAGCAGCATAATGAGTGGATTCAGGTATGATGATTCTAACTGAAATAAGTCACACAGAAAAAGAAACGTCATAAGATATCACTAATACACGGAATGTAAACTTGGCTACACAGGAACTGAATTACAAAACAGAACAGGGTCTCAAATTTAGAAAACCAACTTATGCTTGCTTAAGGGGAAAGGTGAGTTGGGGTGCTGCATAAAACCAGAGATTGAAATGAGCACAGATAAAGTGACTTAAGCCAAATATGGAATAGACAAGAGCTACTCCTTGCTCAACGAAATGGACTCAACACCCCATATTAAACGCCTAAGAATGTACCTGACTAGTAAGTATCTTAAAACCTATGGATTGCTATGTCTCCGAAAGAGAACCAAGCGTGTGTACAGGGGCATAAACGCAGCAGTGATAGGATTGCAGAGGTTCGGTGAGCAAATGAAGACCCTTTGAAGTCACACTGCATGGTACCCATTCCACGGGTCTCAACTCTCCAGGTTTAAGGGATTCTTCCTTCAGCTAAAACATGCATGTGGAACCCAGAGTATGATCAACCGTGTGATCGGGAGACGTGTTCAAATATGTCTCAGTTCTCGTACCCTGTTACTCGGGTGCAACATTCCAAACGCTTTATTAACACTCTCCCGAATTGGAAAGTCAGTGCCTTTAATCTCCTGTTTGGCCCAGTTTGCAATTTCTGTGGAAGATGAACAGGAATAGGGAGAACCAATGAGAGACTAGCTGGAGGTGTCTGGACGGGCAAATTTAACTCTCATTTCCCACCAGGAAGAGGAATTAACCAAAGGCTCAGCATGCCGTGCCGGAACCAGATTAGGGCCCGAAGCAATCCGGCGGTGTTGCGGCCAGCTCACAAGAAAGCGAGTTGAAGATAGGAGCTCAGTGGCACTGTAATTCACAAACCTGCAGAGTTATAAATGACAGCTATCATCCAAAAATATACTGAAGTAACGCTGCCAAGAGGACTTGAAAGCGGGGCAGAATTGCAGGAAACCGATTTCAGAAGGTAGACTGGAATTGCATTTAAAGCATAGGAAAAGAGGCAAAACGTCGAAAATGATGCACTTGGCCAAAAAGGGCGTATGCGTTTTTTCCTGAATATATTCAGGAAAAAACGCATACGCCCTTTTTGGCCAAACAAGCAAGCTTGCAAAGGAAATCTGCACTACACTGAAGTCTCACTTCCCCCCTGGTCAAAAGGACCATCTGAAAAAAGTGTAAAATCCAGAAAGGCAGGAAAGGCAATGGAGAACTGGGAGCCTTGCTATGCTGATGGGCGGGATGTAAATTGCCAACAGCCACTTGGGAGAAGTGTATGGTGTTTCCTGAAACATCTAAAAAACAAAGCAACAGAGCCTAGGGCACTTACACTTATGGTCCTATAGCTTAGGGAAATTAAAATCAAAAACACACAGCCACCCCAAAGTTTGGGACGGCTCTGTTTACAAGAACCTCGTTTATGGTACAAGTTCAATATCACAGAAAGTGAAAAATGGATAAAGAAGTTGTGGTACTTACATACAATGTAATATCACTCAGCAATGAAATCTATGTCATCAGGCCTGTAGCAGAAAATGACTGGGTTCAGGTATGATGATTCTAACTGAAATAAGTCACACAGAAAAAGAAACATCATAAGATATCACTAATACACGGAATGTAAACTTGGCTACACAGGAACTGGATTACAAAACAGAACAGGGTCTCAAATTCAGAAAACCAACTTATGCTTGCTTAAGGGGAAAGGTGAGTTGGGGAGCTGCATAAAACCAGAGATTGAAATGAGCACAGATAAAGTTCCTTAAGCCAAATATGTTACAGAGAAGAGCTACTCCTTGCTCAAAGAAATGGACTCAACACCCCATATTAAACGCCTAAAAATGTACCTGACTAGTAAGTATCTTAAAACCTATGGATTGCTATGTCTCAGAAATAGAATCAAGCGTGTGTACAGGGGCATAAACGCAGCTGTGATAGGATTGGAGAGGTTCGGTGAGCAAATAAAGACCCTTTGAAGTCATATTGCATGGTACCCATTCCACGGGTCTCAACTCTCCAGGTTTAAGGGATTCTTCCTTCAGCTAAAACATGCATGTGGAAACCAGGGTATGATCAACCATGTGATCGGGGGACGTGTTCAAATATGTCTCAGTTTTCATCCCCTGGTACTCGGGTGCAACATTCCAGACGCTTTACTAACACTCTCCCGACCTGGACAGTCAGTGCCTTTAACCTCCTGTTTGGCCCAGTTTGCAATTTCTGCGGAAGATGAACAGGAATAGGGAGAACCAATGAGAGACTAGCTGGAGGTGTCTGGACGTGCAAATTTAACTCTCATTTCCCACCAGGAAGAGGAATTAACCAAAGGCTCAGTGTGCCGTGCCGGAAACAGATTAGGGCCTGAAGAAATCCTGCGGTGTTGCGGCCAGCTCACAAGAAAGCGAGTTGAAGAAAGGATCTCAGGGGCACTGTAATTCACAGACATGCAGAGTTATAAATGACAGCTATCCTCCAAAAATATACTGAAGTAAGGCTGCCAAGAGGACTTGAAAGCGGGGCAGAATTGCAGGAAACCGATTTCAAGAGGTAGACTGGAATTGCATTTAAAGCATAGGAAAAGAGGCAGAACATCGACAATGATGCACTTGGCCAAAAAGGGCGTATGCGTTGTTTCCTGAATATATTCAGGAAAAAACGCATACGCCCTTTTTGGCCAACCAAGCAAGCTTGCAAAGGAAATCTGCACTACAATGAAGTCTCACTTCCCCCCGGTCAAAAGGGCCATCTGAAAAAAGTGTAAAATCCAGAAAGGCAGGACAGGCCATGGAGAACTGGGAGCATTGTTATGCTGATGGGCGGAATGTAAATTGCCAACAGCCACTGGGGAGAAGTGTATGGTGTTTCCTGAAACATCTAAAAAACAAAGCAACAGAGCCTAGGGAACTTCCACATATGGTCCTATAGCTTAGGGAAATTAAAATCAAAAAGACACAGCCACCCCTAAGTTTGGAACGGCTCTGTTTACAAGAATCTCGTTTACGGGACAAGTTCAATATCGCAGAAAGTGAAAAATGGATAAAGCAGTTGTGGTACTTACGTACAATGCAATATCACTCAGCAATGAAATCTATGTCATCAGGCCCGTAGCAGCATAATGAGTGGATTCAGGTATGATGATTCTGTCTGAAATAAGTCACACAGAAAAAGAAACATCATAAGATATCACTAATACACGGAATGTAAACTTGGCTACACAGGAACAGGATTACAAAAGAGAACAGGGTCTCAAATTTAGAAAACCAACTTATGCTTGCTTAAAGGGAAAGGTGAGTTGGGGTGCTGCATAAAACCAGAGATTAAAATGAGCACAGATAAAGTTCCTTAAGCCAAACATGTAATAGACAAGAGCTATTCCTTGCTCAACGAAATGGACTCAACACCCCATATGAAACGCTTAAGAATGTACCTAACTAGTTAGTATCTTAAAACCTATGGATTGCTATGTCTCCAAAAGAGAAGCAAGTGTGTGTACAAGGGCATAAACGCAGCAGTGATAGGATTGGAGAGGTTCGGTGAGCAAATGAAGACCCTTGGAAGTCATATTGCATGGTACCCATTCCACGGGTCTCAACTGTCCACGTTTAAGGGATTCTTCCTTCAGCTAAAGCATGCATGTGGAACCCAGAGTATGATCAACCATGTGATCGGGAGACGTGTTCCAATATGTCTCAGTTCTCGTCCCCTGGTACTCGGGTGCAACATTCCAGACGCTTTACTAACACTCTCCCGACTTGGAGAGTCAGTGCCTTTAACCTCCTGTTTGGCCCAGTTTGCAATTTCTGCGGAAGATGAACAGGAATAGGGAGAACCAATGAGAGACTAGCTGGAGGTGTCTGGACGGGCAAATTTAACTCTCATTTCCCACCAGGAAGAGGAATTAACCAAAGGCTCAGCGTGCCGTGCCGGAACCAGATTAGGGCCCGAAGCAATCCTGCGGTGTTGCGGCCAGCTCACAAGAAAGCGAGTTGAAGAAAGGAGCTCAGGGGCACTGTAATTCACAAACCTGCAGAGTTATAAATGACAGCTATCGTCCAAAAATATACTGAAGTGAGGCTGCCAAGAGGACTTGAAAGCTGGGCAGAATTGCAGGAAACCGATTTCAGGAGGTAGACTGGAATTGCATTTAAAGCATAGGAAAAGAGGCAGAACGTCCACAATCATGCACTTGGCCAAAAAGGGCGTATGCGTTGTTTCCTGAATATATTCAGGAAAAAACGCATACGCCCTTTTTGGCCAACCAAGCAAGCTTGCAAAGGAAATCTGCACTACAATGAAGTCTCACTTCCCCCCGGTCAAAAGGGCCATCTGAAAAAAGTGTAAAATCCAGAAAGGCAGGACAGGCCATGGAGAACTGGGAGCCTTGTTATGCTGATGGATGGGATGTAAATTGCCAACAGCCACTCAGGAGAAGTGTATGGTGTTTCCTGAAACATCTAAAAAACAAAGCAACAGAGCCTAGGGCACTTCCACTTATGGTCCTATAGCTTAGGGAAATTAAAATAAAAAAGACACAGCCACCCCAAAGTTTTGGATGGCTCTGTTTACAAGAACCTCGTTTACGGTACATGTTCAATATCGCAGAAAGTGAAAAATGGATAAAGAAGTTGTGGTACTTACGTACAATGCAATATCACTCAGCAATTAAATCTATGTCATCTGGCCCATAGCAGAATAATGAGTGGATTCAGGTATGATGATTCTAACTGAAATAAGTCACACAGAAAAAGAAACATCATAAGATATCACTAATACACGGAATGTAAACTTGGCTACACAGGAACTGGATTACAAAACAGAAGAGGGTCTCAAATTTAGAAAACAAACTTATGCTTGTTTAAGGGGAAAGGTGAGTTGGGGTGCTGCATAAAACCAGAGATTGAAATGAGCACAGATAAAGTTCCTTAAGCCAAATATGGAATAGACAAGAGCTACTCCTTGCTCAACGAAATGGACTCAAAACCCCATATGAAACGCCTAATAATGTACCTGACTAGTAAGTATCTTAAAACCTATGGATTGCTATGTCTCTGAAAGAGAATCAAGCGTGAGTACCGGGGCATAAACGCAGCAGTGATAGGATTGGAGAGGTTCGGTGAGCAAATGAAGACCCTTTGAAGTCATATTGCATGGTACCCATTCCACGGGTCTCAACTCTCCAGGTTTAAGGGATTCTTCCTTCAGCTAAAACATGCATGTGGAACCCAGAGTATGATCAACCATGTGATCGGGAGATGGGTTCAAATATGTCTCAGTTCTTGTCCCCTGGTACTCGGGTGCAACATTCCACACGCTTTACTAAGTCTCTCCCGACTTGGAGAGTCAGTGCCTTTAACCTCCTGTTTGGCTCAGTTTGCAATTTCTGTGGAAGATGAACAGGGATAGGGAGGACCAATGAGACACTAGCTGGAGGTGTCTGGACGGGCAAATTTAACTCTCATTTCCCACAAGGAAGAGGAATTAAGCAAAGGCTCAGCGTGCCGTGCCGGAACCAGATTAGGGCCTGAAGCAATCCTGCGGTGTTGCGGCCAGCTCACAAGAAAGCGAGTTGAAGAAAGGAGCTCAGGGGCACTGTAATTCACATACCTATAGAGTTATAAATGACAGCTATCGTCCAAAAATATACTGAAGTAAGGCTGCCAAGAGGACTTGAAAGCGGGGCAGAATTGGAGGAAACCGATTTCAGGAGGTAGACTGGAATTGCATTTAAAGCATAGGAAAAGAGGCAGAACGTCGACAATGATGCACTTGGCCAAAAAGGGCGTATGCGTTTTTTCCTGAATATATTCAGGAAAAAACGCATACGCCCATTTTGGCCAACCAAGCAAGCTTGCAAAGGAAATCTGCACTACAATGAAGTCTCACTTCCCCCCGGTCAAAAGGGCCATGTGAAAAAAGTGTAAAATCCAGAAAGGCAGGCCAGGCCATGGAGAACTGGGAGCCTTGTTATGCTGATGGGCGGGATGTAAATTGCCAACAGCCACTGTTTAGAAGTGTATGGTGTTTCCTGAAACATCTAAAAAACAGAGGAACAGAGCCTAGGGCACTTCCAATTATGGTCCTATAGCTTAGGGAAATTAAAATCAAAAAGCAGAACCACCCAAAAGTTTTTGATGGCTCTGTTTACAAGAACCTCGTTTACGGTAGAAGTTCAATATCGCAGAAAGTGAAAAATGGATAAAGAAGTTGTGGTACTTACGTACAATGCAATATCACTCAGCAATGAAATCTATGTCATCAGGCCCATAGCAGCATAATGAGTGGATTCAGGTATCATGATTCTAACTACAATATGTAAAACAGAAAAAGAAACGTCTTAAGATATCACCAATACACAGAATGTAAACTTGGCTACACAGGAACTGAATTACAAAACAGAACATGGTCTCAAATTTAGAAAATCAACTTATGCTTGCTTAACTGGAAAGGTGAGTTGGGGTGCTGCATAAAACCAGAGATTGAAATGAGCATATATAAAGTTCCTTAAGCCAAATATGTAATAGACAAGAGCTACTCCTTGCTCAACGAAATGGACTCAACAACCCATATTAAACGCCTAAGAATTTATCTGACTAGTAAGTATATTAAAACCTATGGATTGCTATGTCTCTGAAAGAGAATCAAGCGTGTGTACAGGGGCATAAACGCAGCAGTGATAGGATTGGAGAAGTTTGGTAAGCAAATGAAGACCATTTGAAGGCATATTGCATGGTACCCATTCCACGGGTCTCAACTCTCCAGGTTTAAGGGATTCTTCCTTCAGCTAAAACATGCATGTGGATCCCAGAGTATGATCAACCATGTGATGGGGAGACGTGTTCAAATATGTCTCAGTTCTCGTCCCCTGGTACTCAGGTGCAACATTCCAGACGCTTTACTAACACTCTGCCAACTTGGAGAGTCATTGCCTTTAACCTCCTGTTTGGCCCAGTTTGAAATTTCTGCAAAAGATGAACAGGAATAGGGAGAACCGATGAGAGACAAGCTGGAGGTGTCTGGACGGGCAAATTTAACTCTCATTTCCCACCAGGAAGAGGAATTAACCAAAGGCTCAGCGTGCCGTGCTGGAACCAGATTAGGGCCTGAAGCAATCCTGCGGTGTTGCGGACAGCTCACAAGAAAGCGAATTGAAGAAAGGAGCTCAGGGGCACTGTAATTCACAAACCTGCAGAGTTATAAATGACAGCTATCCTCCAAAAATATACTGAAGTAAGGCTGCCAAGAGGACTAGAATGCGGGGCAGAATGGCAGGAACCCGATTTCAGGAGGTAGACTGGAATTGCATTTAAAGCATAGGAAAAGAGGCAGAACGTCCACAATGATGCACTTGGTCAAAAAGGGCGTATGTGTTTTTTCCTGAATATATTCAGGAAAAAACGCATACGCCCTTTTTGGCCAACCAAGCAAGCTTGGAAAGGAAATCTGCACTACAATGAAGTCTCACTTCCCCCCGGTCAAAAGGGCCATCTGAAAAAAGTGTAAAATCCAGAAAGGCAGGACAGGCCATGGAGAACTGGGAGCCTTGTTATGCTGATGGGCGGGATGTAAATTGCCAACAGCCACTCAGGAGAAGTGTATGGTGTTTCCTGAAACATCTAAAAAACAAAGCAACAGAGCCTAGGGCACTTCCACTTATGGTCCTATAGCTTAGGGAAATTAAAATCAAAAAGACACAGCCACCCCAAATTTTGGGACGGCTCTGTTTACAAGAACCTCCTTTACAGTACAAGTTCAATATCGCAAAGAGTGAAAAATGGATAAAGAAGTTGTGGTACTTACGTACAATTCAATATCACTCAGCAATGAAATCTATGTCATCAGGCCCGTAACAGCATAATGAGTGGGTACAGGTAGGATGATTCTAACTGAAATAAGTCACACAGAAAAAGAAACATCATAAGGTATCACTAATACACGGAATGTAAACTTGGCTACACAGGAACTGGATTACAAAACAGAAGAGGGTCTCAAATTTAGAAAACCAACTTATGCTTGCTTAAGGGGAAAGGTGAGTTGGGGTGCTGCATAAAACCAGAGATTGAAATGAGCACAGATAAAGTTCCTTAAGCCAAATATGTAATAGACAAGACCTACTCCTTGCTCAACGAAATGGACTCAACACCCCATATTAAACGCCTAAGAATGTACCTGACTAGTAAGTATCTTAAAACCTATGGATTGCTATGTCTCTGAAAGAGAATCAAGCATGTGTACAGGGGCATAAACGCAGCAGTGATAGGATTGGAGAGGTTCGGTGAGCAAACGAAGACCCTTTGAAGTCATATTGCATGGTACCCATTCCACGGGTCTCAACTCTCCAGGTTTAAGGGATTCTTCCTTCAGCTAAAACATGCATGTGAAAACCAGAGTATGATCAACCGTGTGATCGGAAGACGTGTTCAAATATGTCTCAGTTCTCCTCCCCTGGTACTCGGGTGCAACATTCCACACGCTTCAGTAACACCCTCCCGATTTGGAGAGTCAGTGCCTTTAACCTCCTGTTTGGCCCAGTTTGCAATTTCCGCGGAAGATGAACAGGAATAGGGAGAACCAATGAGAGACTAGCTGGAGGTGTCTGGACGGGCAAATTTAACTCTCATTTCCCACCAGGAAGAGGAATTAACCAAAGGCTCAGTGTGCCGTGCCGGAAACAGATTAGGGTCTGAAGCAATCCTGCGGTGTTGTGGCCAGCTCACAAGAAAGCGAGTTGAAGAAAGGAGCTCAGGGGCACTGTAATTCACAAACATGCAGAGTTATAAATGGCAGCTATCATCCAAAAGTATACTGAAGTAAGGCTGCCAAGAGGACTTGAAAGCGGGCCAGAAATGCAGTAAACCGATTTCAGGAGGTAGACTGGAATTGCATTTAAAGCATAGGAGAAGAGGCAGAACGTCCACAATGATGCACTTGGCCAAAAAGGGCGTATGCGTTTTTTCCTGAATATATTCAGGAAAAAACGCATACGCCCTTTTTGGCCAACCAAGCAAGCTTGCAAAGGAAATCTGCACTACAATGAAGTCTCACTTCCCCCCAGTCAAAAGGGCCATGTGAAAAAAGTGTAAAATCCAGAAAGGCAGGACAGGCCATGGAGAACTGGGAGCCTTGTTATGCTGATGGGCGGGATGTAAATTGCCAACAACCACTGGTTAGAAGTGTATGGTGTTTCCTGAAACATCTAAAAAACAGAGGAACAGAGCCTAGGGCACTTCCACTTATGGTCCTATAGCTTAGGGAAATTAAAATCAAAAAGCAGAACCACCCAAAAGTTTGGGACGGCTCTGTTTACAAGAATCTCGTTTACGGTATATGTTCAATATCGCAGAAAGTGAAAAATGGATAAAGAAGTTGTGGTACTTACGTACAATGCAATATCACTCAGCAATGAAATCTATGTCATCAGGCCCATAGCAGCATAATGAGTGGATTCAGGTATGATGATTCTAACTACAATATGTAAAACAGAAAAAGAAACGTCTTAAGATATCACCAATACACGGAATGTAAACTTGGCTACACAGGAACTGAATTACAAAACAGAACATGGTCTCAAATTTAGAAAACCAACTTATGCTTGCTTAAGTGGAAAGGTGAGTTGGGGTGCTGCATAAAACCAGAGATTGAAATGAGCATAGATAAAGTTCCTTAAGCCAAATATGTAATAGACAAGAGCTACTCCTTGCTCAACGAAATGGACTCAACAACCCATATTAAACGCCTAAGAATGTATCTGACTAGTAAGTATCTTAAAACCTATGGATTGCTATGTCTACAAAAGAGAAACAAGCGTCTGTACAGGGGCATAAACGCAGCAGTGATAGGATTGGAGAAGTTTGGTAAGCAAATGAAGACCCTTTGAAGGCATATTGCATGGTACCCATTCCACGGGTCTCAACTCTCCAGGTTTAAGGGATTCTTCCTTCAGCTAAAACATGCATGTGGATCCCAGAGTATGATCAACCATGTGATGGGGAGACGTGTTCAAATATGTCTCAGTTCTCGTCCCCTGGTACTCGGGTGCAACATTCCAGACGCTTTACTAACACTCTGCCAACTTGGAGAGTCATTGCCTTTAACCTCCTGTTTGGCCCAGTTTGCAATTTCCGCGGAAGATGAACAGGAATAGGGAGAACCAATGAGAGACTAGCTGGAGGTGTCTGGACGGGCAAATTTAACTCTCATTTCCCACCAGGAAGAGGAATTAACCAAAGGCTCAGTGTGCCGTGCCGGAAACAGATTAGGGTCTGAAGAAATCCTGCGGTGTTGTGGCCAGCTCACAAGAAAGCGAGTTGAAGAAAGGAGCTCAGGGGCACTGTAATTCACAAACCTGCAGAGTTATAAATGACAGCTATCGTCCAAAAGTATACTGAAGTAGGCTGCCAAGAGGACTTGAAAGCCGGGCAGAATTGCAGGAAACCGATTTCAGGAGGTAGACTGGAATTGCATTTAAAGCATAGGAAAAGAGGCAGAAAGTCCACAATGATGCACTTGACCAAAAAGGGCGTATGCGTTTTTTCCTGAATATATTCAGGAAAAAACGCATACGCCCTTTTTGGCCAACCAAGCAAGCTTGCAAAGGAAATCTGCACTACAATGAAGTCTCACTTCCCCCCAGTCAAAAGGACCATGTGAAAAAAGTGTAAAATCCAGAAAGGCAGGACAGGCCATGGAGAACTGAGAGCCTTCTTATGCTGATGGGCGGGATGAAAATTGCCAACAGCCACTCAGGAGAAGTGTATGGTGTTTCATGAAACATCTAAAAAACAAAGCAACAGAGCCTAGGGCACTTCCACTTATAGTCCTATAGCTTAGGGAAATTAAAATCAAAAAGACACAGCCACCCCAAAGTTTGGGACCTCTCTGTTTACAAGAACCTCATTTACGGTAGAAGTTCAATATCGCAGAAAGTGAAAAATGGATAAAGAAGTTGTGGTAGTTACGTACAATGCAATATCACTCAGCAATGAAATCTATGTCATCAGGCCCGTAGCAGCATAGACTGGATTCAGGTATGATGATTCTCACTGAAATAAGTCACACAGAAAAAGAAACATCATAAGATATCACTAATACACGGAATGTAAACTTGGCTACACAGGAACTGGATTACAAAACAGAACAGGGTCTCAAATTTAGAAAACCAACTTATGCTTGCTTAAGGGGAAAGGTGAGTTGGGGTGCTACATAAAACCAGAGATTGAAAAGAGCACAGATAAATTTCCTTAAGCCAAATATGGAATAGACAAGAGCTACTCCTTGCTCAATGAAATGGACTCAACACCCCATATTAAACGCCTAAGAATGTACCTGACTAGTAAGTATCTTAAAACCTATGGATTGCTATGTCTCCAAAAGAGAATCAAGCGTGTGTACAGGGGCATAAACGCAGCAGTGATAGGATTGGAGAGGTTCGGTGAGCAAATGAAGACCCTTTGAAGTCATATTGCATGGTACTCATTCCACGGGTCTCAACTCTCCAGCTTTAAGGGATTCTTCCTTCAGCTGAAACACGCATGTGGAACCCAGAGTATGATCAACCGTGTGATCGGGAGACGTGTTCAAATATGTCTCAGTTCTCGTACCCTGTTATTCGGGTGCAACATTCCAAACGCTTTATTAACACTCTCCCGAATTGGAAAGTCAGTGCCTTTAATCTCCTGTTTGGCCCAGTTTGCAATTTCTGCGGAAGATGAACAGGAATAGGGAGAACCAATGAGAGACTAGCTGGAGGTGTCTGGACGGGAAAATTTAACTCTCATTTCCCACCAGGAAGAGGAATTAACCAAAGGCTCAGCATGTCGTGCCGGAACCAGATTAGGGCCCGAAGCAATCCTGCGGTGTTGCGGCCAGCTCACAAGAAAGCGAGTTGAAGATAGGAGCTCAGTGGCACTGTAATTCACAAACCTGCAGAGTTATAAATGACAGCAATCGTCCAAAAATATACTGAAGTAACGCTGCCAAGAGGACTTGAAAGCGGGGCAGAATTGCAGGAAACCGATTTCAGAAGGTAGACTGGAATTGCATTTAAAGCATAGGAAAAGAGGGAGAACGTCGACAATGATGCACTTGGCCAAAAAGTGCGTATGCGTTGTTTCCTGAATATATTCAGGAAAAAACGCATACGCCCTTTTTGGCCAACCAAGCAAGCTTGCAAAGGAAATCTGCACTACATTGAAGTCTCACTTCCCCCCTGGTCAAAAGGACCATGTGAAAAAAGTGTAAAATCCAGAAAGGCAGGACCGGCCATGGAGAACTGGGAGCCTTGCTATGCTGATGGGCGGGATGTAAATTGCCAACAGCCACTAGGGAGAAGTGTATGGTGTTTCCTGAAACATCTAAAAAACAAAGCAACAGAGCCTAGGGCACTTACACTTATGGTCCTATAGCTTAGGGAAATTAAAATCAAAAACACACAGCCACCCCAAAGTTTGGGACGGCTCTGTTTACAAGAACCTCGTTTATGGTACAAGTTCAATATCACAGAAAGTGAAAAATGGATAAAGAAGTTGTGGTACTTACATACAATGCAATATCACTCAGCAATGAAATCTATGTCATCAGGCCTGTAGCAGGAAATGACTGGGTTCAGGTATGATGATTCTAACTGAAATAAGTCACACAGAAAAAGAAATATCATAAGATATCACTAATACACGGAATGTAAACTTGGCTACACAGGAACTGGATTACAAAACAGAACAGGGTCTCAAATTTAGAAAACCAACTTATGCTTGCTTAAGGGGAAAGGTGAGTTGCGGAGCTGCATAAAACCAGAGATTGAAATGAGCACAGATAAAGTTCCTTAAGCCAAATATGTAACAGAGAAGAGCTACTCCTTGCTCAACGAAATGGACTCAACACCCCATATTAAATGCCTAAAAATGTACCCGACTAGTAAGTATCTTAAAACCTATGGATTGCTATGTCTCCAAAAGAGAATCAAGCGTGTGTACAGGGGCATAAATGCAGCTGTGATAGGATTGGAGAGTTTCGGTGAGCAAATAAAGACCCTTTGAAGTCATATTGCATGGTACCCATTCCACGGGTCTCAACTCTCCAGGTTTAAGGGATTCTTCCTTCAGCTAAAACATACATGTGGAAACCAGGGTATGATCAACCATGTGATCGGGAGACGCGTTCAAATATGTCTCAGTTTTCATCCCCTGGTACTCGGGTGCAACATTCCAGACGCTTTACTAACACTCTCCCGACTTGGAGAGTCAATGCCTTTAAACTCCTGTTTGCCCCAGTTTGCAATTTCTGCGGAAGATGAACAGGAATAGGGAGAACCAATGAGAGACTAGCTGGAGGTTTCTGGACGGACAAATTTAACTCTCATTTCCCACCAGGAAGAGGAATTAACCAAAGGCTCAGCATACCGTGCCGGAACCAGATTAGGGCCTGAAGCAATCGTGTGGTGTTGCGGCCAGCTCACAAGAAAGTGAGTTGAAGAAAGGAGCTCAGGGGCACTGTAATTCACAAACCTGCAGAGTTATAAATGACAGCAATCGTCCAAAAATATACTGAAGTAACGCTGCCAAGAGGACTTGAAAGCGGGGCAGAATTGCAGGAAACCGATTTCAGGAGGTAGACTGGAATTGCATTTAAAGCATAGGAAAAGAGGCAGAACGTCCACAATGATGCACTTGGCCAAATAGGGTGTATGCGTTGTTTCCTGAATATATTCAGGAAAAAACGCATACGCACTTTTTTGCCAACCAAGCAAGCTTGCAAAGGAAATCTGCACTACAATGAAGTCTCACTTTCCCCCGGTCAAAGGGCCATCTGAAAAAAGTGTAAAATGCAGAAAGGCAGGACAGGCCATGGAGAACTGGGAGCCTTGTTATGCTGATGGGCGGGATGAAAATTGCCAACAGCCACTCAGGAGAAGTGTATGGTGTTTCCTGAAACATCTAAAAAACAAAGCAACAGAGCCTAGGGCACTTCCACATATGGTCCTATAGCTTAGGGAAATTAAAATCAAAAAGACACAGCCACCCCTAAGTTTGGAACGGCTCTGTTTACAAGAATCTCGTTTACGGTACAAGTTCAATATCGCAGAAAGTGAAAAATGGATAAAGCAGTTGTGGTACTTACGTACAATGCAATATCACTGAGCAATGAAATCTATGTCATCAGGCCCGTAGCAGCACAATGAGTGCATTCTGGTATGATGATTCTATCTGAAATAAGTCACACAGAAAAAGAAACATCATAAGATATCACTAATACACGGAATGTAAACTTGGCTACACAGGAACAGGATTACAAAAGAGAACAGGGTCTCAAATTTAGAAAACCAACTTATGCTTTCTTAAGGGGAAAGGTGAGTTGGGGTGCTGCATAAAACCAGAGATTGAAATGAGCACAGATAAAGTTCCTTAAGCCAAACATGTAATAGACAAGAGCTACTCCCTGCTCAACGAAATGGACTCAACACCCCATATGAAACGCCTAAGAATGTACCTCACTAGTTAGTATCTTAAAACCTATGGATTGCTATGTCTCCAAAAGAGAAGCAAGCGTGTGTACAAGGGCATAAACGCAGCAGTGATAGGATTGGAGAGGTTCGGTGAGCAAATGAAGACCCTTTGAAGTCATATTGCATGGTACCCATTCCACGGGTCTCAACTCTCCACGTTTAAGGGATTCTTCCTTCAGCTAAAGCATGCATGTGGAACCCAGAGTATGATCAACCGTGTGATCGGGAGACGTGTTCCAATATGTCTCAGTTCTCATCCCCTGGTACTCGGGTGCAACATTCCAGACGCTTTACTAACACTCTCCCGACTTGGAGAGTCAGTGCCTTTAACCTCCTGTTTGGCCCAGTTTGCAATTTCTGCGGAAGATGAACAGGAATAGGCAGAACCAATGAGAGACTAGCTGGAGGTGTCTGGACGGGCAAATTTAACTCTCATTTCCCACCAGGAAGAGGAATTAAGCAAAGGCTCAGCGTGCCGTGCCGGAACCAGATTAGGGCCTGAAGCAATCGTGCGGTGTTGCGGCCAGCTCACAAGAAAGCGAGTTGAAGAAAGGAGCTCAGGGGCACTGTAATTCACAAACCTGCAGAGTTATAAATGACAGTTCTCGTCCAAAAATATACTGAAGTAAGGCTGCCAAGAGGACTTGAAAGCGGGGCAGAATTGCAGGAAACCGATTTCTGGAGGTACACTGGAATTGCATTTAAAGCATAGGAAAAGAGGCAGAACGTCGACAATGATGCACTTGGCCAAAAAGGGCGTATGCGTTTTTTCCTGAATATATTCAGGAAAAAACGCATACGCCCTTTTTGGCCAACCAAGCAAGCTTGCAAAGGAAATCTGCACTACAATCAAGTCTCACTTCCCCCCGGTCAAAAGGGCCATCTGAAAAAAGTGTAAAATCCAGAAAGGCAGGACCGGCCATGGAGAACTGGGAGCCTTGTTATGCTGATGGGCGGGATGTAAATTGCCAACAGCCACTCAGGAGAAGTGTATGGTGTTTCCTGAAACATCTAAAAAACAAAGCAACAGAGCCTAGGGCACTTCCACTTATGGTCCTATAGCTTAGGGAAATTAAAATCAAAAAGACACAGCCACCCCAAAGTTTGGGACGGCTCTGTTTACAAGAATCTCTTTTACGGTACATGTTCAATATCGCAGAAAGTGAAAAATGGATAAAGAAGTTGTGGTACTCACGTACAATGCAATATCACTCAGCAATGAAATCTATGTCATCTGGCCCATAGCAGCATAATGAGTGGATTCAGGTATGATGATTCTCACTGAAATAAGTCACACAGAAAAACAAACATCATAAGATATCACTAATACACGGAATGTAAACTTGGCTACAGAGGAACTGGATTACAAAAGAGAACAGGGTCTCAAATTTAGAAAACCAACTTATGCTTGCTTAAGGGGAAAGGTGAGTTTGGGTGCTACATAAAACGAGAGATTGAAATGAGCACAGATAAATTTCCTTAAGCCAAATATGGAATAGACAAGAGCTACTCCTTGCTCAACGAAATGGACTCAACACCCCATATTAAACGCCTAAGAATGTACCTGACTAGTAAGTATCTTAAAACCTATGGATTGCTATGTCTCCAAAAGAGAATCAAGCGTGTGTACAGGGGCATAAACGCAGCAGTGATAGGATTGGAGAGGTTCGGTGAGCAAATGAACACCCTTTGAAGTCATATTGCATGGTACCCATTCTACGGGTCTCAACTCTCCAGCTTTAAGGGATTCTTCCTTCAGCTGAAACATGCATGTGGAACCCAGAGTATGATCAACCGTGTGATTGGGAGACGTGTTCAAATATGTCTCAGTTTTCGTCCGCTGGTACTCAGGTGCAACATTCCAGACGCTTTACTAACACTCTCCCGACTTGGAGAGTCAGTGCATTTAACCTCCTGCTTGGCCCAGTTTGCAATTTCTGCGGAATATGAACAGGGATAGGGAGGACCAATGAGAGACTAGCTGGAGGTGTCTGGACGGGCAAATTTAACTCTCATTTCCCACCAGGAATAGCAATTAAGCAAAGGCTCAGCGTGCCGTGCCGGAACCAGATTAGGGCCTGAAGCAATCGTGCGGTGTTGCGGCCAGCTCACAAGAAAGCGAGTTGAAGAAAGGAGCTCAGGGGCACTGTAATTCACAAACCTGCAGAGTTATAAATGACAGCTATCGTCCAAAAATATACTGAAGTAAGGCTGCCAAGAGGACTTGAAAGCGGGGCAGAATTGCAGGAAACCAATTTCAGGAGGTAGACTGGAATTGCATTTAAAGCATAGGAAAAGAGGCAGAACGTCCACAATGATGCACTTGGCCAAAAAGGGCGTATGCGTTTTTTCCTGAATATATTCAGGAAAAAACGCATACGCCCTTTTTGGCCAACCAAGCAAGCTTGCAATGGAAATCTGCACTACAATGAAGTCTCACTTCCCCCCGGTCAAAAGGGCCATCTGAAAAAAATGTAAAATGCAGAAAGGCAGGACAGGCCATGGAGAACTGGGAGCCTTGTTATGCTGATGGGCGGGATGTAAATTGCCAACAGCCACTCGGGAGAAGTGTATGGTGTTTCCTGAAACATCTAAAAAACAAAGCAACAGAGCCTAGGGCACTTCCACTTATGGTCCTATAGCTTAGGGAAATTAAAATCAAAAAGACACAGCTACCCCAAAGTTTGGTATGGCTCTGTTTACAAGAACCTCGTTTACGGTACAAGTTCAATATCGCAGAAAGTGAAAAATGGATAAAGCAGTTGTGGTGCTTACGTACAATGCAATATCACTCAGCAATGAAATCTATGTCATCAGGCCCGTAGCAGCATAATGAGTGGATTCAGGTATGATGATTCTAACTGAAATAAGTCACACAGAAAAAGAAACATCATAAGATATCACTAATACATGGAATGTAAACTTGGCTACACACGAACTGGATTACAAAACAGAACAGGGTCTCAAATTTAGAAAACCAACTTATGCTTGCTTAAGGGGAAAGGTGAGTTGGGGTGCTGCATAAAACGAGAGATTGAAATGAGCACAGATAAAGTTCCTTAAGCCAAACATGTAATAGACAAGAGCTACTCCTTGCTCAACGAAATGGACTCAACACCCCATATTAAACGCCTAAGAATGTAGCTGACTAGTATCTTAAAACCTATGGATTGCTATGTCTCCAAAAGAGAATCAAGCGTGTGTACAGGGGCATAAACGCAGCAGTGATAGGATTGGAGAGGTTCGGTGAGCAAATGAAGACCCTTGGAAGTCATATTGCATGGTACCCATTCCACGGGTCTCAACTCTCCAGGTTTAAGGGATTCTTCCTTCAGCTAAAGCATGCATTGGAACCCAGAGTATGATCAATCATGTGATCGGGAGACGTGTTCCAATATGTCTCAGTTCTCGTCCCCTGGTACTCGGGTGCAACATTGCAGATGCTTTACTAACACTCTCCCGACTTGGAGAGATAGTGCCTTTAACCTCCTGTTTGGCCCAGTTTGCAATTTCTGCGGAAGATGAACAGGAATAGGGAGAACCAATGAGAGACTAGCTGGAGGTGTCTGGATGGGCAAATTTAACTCTCATTTCCCACCAAGAAGAGGAATTAACCAAAGGATCAGCGTGCCGTGCCGGAACCAGATTAGGGCCTGAAGCAATCCTGCGGTGTTGCGGCCAGCTCACAAGAAAGCGACTTGAAGAAAGGAGCTCAGGGGCACTGTAATTCACAAACCTGCAGAGTTATAAATGACAGCTATCGTCCAAAAATATACTGAAGTAAGCCTGCCAAGAGGACTTGAAAGCGGGGCAGAATTGCAGGAAACCGATTTCAGGAGGTAGACTGGAATTGCATTTAAAGCATAGGAAAAGAGGCAGAACGTCCACAATGATGCACTTGGCCAAAAAGGGCGTATGCGTTTTTTCCTGAATATATTCAGGAAAAAACGCATACGCACTTTTTGGCCAACCAAGCAAGCTTGCAAAGGAAATCTGCACTACATTGAAGTCTCACTTCCCTCCCGGTCAAAAGGGCCATCTGAAAAAAGTGTAAAATCCAGAAAGGCAGGACAGGCCATGGAGAACTGGGAGCCTTGTTATGCTGATGGGCGGGATGTAAATTGCCAACAGTCACTGGGGAGAAGTGTATGGTGTTTCCTGAAACATCTAAAAAACAAAGCAACAGAGCCTAGGGCACTTCCACTTATTGTCATATAGCTTAGGGAAATTAAAATCAAAAAGACACAGCCACCCCAAAGTTTGGGACGGCTCTGTTTACAAGAACCTCGTTTACGGTACAAGTTCAATATCGCAGAAAGCGAAAAATGGATAAAGAAGTTGTGGTACTTACGTACAATACAATATCACTCAGCAATGAAATCTATGTCATCATTCCCGTAGCAGCATAATGAGTGGATTCAGGTATGATGATTCTAACTGAAATAAGTCACACAGAAAAAGAAACGTCATAAGATATCACTAATACACGGAATGTAAACTTGGCTACACAGGCACTGAATTACAAAACAGAACAGGGTCTCAAATTTAGAAAACCAACTTATGCTTGCTTAAGGGGAAAGGTGAGTTTGGGTGCTACATAAAACGAGAGATTGAAATGAGCACAGATAAATTTCCTTAAGCCAAATATTGAATAGACAAGAGCTACTCCTTGCTCAACGAAATGGACTCAACACCCCATATTAAACGCCTAAGAATGTACCTGACTAGTAAGTATCTTAAAACCTATGGATTGCTATGTCTCCAAAAGAGAATCAAGCGTGTGTACAGGGGCATAAACGCAGCAGTGATAGGATTGGAGAGGTTCGGTGAGCAAATGAACACCCTTTGAAGTCATATTGCATGGTACCCATTCTACGGGTCTCAACTCTCCAGCTTTAAGGGATTCTTCCTTCAGCTGAAACATGCATGTGGAACCCAGAGTATGATCAACCGTGTGATTGGGAGACGTGTTCAAATATGTCTCAGTTTTCGTCCGCTGGTACTCAGGTGCAACATTCCAGACGCTTTACTAACACTCTCCCGACTTGGAGAGTCAGTGCATTTAACCTCCTGCTTGGCCCAGTTTGCAATTTCTGCGGAATATGAACAGGGATAGGGAGGACCAATGAGAGACTAGCTGGAGGTGTCTGGACGGGCAAATTTAACTCTCATTTCCCACCAGGAATAGCAATTAAGCAAAGGCTCAGCGTGCCGTGCCGGAACCAGATTAGGGCCTGAAGCAATCGTGCGGTGTTGCGGCCAGCTCACAAGAAAGCGAGTTGAAGAAAGGAGCTCAGGGGCACTGTAATTCACAAACCTGCAGAGTTATAAATGACAGCTATCGTCCAAAAATATACTGAAGTAAGGCTGCCAAGAGGACTTGAAAGCGGGGCAGAATTGCAGGAAACCAATTTCAGGAGGTAGACTGGAATTGCATTTAAAGCATAGGAAAAGAGGCAGAACGTCCACAATGATGCACTTGGCCAAAAAGGGCGTATGCGTTTTTTCCTGAATATATTCAGGAAAAAACGCATACGCCCTTTTTGGCCAACCAAGCAAGCTTGCAATGGAAATCTGCACTACAATGAAGTCTCACTTCCCCCCGGTCAAAAGGGCCATCTGAAAAAAATGTAAAATGCAGAAAGGCAGGACAGGCCATGGAGAACTGGGAGCCTTGTTATGCTGATGGGCGGGATGTAAATTGCCAACAGCCACTCGGGAGAAGTGTATGGTGTTTCCTGAAACATCTAAAAAACAAAGCAACAGAGCCTAGGGCACTTCCACTTATGGTCCTATAGCTTAGGGAAATTAAAATCAAAAAGACACAGCTACCCCAAAGTTTGGTATGGCTCTGTTTACAAGAACCTCGTTTACGGTACAAGTTCAATATCGCAGAAAGTGAAAAATGGATAAAGCAGTTGTGGTGCTTACGTACAATGCAATATCACTCAGCAATGAAATCTATGTCATCAGGCCCGTAGCAGCATAATGAGTGGATTCAGGTATGATGATTCTAACTGAAATAAGTCACACAGAAAAAGAAACATCATAAGATATCACTAATACATGGAATGTAAACTTGGCTACACACGAACTGGATTACAAAACAGAACAGGGTCTCAAATTTAGAAAACCAACTTATGCTTGCTTAAGGGGAAAGGTGAGTTGGGGTGCTGCATAAAACCAGAGATTGAAATGAGCACAGATAAAGTTCCTTAAGCCAAACATGTAATAGACAAGAGCTACTCCTTGCTCAACGAAATGGACTCAACACCCCATATTAAACGCCTAAGAATGTAGCTGACTAGTATCTTAAAACCTATGGATTGCTATGTCTCCAAAAGAGAATCAAGCGTGTGTACAGGGGCATAAACGCAGCAGTGATAGGATTGGAGAGGTTCGGTGAGCAAATGAAGACCCTTGGAAGTCATATTGCATGGTACCCATTCCACGGGTCTCAACTCTCCAGGTTTAAGGGATTCTTCCTTCAGCTAAAGCATGCATTGGAACCCAGAGTATGATCAATCATGTGATCGGGAGACGTGTTCCAATATGTCTCAGTTCTCGTCCCCTGGTACTCGGGTGCAACATTGCAGATGCTTTACTAACACTCTCCCGACTTGGAGAGATAGTGCCTTTAACCTCCTGTTTGGCCCAGTTTGCAATTTCTGCGGAAGATGAACAGGAATAGGGAGAACCAATGAGAGACTAGCTGGAGGTGTCTGGATGGGCAAATTTAACTCTCATTTCCCACCAAGAAGAGGAATTAACCAAAGGATCAGCGTGCCGTGCCGGAACCAGATTAGGGCCTGAAGCAATCCTGCGGTGTTGCGGCCAGCTCACAAGAAAGCGAGTTGAAGAAAGGAGCTCAGGGGCACTGTAATTCACAAACCTGCAGAGTTATAAATGACAGCTATCGTCCAAAAATATACTGAAGTAAGCCTGCCAAGAGGACTTGAAAGCGGGGCAGAATTGCAGGAAACCGATTTCAGGAGGTAGACTGGAATTGCATTTAAAGCATAGGAAAACAGGCAGAACGTCGACAATGATGCACTTGGCCAAAAAGGGCGTATGCGTTTTTTCCTGAATATATTCAGGAAAAAACGCATACGCACTTTTTGGCCAACCAAGCAAGCTTGCAAAGGAAATCTGCACTACATTGAAGTCTCACTTCCCTCCCGGTCAAAAGGGCCATCTGAAAAAAGTGTAAAATCCAGAAAGGCAGGACAGGCCATGGAGAACTGGGAGCCTTGTTATGCTGATGGGCGGTTTGTAAATTGCCAACAGTCACTGGGGAGAAGTGTATGGTGTTTCCTGAAACATCTAAAAAACAAAGCAACAGAGCCTAGGGCACTTCCACTTATTGTCATATAGCTTAGGGAAATTAAAATCAAAAAGACACAGCCACCCCAAAGTTTGGGACGGCTCTGTTTACAAGAACCTCGTTTACGGTACAAGTTCAATATCGCAGAAAGCGAAAAATGGATAAAGAAGTTGTGGTACTTACGTACAATACAATATCACTCAGCAATGAAATCTATGTCATCATTCCCGTAGCAGCATAATGAGTGGATTCAGGTATGATGATTCTAACTGAAATAAGTCACACAGAAAAAGAAACGTCATAAGATATCACTAATACACGGAATGTAAACTTGGCTACACAGGCACTGAATTACAAAACAGAACAGAGTCTCAAATTTAGAAAACCAACTTATGCTTGCTTAAGGGGAAAGGTGAGTTTGGGTGCTACATAAAACGAGAGATTGAAATGAGCACAGATAAATTTCCTTAAGCCAAATATTGAATAGACAAGAGCTACTCCTTGCTCAACGAAATGGACTCAACACCCCATATTAAACGCCTAAGAATGTACCTGACTAGTAAGTATCTTAAAACCTATGGATTGCTATGTCTCCAAAAGAGAATCAAGCGTGTGTAGAGGGGCATAAACGCAGCAGTGATAGGATTGGAGAGGTTCGGTGAGCAAATGAAGACCCTTTGAAATCATATTGCATGGTACCCATTCCACGGGTCTCAACTCTCCAGGTTTAAGGGATTCTTCCTTCAGCTAAAACATGCATGTGGAACCCAGAGTATGATCAACCGTGTGATCGGGAGACTTGTTCAAATATATCTCAGTTTTCCTCCCCTGGTACTCGGGTGCAACATTCCAGATGCTTTACTAACACTCTCCCGACCTGGACAGTCAGTGCCTTTAACCTCCTGTTTGGCCCAGTTTGCAATTTCTGCGGAAGATGAACAGGAATATGGAGAACCAATGAGAGACTAGCTGGAGGTGTCTGGACGGGCAAATTTAACTCTCATTTCCCACCAGGAAGAGGAATTAACCAAAGGCTCAGCGTGCCGTGCCGGAACCAGATTAGGGCCTGAAGCAATCCTGTGGTGTTGCGGCCAGCTCACAAGAAAGCGAGTTGAAGAAAGGAGCTCAGGGGCACTGTAATTCACAAACCTGCAGAGTTATAAATGACAGCTATCGTCCAAAAATATACTGAAGTAAGGCTGCCAAGAGGACTTGAAAGCGGGGCAGAATTGCAGGAAACCGATTTCAGGAGGTAGACTGGAATTGCATTTAAAACATAGGAAAAGAGGCAGAACGTTGACAATGATGCACTTGGCCAAAAAGGGGGCATGCGTTTTTTCCTGAATATATTCAGGAAAAAGCGCATACGCCCTTTTTGGCCAACCAAGCAAGCTTGCAAAGGAAATCTGCACTACAATGAAGTCTCACTTACCCCTGGTCAAAAGAGCCATCTGAAAAAAGTGTAAAATCCAGAAAGGCAAGACAGGCCATGGAGGACTGGGAGCCTTGTTATGCTGATGGGCGTGATGTAAATTGCCAACAGGCACTCGGGAGAAGTGTATGTTGTTTCCTGAAACATCTAAAAAACAAACCAACAGAGCCTAGGCCACTTCCACTTATGGTTCTATAGCTTAGGGAAATTAAAATCAAAAAGACACAGCCACCCCTAAGTTTGGGACGGCTCTGTTTACAAAAAACTCGTTTACGGGACAAGTTCAATATCGCAGAAAGTGAAAAATGGATAAAGAAGGTGTGGTACTTACGTACAATGCAATATCACTCAGCAATGAAATCTATGTCATCAGGCCCGTAGCAGCATAATGAGTGGATTCAGGTATGATGATTCTAACTGAAATAAGTCACACAGAAAAAGAAACATCATAAGATATCACTAATACATGGAATGTAAACTTGGCTACACAGGAACTGGATTACAAAACACAACAGGTTCTCAAATGTAGAAAACCAAGTTATGCTTGCTTAAGGGGAAAGGTGAGTTGGGGTGCTGCATAAAACCAGAGATTGAAATGAGCACAGATAAAGTTCCTTAAGCCAAATATGTAATAGACAAGAGCTACTCCTTGCTCAACGAAATGGACTCAACACCCCATATTAAACGCCTAAGAATGTACCTGACTAGTAAGTATCTTAAAACCTATGGATCGCTATGTCTCCGAAAGAGAATCAAGCGTGTGTACAGGGGAATAAACGCAGCAGTGATAGGATTGGAGAGGTTCGGTGAGCAAATGAAGACCCTTTGAAGTCATATTGCATGGTACCCATTCCACGGGTCTCAACACTGCAGGTTTAAGAGATTCTTCCTTCAGCTAAATCATGCATGTGGAACCCAGAGTATGATCAACCGTGTGATCGGGAGACGTGTTCAAATATGTCTCAGTTCTCCTCCCCTGGTACTCGGGTGCAACATTCCAGAAGCTTTACTAACACTCTCCCGACTTGGAGAGTCAGTGCCTTTAACCTCCTGTTTGGCCCAGTTTGCAATTTCTGCGGAAGATGAACAGGAATAGGGAGAACCAATGAGAGACTAGCTGGAGGTGTCTGGACGGGCAAATTTAACTCTCATTTCCCACCAGGGAGAGGAATTAACCCAAGGCTCAGCGTGCCATGCCGGAACCAGTTTAGGGCCTGAAGCAATCCTGCGGTGTTGCGGCCAGCTCAAAAGAAAGCGAGTTGAAGAAAGGAGCTCAGGGGCACTGTAATTCACAAACCTGCAGAGTTATAAATGACAACTATCGTCAAAAAATATACTGAAGTAAGGCTGCCAAGAGGACTTGAAAGCGGGGCAGAATTGCAGGAAACCGATTTCAGGAGGTAGACTGGAATTGCATTTAAAGCATAGGAAAAGAGGCAGAACGTCGACAATGATGCACTTGGCCAAAAAGGGCGTATGCGTTTCTTCCTGAATATATTAAGGAAAAAACGCATACGCACTTTTTGGCCAACCAAGCAAGCTTGCAAAGGAAATCTGCACTACAATGAAGTCTCACTTCCCCCCCATCAAAAGGGCCATCTGAAAAAAGTGTAAAATCCAGAAAGGCAGGACAGGCCATGGAGAACTGGGAGCCTTGTTATGCTGATGGGCGGGATGTAAATTGCCAACAGCCACTCGGGAGAAGTGTATGTTGTTTCCTGAAACATCTAAAAAACAAACCAACAGAGCCTAGGGCACTTCCACTTATGGTTCTATAGCTTAGGGAAATTAAAATCAAAAAGACACAGCCACCCCTAAGTTTGGGACGGCTCTGTTTACAAGAAACTCGTTTACGGGACAAGTTCAATATCGCAGAAAGTGAAAAATGGATAAACAAGGTGTGGTACTTACGTACAATGCAATATCACTCAGCAATGACATCTATGTCATCAGGCCCGTAGCAGCATAATGAGTGGATTCAGGTATGATGATTCTAACTGAAATAAGTCACACAGAAAAAGAAACATCATAAGATATCACTAATACATGGAATGTAAACTTGGCTACACAGGAACTGGATTACAAAACACAACAGGTTCTCAAATGTAGAAAACCAAGTTATGCTTGCTTAAGGGGAAAGGTGAGTTGGGGTGCTGCATAAAACCAGAGATTGAAATGAACACAGATAAAGTTCCTTAAGCCAAATACGTAATAGACAAGAGCTACTCCTTGCTCAACGAAATGGACTCAAAACCCCATATTAAACGCCTAAGAATGTACCTGACTAGTAATATCTTAAAATCTATGGATTGCTATGTCTCCGAAAGAGAATCAAGCGTGTGTAGAGGGGCATAAACGCAGCAGTGATAGGATTGGAGAGGTTCGGTGAGCAAATGAAGACCCTTTGAAATCATATTGCATGGTACCCATTCCACGGGTCTCAACTCTCCAGGTTTAAGGGATTCTTCCTTCAGCTAAAACATGCATGTGGAACCCAGAGTATGATCAACCGTGTGATCGGGAGACTTGTTCAAATATATCTCAGTTTTCCTCCCCTGGTACTCGGGTGCAACATTCCAGATGCTTTACTAACACTCTCCCGACCTGGACAGTCAGTGCCTTTAACCTCCTGTTTGGCCCAGTTTGCAATTTCTGCGGAAGATGAACAGGAATAGGGAGAACCAATGAGAGAGTAGCTGGAGGTGTCTGGACGGGCAAATTTAACTCTCATTTCCCACCAGGAAGAGGAATTAACCAAAGGCTCAGCGTGCCGTGCCGGAACCAGATTAGGGCCTGAAGCAATCCTGCGGTGTTGCGGCCAGCTCACAAGAAAGCGAGTTGAAGAAAGGAGCTCAGGGGCACTGTAATTCACAAACCTGCAGAGTTATAAATGACAGCTATCGTCCAAAAATATACTGAAGTAAGGCTGCCAAGAGGACTTGAAAGCGGGGCAGAATTGCAGGAAACCGATTTCAGGAGGTAGACTGGAATTGCATTTAAAACATAGGAAAAGAGGCAGAACGTTGACAATGATGCACTTGGCCAAAAAGGGGGCATGCGTTTTTTCCTGAATATATTCAGGAAAAAGCGCATACGAACTTTTTGGCCAACCAAGCAAGCTTGCAAAGGAAATCTGCACTACAATGAAGTCTCACTTACCCCTGGTCAAAAGAGCCATCTGAAAAAAGTGTAAAATCCAGAAAGGCAAGACAGGCCATGGAGGACTGGGAGCCTTGTTATGCTGATGGGCGTGATGTAAATTGCCAACAGGCACTCGGGAGAAGTGTATGTTGTTTCCTGAAACATCTAAAAAACAAACCAACAGAGCCTAGGGCACTTCCACTTATGGTTCTATAGCTTAGGGAAATTAAAATCAAAAAGACACAGCCACCCCTAAGTTTGGGACGGCTCTGTTTACAAGAAACTCGTTTACGGGACAAGTTCAATATCGCAGAAAGTGAAAAATGGATAAACAAGGTGTGGTACTTACGTACAATGCAATATCACTCAGCAATGACATCTATGTCATCAGGCCCGTAGCAGCATAATGAGTGGATTCAGGTATGATGATTCTAACTGAAATAAGTCACACAGAAAAAGAAACATCATAAGATATCACTAATACATGGAATGTAAACTTGGCTACACAGGAACTGGATTACAAAACACAACAGGTTCTCAAATGTAGAAAACCAAGTTATGCTTGCTTAAGGGGAAAGGTGAGTTGGGGTGCTGCATAAAACCAGAGATTGAAATGAACACAGATAAAGTTCCTTAAGCCAAATACGTAATAGACAAGAGCTACTCCTTGCTCAACGAAATGGACTCAAAACCCCATATTAAACGCCTAAGAATGTACCTGACTAGTAATATCTTAAAATCTATGGATTGCTATGTCTCCGAAAGAGAATCAAGCGTGTGTAGAGGGGCATAAACGCAGCAGTGATAGGATTGGAGAGGTTCGGTGAGCAAATGAAGACCCTTTGAAATCATATTGCATGGTACCCATTCCACGGGTCTCAACTCTCCAGGTTTAAGGGATTCTTCCTTCAGCTAAAACATGCATGTGGAACCCAGAGTATGATCAACCGTGTGATCGGGAGACTTGTTCAAATATATCTCAGTTTTCCTCCCCTGGTACTCGGGTGCAACATTCCAGATGCTTTACTAACACTCTCCCGACCTGGACAGTCAGTGCCTTTAACCTCCTGTTTGGCCCAGTTTGCAATTTCTGCGGAAGATGAACAGGAATAGGGAGAACCAATGAGAGAGTAGCTGGAGGTGTCTGGACGGGCAAATTTAACTCTCATTTCCCACCAGGAAGAGGAATTAACCAAAGGCTCAGCGTGCCGTGCCGGAACCAGATTAGGGCCTGAAGCAATCCTGCGGTGTTGCGGCCAGCTCACAAGAAAGCGAGTTGAAGAAAGGAGCTCAGGGGCACTGTAATTCACAAACCTGCAGAGTTATAAATGACAGCTATCGTCCAAAAATATACTGAAGTAAGGCTGCCAAGAGGACTTGAAAGCGGGGCAGAATTGCAGGAAACCGATTTCAGGAGGTAGACTGGAATTGCATTTAAAACATAGGAAAAGAGGCAGAACGTTGACAATGATGCACTTGGCCAAAAAGGGGGCATGCGTTTTTTCCTGAATATATTCAGGAAAAAGCGCATACGAACTTTTTGGCCAACCAAGCAAGCTTGCAAAGGAAATCTGCACTACAATGAAGTCTCACTTACCCCTGGTCAAAAGAGCCATCTGAAAAAAGTGTAAAATCCAGAAAGGCAAGACAGGCCATGGAGGACTGGGAGCCTTGTTATGCTGATGGGCGTGATGTAAATTGCCAACAGGCACTCGGGAGAAGTGTATGTTGTTTCCTGAAACATCTAAAAAACAAACCAACAGAGCCTAGGGCACTTCCACTTATGGTTCTATAGCTTAGGGAAATTAAAATCAAAAAGACACAGCCACCCCTAAGTTTGGGACGGCTCTGTTTACAAGAAACTCGTTTACGGGACAAGTTCAATATCGCAGAAAGTGAAAAATGGATAAACAAGGTGTGGTACTTACGTACAATGCAATATCACTCAGCAATGACATCTATGTCATCAGGCCCGTAGCAGCATAATGAGTGGATTCAGGTATGATGATTCTAACTGAAATAAGTCACACAGAAAAAGAAACATCATAAGATATCACTAATACATGGAATGTAAACTTGGCTACACAGGAACTGGATTACAAAACACAACAGGTTCTCAAATGTAGAAAACCAAGTTATGCTTGCTTAAGGGGAAAGGTGAGTTGGGGTGCTGCATAAAACCAGAGATTGAAATGAACACAGATAAAGTTCCTTAAGCCAAATACGTAATAGACAAGAGCTACTCCTTGCTCAACGAAATGGACTCAAAACCCCATATTAAACGCCTAAGAATGTACCTGACTAGTAATATCTTAAAATCTATGGATTGCTATGTCTCCGAAAGAGAATCAAGCGTGTGTAGAGGGGCATAAACGCAGCAGTGATAGGATTGGAGAGGTTCGGTGAGCAAATGAAGACCCTTTGAAATCATATTGCATGGTACCCATTCCACGGGTCTCAACTCTCCAGGTTTAAGGGATTCTTCCTTCAGCTAAAACATGCATGTGGAACCCAGAGTATGATCAACCGTGTGATCGGGAGACTTGTTCAAATATATCTCAGTTTTCCTCCCCTGGTACTCGGGTGCAACATTCCAGATGCTTTACTAACACTCTCCCGACCTGGACAGTCAGTGCCTTTAACCTCCTGTTTGGCCCAGTTTGCAATTTCTGCGGAAGATGAACAGGAATAGGGAGAACCAATGAGAGAGTAGCTGGAGGTGTCTGGACGGGCAAATTTAACTCTCATTTCCCACCAGGAAGAGGAATTAACCAAAGGCTCAGCGTGCCGTGCCGGAACCAGATTAGGGCCTGAAGCAATCCTGCGGTGTTGCGGCCAGCTCACAAGAAAGCGAGTTGAAGAAAGGAGCTCAGGGGCACTGTAATTCACAAACCTGCAGAGTTATAAATGACAGCTATCGTCCAAAAATCTACTGAAGTAAGGCTGCCAAGAGGACTTGAAAGCGGGGCAGAATTGCAGGAAACCGATTTCAGGAGGTAGACTGGAATTGCATTTAAAGCATAGGAAAAGAGGCAGAACGTCGACAATGATGCACTTGGCCAAAAAGGGCGTATGCGTTTTTTCCTGAATATATTCAGGAAAAAACGCATACGCCCTTTTTGGCCAACCAAGCAAGCTTGCAAAGGAAATCTGCACTACAATGAAGTCTCACTTCCCCCCCATCAAAAGGGCCATCTGAAAAAAGTGTAAAATCCAGAAAGGCAGGACAGGCCATGGAGAACTGGGAGCCTTGTTATGCTGATGGGCGGGATGTAAATTGCCAACAGCCACTCGGGAGAAGTGTATGTTGTTTCCTGAAACATCTAAAAAACAAAGCAACAGAGCCTAGGGCACTTCCACTTATGGTCCTATAGCTTAGGGAAATTAAAATCAAAAAGACACAGCCACCCCAAAATTTGGGACGGCACTGTTTACAAGAACCTCATTTTCGGTACAAGTTCAATATCACAGAAAGTGAAAAATTGATAAAGAATTTGTGGTATTTACGAACAATGAAATATCACTCAGCAATGAAATCTATGTCATCAGGCCTGTAGCAGCATAATGAGTGAATTCAGGTATGATGATTCTAACTGAAATAAGGCACACAGAAAAAGAAACATCATAAGATATCACTAATACACGGAATGTAAACTTGGCTACACAGGAAGTGGATTACAAAACAGAACAGGATCTCAAATTTAGAAAGCCAACTTATGCTTGCTTAAGGGGAAAGGTGAGTTGGGGTGCTGCATAAAACCAGAGATTGAAATAAGCACAGATAAAGTTCCTTAAGCCAAATATGTAATAGACAAGAGCTACTCCTTGCTCAACGAAATGGACACAACACCCCATATTAAACGCCTAAGAATGTGCCTGACTAGTAAGTATCTTAAAACCTATGGATTGCTATGTCTCCGAAAGAGAATCAAGCGTGTGTACAGGGGCATAAACGCAGCAGTGATAGGATTGGAGAGGTTCGGTGAGCAAATGAAGACCCTTTGAAGTCATATTGCATGGTACCCATTCCACGGGTCTAAACTCTCCAGGTTTAAGGGATACTTCCTTCAGCTAAAGCATGCATGTGGAACCCACAGTATGATCAACCGTGTGATCGGGAGACGTGTTCAAATATGTCTCAGTTCTCGTCCCCTAGTACTCGGGTGCAACATTCCAGACGCTTTACTAACACTCTCCCGACTTGGAGAGTCAGTGACTTTAACCTCCTGTTTGGCCCAGTTTGCAATTTCTGCGGAAGATGAACAGGAATAGGGAGAACCGATGAGAGACTAGCTGGAGGTGTCTGGACGGGCAAATTTAACTCTCATTTCCCACCAGTTAGAGGAATTAACCAAAGGCTCAGCGGGCCATGCCAGAACAAGATTAGGGCCTGAAGCAATCCTGCGGTGTTGCGGGCAGCTCACAAGAAAGCGAGTTGAAGAAAAGAGCTCAGGGGCACTGTAATTCATAAACATGCAGAGTTATAAATGACAGCTATCGTCCAAAAATATACTGAAGTAAGGCTGCCAAGCGGACTTGAAAGCGGGGCATAATTGCAGGAAACCGATTTCAGGAGGTAGACTGGAATTGCATTTAAAGCATAGGAAAAGAGGCAGAACGTCGACAATGATGCACTTGGCCAAAAAGGGCGTATGCGTTTTTTCCTGAATATATTCAGGAAAAAACGCATACGCCCTTTTTGGCCAACCAAGCAAGCTTGCAAAGGAAATCTGCACTGCAATGAAGTCTCACTCCCCCCCGGTCAAAAGTGCCAACTGAAAAAAGTGTAAAATCCAGAAAGGCAGGACAGGCCATGGAGAACTGGGAGCCTTGTTATGCTGATGGGCAGGATGTAAATTGCCAAGAGCCACTTGGGAGAAGTGTATGGTGTTTCCTGAAATATCTGAGAAACAAAGCAACAGAGCTTAGGGCAATTCCACTTATGGTCCTATAGCTTAGGGAAATTAACATCAAAAAGACACAGCCACCCCAAAGATTGGGACGGCTCTGTTTACAAGAACCTCGTTTTTGGGACAAGTTCAATATCGCAGATAGTGAAAAATGGATAAAGAAGTTTTGGTACTTACGTACAATGCAATATCACTCAGCAATGAAATCTATGTCATCAGGCCCGTAGCAGCATAATGAGTGGATTCAGGTATGATGATTCTAACTGAAATAAGTCACACAGAAAAAGAAACATCATAAGATATCACTAATACATGGAATGTAAACTTGGCTACACAGGAACTGGATTACAAAACACAACAGGTTCTCAAATGTAGAAAACCAAGTTATGCTTGCTTAAGGGGAAAGGTGAGTTGGGGTGCTGCATAAAACCAGAGATTGAAATGAGCACAGATAAAGTTCCTTAAGCCAAATATGTAATAGACAAGAGCTACTCCTTGCTCAACGAAATGGACTCAACACCCCATATTAAACGCCTAAGAATGTACCTGACTAGTAAGTATCTTAAAACCTATGGATCGCTATGTCTCCGAAAGAGAATCAAGCGTGTGTACAGGGGAATAAACGCAGCAGTGATAGGATTGGAGAGGTTCGGTGAGCAAATGAAGACCCTTTGAAGTCATATTGCATGGTACCCATTCCACGGGTCTCAACACTCCAGGTTTAAGAGATTCTTCCTTCAGCTAAATCATGCATGTGGAACCCAGAGTATGATCAACCGTGTGATCGGGAGACGTGTTCAAATATGTCTCAGTTCTCCTCCCCTGGTACTCGGGTGCAACATTCCAGAAGCTTTACTAACACTCTCCCGACTTGGAGAGTCAGTGCCTTTAACCTCCTGTTTGGCCCAGTTTGCAATTTCTGCGGAAGATGAACAGGAATAGGGAGAACCAATGAGAGACTAGCTGGAGGTGTCTGGACGGGCAAATTTAACTCTCATTTCCCACCAGGGAGAGGAATTAACCCAAGGCTCAGCGTGCCATGCCGGAACCAGTTTAGGGCCTGAAGCAATCCTGCGGTGTTGCGGCCAGCTCACAAGAAAGCGAGTTGAAGAAAGGAGCTCAGGGGCACTGTAATTCACAAACATGCAGAGTTATAAATGACAGCTATCGTCCAAAAATCTACTGAAGTAAGGCTGCCAAGAGGACTTGAAAGCGGGGCAGAATTGCAGGAAACCGATTTCAGGAGGTAGACTGGAATTGCATTTAAAGCATAGGAAAAGAGGCAGAACGTCCACAATGATGCACTTGGCCAAAAAGGGCGTATGCGTTTTTTCCTGAATATATTCAGGAAAAAACGCATACGCCCTTTTTGGCCAACCAAGCAAGCTTGCAAAGGAAATCTGCACTACAATGAAGTCTCACTTCCCCCCCATCAAAAGGGCCATCTGAAAAAAGTGTAAAATCCAGAAAGGCAGGACAGGCCATGGAGAACTGGGAGCCTTGTTATGCTGATGGGCGGGATGTAAATTGCCAACAGCCACTCGGGAGAAGTGTATGTTGTTTCCTGAAACATCTAAAAAACAAAGCAACAGAGCCTAGGGCACTTCCACTTATGGTCCTATAGCTTAGGGAAATTAAAATCAAAAAGACACAGCCACCCCAAAATTTGGGACGGCTCTGTTTACAAGAACCTCATTTTCGGTACAAGTTCAATATCACAGAAAGTGAAAAATTGATAAAGAATTTGTGGTATTTACGAACAATGAAATATCACTCAGCAATGAAATCTATGTCATCAGGCCTGTAGCAGCATAATGAGTGAATTCAGGTATGATGATTCTAACTGAAATAAGGCACACAGAAAAAGAAACATCATAAGATATCACTAATACACGGAATGTAAACTTGGCTACACAGGAAGTGGATTACAAAACAGAACAGGATCTCAAATTTAGAAAGCCAACTTATGCTTGCTTAAGGGGAAAGGTGAGTTGGGGTGCTGCATAAAACCAGAGATTGAAATAAGCACAGATAAAGTTCCTTAAGCCAAATATGTAATAGACAAGAGCTACTCCTTGCTCAACGAAATGGACACAACACCCCATATTAAACGCCTAAGAATGTGCCTGACTAGTAAGTATCTTAAAACCTATGGATTGCTATGTCTCCGAAAGAGAATCAAGCGTGTGTACAGGGGCATAAACGCAGCAGTGATAGGATTGGAGAGGTTCGGTGAGCAAATGAAGACCCTTTGAAGTCATATTGCATGGTACCCATTCCACGGGTCTAAACTCTCCAGGTTTAAGGGATACTTCCTTCAGCTAAAGCATGCATGTGGAACCCACAGTATGATCAACCGTGTGATCGGGAGACGTGTTCCAATATGTCTCAGTTCTCGTCCCCTAGTACTCGGGTGCAACATTCCAGACGCTTTACTAACACTCTCCCGACTTGGAGAGTCAGTGACTTTAACCTCCTGTTTGGCCCAGTTTGCAATTTCTGCGGAAGATGAACAGGAATAGGGAGAACCGATGAGAGACTAGCTGGAGGTGTCTGGACGGGCAAATTTAACTCTCATTTCCCACCAGTTAGAGGAATTAACCAAAGGCTCAGCGGGCCATGCCAGAACAAGATTAGGGCCTGAAGCAATCCTGCGGTGTTGCGGGCAGCTCACAAGAAAGCGAGTTGAAGAAAAGAGCTCAGGGGCACTGTAATTCATAAACATGCAGAGTTATAAATGACAGCTATCATCCAAAAATATACTGAAGTAAGGCTGCCAAGCGGACTTGAAAGCGGGGCATAATTGCAGGAAACCGATTTCAGGAGGTAGACTGGAATTGCATTTAAAGCATAGGAAAAGAGGCAGAACGTCGACAATGATGCACTTGGCCAAAAAGGGCGTATGCGTTTTTTCCTGAATATATTCAGGAAAAAACGCATACGCCCTTTTTGGCCAACCAAGCAAGCTTGCAAAGGAAATCTGCACTGCAATGAAGTCTCACTCCCCCCCGGTCAAAAGTGCCATCTGAAAAAAGTGTAAAATCCAGAAAGGCAGGACAGGCCATGGAGAACTGGGAGCCTTGTTATGCTGATGGGCAGGATGTAAATTGCCAAGAGCCACTTGGGAGAAGTGTATGGTGTTTCCTGAAATATCTGAGAAACAAAGCAACAGAGCTTAGGGCAATTCCACTTATGGTCCTATAGCTTAGGGAAATTAACATCAAAAAGACACAGCCACCCCAAAGATTGGGACGGCTCTGTTTACAAGAACCTCGTTTTTGGGACAAGTTCAATATCGCAGATAGTGAAAAATGGATAAAGAAGTTTTGGTACTTACGTACAATGCAATATCACTCAGCAATGAAATCTATGTCATCAGGCCCGTAGCAGCATAATTAGAGAATTCAAGTATGATGATTCTAACTGAAATAAGTCACAAGAAAAAGAAACATCATAAGATATCATTAATACACGGAATGTAAACTTGGCTACACAGGAACTGGATTACAAAACAGAACAGGGTCTCAAATTTAGAAAGCCAACTTATGCTTGCTTAAAGGGAAAGGTGAGTTGGGGTGCTGCATAAAACCAGAGATTGAAATGAGCACAGATAAAGTTCCTTAAGCCAAATATGTAATACACAAGAGCTACTCCATGCTCAACGAAATGGACTCAACACCCCATATTAAACGCCTAAGAATGTAGCTGACTAGTAAGTATCTTAAAACCTATGGATTGCTACGTCTCCAAAAGAGAATCAAGCGTGTGTACAGGGGCATAAACGCAGCAGTGATAGGATTGGAGAGGTTTGGTGAGCAAATGAAGACCCTTTGAAATCATATTGCATGGTACCCATTCCATGGGTTTCAACTCTCCAGGTTTAAGGGATTCTTCCTTCAGCTAAAGCATGCATGTGGAACCCAGAGTATGATCAACCTTCTGATCGGGAGACGTGTTCCAATATGTCTCAGTTCTCGTCCCCTGGTACTCGGGTGCAACATTCCAGACGCTTTATTAACACTCTCCCGACGTGGAGAGTCAGTGCCTTTAAACTCCTGTTAGGACCAGTTTGCAATTTCTGCGGAAGATGAACAAGAATAGGGAGAACCAATGAGAGACTAGCTGGAGGTGTCTGGACGGGCAAATTTAACTCTCATTTCCCACCAGGAAGAGGAATTAACCACAGGCTCAGCGTGCCGTGCCAGAACCAGATTAGGGCCTGAAGCAATCCTGCAGTGTTGTGGCCAGCTCACAAGAAATCGAGTTGAAGAAAGGAGCTCAGGGGCACTGTAATTAACAAACCTACAGAGTTATAAATGACAGCTATCATCCAAAAATATACTGAAGTAAGGCTGCCAAGAGGACTTGAAAGCGGGGCAGAATTGCAGGTAACCGATTTCAGGAGGTAGACTGGAATTGCATTTAAAGCATAGGAAAAGAGGCAGAACGTCCACAACGATGCACTTGGCCAAAAAGGGCATATGCGTTTCTTCCTGAATATATTCAGGAAAAAACGCATACGCACTTTTTGGCCAACCAAGCAAGCTTGCAAAGGAAATCTGCACTACAATGAAGTCTCACTTCCACCAGGTCAAAAGGGCCATCTGAAAAAAGTGTAAAATCCAGAAAGGCAGGACAGGCCATGGAGAACTGGGAGCCGTGTTATGCTGATGGGCGGGATGTAATTTGCCAACAGCCACTGGGGAGAAGTGTATGGTGCTTCCTGAAACATCTAAAAAACAGAGGAACAGAGACTAGGGCACTTCCACTTATGGTCCTATAGCTTAGGGAAATTAAAATCAAAAAGGCACAGCCACCCCAAAGTTTGATACGGCTCTGTTTACAAGAACCTCGTTAACGGTACAAGTTCAATATCGCAGAAAGCAAAAAATGGATAAAGAAGTTTTGGTACTTACGTACAATGCAATATCACTCAGCAATGAAATCTACATCATCAGGCCCATAGCAGCATAATGAGTGGATTCAGGTATGAGGATTCTAACTGTAATAAGTCACACAGAAAAAGAAACATCATAAGATATCACTAATACACGGAATGTAAACTTGCTACACAGGAACTGAATTACAAAACAAAACAGGGTCTCAAATTTAGAAAACCAACTTATGCTTGCTTAAGGGGAAAGGTGAGTTGGGGTGCTGCATAAAACCAGAGATTGAAATGAGCACAGATAAAGTTCCTTAAGCCACTTATGTATTAGACAAGAGGTACTCCTTGCTCAACGAAATGGACTCAACACCCCATATTAAACGCCGAAGTATGTACCTGACTAGTAAGTATCTTAAAAGATATGGATTGCTATGTCTCCGAAAGAGAATCAAGTGTGTGTACAGGGGCATAAACGCAGCAGTGATAGGATTGGAGAGGTGCGGTGAGCAAATGAAGACCCTTAGAAATCATGTTGCATGGTACCCATTCCACGGGTCTCAACACTCCAGGTTTAAGGGATTCTTACTTCAGCTAAAGCATGCATGTGGAACCCAGAGTATGATCAACCATGTGATCGGGAGACGTGTTACAATATGTCTCAGTTCTCGTCCCCTGGTACTCGGGTGCAACATTCCAGACGCTTTACTAACACTCTCCCGACGTGGAGAGTCAGTGCCTTTAAACTCCTGTTAGGACCAGTTTGCAATTTCTGCGGAAGATGAACAAGAATAGGGAGAACCAATGAGAGACTAGCTGGAGGTGTCTGGACGGGCAAATTTAACTCTCATTTCCCACCAGGAAGAGGAATTAACCACAGGCTCAGCGTGCCGTGCCAGAACCAGATTAGGGCCTGAAGCAATCCTGCAGTGTTGTGGCCAGCTCACAAGAAATCGAGTTGAAGAAAGGAGCTCAGGGGCACTGTAATTAACAAACCTACAGAGTTATAAATGACAGCTATCATCCAAAAATATACTGAAGTAAGGCTGCCAAGAGGACTTGAAAGCGGGGCAGAATTGCAGGTAACCGATTTCAGGAGGTAGACTGGAATTGCATTTAAAGCATAGGAAAAGAGGCAGAACGTCCACAACGATGCACTTGGCCAAAAAGGGCATATGCGTTTCTTCCTGAATATATTCAGGAAAAAACGCATACGCACTTTTTGGCCAACCAAGCAAGCTTGCAAAGGAAATCTGCACTACAATGAAGTCTCACTTCCACCAGGTCAAAAGGGCCATCTGAAAAAAGTGTAAAATCCAGAAAGGCAGGACAGGCCATGGAGAACTGGGAGCCGTGTTATGCTGATGGGCGGGATGTAATTTGCCAACAGCCACTGGGGAGAAGTGTATGGTGCTTCCTGAAACATCTAAAAAACAGAGGAACAGAGACTAGGGCACTTCCACTTATGGTCCTATAGCTTAGGGAAATTAAAATCAAAAAGGCACAGCCACCCCAAAGTTTGATACGGCTCTGTTTACAAGAACCTCGTTAACGGTACAAGTTCAATATCGCAGAAAGCAAAAAATGGATAAAGAAGTTTTGGTACTTACGTACAATGCAATATCACTCAGCAATGAAATCTACATCATCAGGCCCATAGCAGCATAATGAGTGGATTCAGGTATGAGGATTCTAACTGTAATAAGTCACACAGAAAAAGAAACATCATAAGATATCACTAATACACGGAATGTAAACTTGCTACACAGGAACTGAATTACAAAACAAAACAGGGTCTCAAATTTAGAAAACCAACTTATGCTTGCTTAAGGGGAAAGGTGAGTTGGGGTGCTGCATAAAACCAGAGATTGAAATGAGCACAGATAAAGTTCCTTAAGCCACTTATGTATTAGACAAGAGGTACTCCTTGCTCAACGAAATGGACTCAACACCCCATATTAAACGCCGAAGTATGTACCTGACTAGTAAGTATCTTAAAAGATATGGATTGCTATGTCTCCGAAAGAGAATCAAGTGTGTGTACAGGGGCATAAACGCAGCAGTGATAGGATTGGAGAGGTGCGGTGAGCAAATGAAGACCCTTAGAAATCATGTTGCATGGTACCCATTCCACGGGTCTCAACACTCCAGGTTTAAGGGATTCTTACTTCAGCTAAAGCATGCATGTGGAACCCAGAGTATGATCAACCATGTGATCGGGAGACGTGTTACAATATGTCTCAGTTCTCGTCCCCTGGTACTCGGGTGCAACATTCCAGACGCTTTACTAACACTCTCCCGACTTGGAGAGTCAGTGCCTTTAACCTCCTGTTTGGCCCAGTTTGCAATTTCTGCGGAAGATGAACAGGAATAGGCAGAACCAATGAGAGACTAGCTGGAGGTGTCTGGACGGGCAAATTTAACTCTCATTTCCCACCAGGAAGAGGAATTAAGCAAAGGCTCAGCGTGCCGTGCCGGAACCAGATTAGGGCCTGAAGCAATCGTGCGGTGTTGCGGCCAGCTCACAAGAAAGCGAGTTGAAGAAAGGAGCTCAGGGGCACTGTAATTCACAAACCTGCAGAGTTATAAATGACAGTTCTCGTCCAAAAATATACTGAAGTAAGGCTGCCAAGAGGACTTGAAAGCGGGGCAGAATTGCAGGAAACCGATTTCAGGAGGTACACTGGAATTGCATTTAAAGCATAGGAAAAGAGGCAGAACGTCGACAATGATGCACTTGGCCAAAAAGGGCGTATGCGTTTTTTCCTGAATATATTCAGGAAAAAACGCATACGCCCTTTTTGGCCAACCAAGCAAGCTTGCAAAGGAAATCTGCACTACAATCAAGTCTCACTTCCCCCCGGTCAAAAGGGCCATCTGAAAAAAGTGTAAAATCCAGAAAGGCAGGACCGGCCATGGAGAACTGGGAGCCTTGTTATGCTGATGGGCGGGATGTAAATTGCCAACAGCCACTCAGGAGAAGTGTATGGTGTTTCCTGAAACATCTAAAAAACAAAGCAACAGAGCCTAGGGCACTTCCACTTATGGTCCTATAGCTTAGGGAAATTAAAATCAAAAAGACACAGCCACCCCAAAGTTTGGGACGGCTCTGTTTACAAGAATCTCTTTTACGGTACATGTTCAATATCGCAGAAAGTGAAAAATGGATAAAGAAGTTGTGGTACTCACGTACAATGCAATATCACTCAGCAATGAAATCTATGTCATCTGGCCCATAGCAGCATAATGAGTGGATTCAGGTATGATGATTCTCACTGAAATAAGTCACACAGAAAAACAAACATCATAAGATATCACTAATACACGGAATGTAAACTTGGCTACAGAGGAACTGGATTACAAAAGAGAACAGGGTCTCAAATTTAGAAAACCAACTTATGCTTGCTTAAGGGGAAAGGTGAGTTTGGGTGCTACATAAAACGAGAGATTGAAATGAGCACAGATAAATTTCCTTAAGCCAAATATGGAATAGACAAGAGCTACTCCTTGCTCAACGAAATGGACTCAACACCCCATATTAAACGCCTAAGAATGTACCTGACTAGTAAGTATCTTAAAACCTATGGATTGCTATGTCTCCAAAAGAGAATCAAGCGTGTGTACAGGGGCATAAACGCAGCAGTGATAGGATTGGAGAGGTTCGGTGAGCAAATGAACACCCTTTGAAGTCATATTGCATGGTACCCATTCTACGGGTCTCAACTCTCCAGCTTTAAGGGATTCTTCCTTCAGCTGAAACATGCATGTGGAACCCAGAGTATGATCAACCGTGTGATTGGGAGACGTGTTCAAATATGTCTCAGTTTTCGTCCGCTGGTACTCAGGTGCAACATTCCAGACGCTTTACTAACACTCTCCCGACTTGGAGAGTCAGTGCATTTAACCTCCTGCTTGGCCCAGTTTGCAATTTCTGCGGAATATGAACAGGGATAGGGAGGACCAATGAGAGACTAGCTGGAGGTGTCTGGACGGGCAAATTTAACTCTCATTTCCCACCAGGAATAGCAATTAAGCAAAGGCTCAGCGTGCCGTGCCGGAACCAGATTAGGGCCTGAAGCAATCGTGCGGTGTTGCGGCCAGCTCACAAGAAAGCGAGTTGAAGAAAGGAGCTCAGGGGCACTGTAATTCACAAACCTGCAGAGTTATAAATGACAGCTATCGTCCAAAAATATACTGAAGTAAGGCTGCCAAGAGGACTTGAAAGCGGGGCAGAATTGCAGGAAACCAATTTCAGGAGGTAGACTGGAATTGCATTTAAAGCATAGGAAAAGAGGCAGAACGTCCACAATGATGCACTTGGCCAAAAAGGGCGTATGCGTTTTTTCCTGAATATATTCAGGAAAAAACGCATACGCCCTTTTTGGCCAACCAAGCAAGCTTGCAATGGAAATCTGCACTACAATGAAGTCTCACTTCCCCCCGGTCAAAAGGGCCATCTGAAAAAAATGTAAAATGCAGAAAGGCAGGACAGGCCATGGAGAACTGGGAGCCTTGTTATGCTGATGGGCGGGATGTAAATTGCCAACAGCCACTCGGGAGAAGTGTATGGTGTTTCCTGAAACATCTAAAAAACAAAGCAACAGAGCCTAGGGCACTTCCACTTATGGTCCTATAGCTTAGGGAAATTAAAATCAAAAAGACACAGCTACCCCAAAGTTTGGTATGGCTCTGTTTACAAGAACCTCGTTTACGGTACAAGTTCAATATCGCAGAAAGTGAAAAATGGATAAAGCAGTTGTGGTGCTTACGTACAATGCAATATCACTCAGCAATGAAATCTATGTCATCAGGCCCGTAGCAGCATAATGAGTGGATTCAGGTATGATGATTCTAACTGAAATAAGTCACACAGAAAAAGAAACATCATAAGATATCACTAATACATGGAATGTAAACTTGGCTACACACGAACTGGATTACAAAACAGAACAGGGTCTCAAATTTAGAAAACCAACTTATGCTTGCTTAAGGGGAAAGGTGAGTTGGGGTGCTGCATAAAACGAGAGATTGAAATGAGCACAGATAAAGTTCCTTAAGCCAAACATGTAATAGACAAGAGCTACTCCTTGCTCAACGAAATGGACTCAACACCCCATATTAAACGCCTAAGAATGTAGCTGACTAGTAACTTAAAACCTATGGATTGCTATGTCTCCAAAAGAGAATCAAGCGTGTGTACAGGGGCATAAACGCAGCAGTGATAGGATTGGAGAGGTTCGGTGAGCAAATGAAGACCCTTGGAAGTCATATTGCATGGTACCCATTCCACGGGTCTCAACTCTCCAGGTTTAAGGGATTCTTCCTTCAGCTAAAGCATGCATTGGAACCCAGAGTATGATCAATCATGTGATCGGGAGACGTGTTCCAATATGTCTCAGTTCTCGTCCCCTGGTACTCGGGTGTAACATTGCAGATGCTTTACTAACACTCTCCCGACTTGGAGAGATAGTGCCTTTAACCTCCTGTTTGGCCCAGTTTGCAATTTCTGCGGAAGATGAACAGGAATAGGGAGAACCAATGAGAGACTAGCTGGAGGTGTCTGGATGGGCAAATTTAACTCTCATTTCCCACCAAGAAGAGGAATTAACCAAAGGATCAGCGTGCCGTGCCGGAACCAGATTAGGGCCTGAAGCAATCCTGCGGTGTTGCGGCCAGCTCACAAGAAAGCGAGTTGAAGAAAGGAGCTCAGGGGCACTGTAATTCACAAACCTGCAGAGTTATAAATGACAGCTATCGTCCAAAAATATACTGAAGTAAGCCTGCCAAGAGGACTTGAAAGCGGGGCAGAATTGCAGGAAACCGATTTCAGGAGGTAGACTGGAATTGCATTTAAAGCATAGGAAAACAGGCAGAACGTCCACAATGATGCACTTGGCCAAAAAGGGCGTATGCGTTTTTTCCTGAATATATTCAGGAAAAAACGCATACGCACTTTTTGGCCAACCAAGCAAGCTTGCAAAGGAAATCTGCACTACATTGAAGTCTCACTTCCCTCCCGGTCAAAAGGGCCATCTGAAAAAAGTGTAAAATCCAGAAAGGCAGGACAGGCCATGGAGAACTGGGAGCCTTGTTATGCTGATGGGCGGGATGTAAATTGCCAACAGTCACTGGGGAGAAGTGTATGGTGTTTCCTGAAACATCTAAAAAACAAAGCAACAGAGCCTAGGGCACTTCCACTTATTGTCATATAGCTTAGGGAAATTAAAATCAAAAAGACACAGCCACCCCAAAGTTTGGGATGGCTCTGTTTACAAGAACCTCGTTTACGGTACAAGTTCAATATCGCAGAAAGCGAAAAATGGATAAAGAAGTTGTGGTACTTACGTACAATACAATATCACTCAGCAATGAAATCTATGTCATCATTCCCGTAGCAGCATAATGAGTGGATTCAGGTATGATGATTCTAACTGAAATAAGTCACACAGAAAAAGAAACGTCATAAGATATCACTAATACACGGAATGTAAACTTGGCTACACAGGCACTGAATTACAAAACAGAACAGGGTCTCAAATTTAGAAAACCAACTTATGCTTGCTTAAGGGGAAAGGTGAGTTTGGGTGCTACATAAAACGAGAGATTGAAATGAGCACAGATAAATTTCCTTAAGCCAAATATTGAATAGACAAGAGCTACTCCTTGCTCAACGAAATGGACTCAACACCCCATATTAAACGCCTAAGAATGTACCTGACTAGTAAGTATCTTAAAACCTATGGATTGCTATGTCTCCAAAAGAGAATCAAGCGTGTGTACAGGGGCATAAACGCAGCAGTGATAGGATTGGAGAGGTTCGGTGAGCAAATGAACACCCTTTGAAGTCATATTGCATGGTACCCATTCTACGGGTCTCAACTCTCCAGCTTTAAGGGATTCTTCCTTCAGCTGAAACATGCATGTGGAACCCAGAGTATGATCAACCGTGTGATTGGGAGACGTGTTCAAATATGTCTCAGTTTTCGTCCGCTGGTACTCAGGTGCAACATTCCAGACGCTTTACTAACACTCTCCCGACTTGGAGAGTCAGTGCATTTAACCTCCTGCTTGGCCCAGTTTGCAATTTCTGCGGAATATGAACAGGGATAGGGAGGACCAATGAGAGACTAGCTGGAGGTGTCTGGACGGGCAAATTTAACTCTCATTTCCCACCAGGAATAGCAATTAAGCAAAGGCTCAGCGTGCCGTGCCGGAACCAGATTAGGGCCTGAAGCAATCGTGCGGTGTTGCGGCCAGCTCACAAGAAAGCGAGTTGAAGAAAGGAGCTCAGGGGCACTGTAATTCACAAACCTGCAGAGTTATAAATGACAGCTATCGTCCAAAAATATACTGAAGTAAGGCTGCCAAGAGGACTTGAAAGCGGGGCAGAATTGCAGGAAACCAATTTCAGGAGGTAGACTGGAATTGCATTTAAAGCATAGGAAAAGAGGCAGAACGTCCACAATGATGCACTTGGCCAAAAAGGGCGTATGCGTTTTTTCCTGAATATATTCAGGAAAAAACGCATACGCCCTTTTTGGCCAACCAAGCAAGCTTGCAATGGAAATCTGCACTACAATGAAGTCTCACTTCCCCCCGGTCAAAAGGGCCATCTGAAAAAAATGTAAAATGCAGAAAGGCAGGACAGGCCATGGAGAACTGGGAGCCTTGTTATGCTGATGGGCGGGATGTAAATTGCCAACAGCCACTCGGGAGAAGTGTATGGTGTTTCCTGAAACATCTAAAAAACAAAGCAACAGAGCCTAGGGCACTTCCACTTATGGTCCTATAGCTTAGGGAAATTAAAATCAAAAAGACACAGCTACCCCAAAGTTTGGTATGGCTCTGTTTACAAGAACCTCGTTTACGGTACAAGTTCAATATCGCAGAAAGTGAAAAATGGATAAAGCAGTTGTGGTGCTTACGTACAATGCAATATCACTCAGCAATGAAATCTATGTCATCAGGCCCGTAGCAGCATAATGAGTGGATTCAGGTATGATGATTCTAACTGAAATAAGTCACACAGAAAAAGAAACATCATAAGATATCACTAATACATGGAATGTAAACTTGGCTACACACGAACTGGATTACAAAACAGAACAGGGTCTCAAATTTAGAAAACCAACTTATGCTTGCTTAAGGGGAAAGGTGAGTTGGGGTGCTGCATAAAACCAGAGATTGAAATGAGCACAGATAAAGTTCCTTAAGCCAAACATGTAATAGACAAGAGCTACTCCTTGCTCAACGAAATGGACTCAACACCCCATATTAAACGCCTAAGAATGTAGCTGACTAGTATCTTAAAACCTATGGATTGCTATGTCTCCAAAAGAGAATCAAGCGTGTGTACAGGGGCATAAACGCAGCAGTGATAGGATTGGAGAGGTTCGGTGAGCAAATGAAGACTCTTGGAAGTCATATTGCATGGTACCCATTCCACGGGTCTCAACTCTCCAGGTTTAAGGGATTCTTCCTTCAGCTAAAGCATGCATTGGAACCCAGAGTATGATCAATCATGTGATCGGGAGACGTGTTCCAATATGTCTCAGTTCTCGTCCCCTGGTACTCGGGTGCAACATTGCAGATGCTTTACTAACACTCTCCCGACTTGGAGAGATAGTGCCTTTAACCTCCTGTTTGGCCCAGTTTGCAATTTCTGCGGAAGATGAACAGGAATAGGGAGAACCAATGAGAGACTAGCTGGAGGTGTCTGGATGGGCAAATTTAACTCTCATTTCCCACCAAGAAGAGGAATTAACCAAAGGATCAGCGTGCCGTGCCGGAACCAGATTAGGGCCTGAAGCAATCCTGCGGTGTTGCGGCCAGCTCACAAGAAAGCGAGTTGAAGAAAGGAGCTCAGGGGCACTGTAATTCACAAACCTGCAGAGTTATAAATGACAGCTATCGTCCAAAAATATACTGAAGTAAGCCTGCCAAGAGGACTTGAAAGCGGGGCAGAATTGCAGGAAACCGATTTCAGGAGGTAGACTGGAATTGCATTTAAAGCATAGGAAAACAGGCAGAACGTCGACAATGATGCACTTGGCCAAAAAGGGCGTATGCGTTTTTTCCTGAATATATTCAGGAAAAAACGCATACGCACTTTTTGGCCAACCAAGCAAGCTTGCAAAGGAAATCTGCACTACATTGAAGTCTCACTTCCCTCCCGGTCAAAAGGGCCATCTGAAAAAAGTGTAAAATCCAGAAAGGCAGGACAGGCCATGGAGAACTGGGAGCCTTGTTATGCTGATGGGCGGTTTGTAAATTGCCAACAGTCACTGGGGAGAAGTGTATGGTGTTTCCTGAAACATCTAAAAAACAAAGCAACAGAGCCTAGGGCACTTCCACTTATTGTCATATAGCTTAGGGAAATTAAAATCAAAAAGACACAGCCACCCCAAAGTTTGGGACGGCTCTGTTTACAAGAACCTCGTTTACGGTACAAGTTCAATATCGCAGAAAGCGAAAAATGGATAAAGAAGTTGTGGTACTTACGTACAATACAATATCACTCAGCAATGAAATCTATGTCATCATTCCCGTAGCAGCATAATGAGTGGATTCAGGTATGATGATTCTAACTGAAATAAGTCACACAGAAAAAGAAACGTCATAAGATATCACTAATACACGGAATGTAAACTTGGCTACACAGGCACTGAATTACAAAACAGAACAGGGTCTCAAATGTAGAAAACCAAGTTAGGCTTGCTTAAGGGGAAAGGTGAGTTGGGGTGCTGCATAAAACCAGAGATTGAAATGAACACAGATAAAGTTCCTTAAGCCAAATACGTAATAGACAAGAGCTACTCCTTGCTCAACGAAATGGACTCAAAACCCCATATTAAACGCCTAAGAATGTACCTGACTAGTAATATCTTAAAATCTATGGATTGGTATGTCTCCGAAAGAGAATCAAGCGTGTGTAGAGGGGCATAAACGCAGCAGTGATAGGATTGGAGAGGTTCGGTGAGCAAATGAAGACCCTTTGAAATCATATTGCATGGTACCCATTCCACGGGTCTCAACTCTCCAGGTTTAAGGGATTCTTCCTTCAGCTAAAACATGCATGTGGAACCCAGAGTATGATCAACCGTGTGATCGGGAGACTTGTTCAAATATATCTCAGTTTTCCTCCCCTGGTACTCGGGTGCAACATTCCAGATGCTTTACTAACACTCTCCCGACCTGGACAGTCAGTGCCTTTAACCTCCTGTTTGGCCCAGTTTGCAATTTCTGCGGAAGATGAACAGGAATATGGAGAACCAATGAGAGACTAGCTGGAGGTGTCTGGACGGGCAAATTTAACTCTCATTTCCCACCAGGAAGAGGAATTAACCAAAGGCTCAGCGTGCCGTGCCGGAACCAGATTAGGGCCTGAAGCAATCCTGCGGTGTTGCGGCCAGCTCACAAGAAAGCGAGTTGAAGAAAGGAGCTCAGGGGCACTGTAATTCACAAACCTGCAGAGTTATAAATGACAGCTATCGTCCAAAAATATACTGAAGTAAGGCTGCCAAGAGGACTTGAAAGCGGGGCAGAATTGCAGGAAACCGATTTCAGGAGGTAGACTGGAATTGCATTTAAAACATAGGAAAAGAGGCAGAACGTTGACAATGATGCACTTGGCCAAAAAGGGGGCATGCGTTTTTTCCTGAATATATTCAGGAAAAAGCGCATACGCCCTTTTTGGCCAACCAAGCAAGCTTGCAAAGGAAATCTGCACTACAATGAAGTCTCACTTACCCCTGGTCAAAAGAGCCATCTGAAAAAAGTGTAAAATCCAGAAAGGCAAGACAGGCCATGGAGGACTGGGAGCCTTGTTATGCTGATGGGCGTGATGTAAATTGCCAACAGGCACTCGGGAGAAGTGTATGTTGTTTCCTGAAACATCTAAAAAACAAACCAACAGAGCCTAGGCCACTTCCACTTATGGTTCTATAGCTTAGGGAAATTAAAATCAAAAAGACACAGCCACCCCTAAGTTTGGGACGGCTCTGTTTACAAAAAACTCGTTTACGGGACAAGTTCAATATCGCAGAAAGTGAAAAATGGATAAAGAAGGTGTGGTACTTACGTACAATGCAATATCACTCAGCAATGAAATCTATGTCATCAGGCCCGTAGCAGCATAATGAGTGGATTCAGGTATGATGATTCTAACTGAAATAAGTCACACAGAAAAAGAAACATCATAAGATATCACTAATACATGGAATGTAAACTTGGCTACACAGGAACTGGATTACAAAACACAACAGGTTCTCAAATGTAGAAAACCAAGTTATGCTTGCTTAAGGGGAAAGGTGAGTTGGGGTGCTGCATAAAACCAGAGATTGAAATGAGCACAGATAAAGTTCCTTAAGCCAAATATGTAATAGACAAGAGCTACTCCTTGCTCAACGAAATGGACTCAACACCCCATATTAAACGCCTAAGAATGTACCTGACTAGTAAGTATCTTAAAACCTATGGATCGCTATGTCTCCGAAAGAGAATCAAGCGTGTGTACAGGGGAATAAACGCAGCAGTGATAGGATTGGAGAGGTTCGGTGAGCAAATGAAGACCCTTTGAAGTCATATTGCATGGTACCCATTCCACGGGTCTCAACACTCCAGGTTTAAGAGATTCTTCCTTCAGCTAAATCATGCATGTGGAACCCAGAGTATGATCAACCGTGTGATCGGGAGACGTGTTCAAATATGTCTCAGTTCTCCTCCCCTGGTACTCGGGTGCAACATTCCAGAAGCTTTACTAACACTCTCCCGACTTGGAGAGTCAGTGCCTTTAACCTCCTGTTTGGCCCAGTTTGCAATTTCTGCGGAAGATGAACAGGAATAGGGAGAACCAATGAGAGACTAGCTGGAGGTGTCTGGACGGGCAAATTTAACTCTCATTTCCCACCAGGGAGAGGAATTAACCCAAGGCTCAGCGTGCCATGCCGGAACCAGTTTAGGGCCTGAAGCAATCCTGCGGTGTTGCGGCCAGCTCAAAAGAAAGCGAGTTGAAGAAAGGAGCTCAGGGGCACTGTAATTCACAAACCTGCAGAGTTATAAATGACAACTATCGTCAAAAAATATACTGAAGTAAGGCTGCCAAGAGGACTTGAAAGCGGGGCAGAATTGCAGGAAACCGATTTCAGGAGGTAGACTGGAATTGCATTTAAAGCATAGGAAAAGAGGCAGAACGTCGACAATGATGCACTTGGCCAAAAAGGGCGTATGCGTTTCCTCCTGAATATATTAAGGAAAAAACGCATACGCACTTTTTGGCCAACCAAGCAAGCTTGCAAAGGAAATCTGCACTACAATGAAGTCTCACTTCCCCCCCATCAAAAGGGCCATCTGAAAAAAGTGTAAAATCCAGAAAGGCAGGACAGGCCATGGAGAACTGGGAGCCTTGTTATGCTGATGGGCGGGATGTAAATTGCCAACAGCCACTCGGGAGAAGTGTATGTTGTTTCCTGAAACATCTAAAAAAGAAACCAACAGAGCCTAGGGCACTTCCACTTATGGTTCTATAGCTTAGGGAAATTAAAATCAAAAAGACACAGCCACCCCTAAGTTTGGGACGGCTCTGTTTACAAGAAACTCGTTTACGGGACAAGTTCAATATCGCAGAAAGTGAAAAATGGATAAACAAGGTGTGGTACTTACGTACAATGCAATATCACTCAGCAATGACATCTATGTCATCAGGCCCGTAGCAGCATAATGAGTGGATTCAGGTATGATGATTCTAACTGAAATAAGTCACACAGAAAAAGAAACATCATAAGATATCACTAATACATGGAATGTAAACTTGGCTACACAGGAACTGGATTACAAAACACAACAGGTTCTCAAATGTAGAAAACCAAGTTATGCTTGCTTAAGGGGAAAGGTGAGTTGGGGTGCTGCATAAAACCAGAGATTGAAATGAACACAGATAAAGTTCCTTAAGCCAAATACGTAATAGACAAGAGCTACTCCTTGCTCAACGAAATGGACTCAAAACCCCATATTAAACGCCTAAGAATGTACCTGACTAGTAATATCTTAAAATCTATGGATTGCTATGTCTCCGAAAGAGAATCAAGCGTGTGTAGAGGGGCATAAACGCAGCAGTGATAGGATTGGAGAGGTTCGGTGAGCAAATGAAGACCCTTTGAAATCATATTGCATGGTACCCATTCCACGGGTCTCAACTCTCCAGGTTTAAGGGATTCTTCCTTCAGCTAAAACATGCATGTGGAACCCAGAGTATGATCAACCGTGTGATCGGGAGACTTGTTCAAATATATCTCAGTTTTCCTCCCCTGGTACTCGGGTGCAACATTCCAGATGCTTTACTAACACTCTCCCGACCTGGACAGTCAGTGCCTTTAACCTCCTGTTTGGCCCAGTTTGCAATTTCTGCGGAAGATGAACAGGAATAGGGAGAACCAATGAGAGAGTAGCTGGAGGTGTCTGGACGGGCAAATTTAACTCTCATTTCCCACCAGGAAGAGGAATTAACCAAAGGCTCAGCGTGCCATGCCGGAACCAGATTAGGGCCTGAAGCAATCCTGCGGTGTTGCGGCCAGCTCACAAGAAAGCGAGTTGAAGAAAGGAGCTCAGGGGCACTGTAATTCACAAACCTGCAGAGTTATAAATGACAGCTATCGTCCAAAAATATACTGAAGTAAGGCTGCCAAGAGGACTTGAAAGCGGGGCAGAATTGCAGGAAACCGATTTCAGGAGGTAGACTGGAATTGCATTTAAAACATAGGAAAAGAGGCAGAACGTTGACAATGATGCACTTGGCCAAAAAGGGGGCATGCGTTTTTTCCTGAATATATTCAGGAAAAAGCGCATACGAACTTTTTGGCCAACCAAGCAAGCTTGCAAAGGAAATCTGCACTACAATGAAGTCTCACTTACCCCTGGTCAAAAGAGCCATCTGAAAAAAGTGTAAAATCCAGAAAGGCAAGACAGGCCATGGAGGACTGGGAGCCTTGTTATGCTGATGGGCGTGATGTAAATTGCCAACAGGCACTCGGGAGAAGTGTATGTTGTTTCCTGAAACATCTAAAAAACAAACCAACAGAGCCTAGGGCACTTCCACTTATGGTTCTATAGCTTAGGGAAATTAAAATCAAAAAGACACAGCCACCCCTAAGTTTGGGACGGCTCTGTTTACAAGAAACTCGTTTACGGGACAAGTTCAATATCGCAGAAAGTGAAAAATGGATAAACAAGGTGTGGTACTTACGTACAATGCAATATCACTCAGCAATGACATCTATGTCATCAGGCCCGTAGCAGCATAATGAGTGGATTCAGGTATGATGATTCTAACTGAAATAAGTCACACAGAAAAAGAAACATCATAAGATATCACTAATACATGGAATGTAAACTTGGCTACACAGGAACTGGATTACAAAACACAACAGGTTCTCAAATGTAGAAAACCAAGTTAGGCTTGCTTAAGGGGAAAGGTGAGTTGGGGTGCTGCATAAAACCAGAGATTGAAATGAACACAGATAAAGTTCCTTAAGCCAAATACGTAATAGACAAGAGCTACTCCTTGCTCAACGAAATGGACTCAAAACCCCATATTAAACGCCTAAGAATGTACCTGACTAGTAATATCTTAAAATCTATGGATTGGTATGTCTCCGAAAGAGAATCAAGCGTGTGTAGAGGGGCATAAACGCAGCAGTGATAGGATTGGAGAGGTTCGGTGAGCAAATGAAGACCCTTTGAAATCATATTGCATGGTACCCATTCCACGGGTCTCAACTCTCCAGGTTTAAGGGATTCTTCCTTCAGCTAAAACATGCATGTGGAACCCAGAGTATGATCAACCGTGTGATCGGGAGACTTGTTCAAATATATCTCAGTTTTCCTCCCCTGGTACTCGGGTGCAACATTCCAGATGCTTTACTAACACTCTCCCGACCTGGACAGTCAGTGCCTTTAACCTCCTGTTTGGCCCAGTTTGCAATTTCTGCGGAAGATGAACAGGAATAGGGAGAACCAATGAGAGAGTAGCTGGAGGTGTCTGGACGGGCAAATTTAACTCTCATTTCCCACCAGGAAGAGGAATTAACCAAAGGCTCAGCGTGCCGTGCCGGAACCAGATTAGGGCCTGAAGCAATCCTGCGGTGTTGCGGCCAGCTCACAAGAAAGCGAGTTGAAGAAAGGAGCTCAGGGGCACTGTAATTCACAAACCTGCAGAGTTATAAATGACAGCTATCGTCCAAAAATATACTGAAGTAAGGCTGCCAAGAGGACTTGAAAGCGGGGCAGAATTGCAGGAAACCGATTTCAGGAGGTAGACTGGAATTGCATTTAAAACATAGGAAAAGAGGCAGAACGTTGACAATGATGCACTTGGCCAAAAAGGGGGCATGCGTTTTTTCCTGAATATATTCAGGAAAAAGCGCATACGAACTTTTTGGCCAACCAAGCAAGCTTGCAAAGGAAATCTGCACTACAATGAAGTCTCACTTACCCCTGGTCAAAAGAGCCATCTGAAAAAAGTGTAAAATCCAGAAAGGCAAGACAGGCCATGGAGGACTGGGAGCCTTGTTATGCTGATGGGCGTGATGTAAATTGCCAACAGGCACTCGGGAGAAGTGTATGTTGTTTCCTGAAACATCTAAAAAACAAACCAACAGAGCCTAGGGCACTTCCACTTATGGTTCTATAGCTTAGGGAAATTAAAATCAAAAAGACACAGCCACCCCTAAGTTTGGGACGGCTCTGTTTACAAGAAACTCGTTTACGGGACAAGTTCAATATCGCAGAAAGTGAAAAATGGATAAACAAGGTGTGGTACTTACGTACAATGCAATATCACTCAGCAATGACATCTATGTCATCAGGCCCGTAGCAGCATAATGAGTGGATTCAGGTATGATGATTCTAACTGAAATAAGTCACACAGAAAAAGAAACATCATAAGATATCACTAATACATGGAATGTAAACTTGGCTACACAGGAACTGGATTACAAAACACAACAGGTTCTCAAATGTAGAAAACCAAGTTATGCTTGCTTAAGGGGAAAGGTGAGTTGGGGTGCTGCATAAAACCAGAGATTGAAATGAACACAGATAAAGTTCCTTAAGCCAAATACGTAATAGACAAGAGCTACTCCTTGCTCAACGAAATGGACTCAAAACCCCATATTAAACGCCTAAGAATGTACCTGACTAGTAATATCTTAAAATCTATGGATTGCTATGTCTCCGAAAGAGAATCAAGCGTGTGTAGAGGGGCATAAACGCAGCAGTGATAGGATTGGAGAGGTTCGGTGAGCAAATGAAGACCCTTTGAAATCATATTGCATGGTACCCATTCCACGGGTCTCAACTCTCCAGGTTTAAGGGATTCTTCCTTCAGCTAAAACATGCATGTGGAACCCAGAGTATGATCAACCGTGTGATCGGGAGACTTGTTCAAATATATCTCAGTTTTCCTCCCCTGGTACTCGGGTGCAACATTCCAGATGCTTTACTAACACTCTCCCGACCTGGACAGTCAGTGCCTTTAACCTCCTGTTTGGCCCAGTTTGCAATTTCTGCGGAAGATGAACAGGAATAGGGAGAACCAATGAGAGAGTAGCTGGAGGTGTCTGGACGGGCAAATTTAACTCTCATTTCCCACCAGGAAGAGGAATTAACCAAAGGCTCAGCGTGCCGTGCCGGAACCAGATTAGGGCCTGAAGCAATCCTGCGGTGTTGCGGCCAGCTCACAAGAAAGCGAGTTGAAGAAAGGAGCTCAGGGGCACTGTAATTCACAAACCTGCAGAGTTATAAATGACAGCTATCGTCCAAAAATATACTGAAGTAAGGCTGCCAAGAGGACTTGAAAGCGGGGCAGAATTGCAGGAAACCGATTTCAGGAGGTAGACTGGAATTGCATTTAAAACATAGGAAAAGAGGCAGAACGTTGACAATGATGCACTTGGCCAAAAAGGGGGCATGCGTTTTTTCCTGAATATATTCAGGAAAAAGCGCATACGAACTTTTTGGCCAACCAAGCAAGCTTGCAAAGGAAATCTGCACTACAATGAAGTCTCACTTACCCCTGGTCAAAAGAGCCATCTGAAAAAAGTGTAAAATCCAGAAAGGCAAGACAGGCCATGGAGGACTGGGAGCCTTGTTATGCTGATGGGCGTGATGTAAATTGCCAACAGGCACTCGGGAGAAGTGTATGTTGTTTCCTGAAACATCTAAAAAACAAACCAACAGAGCCTAGGGCACTTCCACTTATGGTTCTATAGCTTAGGGAAATTAAAATCAAAAAGACACAGCCACCCCTAAGTTTGGGACGGCTCTGTTTACAAGAAACTCGTTTACGGGACAAGTTCAATATCGCAGAAAGTGAAAAATGGATAAACAAGGTGTGGTACTTACGTACAATGCAATATCACTCAGCAATGACATCTATGTCATCAGGCCCGTAGCAGCATAATGAGTGGATTCAGGTATGATGATTCTAACTGAAATAAGTCACACAGAAAAAGAAACATCATAAGATATCACTAATACATGGAATGTAAACTTGGCTACACAGGAACTGGATTACAAAACACAACAGGTTCTCAAATGTAGAAAACCAAGTTATGCTTGCTTAAGGGGAAAGGTGAGTTGGGGTGCTGCATAAAACCAGAGATTGAAATGAACACAGATAAAGTTCCTTAAGCCAAATACGTAATAGACAAGAGCTACTCCTTGCTCAACGAAATGGACTCAAAACCCCATATTAAACGCCTAAGAATGTACCTGACTAGTAATATCTTAAAATCTATGGATTGCTATGTCTCCGAAAGAGAATCAAGCGTGTGTAGAGGGGCATAAACGCAGCAGTGATAGGATTGGAGAGGTTCGGTGAGCAAATGAAGACCCTTTGAAATCATATTGCATGGTACCCATTCCACGGGTCTCAACTCTCCAGGTTTAAGGGATTCTTCCTTCAGCTAAAACATGCATGTGGAACCCAGAGTATGATCAACCGTGTGATCGGGAGACTTGTTCAAATATATCTCAGTTTTCCTCCCCTGGTACTCGGGTGCAACATTCCAGATGCTTTACTAACACTCTCCCGACCTGGACAGTCAGTGCCTTTAACCTCCTGTTTGGCCCAGTTTGCAATTTCTGCGGAAGATGAACAGGAATAGGGAGAACCAATGAGAGAGTAGCTGGAGGTGTCTGGACGGGCAAATTTAACTCTCATTTCCCACCAGGAAGAGGAATTAACCAAAGGCTCAGCGTGCCGTGCCGGAACCAGATTAGGGCCTGAAGCAATCCTGCGGTGTTGCGGCCAGCTCACAAGAAAGCGAGTTGAAGAAAGGAGCTCAGGGGCACTGTAATTCACAAACCTGCAGAGTTATAAATGACAGCTATCGTCCAAAAATATACTGAAGTAAGGCTGCCAAGAGGACTTGAAAGCGGGGCAGAATTGCAGGAAACCGATTTCAGGAGGTAGACTGGAATTGCATTTAAAACATAGGAAAAGAGGCAGAACGTTGACAATGATGCACTTGGCCAAAAAGGGGGCATGCGTTTTTTCCTGAATATATTCAGGAAAAAGCGCATATGAACTTTTTGGCCAACCAAGCAAGCTTGCAAAGGAAATCTGCACTACAATGAAGTCTCACTTACCCCTGGTCAAAAGAGCCATCTGAAAAAAGTGTAAAATCCAGAAAGGCAAGACAGGCCATGGAGGACTGGGAGCCTTGTTATGCTGATGGGCGTGATGTAAATTGCCAACAGGCACTCGGGAGAAGTGTATGTTGTTTCCTGAAACATCTAAAAAACAAACCAACAGAGCCTAGGGCACTTCCACTTATGGTTCTATAGCTTAGGGAAATTAAAATCAAAAAGACACAGCCACCCCTAAGTTTGGGACGGCTCTGTTTACAAGAAACTCGTTTACGGGACAAGTTCAATATCGCAGAAAGTGAAAAATGGATAAACAAGGTGTGGTACTTACGTACAATGCAATATCACTCAGCAATGACATCTATGTCATCAGGCCCGTAGCAGCATAATGAGTGGATTCAGGTATGATGATTCTAACTGAAATAAGTCACACAGAAAAAGAAACATCATAAGATATCACTAATACATGGAATGTAAACTTGGCTACACAGGAACTGGATTACAAAACACAACAGGTTCTCAAATGTAGAAAACCAAGTTATGCTTGCTTAAGGGGAAAGGTGAGTTGGGGTGCTGCATAAAACCAGAGATTGAAATGAACACAGATAAAGTTCCTTAAGCCAAATACGTAATAGACAAGAGCTACTCCTTGCTCAACGAAATGGACTCAAAACCCCATATTAAACGCCTAAGAATGTACCTGACTAGTAATATCTTAAAATCTATGGATTGCTATGTCTCCGAAAGAGAATCAAGCGTGTGTAGAGGGGCATAAACGCAGCAGTGATAGGATTGGAGAGGTTCGGTGAGCAAATGAAGACCCTTTGAAATCATATTGCATGGTACCCATTCCACGGGTCTCAACTCTCCAGGTTTAAGGGATTCTTCCTTCAGCTAAAACATGCATGTGGAACCCAGAGTATGATCAACCGTGTGATCGGGAGACTTGTTCAAATATATCTCAGTTTTCCTCCCCTGGTACTCGGGTGCAACATTCCAGATGCTTTACTAACACTCTCCCGACCTGGACAGTCAGTGCCTTTAACCTCCTGTTTGGCCCAGTTTGCAATTTCTGCGGAAGATGAACAGGAATAGGGAGAACCAATGAGAGAGTAGCTGGAGGTGTCTGGACGGGCAAATTTAACTCTCATTTCCCACCAGGAAGAGGAATTAACCAAAGGCTCAGCGTGCCGTGCCGGAACCAGATTAGGGCCTGAAGCAATCCTGCGGTGTTGCGGCCAGCTCACAAGAAAGCGAGTTGAAGAAAGGAGCTCAGGGGCACTGTAATTCACAAACCTGCAGAGTTATAAATGACAGCTATCGTCCAAAAATATACTGAAGTAAGGCTGCCAAGAGGACTTGAAAGCGGGGCAGAATTGCAGGAAACCGAATTCAGGAGGTAGACTGGAATTGCATTTAAAACATAGGAAAAGAGGCAGAACGTTGACAATGATGCACTTGGCCAAAAAGGGGGCATGCGTTTTTTCCTGAATATATTCAGGAAAAAGCGCATACGAACTTTTTGGCCAACCAAGCAAGCTTGAAAAGGGAATCTGCACTACAATGAAGTCTCACTTACCCCTGGTCAAAAGAGCCATCTGAAAAAAGTGTAAAATCCAGAAAGGCAAGACAGGCCATGGAGGACTGGGAGCCTTGTTATGCTGATGGGCGTGATGTAAATTGCCAACAGGCACTCGGGAGAAGTGTATGTTGTTTCCTGAAACATCTAAAAAACAAACCAACAGAGCCTAGGGCACTTCCACTTATGGTTCTATAGCTTAGGGAAATTAAAATCAAAAAGACACAGCCACCCCTAAGTTTGGGACGGCTCTGTTTACAAAAAACTCGTTTACGGGACAAGTTCAATATCGCAGAAAGTGAAAAATGGATAAAGAAGGTGTGGTACTTACGTACAATGCAATATCACTCAGCAATGAAATCTATGTCATCAGGCCCGTAGCAGCATAATGAGTGGATTCAGGTATGATGATTCTAACTGAAATAAGTCACACAGAAAAAGAAACATCATAAGATATCACTAATACATGGAATGTAAACTTGGCTACACAGGAACTGGATTACAAAACACAACAGGTTCTCAAATGTAGAAAACCAAGTTATGCTTGCTTAAGGGGAAAGGTGAGTTGGGGTGCTGCATAAAACCAGAGATTGAAATGAGCACAGATAAAGTTCCTTAAGCCAAATATGTAATAGACAAGAGCTACTCCTTGCTCAACGAAATGGACTCAACACCCCATATTAAACGCCTAAGAATGTACCTGACTAGTAAGTATCTTAAAACCTATGGATCGCTATGTCTCCGAAAGAGAATCAAGCGTGTGTACAGGGGAATAAACGCAGCAGTGATAGGATTGGAGAGGTTCGGTGAGCAAATGAAGACCCTTTGAAGTCATATTGCATGGTACCCATTCCACGGGTCTCAAAACTCCAGGTTTAAGAGATTCTTCCTTCAGCTAAATCATGCATGTGGAACCCAGAGTATGATCAACCGTGTGATCGGGAGACGTGTTCAAATATGTCTCAGTTCTCCTCCCCTGGTACTCGGGTGCAACATTCCAGAAGCTTTACTAACACTCTCCCGACTTGGAGAGTCAGTGCCTTTAACCTCCTGTTTGGCCCAGTTTGCAATTTCTGCGGAAGATGAACAGGAATAGGGAGAACCAATGAGAGACTAGCTGGAGGTGTCTGGACGGGCAAATTTAACTCTCATTTCCCACCAGGGAGAGGAATTAACCCAAGGCTCAGCATGCCATGCCGGAACCAGTTTAGGGCCTGAAGCAATCCTGCGGTGTTGCGGCCAGCTCAAAAGAAAGCGAGTTGAAGAAAGGAGCTCAGGGGCACTGTAATTCACAAACATGCAGAGTTATAAATGACAGCTATCGTCCAAAAATCTACTGAAGTAAGGCTGCCAAGAGGACTTGAAAGCGGGGCAGAATTGCAGGAAACCGATTTCAGGAGGTAGACTGGAATTGCATTTAAAGCATAGGAAAAGAGGCAGAACGTCGACAATGATGCACTTGGCCAAAAAGGGCGTATGCGTTTTTTCCTGAATATATTCAGGAAAAAACGCATACGCCCTTTTTGGCCAACCAAGCAAGCTTGCAAAGGAAATCTGCACTACAATGAAGTCTCACTTCCCCCCCATCAAAAGGGCCATCTGAAAAAAGTGTAAAATCCAGAAAGGCAGGACAGGCCATGGAGAACTGGGAGCCTTGTTATGCTGATGGGCGGGATGTAAATTGCCAACAGCCACTCGGGAGAAGTGTATGTTGTTTCCTGAAACATCTAAAAAACAAAGCAACAGAGCCTAGGGCACTTCCACTTATGGTCCTATAGCTTAGGGAAATTAAAATCAAAAAGACACAGCCACCCCAAAATTTGGGACGGCTCTGTTTACAAGAACCTCATTTTCGGTACAAGTTCAATATCACAGAAAGTGAAAAATTGATAAAGAATTTGTGGTATTTACGAACAATGAAATATCACTCAGCAATGAAATCTATGTCATCAGGCCTGTAGCAGCATAATGAGTGAATTCAGGTATGATGATTCTAACTGAAATAAGGCACACAGAAAAAGAAACATCATAAGATATCACTAATACACGGAATGTAAACTTGGCTACACAGGAAGTGGATTACAAAACAGAACAGGATCTCAAATTTAGAAAGCCAACTTATGCTTGCTTAAGGGGAAAGGTGAGTTGGGGTGCTGCATAAAACCAGAGATTGAAATAAGCACAGATAAAGTTCCTTAAGCCAAATATGTAATAGACAAGAGCTACTCCTTGCTCAACGAAATGGACACAACACCCCATATTAAACGCCTAAGAATGTGCCTGACTAGTAAGTATCTTAAAACCTATGGATTGCTATGTCTCCGAAAGAGAATCAAGCGTGTGTACAGGGGCATAAACGCAGCAGTGATAGGATTGGAGAGGTTCGGTGAGCAAATGAAGACCCTTTGAAGTCATATTGCATGGTACCCATTCCACGGGTCTAAACTCTCCAGGTTTAAGGGATACTTCCTTCAGCTAAAGCATGCATGTGGAACCCACAGTATGATCAACCGTGTGATCGGGAGACGTGTTCCAATATGTCTCAGTTCTCGTCCCCTAGTACTCGGGTGCAACATTCCAGACGCTTTACTAACACTCTCCCGACTTGGAGAGTCAGTGACTTTAACCTAGTGTTTGGCCCAGTTTGCAATTTCTGCGGAAGATGAACAGGAATAGGGAGAACCGATGAGAGACTAGCTGGAGGTGTCTGGACGGGCAAATTTAACTCTCATTTCCCACCAGTTAGAGGAATTAACCAAAGGCTCAGCGGGCCATGCCAGAACAAGATTAGGGCCTGAAGCAATCCTGCGGTGTTGCGGGCAGCTCACAAGAAAGCGAGTTGAAGAAAAGAGCTCAGGGGCACTGTAATTCATAAACATGCAGAGTTATAAATGACAGCTATCGTCCAAAAATATACTGAAGTAAGGCTGCCAAGCAGACTTGAAAGCGGGGCATAATTGCAGGAAACCGATTTCAGGAGGTAGACTGGAATTGCATTTAAAGCATAGGAAAAGAGGCAGAACGTCGACAATGATGCACTTGGCCAAAAAGGGCGTATGCGTTTTTTCCTGAATATATTCAGGAAAAAACGCATACGCCCTTTTTGGCCAACCAAGCAAGCTTGCAAAGGAAATCTGCACTGCAATGAAGTCTCACTCCCCCCCGGTCAAAAGTGCCATCTGAAAAAAGTGTAAAATCCAGAAAGGCAGGACAGGCCATGGAGAACTGGGAGCCTTGTTATGCTGATGGGCAGGATGTAAATTGCCAAGAGCCACTTGGGAGAAGTGTATGGTGTTTCCTGAAATATCTGAGAAACAAAGCAACAGAGCTTAGGGCAATTCCACTTATGGTCCTATAGCTTAGGGAAATTAACATCAAAAAGACACAGCCACCCCAAAGATTGGGACGGCTCTGTTTACAAGAACCTCGTTTTTGGGACAAGTTCAATATCGCAGATAGTGAAAAATGGATAAAGAAGTTTTGGTACTTACGTACAATGCAATATCACTCAGCAATGAAATCTATGTCATCAGTCCCGTAGCAGCATAATTAGTGAATTCAAGTATGATGATTCTAACTGAAATAAGTCACAAGAAAAAGAAACATCATAAGATATCATTAATACACGGAATGTAAACTTGGCTACACAGGAACTGGATTACAAAACAGAACAGGGTCTCAAATTTAGAAAGCCAACTTATGCTTGCTTAAGGGGAAAGGTGAGTTGGGGTGCTGCATAAAACCAGAGATTGAAATGAGCACAGATAAAGTTCCTTAAGCCAAATATGTAATACACAAGAGCTACTCCATGCTCAACGAAATGGACTCAACACCCCATATTAAACGCCTAAGAATGTAGCTGACTAGTAAGTATCTTAAAACCTATGGATTGCTACGTCTCCAAAAGAGAATCAAGCGTGTGTACAGGGGCATAAACGCAGCAGTGATAGGATTGGAGAGGTTTGGTGAGCAAATGAAGACCCTTTGAAATCATATTGCATGGTACCCATTCCATGGGTTTCAACTCTCCAGGTTTAAGGGATTCTTCCTTCAGCTAAAGCATGCATGTGGAACCCAGAGTATGATCAACCTTCTGATCGGGAGACGTGTTCCAATATGTCTCAGTTCTCGTCCCCTGGTACTCGGGTGCAACATTCCAGACGCTTTATTAACACTCTCCCGACGTGGAGAGTCAGTGCCTTTAAACTCCTGTTAGGACCAGTTTGCAATTTCTGCGGAAGATGAACAAGAATAGGGAGAACCAATGAGAGACTAGCTGGAGGTGTCTGGACGGGCAAATTTAACTCTCATTTCCCACCAGGAAGAGGAATTAACCACAGGCTCAGCGTGCCGTGCCAGAACCAGATTAGGGCCTGAAGCAATCCTGCAGTGTTGTGGCCAGCTCACAAGAAATCGAGTTGAAGAAAGGAGCTCAGGGGCACTGTAATTAACAAACCTACAGAGTTATAAATGACAGCTATCATCCAAAAATATACTGAAGTAAGGCTGCCAAGAGGACTTGAAAGCGGGGCAGAATTGCAGGTAACCGATTTCAGGAGGTAGACTGGAATTGCATTTAAAGCATAGGAAAAGAGGCAGAACGTCCACAACGATGCACTTGGCCAAAAAGGGCATATGCGTTTCTTCCTGAATATATTCAGGAAAAAACGCATACGCCCTTTTTGGCCAACCAAGCAAGCTTGCAAAGGAAATCTGCACTACAATGAAGTCTCACTTCCCCCAGGTCAAAAGGGCCATCTGAAAAAAGTGTAAAATCCAGAAAGGCAGGACAGGCCATGGAGAACTGGGAGCCGTGTTATGCTGATGGGCGGGATGTAATTTGCCAACAGCCACTGGGGAGAAGTGTATGGTGCTTCCTGAAACATCTAAAAAACAGAGGAACAGAGACTAGGGCACTTCCACTTATGGTCCTATAGCTTAGGGAAATTAAAATCAAAAAGGCACAGCCACCCCAAAGTTTGATACGGCTCTGTTTACAAGAACCTCGTTAACGGTACAAGTTCAATATCGCAGAAAGCAAAAAATGGATAAAGAAGTTTTGGTACTTACGTACAATGCAATATCACTCAGCAATGAAATCTACATCATCAGGCCCATAGCAGCATAATGAGTGGATTCAGGTATGAGGATTCTAACTGTAATAAGTCACACAGAAAAAGAAACATCATAAGATATCACTAATACACGGAATGTAAACTTGCTACACAGGAACTGAATTACAAAACAAAACAGGGTCTCAAATTTAGAAAACCAACTTATGCTTGCTTAAGGGGAAAGGTGAGTTGGGGTGCTGCATAAAACCAGAGATTGAAATGAGCACAGATAAAGTTCCTTAAGCCACTTATGTATTAGACAAGAGGTACTCCTTGCTCAACGAAATGGACTCAACACCCCATATTAAACGCCGAAGTATGTACCTGACTAGTAAGTATCTTAAAAGATATGGATTGCTATGTCTCCGAAAGAGAATCAAGTGTGTGTACAGGGGCATAAACGCAGCAGTGATAGGATTGTAGAGGTGCGGTGAGCAAATGAAGACCCTTAGAAATCATGTTGCATGGTACCCATTCCACGGGTCTCAACACTCCAGGTTTAAGGGATTCTTACTTCAGCTAAAGCATGCATGTGGAACCCAGAGTATGATCAACCATGTGATCAGGAGACGTGTTCCAATATGTCTCAGTTCTCGTCCCCTGGTACTCGGGTGCAACATTCCAGATGCTTTATTAACACTCTCCCGACTTGGAGAGTCAGTGCCTTTAACCTCCTGTTTGGCCCAGTTTGCAATTTCTGCGGAAGATGAACAGGAATAGGGAGAACCAATGAGAGACTAGCTGGAGGTGTCTGGACGGGCAAATTTAACTCTCATTTCCCACCAGTTAGAGGAATTAACCAAAGGCTCAGCGGTCCGTGCCGGAACCAGATTAGGGCCTGAAGCAATCCTGCGGTGTTGCAGCCAGCACACAAGAAAGCGAGTTGAAGAAAGGAGCTCAGGGGCACTGTAATTCACAAACCTGCAGAGTTATAAATGACAGCTATCGTCCAAAAATATACTGAAGTAAGCCTGCCAAGAGGACTTGAAAGCGGGGCAGAATTGCAGGAAACCGATTTCAGGAGGTAGACTGGAATTGCATTTAAAGCATAGGAAAAGAGGCAGAACGTCAACAATGATGCACTTGGCCAAAAAGGGCGTATGCGTTTTTTCCTGAATATATTCAGGAAAAAACGCATACGCCCTTTTTGGCCAACCAAGCAAGCTTGCAAAGGAAATCTGCACTACAATGAAGTCTCACTTCCCCCCGGTCAAAAGGGCCATCTGAAAAAAGTGTAAAATCCAGAAAGGCAGGACAGGCCATGGAGAACTGGGAGACTTGTTATGCTGATGGGCGGGATGTAAATTGCCAACAGACACTGGGGAGAAGTGTATGGTGTTTCCTGAAACATCTAAAAAACAAAGCAACAGAGCCTAGGGCACTTCCACTTATGGTCCTATAGCTTAGGGAAATTAAAATCAAAAAGACACAGCCACCCCAAAGATTGGGACGGCTCTGTTTACAAGAACCTCGTTTACGGGACAAGTTCAATATCGCAGAAAGTGAAAAATGGATAAAAAAGTTTTGGTACTTACGTACAATGCAATATCACTCAGCAATGAAATCAATGTCATCAGGCCCGTAGCAGCATAATGAGTGAATTCAAGTATGATGATTCTAACTGAAATAAGTCACAAGAAAAAGAAACATCATAAGATATCATTAATACACGGGATGTAAACTTGGCTACACAGGAACTGGATTACAAAACAGAACAGGGTCTCAAATTTAGAAAGCCAACTTATGCTTGCTTAAGGGGAAAGGTGAGTTGGGGTGCTGCATAAAACCAGAGATTGAAATGAGCACAGATAAAGTTCCTTAAGCCAAATATGGAATAGAGAAGAGCTACTCCTTGCTCAACGAAATGGACTCAAAACACCATATTAAATGCCTAATAATGTACCTGACTAGTAAGTATCTTAAAACCTATGGATTGCTATGTCTCTGAAAGAGAATCAAGCGTGAGTACAGGGACATAAACGCAGCAGTGGTAGGATTGGAGAGGTTCGGTGAACAAATGAAGACCCTTTGAAGTCATATTGCATGGTACCCATTCCAAGGGTCTCAACTCTCCAGGTTTAAGGGATTCTTCCTTCAGCTGAAACATGCATGTGAAACCCAGAGTATGATCAACCGTGTGATCGGAAGACGTGTTCAAATATGTCTGAGTTCTCCTCCCCTGGTACTCGGGAGTAACATTCCACACGCTTTATTAACACACTCCCGATTTGGAGAGTCAGTGCCTTTAACCTCCTGTTTGGCCCAGTTTGCAATTTCCGCGGAAGATGAACAGGAATAGGGAGAACCAATGAGAGACTAGCTGGAGGAGTCTGGACGGGCAAATTTAACTCTCATTTCCCACCAGGAAGAGGATTAACCAAAGGCTCAGCGTGCCGTGCCGGAACAAGATTAGGGCCTGAAACAATCCTGCGGTGTTGTGGCCAGCTCACAAGAAAGCGAGTTGAAGAAAGGAGCTCAGGGGCACTGTAATTCACAAACATGCAGAGTTATAAATGACAGCTATCGTCCAAAAGTATACTGAAGTAAGGCTGCCAAGAGGACTTGAAAGCGGGCCAGAAATGCAGTAAACCGATTTCAGGAGGTAGACTGGAATTGCATTTAAAGCATAGGAAAAGAGGCAGAACGTCCACAATGATGCACTTGGACAAAAAGGGCGTATGCGTTTTTTCCTGAATATATTCAGGAAAAAACGCATACGCCCTTTTTGGCCAACCAAGCAAGCTTGCAAAGGAAATCTGCACTACATTGAAGTCTCACTTCCCTCTGGGTCAAAAGGACCATCTGAAAAAAGTGTAAAATCCAGAAAGGCAGGACAGGCCATGGAGAACTGGGAGTCTTGTTATGCTGATGGGCGGGATGTAAATTGCCAACAGTCACTGGGGAGAAGTGTATGGTGTTTCCTGAAACATCTAAAAAACAAAGCAACAGAGCCTAGGGCACTTCCACTTATTGTCATATAGCTTAGGGAAATTAAAATCAAAAAGACACAGCCACCCCAAAGTTTGGGACGGCTCTGTTTACAAGAACCTCGTTTACGGGACAAGTTCAATATCGCAGAAAGTGAAAAATGGATAAAGAAGTTGTGGTACTTACGTACAATGCAATATCACTCAGCAATGAAATCTATGTCATCATTCCCGTAGCAGCATAATGAGTGGATTCAGGTATGATGATTCTAACTGAAATAAGTCACACAGAAAAAGAAACGTCATAAGATATCACTAATACACGGAATGTAAACTTGGCTACACAGGCACTGAATTACAAAACAGAACAGGGTCTCAAATTTAGAAAACCAACTTATGCTTGCTTAAGGGGAAAGGTGAGTTGGGGTGCTGCATAAAACCAGAGATTGAAATGAGCACAGATAAAGTTCCTTAAGCCAAATATGTAATAGACAAGAGCTACTCCTTGCTCAACGAAATGGACTCAACACCCCATATTAAACGCCTAAAAATGTAGCTGACTAGTAAGTATCTTAAAACCTATGGATTGCTATGTCTCCGAAAGAGAACCAAGTGTGTGTACAGGGGCATAAACGCAGCAGTGATAGGATTGCAGAGGTTCGGTGAGCAAATGAAGACCCTTTGAAGTCACACTGCATGGTACCCATTCCACGGGTCTCAACTCTCCAGGTTTAAGGGATTCTTCCTTCAGCTAAAACATGCATGTGGAACCCAGAGTATGATCAACCATGTGATCGGGAGACGTGTTCAAATATGTCTCAGTTCTCGTACCCTGTTACTCGGGTGCAACATTCCAAACGCTTTATTAACACTCTCCCGAATTGGAAAGTCAGTGCCTTTAATCTCCTGTTTGGCCCAGTTTGCAATTTCTGTGGAAGATGAACAGGAATAGGGAGAACCAATGAGAGACTAGCTGGAGGTGTCTGGACGGGCAAATTTAACTCTCATTTCCCACCAGGAAGAGGAATTAACCAAAGGCTCAGCATGCCGTGCCGGAACCAGATTAGGGCCCGAAGCAATCCGGCGGTGTTGCGGCCAGCTCACAAGAAAGCGAGTTGAAGATAGGAGCTCAGTGGCACTGTAATTCACAAACCTGCAGAGTTATAAATGACAGCTATCATCCAAAAATATACTGAAGTAACGCTGCCAAGAGGACTTGAAAGCGGGGCAGAATTGCAGGAAACCGATTTCAGAAGGTAGACTGGAATTGCATTTAAAGCATAGGAAAAGAGGCAAAACGTCGAAAATGATGCACTTGGCCAAAAAGGGCGTATGCGTTTTTTCCTGAATATATTCAGGAAAAAACGCATACGCCCGTTTTGGCCAAACAAGCAAGCTTGCAAAGGAAATCTGCACTACACTGAAGTCTCACTTCCCCCCTGGTCAAAAGGACCATCTGAAAAAAGTGTAAAATCCAGAAAGGCAGGAAAGGAATGGAGAACTGGGAGCCTTGCTATGCTGATGGGCGGGATGTAAATTGCCAACAGCCACTTGGGAGAAGTGTATGGTGTTTCCTGAAACATCTAAAAAACAAAGCAACAGAGCCTAGGGCACTTACACTTATGGTCCTATAGCTTAGGGAAATTAAAATCAAAAACACACAGCCACCCCAAAGTTTGGGACGGCTCTGTTTACAAGAACCTCGTTTATGGTACAAGTTCAATATCACAGAAAGTGAAAAATGGATAAAGAAGTTGTGGTACTTACATACAATGTAATATCACTCAGCAATGAAATCTATGTCATCAGGCCTGTAGCAGAAAATGACTGGGTTCAGGTATGATGATTCTAACTGAAATAAGTCACACAGAAAAAGAAACATCATAAGATATCACTAATACACGGAATGTAAACTTGGCTACACAGGAACTGGATTACAAAACAGAACAGGGTCTCAAATTCAGAAAACCAACTTATGCTTGCTTAAGGGGAAAGGTGAGTTGGGGAGCTGCATAAAACCAGAGATTGAAATGAGCACAGATAAAGTTCCTTAAGCCAAATATGTTACAGAGAAGAGCTACTCCTTGCTCAACGAAATGGACTCAACACCCCATATTAAACGCCTAAAAATGTACCTGACTAGTAAGTATCTTAAAACCTATGGATTGCTATGTCTCCGAAATAGAATCAAGCGTGTGTACAGGGGCATAAACGCAGCTGTGATAGGATTGGAGAGGTTCAGTGAGCAAATAAAGACCCTTTGAAGTCATATTGCATGGTACCCATTCCACGGGTCTCAACTCTCCAGGTTTAAAGGATTCTTCCTTCAGCTAAAACATGCATGTGGAAACCAGGGTATGATCAACCATGTGATCGGGGGACGTGTTCAAATATGTCTCAGTTTTCATCCCCTGGTACTCGGGTGCAACATTCCAGACGCTTTACTAACACTCTCCCGACTTGGAGAGTCAATGCCTTTAACCTCCTGTTTGACCCAGTTTGCAATTTCTGCGGAAGATGAACAGGAATAGGGAGAACCAATGAGAGACTAGCTGGAGGTGTCTGGACGTGCAAATTTAACTCTCATTTCCCACCAGGAAGAGGAATTAACCAAAGGCTCAGTGTGCCGTGCCGGAAACAGATTAGGGCCTGAAGCAATCCTGCGGTGTTGCGGCCAGCTCACAAGAAAGCGAGTTGAAGAAAGGATCTCAGGGGCACTGTAATTCACAGACATGCAGAGTTATAAATGACAGCTATCGTCCAAAAATATACTGAAGTAAGGCTGCCAAGAGGACTTGAAAGCGGGGCAGAATTGCAGGAAACCAATTTCAAGAGGTAGACTGGAATTGCATTTAAAGCATAGGAAAAGAGGCAGAACATCGACAATGATGCACTTGGCCAAAAAGGGCGTATGCGTTGTTTCCTGAATATATTCAGGAAAAAACGCATACGCCCTTTTTGGCCAACCAAGCAAGCTTGCAAAGGAAATCTGCACTACAATGAAGTCTCACTTCCCCCCGGTCAAAAGGGCCATCTGAAAAAAGTGTAAAATCCAGAAAGGCAGGACAGGCCATGGAGAACTGGGAGCATTGTTATGCTGATGGGCGGAATGTAAATTGCCAACAGCCACTGGGGAGAAGTGTATGGTGTTTCCTGAAACATCTAAAAAACAAAGCAACAGAGCCTAGGGCACTTCCACATATGGTCCTATAGCTTAGGGAAATTAAAATCAAAAAGACACAGCCACCCCTAAGTTTGGAACGGCTCTGTTTACAAGAATCTCGTTTACGGGACAAGTTCAATATCGCAGAAAGTGAAAAATGGATAAAGCAGTTGTGGTACTTACGTACAATGCAATATCACTCAGCAATGAAATCTATGTCATCAGGCCCGTAGCAGCATAATGAGTGGATTCAGGTATGATGATTCTGTCTGAAATAAGTCACACAGAAAAAGAAACATCATAAGATATCACTAATACACGGAATGTAAACTTGGCTACACAGGAACAGGATTACAAAAGAGAACAGGGTCTCAAATTTAGAAAACCAACTTATGCTTGCTTAAGGGGAAAGGTGAGTTGGGGTGCTGCATAAAACCAGAGATTAAAATGAGCACAGATAAAGTTCCTTAAGCCAAACATGTAATAGACAAGAGCTATTCCTTGCTCAACGAAATGGACTCAACACCCCATATGAAACGCTTAAGAATGTACCTAACTAGTTAGTATCTTAAAACCTATGGATTGCTATGTCTCCAAAAGAGAAGCAAGTGTGTGTACAAGGGCATAAACGCAGCAGTGATAGGATTGGAGAGGTTCGGTGAGCAAATGAAGACCCTTGGAAGTCATATTGCATGGTACCCATTCCACGGGTCTCAACTCTCCACGTTTAAGGGATTCTTCCTTCAGCTAAAGCATGCATGTGGAACCCAGAGTATGATCAACCGTGTGATCGGGAGACGTGTTCCAATATGTCTCAGTTCTCGTCCCCTGGTACTCGGGTGCAACATTCCAGACGCTTTACTAACACTCTCCCGACTTGGAGAGTCAGTGCCTTTAACCTCCTGTTTGGCCCAGTTTGCAATTTCTGCGGAAGATGAACAGGAATAGGGAGAACCAATGAGAGACTAGCTGGAGGTGTCTGGACGGGCAAATTTAACTCTCATTTCCCACCAGGAAGAGGAATTAACCAAAGGCTCAGCGTGCCGTGCCGGAACCAGATTAGGGCCCGAAGCAATCCTGCGGTGTTGCGGCCAGCTCACAAGAAAGCGAGTTGAAGAAAGGAGCTCAGGGGCACTGTAATTCACAAACCTGCAGAGTTATAAATGACAGCTATCGTCCAAAAATATACTGAAGTGAGGCTGCCAAGAGGACTTGAAAGCGGGGCAGAATTGCAGGAAACCGATTTCAGGAGGTAGACTGGAATTGCATTTAAAGCATAGGAAAAGAGGCAGAACGTCCACAATCATGCACTTGGCCAAAAAGGGCGTATGCGTTGTTTCCTGAATATATTCAGGAAAAAACGCATACGCCCTTTTTGGCCAACCAAGCAAGCTTGCAAAGGAAATCTGCACTACAATGAAGTCTCACTACCCCCCGGTCAAAAGGGCCATCTGAAAAAAGTGTAAAATCCAGAAAGGCAGGACAGGCCATGGAGAACTGGGAGCCTTGTTATGCTGATGGACGGGATGTAAATTGCCAACAGCCACTCTGGAGAAGTGTATGGTGTTTCCTGAAACATCTAAAAAACAAAGCAACAGAGCCTAGGGCACTTCCACTTATGGTCCTATAGCTTAGGGAAATTAAAATCAAAAAGACACAGCCAACCTAAAGTTTGGAACGGCTGTGTTTACAAGAACCTCCTTTACAGTGCAAGTTTAATATTGCAGAAAGCGAAAAATGGATAAAGATGTTGTGGTACTTACGTACAATTCAATATCACTCAGCAATGAAATCTATGTCATCAGGCCCGTAACAGCATAATGAGTGGATTCAGGTATGATGATTCTAACTGAAATAAGTCACACAGAAAAAGAAACATCATAAGATATCACTAATACACGGAATGTAAACTTGGCTACACAGGAACTGGATTACAAAAGAGAACAGGGTCTCAAATTTAGAAAACCAACTTATGCTTGCTTAAGGGGAAAGGTGAGTTGGGGTGCTGCATAAAACCAGAGATTGAAATGAGCACAGATAAAGTTCCTTAAGCCAAATATGTAATAGACAAGAGCTACTCCTTGCTCAACGAAATGGACTCAACACCCCATATTAAACGCCTAAGAATGTACCTGACTAGTAAGTATCTTAAAACCTATGGATTGCTATGTCTCCGAAAGAGAATCAAGCGTGTGTACAGGGGCATAAACGCAGCAGTGATAGGATTGGAGAGGTTCGGTGAGCAAGCGAAGACCATTTGAAGTCATATTGCATGGTACCCATTCCATGGGTCTGAACTCTCCAGGTTTAAGGGATTCTTCCTTCAGCTGAAACATGCATGTGAAACCCAGAGTATGATCAACCATGTGATCGGAAGACGTGTTCAAATATGTCTCAGTTCTCCTCCCCTGGTACTCGGGTGCAACATTCCACACGCTTTAGTAACACACTCCCGATTTGGAGAGTCAGTGCCTTTAACCTCCTGTTTGGCCCAGTTTGCAATTTCCGCGGAAGATGAACAGGAATAGGGAGAACCAATGAGAGACTAGCTGGAGGTGTCTGGACGGGCAAATTTAACTCTCATTTCCCACCAGGAAGAGGAATTAACCAAAGGCTCAGCGTGCCGTGCCGGAACCAGATTAGGGCCTGAAGCAATCCTGCGGTGTTGTGGCCAGCTCACAAGAAAGCGAGTTGAAGAAAGGAGCTCAGGGGCACTGTAATTCACAAACATGCAGAGTTATAAATGACAGCTATCGTCCAAAAGTATACTGAAGTAAGGCTGCCAAGAGGACTTGAAAGCGGGCCAGAAATGCAGTAAACCGATTTCAGGAGGTAGACTGGAATTGCATTTAAAGCATAGGAAAAGAGGCAGAATGTCCAAAATGATGCACTTGGCCAAAAAGGGCGTATGCGTTTATTCCTGAATATATTCAGGAAAAAACGCATACGCCCTTTTTGGCCAAACAAGCAAGCTTGCAAAGGAAATCTGCACTACAATGAAGTCTCACTTCCCCCCGGTCAAAAGGGCCATCTGAAAAAAGTGTAAAATCCAGAAAGGCAGGACAGGCCATGGAGAACTGGGAGCCTTGTTATGCTGATGGGCGGGATGTAAATTGCTTACAGCGACTGGGGAGAAGTGTATGGTGTTTCCTGAAACATCTAAAAAACAAAGCAACAGAGCCTAGGGCACTTCCACTTATAGTCCTATAGCTTAGGGAAATTAAAATCAAAAAGACACAGCCACCCCAAAGTATGGGATGGCTCTGTTTACAAGAACCTCATTTACGGTACAAGTTCAATATCGCAGAAAGTGAAAAATGGATAAAGAAGTTGTGGTACTTACGTACAATGCAATATCACTCAGCAATGAAATCTATGTCATCAGGCCCGTAGCAGCATAGAGTGGATTCAGGTATGATGATTCTAACTGAAATAAGTCACACAGAAAAAGAAACATCATAAGATATCACTAATACACGGAATGTAAACTTGGCTACCCAGGAACTGGATTACAAAACAGAACAGGGTCTCAAATGTAGAAAAGCAACGTATGCTTGCTTAAGGGGAAAGGTGAGTTGGGGTGCTGCATAAAACCAGAGATTGAAATGAGCACAGATAAAGTTCCTTAAGCCAAATATGGAATAGACAAGAGCTACTCCTTGCTCAACGAAATGGACTCAAAACTCCAAATTAAATGCCTAATAATGTACCTGACTAGTAAGTATCTTAAAACCTATGGATTGCTATGTCTCTGAAAGAGAATCAAGCGTGAGTACAGGGACATAAACGCAGCAGTGATAGGATTGGAGAGGTTCGGTGAGCAAATGAAGACCCTTTGAAGTCATATTGCATGGTACCCATTCCACGGGTCTCAACTCTCCAGGTTTAAGGGATTCTTCCTTCAGCTAAAACATGCATGTGGAACCCAGAGTATGATCAACCATGAGATCGGGAGACGTGTTCAAATATGTCTCAGTTCTCATCCCCTGGTACTCAGGTGCAACATTCCAGATGCTTTACTAACACTCTCCCGACTTGGAGAGTCAGTGCCTTTAACCTCCTGTTTGGCCAAGTTTGCAAATTCCGCAGAAGATGAACAGGAATAGGGAGAACCAATGAGAGACTAGCTGGAGGTGTCTGGACGGGCAAATTTAACTCTCATTTCCCACCAGGAAGAGGAATTAAGCAAAGGCTCAGCGTGCCGTGCCGGAACCAGATTAGGGCCTGAAGTAATCCTGCGGTGTTGCGGCCAGCTCACAAGAAAGCGAGTTGAAGAAAGGAGCTCAGGGGCACTGTTATCACAAACCTGCAGAGTTATGAATGACAGCTATCGTCCAAAAATATACTGATGTAAGGCTGTCAAGAGGACTTGAAAGCGGAGCAGAATTGCAGGAATCCGATTTCAGGAGGTAGACTGGAATTGCATTTAAGCATAGGAAAAGAGGCAGAACGTCGACAATGATGCACTTGGCCAAAAAGGGCGTATGCTTTTTTTCCTGCATATATTCAGGAAAAAACGCATACGCCCTTTTTGGCCAACCAAGCAAGCTTGCAAAGGAAATCTGCACTACAATGAAGTCTCAATTCCCCCGGGTCAAAAGGGCCACCTGTAAAATGTGTAAAATCCAGAAAGGCAGGACAGGCCATGGAGAACTGGGAGCCTTGTTATGCTGATGTTCAGGATGTAAATTTCCAACAGCCACTCGGGATAATTGTATGGTGTTTCCTGAAACATCTAAAAAACAAAGCAACAGAGCCTAGGGCACTTCCACTTATGGTCCTACAGTGTAGGGAAATTAAAATCAAAAAGACACAGCCACCCAAAAGTTAGGGAAGGCTCTGTTTATAAGAACCTCGTTTACAGTACAAGTTCAATATCGCAGAAAGTGAAAAATGGATAAAGAAGTTGTGGTACTTACCTACAATGCAATATCACTCAGCAATGAAATCTATGTCATCAGGCCCGTAGCAGCATAATGAGTGGATTCAGGTATGATGATTCTAACTGAAATAAGTCACACAGAAAAAGAAACATCATAAGATATCACTAATACACGGAATGTAAACTTGGCTACACAGGAACTGGATTACAAAACAGAACAGTGTCTCAAATGTAGAAAACCAACTTATGCTTGCTTAAGGGGAAAGGTTAGTTGGGGTGCTGCAAAAAACCAGAGATTGAAATGAGCACAGATAAAGTTCCTTAAGCCAAATATGTAACAGAGAAGAGCTACTCGTTGCTCAACGAAATGGACTCAAAACCCCATATTAAACGCCTAATAATGTAGCTGACTAGTAAGTATCTTAAAAACTATGGATTGCTATGTCTCTGAAAGAGAATCAAGCGTGAGAACAGGGGCATAAACGCAGCAGTGATAGGATTGGAGAGGTTCGGTGAGCAAATGAAGCCCCTTTGAAGTCATATTGCATGGTACCCATTCCACGGGTCTCAACTCTCCAGGTTTAAGGGATTCTTCCTTCAGCTAAACATGCATTTGGAACCCAGACTATGATCAACCGTGTGATCGTGAGTCATGTTCAAATATGTCTCAGTTCTCATCGCCTGGTACTCGGGTGCAACATTCTTGACACTTTACTAACAATCTCCCGACTTGGAGAGTCAGTGCCTTTATCCTCCTGTTTGGCCTAGTTTGCAAATTCCGCGGATGATGAACAGGAATAGGGAGAACCAATGAGAGACTAGCTGGAGGTGTCTGGACGGGCAAATTTAACTCTCATTTCCCACCAGGAAGAGCAATTAAGCAAAGGCTCAGCGTGCCGTGCCGGAACCAGATTAGGGCCCGAAGCAATCCTGCGGTGTTGCGGACAGCTCACAAGAAAGCGAGTTGAAGAAAGGAGCTCAGGGGCACTGTAATTCACAAACCTGCAGAGTTATAAATGACAGCTATCGTCCAAAAATATACTGAAGTAAGGCTGCCAAGAGGACTTGAAAGCGGGGCAGAATTGCAGGAAACCGATTTCAGGAGTTAGACTGGAATTGCATTTAAAGCATAGGAAAAGAGGCAGAACGTCCAAAATGATGCACTTGGCCAAAAAGGGCGTATGCGTTTTTTCCTGAGTATATACAGGAAAAAACGCATACGCTCTTTTTGGCCAACGAAGCAAGCTTGCAAAGGAAATCTGCACTACAATGAAGTCTCACTTCCCCCGGGTCAAAAGGGCCATCTGTAAAAAGTGTAAAATCCAGAAAGGCAGGACAGGCCATGGAGAACTGGGAGCCTTGTTATGCTGATGGGCGGGATGTAAATTGCCAACAGCCACTCGGTAGAAGTGTATGGTGTTTCCTGAAACATCTAAAAAACAAAGCAACAGAGCCTAGGGCACTTCCACTTATGGTCCTATAGCTTAGGGAAATTAAAATAAAAAAGACACAGCCACCCCAAAGTTTTGGATGGCTCTGTTTAAAAGAACCTCGTTTACGGTACATGTTCAATATCGCAGAAAGTGAAAAATGGATAAAGAAGTTGTGGTACTTACGTACAATGCAATATCACTCAGCAATTAAATCTATGTCATCTGGCCCATAGCAGAATAATGAGTGGATTCAAGTATGATGATTCTAACTGAAATAAGTCACACAGAAAAAGAAACATCATAAGATATCACTAATACACGGAATGTAAACTTGGCTACACAGGAACTGGATTACAAAACAGAAGAGGGTCTCAAATTTAGAAAACAAACTTATGCTTGTTTAAGGGGAAAGGTGAGTTGGGGTGCTGCATAAAACCAGAGATTGAAATGAGCACAGATAAAGTTCCTTAAGCCAAATATGGAATAGACAAGAGCTACTCCTTGCTCAACGAAATGGACTCAAAACCCCATATGAAACGCCTAATAATGTACCTGACTAGTAAGTATCTTAAAACCTATGGATTGCTATGTCTCTGAAAGAGAATCAAGCGTGAGTACCGGGGCATAAACGCAGCAGTGATAGGATTGGAGAGGTTCGGTGAGCAAATGAAGACCCTTTGAAGTCATATTTCATGGTACCCATTCCACGGGTCTCAACTCTCCAGGTTTAAGGGATTCTTCCTTCAGCTAAAACATGCATGTGGAACCCAGAGTATGATCAACCATGTGATCGGGAGATGGGTTCCAATATGTCTCAGTTCTCGTCCCCTGGTACTCGGGTGCAACATTCCAGACGCTTTACTAACACTCTCCCGACTTGGAGAGTCAGTGCCTTTAACCTCCTGTTTGGCCAAGTTTGCAAATTCCGCAGAAGATGAACAGGAATAGGGAGAACCAATGAGAGACTAGCTGGAGGTGTCTGGACGGGCAAATTTAACTCTCATTTCCCACCAGGAAGAGGAATTAAGCAAAGGCTCAGCGTGCCGTGCCGGAACCAGATTAGGGCCTGAAGTAATCCTGCGGTGTTGCGGCCAGCTCACAAGAAAGCGAGTTGAAGAAAGGAGCTCAGGGGCACTGTAATTCACAAACCTGCAGAGTTATAAATGACAGCTATCGTCCAAAAATATACTGAAGTAGGCTGCCAAGAGGACTTGAAAGCGGGGCAGAATTGCAGGAAACCGATTTCAGGAGGTAGACTGGAATTGCATTTAAAGCATAGGAAAAGAGGCAGAACGTCCACAATCATGCACTTGGCCAAAAAGGGCCTATGCGTTGTTTCCTGAATATATTCAGGAAAAAACGCATACGCCCTTTTTGGCCAACCAAGCAAGCTTGCAAAGGAAATCTGCACTACAATGAAGTCTCACTACCCCCCGGTCAAAAGGGCCATCTGAAAAAAGTGTAAAATCCAGAAAGGCAGGACAGGCCATGGAGAACTGGGAGCCTTGTTATGCTGATGGACGGGATGTAAATTGCCAACAGCCACTCTGGAGAAGTGTATGGTGTTTCCTGAAACATCTAAAAAACAAAGCAACAGAGCCTAGGGCACTTCCACTTATGGTCCTATAGCTTAGGGAAATTAAAATCAAAAAGACACAGCCAACCTAAAGTTTGGGACGGCTGTGTTTACAAGAACCTCCTTTACAGTGCAAGTTTAATATTGCAGAAAGCGAAAAATGGATAAAGATGTTGTGGTACTTACGTAAAATTCAATATCACTCAGCAATGAAATCTATGTCATCAGGCCCGTAACAGCATAATGAGTGGATTCAGGTATGATGATTCTAACTGAAATAAGTCACACAGAAAAAGAAACATCATAAGATATCACTAATACACGGAATGTAAACTTGGCTACACAGGAACTGGATTACAAAAGAGAACAGGGTCTCAAATTTAGAAAACCAACTTATGCTTGCTTAAGGGGAAAGGTGAGTTGGGGTGCTGCATAAAACCAGAGATTGAAATGAGCACAGATAAAGTTCCTTAAGCCAAATATGTAATAGACAAGAGCTACTCCTTGCTCAACGAAATGGACTCAACACCCCATATTAAACGCCTAAGAATGTACCTGACTAGTAAGTATCTTAAAACCTATGGATTGCTATGTCTCCGAAAGAGAATCAAGCGTGTGTACAGGGGCATAAACGCAGCAGTGATAGGATTGGAGAGGTTCGGTGAGCAAGCGAAGACCATTTGAAGTCATATTGCATGGTACCCATTCCATGGGTCTGAATTCTCCAGGTTTAAGGGATTCTTCCTTCAGCTGAAACATGCATGTGAAACCCAGAGTATGATCAACCATGTGATCGGAAGACGTGTTCAAATATGTCTCAGTTCTCCTCCCCTGGTACTCGGGTGCAACATTCCACACGCTTTAGTAACACACTCCCGATTTGGAGAGTCAGTGCCTTTAACCTCCTGTTTGGCCCAGTTTGCAATTTCCGCGGAAGATGAACAGGAATAGGGAGAACCAATGAGAGACTAGCTGGAGGTGTCTGGACGGGCAAATTTAACTCTCATTTCCCACCAGGAAGAGGAATTAACCAAAGGCTCAGCGTGCCGTGCCGGAACCAGATTAGGGCCTGAAGCAATCCTGCGGTGTTGTGGCCAGCTCACAAGAAAGCGAGTTGAAGAAAGGAGCTCAGGGGCACTGTAATTCACAAACATGCAGAGTTATAAATGACAGCTATCGTCCAAAAGTATACTGAAGTAAGGCTGCCAAGAGGACTTGAAAGCGGGCCAGAAATGCAGTAAACCGATTTCAGGAGGTAGACTGGAATTGCATTTAAAGCATAGGAAAAGAGGCAGAACGTCCAAAATGATGCACTTGGCCAAAAAGGGCGTATGCGTTTATTCCTGAATATATTCAGGAAAAAACGCATACGCCCTTTTTGGCCAAACAAGCAAGCTTGCAAAGGAAATCTGCACTACAATGAAGTCTCACTTCCCCCCGGTCAAAAGGGCCATCTGAAAAAAGTGTAAAATCCAGAAAGGCAGGACAGGCCATGGAGAACTGGGAGCCTTGTTATGCTGATGGGCGGGATGTAAATTGCTTACAGCGACTGGGGAGAAGTGTATGGTGTTTCCTGAAACATCTAAAAAACAAAGCAACAGAGCCTAGGGCACTTCCACTTATAGTCCTATAGCTTAGGGAAATTAAAATCAAAAAGACACAGCCACCCCAAAGTATGGGATGGCTCTGTTTACAAGAACCTCATTTACGGTACAAGTTCAATATCGCAGAAAGTGAAAAATGGATAAAGAAGTTGTGGTACTTACGTACAATGCAATATCACTCAGCAATGAAATCTATGTCATCAGGCCCGTAGCAGCATAGAGTGGATTCAGGTATGATGATTCTAACTGAAATAAGTCACACAGAAAAAGAAACATCATAAGATATCACTAATACACGGAATGTAAACTTGGCTACCCAGGAACTGGATTACAAAACAGAACAGGGTCTCAAATGTAGAAAAGCAACGTATGCTTGCTTAAGGGGAAAGGTGAGTTGGGGTGCTGCATAAAACCAGAGATTGAAATGAGCACAGATAAAGTTCCTTAAGCCAAATATGGAATAGACAAGAGCTACTCCTTGCTCAACGAAATGGACTCAAAACTCCAAATTAAATGCCTAATAATGTACCTGACTAGTAAGTATCTTAAAACCTATGGATTGCTATGTCTCTGAAAGAGAATCAAGCGTGAGTACAGGGACATAAACGCAGCAGTGATAGGATTGGAGAGGTTCGGTGAGCAAATGAAGACCCTTTGAAGTCATATTGCATGGTACCCATTCCACGGGTCTCAACTCTCCAGGTTTAAGGGATTCTTCCTTCAGCTAAAACATGCATGTGGAACCCAGAGTATGATCAACCATGAGATCGGGAGACGTGTTCAAATATGTCTCAGTTCTCATCCCCTGGTACTCGGGTGCAACATTCCAGATGCTTTACTAACACTCTCCCGACTTGGAGAGTCAGTGCCTTTAACCTCCTGTTTGGCCAAGTTTGCAAATTCCGCAGAAGATGAACAGGAATAGGGAGAACCAATGAGAGACTAGCTGGAGGTGTCTGGACGGGCAAATTTAACTCTCATTTCCCACCAGGAAGAGGAATTAAGCAAAGGCTCAGCGTGCCGTGCCGGAACCAGATTAGGGCCTGAAGTAATCCTGCGGTGTTGCGGCCAGCTCACAAGAAAGCGAGTTGAAGAAAGGAGCTCAGGGGCACTGTTATCACAAACCTGCAGAGTTATGAATGACAGCTATCGTCCAAAAATATACTGAAGTAAGGCTGTCAAGAGGACTTGAAAGCGGAGCAGAATTGCAGGAATCCGATTTCAGGAGGTAGACTGGAATTGCATTTAAGCATAGGAAAAGAGGCAGAACGTCGACAATGATACACTTGGCCAAAAAGGGCGTATGCTTTTTTTCCTGCATATATTCAGGAAAAAACGCATACGCCCTTTTTGGCCAACCAAGCAAGCTTGCAAAGGAAATCTGCACTACAATGAAGTCTCAATTCCCCCGGGTCAAAAGGGCCACCTGTAAAATGTGTAAAATCCAGAAAGGCAGGACAGGCCATGGAGAACTGGGAGCCTTGTTATGCTGATGTTCAGGATGTAAATTTCCAACAGCCACTCGGGATAATTGTATGGTGTTTCCTGAAACATCTAAAAAACAAAGCAACAGAGCCTAGGGCACTTCCACTTATGGTCCTACAGTGTAGGGAAATTAAAATCAAAAAGACACAGCCACCCAAAAGTTAGGGAAGGCTCTGTTTATAAGAACCTCGTTTACAGTACAAGTTCAATATCGCAGAAAGTGAAAAATGGATAAAGAAGTTGTGGTACTTACCTACAATGCAATATCACTCAGCAATGAAATCTATGTCATCAGGCCCGTAGCAGCATAATGAGTGGATTCAGGTATGATGATTCTAACTGAAATAAGTCACACAGAAAAAGAAACATCATAAGATATCACTAATACACGGAATGTAAACTTGGCTACACAGGAACTGGATTACAAAACAGAACAGTGTCTCAAATGTAGAAAACCAACTTATGCTTGCTTAAGGGGAAAGGTTAGTTGGGGTGCTGCAAAAAACCAGAGATTGAAATGAGCACAGATAAAGTTCCTTAAGCCAAATATGTAACAGAGAAGAGCTACTCGTTGCTCAACGAAATGGACTCAAAACCCCATATTAAACGCCTAATAATGTAGCTGACTAGTAAGTATCTTAAAAACTATGGATTGCTATGTCTCTGAAAGAGAATCAAGCGTGAGAACAGGGGCATAAACGCAGCAGTGATAGGATTGGAGAGGTTCGGTGAGCAAATGAAGCCCCTTTGAAGTCATATTGCATGGTACCCATTCCACGGGTCTCAACTCTCCAGGTTTAAGGGATTCTTCCTTCAGCTAAACATGCATTTGGAACCCAGACTATGATCAACCGTGTGATCGTGAGTCATGTTCAAATATGTCTCAGTTCTCATCGCCTGGTACTCGGGTGCAACATTCTTGACACTTTACTAACAATCTCCCGACTTGGAGAGTCAGTGCCTTTATCCTCCTGTTTGGCCTAGTTTGCAAATTCCGCGGATGATGAACAGGAATAGGGAGAACCAATGAGAGACTAGCTGGAGGTGTCTGGACGGGCAAATTTAACTCTCATTTCCCACCAGGAAGAGCAATTAAGCAAAGGCTCAGCGTGCCGTGCCGGAACCAGATTAGGGCCCGAAGCAATCCTGCGGTGTTGCGGACAGCTCACAAGAAAGCGAGTTGAAGAAAGGAGCTCAGGGGCACTGTAATTCACAAACCTGCAGAGTTATAAATGACAGCTATCGTCCAAAAATATACTGAAGTAAGGCTGCCAAGAGGACTTGAAAGCGGGGCAGAATTGCAGGAAACCGATTTCAGGAGTTAGACAGGAATTGCATTTAAAGCATAGGAAAAGAGGCAGAACGTCCAAAATGATGCACTTGGCCAAAAAGGGCGTATGCGTTTTTTCCTGAGTATATACAGGAAAAAACGCATACGCTCTTTTTGGCCAACCAAGCAAGCTTGCAAAGGAAATCTGCACTACAATGAAGTCTCACTTCCCCCGGGTCAAAAGGGCCATCTGTAAAAAGTGTAAAATCCAGAAAGGCAGGACAGGCCATGGAGAACTGGGAGCCTTGTTATGCTGATGGGCGGGATGTAAATTGCCAACAGCCACTCGGTAGAAGTGTATGGTGTTTCCTGAAACATCTAAAAAACAAAGCAACAGAGCCTAGGGCACTTCCACTTATGGTCCTATAGCTTAGGGAAATTAAAATAAAAAAGACACAGCCACCCCAAAGTTTTGGATGGCTCTGTTTAAAAGAACCTCGTTTACGGTACATGTTCAATATCGCAGAAAGTGAAAAATGGATAAAGAAGTTGTGGTACTTACGTACAATGCAATATCACTCAGCAATTAAATCTATGTCATCTGGCCCATAGCAGAATAATGAGTGGATTCAAGTATGATGATTCTAACTGAAATAAGTCACACAGAAAAAGAAACATCATAAGATATCACTAATACACGGAATGTAAACTTGGCTACACAGGAACTGGATTACAAAACAGAAGAGGGTCTCAAATTTAGAAAACAAACTTATGCTTGTTTAAGGGGAAAGGTGAGTTGGGGTGCTGCATAAAACCAGAGATTGAAATGAGCACAGATAAAGTTCCTTAAGCCAAATATGGAATAGACAAGAGCTACTCCTTGCTCAACGAAATGGACTCAAAACCCCATATGAAACGCCTAATAATGTACCTGACTAGTAAGTATCTTAAAACCTATGGATTGCTATGTCTCTGAAAGAGAATCAAGCGTGAGTACCGGGGCATAAACGCAGCAGTGATAGGATTGGAGAGGTTCGGTGAGCAAATGAAGACCCTTTGAAGTCATATTTCATGGTACCCATTCCACGGGTCTCAACTCTCCAGGTTTAAGGGATTCTTCCTTCAGCTAAAACATGCATGTGGAACCCAGAGTATGATCAACCATGTGATCGGGAGATGGGTTCAAATATGTCTGAGTTCTTGTCCCCTGGTACTCGGGTGCAACATTCCACACGCTTTACTAAGTCTCTCCCGACTTGGAGAGTCAGTGCCTTTAACCTCCTGTTTGGCTCAGTTTGCAATTTCTGCGGAAGATGAACAGGGATAGGGAGGACAAATGAGAGACTAGCTGGAGGTGTCTGGACGGGCAAATTTAACTCTCATTTCCCACCAGGAAGAGGAATTAAGCAAAGGCTCAGCGTGCCGTGCCGGAACCAGATTAGGGCCTGAAGCAATCCTGCGGTGTTGCGGCCAGCTCACAAGAAAGCGAGTTGAAGAAAGGAGCTCAGGGGCACTGTAATTCACATACCTATAGAGTTATAAATGACAGCTATCGTCCAAAAATATACTGAAGTAAGGCTGCCAAGAGGACTTGAAAGCGGGGCAGAATTGGAGGAAACCGATTTCAGGAGGTAGACTGGAATTGCATTTAAAGCATAGGAAAAGAGGCAGAACGTCGACAATGATGCACTTGGCCAAAAAGGGCGTATGCGTTTTTTCCTGAATATATTCAGGAAAAAAAGCATACGCCCATTTTGGCCAACCAAGCAAGCTTGCAAAGGAAATCTGCACTACAATGAAGTCTCACTTCCCCCTGGTCAAAAGGGCCATGTGAAAAAAGTGTAAAATCCAGAAAGGCAGGACAGGCCATGGAGAACTGGGAGCCTTGTTATGCTGATGGGCGGGATGTAAATTGCCAACAGCCACTGGTTAGAAGTGTATGGTGTTTCCTGAAACATCTAAAAAACAGAGGAACAGAGCCTAGGGCACTTCCAATTATGGTCCTATAGCTTAGGGAAATTAAAATCAAAAAGCAGAACCACCCAAAAGTTTTTGATGGCTCTGTTTACAAGAACCTCGTTTACGGTAGAAGTTCAATATCGCAGAAAGTGAAAAATGGATAAAGAAGTTGTGGTACTTACGTACAATGCAATATCACTCAGCAATGAAATCTATGTCATCAGGCCCATAGCAGCATAATGAGTGGATTCAGGTATCATGATTCTAACTACAATATGTAAAACAGAAAAAGAAACGTCTTAAGATATCACCAATACACAGAATGTAAACTTGGCTACACAGGAACTGAATTACAAAACAGAACATGGTCTCAAATTTAGAAAACCAACTTATGCTTGCTTAAGTGGAAAGGTGAGTTGGGGTGCTGCATAAAACCAGAGATTGAAATGAGCATATATAAAGTTCCTTAAGCCAAATATGTAATAGACAAGAGCTACTCCTTGCTCAACGAAATGGACTCAACAACCCATATTAAACGCCTAAGAATGTATCTGACTAGTAAGTATCTTAAAACCTATGGATTGCTATGTCTCCAAAAGAGAAACAAGCGTGTGTACAGGGGCATAAACGCAGCAGTGATAGGATTGGAGAAGTTTGGTAAGCAAATGAAGACCATTTGAAGGCATATTGCATGGTACCCATTCCACGGGTCTCAACTCTCCAGGTTTAAGGGATTCTTCCTTCAGCTAAAACATGCATGTGGATCCCAGAGTATGATCAACCATGTGATGGGGAGACGTGTTCAAATATGTCTCAGTTCTCATCCCCTGGTACTCGGGTGCAACATTCCAGACGCTTTACTAACACTCTGCCAACTTGGAGAGTCATTGCCTTTAACCTCCTGTTTGGCCCAGTTTGAAATTTCTGCAAAAGATGAACAGGAATAGGGAGAACCGATGAGAGACAAGCTGGAGGTGTCTGGACGGGCAAATTTAACTCTCATTTCCCACCAGGAAGAGGAATTAACCAAAGGCTCAGCGTGCCGTGCTGGAACCAGATTAGGGCCTGAAGCAATCCTGCGGTGTTGCGGACAGCTCACAAAAAAGCGAATTGAAGAAAGGAGCTCAGGGGCACTGTAATTCACAAACCTGCAGAGTTATAAATGACAGCTATCCTCCAAAAATATACTGAAGTAAGGCTGCCAAGAGGACTAGAATGCGGGGCAGAATGGCAGGAACCCGATTTCAGGAGGTAGACTGGAATTGCATTTAAAGCATAGGAAAAGAGGCAGAACGTCCACAATGATGCACTTGGTCAAAAAGGGCGTATGCGTTTTTTCCTGAATATATTCAGGAAAAAACGCATACGCCCTTTTTGGCCAACCAAGCAAGCTTGCAAAGGAAATCTGCACTACAATGAAGTCTCACTTCCCCCCGGTCAAAAGGGCCATCTGAAAAAAGTGTAAAATCCAGAAAGGCAGGACAGGCCATGGAGAACTGGGAGCCTTGTTATGCTGATGGGCGGGATGTAAATTGCCAACAGCCACTCTGGAGAAATGTATGGTGTTTCCTGAAACATCTAAAAAACAAAGCAACAGAGCCTAGGGCACTTCCACTTATGGTCCTATAGCTTAGGGAAATTAAAATCAAAAAGACACAGCCACCCCAAAGTTTGGGACGGCTCTGTTTACAAGAACCTCCTTTACAGTACAAGTTCAATATCGCAAAGAGTGAAAAATGGATAAAGAAGTTGTGGTACTTACGTACAATTCAATATCACTCAGCAATGAAATCTATGTCATCAGGCCCGTAACAGCATAATGAGTGGATACAGGTAGGATGATTCTAACTGAAATAAGTCACACAGAAAAAGAAACATCATAAGGTATCACTAATACACGGAATGTAAACTTGGCTACACAGGAACTGGATTACAAAACAGAAGAGGGTCTCAAATTTAGAAAACCAACTTATGCTTGCTTAAGGGGAAAGGTGAGTTGGGGTGCTGCATAAAACCAGAGATTGAAATGAGCACAGATAAAGTTCCTTAAGCCAAATATGTAATAGACAAGACCTACTCCTTGCTCAACGAAATGGACTCAACACCCCATATTAAACGCCTAAGAATGTACCTGACTAGTAAGTATCTTAAAACCTATGGATTGCTATGTCTCTGAAAGAGAATCAAGCATGTGTACAGGGGCATAAACGCAGCAGTGATAGGATTGGAGAGGTTCGGTGAGCAAACGAAGACCCTTTGAAGTCATATTGCATGGTACCCATTCCACGGGTCTCAACTCTCCAGGTTTAAGGGATTCTTCCTTCAGCTAAAACATGCATGTGAAAACCAGAGTATGATCAACCGTGTGATCGGAAGACGTGTTCAAATATGTCTCAGTTCTCCTCCCCTGGTACTCGGGTGCAACATTCCACACGCTTTAGTAACACCCTCCCGATTTGGAGAGTCAGTGCCTTTAACCTCCTGTTTGGCCCAGTTTGCAATTTCCGCGGAAGATGAACAGGAATAGGGAGAACCAATGAGAGACTAGCTGGAGGTGTCTGGACGGGCAAATTTAACTCTCATTTCCCACCAGGAAGAGGAATTAACCAAAGGCTCAGTGTGCCGCGCCGGAAACAGATTAGGGTCTGAAGCAATCCTGCGGTGTTGTGGCCAGCTCACAAGAAAGCGAGTTGAAGAAAGGAGCTCAGGGGCACTGTAATTCACAAACATGCAGAGTTATAAATGGCAGCTATCATCCAAAAGTATACTGAAGTAAGGCTGCCAAGAGGACTTGAAAGCGGGCCAGAAATGCAGTAAACCGATTTCAGGAGGTAGACTGGAATTGCATTTAAAGCATAGGAGAAGAGGCAGAACGTCCACAATGATGCACTTGGCCAAAAAGGGCGTATGCGTTTTTTCCTGAATATATTCAGGAAAAAACGCATACGCCCTTTTTGGCCAACCAAGCAAGCTTGCAAAGGAAATCTGCACTACAATGAAGTCTCACTTCCCCCCAGTCAAAAGGGCCATGTGAAAAAAGTGTAAAATCCAGAAAGGCAGGACAGGCCATGGAGAACTGGGAGCCTTGTTATGCTGATGGGCGGGATGTAAATTGCCAACAGCCACTGGTTAGAAGTGTATGGTGTTTCCTGAAACATCTAAAAAACAGAGGAACAGAGCCTAGGGCACTTCCACTTATGGTCCTATAGCTTAGGGAAATTAAAATCAAAAAGCAGAACCACCCAAAAGTTTGGGACGGCTCTGTTTACAAGAACCTCCTTTACACTACAAGTTCAATATCGCAAAGAGTGAAAAATGGATAAAGAAGTTGTGGTACTTACGTACAATTCAATATCACTCAGCAATGAAATCTATGTCATCAGGCCCGTAACAGCATAATGAGTGGATACAGGTAGGATGATTCTAACTGAAATAAGTCACACAGAAAAAGAAACATCATAAGGTATCACTAATACACGGAATGTAAACTTGGCTACACAGGAACTGGATTACAAAACAGAACAGGGTCTCAAATTTAGAAAACCAACTTATGCTTGCTTAAGGGGAAAGGTGAGTTGGGGTGCTGCATAAATCCAGAGATTGAAATGAGCACAGATAAAGTTCCTTAAGCCAAATATGTAATAGACAAGACCTACTCCTTGCTCAACGAAATGGACTCAACACCCCATATTAAACGCCTAAGAATGTACCTGACTAGTAAGTATCTTAAAACCTATGGATTGCTATGTCTCTGAAAGAGAATCAAGCGTGTGTACAGGGGCATAAACGCAGCAGTGATAGGATTGGAGAGGTTCGGTGAGCAAACGAAGACCCTTTGAAGTCATATTGCATGGTACCCATTCCACGGGTCTCAACTCTCCAGGTTTAAGGGATTCTTCCTTCAGCTAAAACATGCATGTGAAAACCAGAGTATGATGAACCGTGTGATCGGAAGACGTGTTCAAATATGTCTCAGTTCTCCTCCCCTGGTACTCGGGTGCAACATTCCACACGCTTTAGTAACACCCTCCCGATTTGGAGAGTCAGTGCCTTTAACCTCCTGTTTGGCCCAGTTTGCAATTTCCGCGGAAGATGAACAGGAATAGGGAGAACCAATGAGAGACTAGCTGGAGGTGTCTGGACGGGCAAATTTAACTCTCATTTCCCACCAGGAAGAGGAATTAACCAAAGGCTCAGTGTGCCGTGCCGGAAACAGATTAGGGTCTGAAGCAATCCTGCGGTGTTGTGGCCAGCTCACAAGAAATCGAGTTGAAGAAAGGAGCTCAGGGGCACTGTAATTCACAAACCTGCAGAGTTATAAATGACAGCTATCGTCCAAAAGTATACTGAAGTAGGCTGCCAAGAGGACTTGAAAGCCGGGCAGAATTGCAGGAAACCGATTTCAGGAGGTAGACTGGAATTGCATTTAAAGCATAGGAAAAGAGGCAGAAAGTCCACAATGATGCACTTGACCAAAAAGGGCGTATGCGTTTTTTCCTGAATATATTCAGGAAAAAACGCATACGCCCTTTTTGGCCAACCAAGCAAGCTTGCAAAGGAAATCTGCACTACAATGAAGTCTCACTTCCCCCCAGTCAAAAGGGCCATGTGAAAAAAGTGTAAAATCCAGAAAGGCAGGACAGGCCATGGAGAACTGAGAGCCTTGTTATGCTGATGGGCGGGATGAAAATTGCAAACAGCCACTCAGGAGAAGTGTATGGTGTTTCATGAAACATCTAAAAAACAAAGCAACAGAGCCTAGGGCACTTCCACTTATAGTCCTATAGCTTAGGGAAATTAAAATCAAAAAGACACAGCCACCCCAAAGTTTGGGACCTCTCTGTTTACAAGAACCTCATTTACGGTAGAAGTTCAATATTGCAGAAAGTGAAAAATGGATAAAGAAGTTGTGGTAGTTACGTACAATGCAATATCACTCAGCAATGAAATCTATGTCATCAGGCCCGTAGCAGCATAGACTGGATTCAGGTATGATGATTCTCACTGAAATAAGTCACACAGAAAAAGAAACATCATAAGATATCACTAATACACGGAATGTAAACTTGGCTACACAGGAACTGGATTACAAAACAGAACAGGGTCTCAAATTTAGAAAACCAACTTATGCTTGCTTAAGGGGAAAGGTGAGTTGGGGTGCTACATAAAACCAGAGATTGAAAAGAGCACAGATAAATTTCCTTAAGCCAAATATGGAATAGACAAGAGCTACTCCTTGCTCAATGAAATGGACTCAACACCCCATATTAAACGCCTAAGAATGTACCTGACTAGTAAGTATCTTAAAACCTATGGATTGCTATGTCTCCAAAAGAGAATCAAGCGTGTGTACAGGGGCATAAACGCAGCAGTGATAGGATTGGAGAGGTTCGGTGAGCAAATGAAGACCCTTTGAAGTCATATTGCATGGTACTCATTCCACGGGTCTCAACTCTCCAGCTTTAAGGGATTCTTCCTTCAGCTGAAACACGCATGTGGAACCCAGAGTATGATCAACCGTGTGATCGGGAGACGTGTTCAAATATGTCTCAGTTCTCGTACCCTGTTATTCGGGTGCAACATTCCAAACGCTTTATTAACACTCTCCCGAATTGGAAAGTCAGTGCCTTTAATCTCCTGTTTGGCCCAGTTTGCAATTTCTGCGGAAGATGAACAGGAATAGGGAGAACCAATGAGAGACTAGCTGGAGGTGTCTGGACGGGAAAATTTAACTCTCATTTCCCACCAGGAAGAGGAATTAACCAAAGGCTCAGCATGTCGTGCCGGAACCAGATTAGGGCCCGAAGCAATCCTGCGGTGTTGCGGCCAGCTCACAAGAAAGCGAGTTGAAGATAGGAGCTCAGTGGCACTGTAATTCACAAACCTGCAGAGTTATAAATGACAGCAATCGTCCAAAAATATACTGAAGTAACGCTGCCAAGAGGACTTGAAAGCGGGGCAGAATTGCAGGAAACCGATTTCAGAAGGTAGACTGGAATTGCATTTAAAGCATAGGAAAAGAGGGAGAACGTCGACAATGATGCACTTGGCCAAAAAGTGCGTATGCGTTGTTTCCTGAATATATTCAGGAAAAAACGCATACGCCCTTTTTGGCCAACCAAGCAAGCTTGCAAAGGAAATCTGCACTACATTGAAGTCTCACTTCCCCCCTGGTCAAAAGGACCATGTGAAAAAAGTGTAAAATCCAGAAAGGCAGGACCGGCCATGGAGAACTGGGAGCCTTGCTATGCTGATGGGCGGGATGTAAATTGCCAACAGCCACTAGGGAGAAGTGTATGGTGTTTCCTGAAACATCTAAAAAACAAAGCAACAGAGCCTAGGGCACTTACACTTATGGTCCTATAGCTTAGGGAAATTAAAATCAAAAACACACAGCCACCCCAAAGTTTGGGACGGCTCTGTTTACAAGAACCTCGTTTATGGTACAAGTTCAATATCACAGAAAGTGAAAAATGGATAAAGAAGTTGTGGTACTTACATACAATGCAATATCACTCAGCAATGAAATCTATGTCATCAGGCCTGTAGCAGGAAATGACTGGGTTCAGGTATGATGATTCTAACTGAAATAAGTCACACAGAAAAAGAAATATCATAAGATATCACTAATACACGGAATGTAAACTTGGCTACACAGGAACTGGATTACAAAACAGAACAGGGTCTCAAATTTAGAAAACCAACTTATGCTTGCTTAAGGGGAAAGGTGAGTTGCGGAGCTGCATAAAACCAGAGATTGAAATGAGCACAGATAAAGTTCCTTAAGCCAAATATGTAATAGACAAGAGCTACTCCTTGCTCAACGAAATGGACTCAACACCCCATATTAAATGCCTAAAAATGTACCCGACTAGTAAGTATCTTAAAACCTATGGATTGCTATGTCTCCAAAAGAGAATCAAGCGTGTGTACAGGGGCATAAATGCAGCTGTGATAGGATTGGAGAGTTTCGGTGAGCAAATAAAGAACCTTTGAAGTCATATTGCATGGTACCCATTCCACGGGTCTCAACTCTCCAGGTTTAAGGGATTCTTCCTTCAGCTAAAACATACATGTGGAAACCAGGGTATGATCAACCATGTGATCGGGAGACGCGTTCAAATATGTCTCAGTTTTCATCCCCTGGTACTCGGGTGCAACATTCCAGACGCTTTACTAACACTCTCCCGACTTGGAGAGTCAATGCCTTTAAACTCCTGTTTGCCCCAGTTTGCAATTTCTGCGGAAGATGAACAGGAATAGGGAGAACCAATGAGAGACTAGCTGGAGGTTACTGGACGGACAAATTTAACTCTCATTTCCCACCAGGAAGAGGAATTAACCAAAGGCTCAGCATACCGTGCCGGAACCAGATTAGGGCCTGAAGCAATCGTGTGGTGTTGCGGCCAGCTCACAAGAAAGTGAGTTGAAGAAAGGAGCTCAGGGGCACTGTAATTCACAAACCTGCAGAGTTATAAATGACAGCTATCGTCCAAAAATATACTGAAGTAACGCTGCCAAGAGGACTTGAAAGCGGGGCAGAATTGCAGGAAACCGATTTCAGGAGGTAGACTGGAATTGCATTTAAAGCATAGGAAAAGAGGCAGAACGTCCACAATGATGCACTTGGCCAAATAGGGTGTATGCGTTGTTTCCTGAATATATTCAGGAAAAAACGCATACGCACTTTTTTGCCAACCAAGCAAGCTTGCAAAGGAAATCTGCACTACAATGAAGTCTCACTTTCCCCCGGTCAAAGGGCCATCTGAAAAAAGTGTAAAATGCAGAAAGGCAGGACAGGCCATGGAGAACTGGGAGCCTTGTTATGCTGATGGGCGGGATGAAAATTGCCAACAGCCACTCAGGAGAAGTGTATGGTGTTTCCTGAAACATCTAAAAAACAAAGCAACAGAGCCTAGGGCACTTCCACATATGGTCCTATAGCTTAGGGAAATTAAAATCAAAAAGACACAGCCACCCCTAAGTTTGGAACGGCTCTGTTTACAAGAATCTCGTTTACGGTACAAGTTCAATATCGCAGAAAGTGAAAAATGGATAAAGCAGTTGTGGTACTTACGTACAATGCAATATCACTGAGCAATGAAATCTATGTCATCAGGCCCGTAGCAGCATAATGAGTGCATTCTGGTATGATGATTCTATCTGAAATAAGTCACACAGAAAAAGAAACGTCATAAGATATCACTAATACACGGAATGTAAACTTGGCTACACAGGCACTGAATTACAAAACAGAACAGGGTCTCAAATTTAGAAAACCAACTTATGCTTGCTTAAGGGGAAAGGTGAGTTTGGGTGCTACATAAAACGAGAGATTGAAATGAGCACAGATAAATTTCCTTAAGCCAAATATTGAATAGACAAGAGCTACTCCTTGCTCAACGAAATGGACTCAACACCCCATATTAAACGCCTAAGAATGTACCTGACTAGTAAGTATCTTAAAACCTATGGATTGCTATGTCTCCAAAAGAGAATCAAGCGTGTGTACAGGGGCATAAACGCAGCAGTGATAGGATTGGAGAGGTTCGGTGAGCAAATGAACACCCTTTGAAGTCATATTGCATGGTACCCATTCTACGGGTCTCAACTCTCCAGCTTTAAGGGATTCTTCCTTCAGCTGAAACATGCATGTGGAACCCAGAGTATGATCAACCGTGTGATTGGGAGACGTGTTCAAATATGTCTCAGTTTTCGTCCGCTGGTACTCAGGTGCAACATTCCAGACGCTTTACTAACACTCTCCCGACTTGGAGAGTCAGTGCATTTAACCTCCTGCTTGGCCCAGTTTGCAATTTCTGCGGAATATGAACAGGGATAGGGAGGACCAATGAGAGACTAGCTGGAGGTGTCTGGACGGGCAAATTTAACTCTCATTTCCCACCAGGAATAGCAATTAAGCAAAGGCTCAGCGTGCCGTGCCGGAACCAGATTAGGGCCTGAAGCAATCGTGCGGTGTTGCGGCCAGCTCACAAGAAAGCGAGTTGAAGAAAGGAGCTCAGGGGCACTGTAATTCACAAACCTGCAGAGTTATAAATGACAGCTATCGTCCAAAAATATACTGAAGTAAGGCTGCCAAGAGGACTTGAAAGCGGGGAAGAATTGCAGGAAACCAATTTCAGGAGGTAGACTGGAATTGCATTTAAAGCATAGGAAAAGAGGCAGAACGTCCACAATGATGCACTTGGCCAAAAAGGGCGTATGCGTTTTTTCCTGAATATATTCAGGAAAAAACGCATACGCCCTTTTTGGCCAACCAAGCAAGCTTGCAATGGAAATCTGCACTACAATGAAGTCTCACTTCCCCCCGGTCAAAAGGGCCATCTGAAAAAAATGTAAAATGCAGAAAGGCAGGACAGGCCATGGAGAACTGGGAGCCTTGTTATGCTGATGGGCGGGATGTAAATTGCCAACAGCCACTCGGGAGAAGTGTATGGTGTTTCCTGAAACATCTAAAAAACAAAGCAACAGAGCCTAGGGCACTTCCACTTATGGTCCTATAGCTTAGGGAAATTAAAATCAAAAAGACACAGCTACCCCAAAGTTTGGTATGGCTCTGTTTACAAGAACCTCGTTTACGGTACAAGTTCAATATCGCAGAAAGTGAAAAATGGATAAAGCAGTTGTGGTGCTTACGTACAATGCAATATCACTCAGCAATGAAATCTATGTCATCAGGCCCGTAGCAGCATAATGAGTGGATTCAGGTATGATGATTCTAACTGAAATAAGTCACACAGAAAAAGAAACATCATAAGATATCACTAATACATGGAATGTAAACTTGGCTACACACGAACTGGATTACAAAACAGAACAGGGTCTCAAATTTAGAAAACCAACTTATGCTTGCTTAAGGGGAAAGGTGAGTTGGGGTGCTGCATAAAACCAGAGATTGAAATGAGCACAGATAAAGTTCCTTAAGCCAAACATGTAATAGACAAGAGCTACTCCTTGCTCAACGAAATGGACTCAACACCCCATATTAAACGCCTAAGAATGTAGCTGACTAGTATCTTAAAACCTATGGATTGCTATGTCTCCAAAAGAGAATCAAGCGTGTGTACAGGGGCATAAACGCAGCAGTGATAGGATTGGAGAGGTTCGGTGAGCAAATGAAGACCCTTGGAAGTCATATTGCATGGTACCCATTCCACGGGTCTCAACTCTCCAGGTTTAAGGGATTCTTCCTTCAGCTAAAGCATGCATTGGAACCCAGAGTATGATCAATCATGTGATCGGGAGACGTGTTCCAATATGTCTCAGTTCTCGTCCCCTGGTACTCGGGTGCAACATTGCAGATGCTTTACTAACACTCTCCCGACTTGGAGAGATAGTGCCTTTAACCTCCTGTTTGGCCCAGTTTGCAATTTCTGCGGAAGATGAACAGGAATAGGGAGAACCAATGAGAGACTAGCTGGAGGTGTCTGGATGGGCAATTTTAACTCTCATTTCCCACCAAGAAGAGGAATTAACCAAAGGATCAGCGTGCCGTGCCGGAACCAGATTAGGGCCTGAAGCAATCCTGCGGTGTTGCGGCCAGCTCACAAGAAAGCGAGTTGAAGAAAGGAGCTCAGGGGCACTGTAATTCACAAACCTGCAGAGTTATAAATGACAGCTATCGTCCAAAAATATACTGAAGTAAGCCTGCCAAGAGGACTTGAAAGCGGGGCAGAATTGCAGGAAACCGATTTCAGGAGGTAGACTGGAATTGCATTTAAAGCATAGGAAAACAGGCAGAACGTCGACAATGATGCACTTGGCCAAAAAGGGCGTATGCGTTTTTTCCTGAATATATTCAGGAAAAAACGCATACGCCCTTTTTGGCCAACCAAGCAAGCTTGCAAAGGAAATCTGCACTACATTGAAGTCTCACTTCCCTCCCGGTCAAAAGGGCCATCTGAAAAAAGTGTAAAATACAGAAAGGCAGGACAGGCCATGGAGAACTGGGAGCCTTGTTATGCTGATGGGCGGGATGTAAATTGCCAACAGTCACTGGGGAGAAGTGTGTGGTGTTTCCTGAAACATCTAAAAAACAAAGCAACAGAGCCTAGGGCACTTCCACTTATTGTCATATAGCTTAGGGAAATTAAAATCAAAAAGACACAGCCACCCCAAAGTTTGGGACGGCTCTGTTTACAAGAACCTCGTTTACGGTACAAGTTCAATATCGCAGAAAGCGAAAAATGGATAAAGAAGTTGTGGTACTTACGTACAATACAATATCACTCAGCAATGAAATCTATGTCATCATTCCCGTAGCAGCATAATGAGTGGATTCAGGTATGATGATTCTAACTGAAATAAGTCACACAGAAAAAGAAACGTCATAAGATATCACTAATACACGGAATGTAAACTTGGCTACACAGGCACTGAATTACAAAACAGAACAGGGTCTCAAATTTAGAAAACCAACTTATGCTTGCTTAAGGGGAAAGGTGAGTTGGGGTGCTGCATAAAACCAGAGATTGAAATGAGCACAGATAAAGTTCCTTAAGCCAAATATGTAATATACAAGAGCTACTCCTTGCTCAACGAAATGGACTCAACACCCCATATTAAACGCCTAAGAATGTACCTGACTAGTAAGTATCTTAAAACCTATGGATTGCTATGTCTCCAAAAGAGAACCAAGCATGTGTACAGGGGCATAAACGCAGCAGTGATAGGATTGCAGAGGTTCGGTGAGCAAATGAAGACCCTTTGAAGTCACATTGCATGGTACCCATTCCACGGGTCTCAACTCTCCAGGTTTAAGGGATTCTTCCTTCAACTAAAACATGCATGTGGAACCCAGAGTATGATCAACCATGTGATCGGGAGACGTGTTCAAATATGTCTCAGTTCTCGTACCCTGTTACTCGGGTGCAACATTCCAAACGCTTTATTAACACTCTCCCGAATTGGAAAGTCAGTGCCTTTAATCTCCTGTTTGGCCCAGTTTGCAATTTCTGCGGAAGATTAACAGGAATAGGGAGAACCAATGAGAGACTAGCTGGAGGTGTCTGGACGGGCAAATTTAACTCTCATTTCCCACCAGGAAGAGGAATTAACCAAAGGCTCAGCATGCCGTGCCAGAACCAGATTAGGGCCCGAAGCAATCCTGCGGTGTTGCGGCCAGCTCACAAGAAAGCGAGTTGAAGATAGGAGCTCAGTGGCACTGTAATTCACAAACCTGCAGAGTTATAAATGACAGCTATCATCCAAAAATATACTGAAGTAAGGCTGCCAAGAGGACTTGAAAGCCGGGCAGAATTGCAGGAAACCGATTTCAGGAGGTAGACTGGAATTGCATTTAAGGCATAGGAAAAGAGGCAGAAGGTCGACAATGATGCACATGGCCAAAAAGGGCGTATGCGTTTTTTCCTGAATATATTCAGGAAAAAACGCATACGCCCTTTTTGGCCAACCAAGCAAGCTTGCAAAGGAAATCTGCACTACATTGAAGTCTCACATCCCCCCGGTCAAAAGGACCATCTGAAAAAAGTGTAAAATCCAGAAAGGCAGGAAAGGCAATGGAGAACTGGGAGCCTTGCTATGCTGATTGGCGGGATGTAAATTGCCAACAGCCACTAGGGAGAAGTGTATGGTGTTTCCTGAAATATCTAAAAAACAAAGCAACAGAGCCTAGGGCACTTACACTTATGGTCCTATAGCTTAGGGAAATTAAAATCAAAAACGCACAGCCACCCCAAAGTTTGGGGTGGCTCTGTTTACAAGAACCCTGTTTATGGTACAAGTTCAATATCACAGAAAGTGAAAAATGGATAAAGAAGTTGTGGTACTTACGTACAATGCAATATCACTCAGCAATGAAATCTATGTCATCTGGCCCATAGCAGAATAATGAGTGGATTCAGGTATGATGATTCTAACTGAAATAAGTCACACAGAAAAAGAAACATCATAAGATATCACTAATACACGGAATGTAAACTTGGCTACACAGGAACTGGATTACAAAACAGAAGAGGGTCTCAAATTTAAAAAACAAACTTATGCTTGTTTAAGGGGAAAGGTGAGTTGGGGTGCTGCATAAAACCAGAGATTGAAATGAGCACAGATAAAGTTCCTTAAGCCAAATATGGAATAGACAAGAGCTACTCCTTGCTCAACGAAATGGACTCAAAACCCCATATGAAACGCCTAATAATGTACCTGACTAGTAAGTATCTTAAAACCTATGGATTGCTATGTCTCTGAAAGAGAATCAAGCGTGAGTACCGGGGCATAAACGCAGCAGTGATAGGATTGGAGAGGTTCGGTGAGCAAATGAAGACCCTTTGAAGTCATATTGCATGGTACCCATTCCACGGGTCTCAACTCTCCAGGTTTAAGGGATTCTTCCTTCAGCTAAAACATGCATGTGGAACCCAGAGTATGATCAACCATGTGATCGGGAGATGGGTTCAAATATGTCTCAGTTCTTGTCCCCTGGTACTCGGGTGCAACATTCCACACGCTTTACTAAGTCTCTCCCGACTTGGAGAGTCAGTGCCTTTAACCTCCTGTTTGGCTCAGTTTGCAATTTCTACGGAAGATGAACAGGGATAGGGAGGACCAATGAGACACTAGCTGGAGGTGTCTGGACGGGCAAATTTAACTCTCATTTCCCACCAGGAAGAGGAATTAAACAAAGGCTCAGCGTGCCGTGCCGGAACCAGATTAGGGCCTGAAGCAATCCTGCGGTGTTGCGGCCAGCTCACAAGAAAGCGAGTTGAAGAAAGGAGCTCAGGGGCACTGTAATTCACATACCTGCAGAGTTATAAATGACAGCTATCGTCCAAAAATATACTGAAGTAAGGCTGCCAAGAGGACTTGAAAGCTGGGCAGAATTGCAGGAAACCGATTTCAGGAGGTAGACTGGAATTGCATTTAAAGCATAGGAAAAGAGGCAGAACGTCGACAATGATGCACTTGGCCAAAAAGGGCGTATGCGTTTTTTCCTGAATATATTCAGGAAAAAACGCATACGCCCTTTTTGGCCAACCAAGCAAGCTTGCAAAGGAAATCTGCACTACAATGAAGTCTCACTTCCCCCCGGTCAAAAGGGCCATGTGAAAAAAGTGTAAAATCCAGAAAGGCAGGACAGGCCATGGAGAACTGGGAGCCTTGTTATGCTGATGGGCGGGATGTAAATTGCCAACAGCCACTGGTTAGAAGTGTATGGTGTTTCCTGAAACATCTAAAAAACAGAGGAACAGAGCCTAGGGCACTTCCAATTATGGTCCTATAGCTTAGGGAAATTAAAATCAAAAAGCAGAACCACCCAAAAGTTTTTGATGGCTCTGTTTACAAGAACGTCGTTTACGATAGAAGTTCAATATCGCAGAAAGTGAAAAATGGATAAAGAAGTTGTGGTACTTACGTACAATGCAATATCACTCAGCAATGAAATCTATGTCATCAGGCCCATAGCAGCATAATGAGTGGATTCAGGTATGATGATTCTAACTACAATATGTAAAACAGAAAAAGAAACGTCTTAAGATATCACCAATACACAGAATGTAAACTTGGCTACAGAGGAACTGAATTACAAAACAGAACATGGTCTCAAATTTAGAAAACCAACTTATGCTTGCTTAAGTGGAAAGGTGAGTTGGGGTGCTGCATAAAACCAGAGATTGAAATGAGCATATATAAATTTCCTTAAGCCAAATATGTAATAGACAAGAGCTACTCCTTGCTCAACGAAATGGACTCAACAACCCATATTAAACGCCTAAGAATGTATCTGACTAGTAAGTATCTTAAAACCTATGGATTGCTATGTCTCCAAAAGAGAAACAAGCGTGTGTACAGGGGCATAAACGCAGCAGTGATAGGATTGGAGAGGTTTGGTAAGCAAATGAAGACCCTTTGAAGGCATATTGCATGGTACCCATTCCACGGGTCTCAACTCTCCAGGTTTAAGGGATTCTTCCTTCAGCTAAAACATGCATGTGGATCCCAGAATATGATCAACCATGTGATGGGGAGACGTGTTCAAATATGTCTCAGTTCTCGTCCCCTGGTACTCGGGTGCAACATTCCAGACGCTTTACTAACACTCTGCCAACTTGGAGAGTCATTGCCTTTAACCTCCTGTTTGGCCCAGTTTGAAATTTCTGCAAAAGATGAACAGGAATAGGGAGAACCGATGAGAGACAAGCTGGAGGTGTCTGGACGGGCAAATTTAACTCTCATTTCCCACCAGGAAGAGGAATTAACCAAAGGCTCAGCGTGCCGTGCTGGAACCAGATTAGGGCCTGAAGCAATCCTGCGGTGTTGCGGACAGCTCACAAGAAAGCGAATTGAAGAAAGGAGCTCAGGGGCACTGTAATTCACAAACCTGCAGAGTTATAAATGACAGCTATCCTCCAAAAATATACTGAAGTAAGGCTGCCAAGAGGACTAGAATGCGGGGCAGAATGGCAGGAACCCGATTTCAGGAGGTAGACTGGAATTGCATTTAAAGCATAGGAAAAGTGGCAGAACGTCCACAATGATGCACTTGGCCAAAAAGGGCGTATGCGTTTTTTCCTGAATATATTCAGGAAAAAACGCATACGCCCTTTTTGGCCAACCAAGCAAGCTTGGAAAGGAAATCTGCACTACAATGAAGTCTCACTTCCCCCCGGTCAAAAGGGCCATCTGAAAAAAGTGTAAAATCCAGAAAGGCAGGACAGGCCATGGAGAACTGGGAGCCTTGTTATGCTGATGGGTGGGATGTAAATTGCCAACAGCCACTCTGGAGAAATGTATGGTGTTTCCTGAAACATCTAAAAAACAAAGCAACAGAGCCTAGGGCACTTCCACTTATGGTCCTATAGCTTAGGGAAATTAAAATCAAAAAGACACAGCCACCCCAAAGTTTGGGACGGCTCTGTTTACAAGAACCTCCTTTACAGTACAAGTTCAATATAGCAAAGAGTGAAAAATGGATAAAGAAGTTGTGGTACTTACGTACAATTCAATATCACTCAGCAATGAAATCTATGTCATCAGGCCCGTAACAGCATAATGAGTGGATACAGGTAGGATGATTCTAACTGAAATAAGTCACACAGAAAAACAAACATCATAAGGTATCACTAATACACGGAATGTAAACTTGGCTACACAGGAACTGGATTACAAAACAGAAGAGGGTCTCAAATTTAGAAAACCAACTTATGCTTGCTTAAGGGGAAAGGTGAGTTGGGGTGCTGCATAAAACCAGAGATTGAAATGAGCACAGATAAAGTTCCTTAAGCCAAACATATAATAGACAAGAGCTACTCCCTGCTCAACGAAATGGACTCAACACCCCATATGAAACGCCTAAGAATGTACCTCACTAGTTAGTATTTTAAAACCTATGGATTGCTATGTCTCCAAAAGAGAAGCAAGCGTGTGTACAAGGGCATAAACGCAGCAGTGATAGGATTGGAGAGGTTCGGTGAGCAAATGAAGACCCTTTGAAGTCATATTGCATGGTACCCATTACACGGGTCTCAACTCTCCACGTTTAAGGGATTCTTCCTTCAGCTAAAGCATGCATGTGGAACCCAGAGTATGATCAACCGTGTGATCGGGAGACGTGTTCCAATATGTCTCAGTTCTCGTCCCCTGGTACTCGGGTGCAACATTCCAGACGCTTTACTAACACTCTCCCGACTTGGAGAGTCAGTGCCTTTAACCTCCTGTTTGGCCCAGTTTGCAATTTCTGCGGAAGATGAACAGGAATAGGGAGAACCAATGAGAGACTAGCTGGAGGTGTCTGGACGGGCAAATTTAACTCTCATTTCCCACCAGGAAGAAGAATTAACCAAAGGCTCAGCGTGCCGTGCCGGAACCAGATTAGGGCCTGAAGCAATCCTGCAGTGTTGCGGCCAGCTCACAAGAAAGCGAGTTGAAGAAAGGAGCTCAGGGGCACTGTAATTCACAAACCTGCAGAGTTATAAATGACAGCTATCGTCCAAAAATATACTGAAGTAAGGCTGCCAAGAGGACTTGAAAGCGGGGCAGAATTGCAGGAAACCGATTTTAGGAGGTAGACTGGAATTGCATTTAAAGCATAGGAAAAGAGGCAGAACGTAGACAATGATGCACTTGGCCAAAAAGGGCGTATGCGTTTTTTCCTGAATATATTCAGGAAAAAACGCATACGCCCTTTTTGGCCAACCAAGCAAGCTTGCAAAGGAAATCTGCACTACAATGAAGTCTCTCTTCCCCCCGGTCAAAAGGGCCATCTGAAAAAAGTGTAAAATCCAGAAAGGCAGGACAGGCCATGGAGAACTGGGAGCCTTGTTATGCTGATGGGCGGGATGTAAATTGCCAACAGCCACTCGGGAGAAGTGTATGGTGTTTCATGAAACATCTAAAAAACAAAGCAACAGAGCCTAGGGCACTTCCAGTTATAGTCCTATAGCTTAGGGAAATTAAAATCAAAAAGACACAGCCACCCCAAAGTTTGGGACCTCTCTGTTTACAAGAACCTCATTTACGGTAGAAGTTCAATATCGCAGAAAGTGAAAAATGGATAAAGAAGTTGTGGTAGTTACGTACAATGCAATATCACTCAGCAATGAAATGTATGTCATCAGGCCCGTAGCAGCATAGACTGGATTCAGGTATGATGATTCTCACTGAAATAAGTCACACAGAAAAAGAAACATCATAAGATATCACTAATACACGGAATGTAAACTTGGCTACACAGGAACTGGATTACAAAACAGAACAGGGTCTCAAATTTAGAAAACCAACTTATGCTTGCTTAAGGGGAAAGGTGAGTTGGGGTGCTACATAAAACCAGAGATTGAAATGAGCACAGATAAATTTCCTTAAGCCAAATATGGAATAGACAAGAGCTACTCCTGCTCAATGAAATGGACTCAACACCCCATATTAAACGCCTAAGAATGTACCTGACTAGTAAGTATCTTAAAACCTATGGATTGCTATGTCTCCAAAAGAGAATCAAGCGTGTGTACAGGGGCATAAACGCAGCAGTGATAGGATTGGAGAGGTTCGGTGAGCAAATGAAGACCCTTTTAAGTCATATTGCATGGTATTCATTCCACGGGTCTCAACTCTCCAGCTTTAAGGGATTCTTCCTTCAGCTGAAACATGCATGTGGAACCCAGAGTATGATCAACCATGTGAGTGGGAGACGTGTTCAAATATGTCTCAGTTTTCGACCGCTGGTACTCAGGTGCAACATTCCAGATGCTTTACTAACACTCTCCCGACTTGGAGAGTCAGTGCCTTTAACCTCCTGTTTGGCCCAGTTTGCAATTTCTGCGAAAGATGAACAGGAATAGGGAGAATCAATGAGAGACTTGCTGGAGGTGTCTGGACGGGCAAATTTAACTCTCATTTCCCCCCAGGAGGAGGAATTAACCAAAGGCTCAGCGTGCCATGCCGGAGCCAGATTAGGGCCTGAAGAAATCCTGCGGTGTTGCGGCAAGCTCACAAGAAAGCGAGTTGAAGAAAGGAGCTCAGGGGCACTGTAATTCACAAACCTGCAGAGTTATAAATGACAGCTATCGTCCAAAAATATACTGAAGTAAGGCTGCCAAGAGCAGTTGAACGCGGCGCATAATTGCAGGAATCCGATTTCAGGAGGTAGACTGGAATTGCATTTAAAGCATAGGAAAAAAGGCAGAACGTCGACAATGATGCACTTTGCCAAAATGGGCGTATGCATTTTCTCCTGAATATATTCAGGAAAAGACGCATACGCCCTTTTTGGCCAACCAAGCAAGCTTGCAAAGGAAATCTGCACTACAATGAAGTCTCAGTTCCCCCTGGTCAAAAGGGCCATCTGATAAAAGTGTAAAATCCAGAAAGGCAGGACAGGACATGGAGAACTGGGAGCCTTGTTATGCTGATGGGCGGGATGTAAATTGCCAACAGCCACTGGGGAGAAGTGTATGGTATTTCCTGAAACATCTAAAAAACAAAGCAACAGAGCCTAGGGCACTTCCAATTATGGTCCTATAGCTTAGGGAAATTAAAATCAAAAAGACACAGCCACCCCAAAGTTTGGGACGGCTCTGTTTACAAGAACCTCGTTTATGGTACAAGTTCAATATCGCAGAAAGCGAAAAATGGATAAAGAAGTTGTGGTACTTATGTACAAAGCAATATCACTCAGCAATGAAATCTATGTCATCAGGCCCGTAGCAGCATAATGAGTGGATTCAGGTATGATGATTCTAACTGAAATAAGTCACACAGAAAAAGAAACATCATAAGATATCAGTAATACACGGAATGTAAACTTGGCTACACAGGAACCTGATTACAAAACAGAAGAATGTCTCAAATTTAGAAAACCAACTTATGCTTGCTTAAGGGGAAAGGTGAGTTGGGGTACTGCATAAAACCAGAGATTGAAATGAGCACAGATAAATTTCCTTAAGCCAAATATGTAACAGACAAGAGCTACTCCTTGCTCAACGAAATGGACTCAACACCCCATATTAAACACCTAAGAATGTACCTGACTAGTAAGTATCTTAAAACCTATGTATTGCTATGTCTCCGAAAGAGAATCAAGAGTGTGTACAGGGGCATAAACTCAGCAGTGATAGGATTGCAGAGGTTCGGTGAGCAAATGAAGACCCTTTGAAGTCATGTTGCATGGTACCCATTCCATGGTTCTCAACTCTCCAGGTTTAAGGGATTCTTCCTTCAGCTAAAACATGCATGTGGAACCCAGAGTATGATCAACCGTGTGATCGGGAGACGTGTTGAAATATGTCTCAGTTCTCGTCCCCTGGTACTTGGGTGCAACATTCCAGATGCTTTACTAACACTCTCCCGACTTGGAGAGTCAGTGCCTTTAACCTCCTGTTTGGCCCAGTTTGCAATTTCTGCGAAAGATGAACAGGAATAGGGAGAATCAATGAGAGACTAGCTGGAGGTGTCTGGACGGGCAAATTTAACTCTCATTTCCCCCCAGGAGGAAGAATTAACCAAAGGCTCAGCGTGCCATGCCGGAGCCAGATTAGGGCCTGAAGAAATCCTGCGGTGTTGCGGCCAGCTAACAAGAAAGCGAGTTGAGGAAAGGAGCTCAGGGGCACTGTAATCACAAACCTGCAGAGTTATAAATGACAGCTATCGTCCAAAAATATACTGAAGTAAGGCTGCCAAGAGGAGTTGAAAGCGGGCCATAATTGCAGGAATCCGATTTCAGGAGGTAGACTGGAATTGCATTTAAAGCATAGGAAAAGAGGCAGAACGTCGACAATGATGCACTTGGCCAAAATGGGCGTATGCATTTTCTCCTGAATATATTCAGGAAAAGACGCATACGACCTTTTTGGCCAACCAAGCAAGCTTGCAAAGGAAATCTGCACTACAATGAAGTCTCACTTCCCCCTGGTCAAAAGGGCCATCTGAAAAAAGTGTAACATGCAGAAAGGCAGGACAGGCCATGGAGAACTGGGAGCCTTGTTATGCTGATGGGCGGGATGTAAATTGCCAACAGCCACTCTGGAGAATTGTATGGTGTTTCCTGAAACATGTAAAAAACAAAGCAACAGAGCCAAGGGCACTTCCACTTATGGTCCTATAGCTTAGGGAAATTAAAATCAAAAAGACACAGCCACCCCAATGTTTGGGACGGCTCTGTTTACAAGAACCTCGTTTACGGTACAACTTCAATATCGCAGAAAGCGAAAAATGGATAAAGAAGTTGTGGTACTTACGTACAATGCAATATCACTCAGCAATGAAATCTATGTCATCAGGCCCGTAGCAGCATAATGAGTGGATTCAGGTATGATGATTCTAACTGAAATAAGTCACACAGAAAAAGAAACATAAGATATCACTAATACACGGAATGTAAACTTGGCTACAGAGGAACTGGATTACAAAACAGAAGAGGGTCTCAAATTTAGAAAACCAACTTATGCTTGCTTAAGGGGAAAGGTGAGTTGGGGTGCTGCATAAAACCAGAGATTGAAATGAGCACAGATAAAATTCCTTAAGCCAAATATGGAATAGACAAGAGCTACTCCTTGCTCAACGAAATGGACTCAACACCCCATATTAAACGCCTAAGAATGTAATTGACTAGTAAGTATCTGAAAACCTATGGATTTCTATGTCTCCGAAAGAGAATCAAGTGTGTGTACAGGGACATAAACGCAGCAGTGATAGGATTGGAGAGGTTCGCTGAGCAAATGAAGACCCTTGGAGGTCATATTGCATTGTACCCATTCCACAAGTCTCAACTCTCAAGGTTTAAGGGATTCTTCCTTCAGCTAAAACATGCATGTGGAGCCCAGAGTATGATCAACCGTGTGATCGGGAGACGTGTTCCAATATGTCTCAGTTCTCGTCCCCTGGTACTCGGGTGCAACATTCCAGACGCTTTACTAACACTCTCCCGACTTGGAGAGTCAGTGCCTTTAACCTCTTGTTTTGCGCAGTTTGCAATTTCAGCGGAAGATGAACGGGAATAGGGAGAACCAATGAGAGACTAGCTGGAGGTGTCTGGATGGGCAAATTTAACTCTCATTTCCCACCAGGAAGAGGAATTAACCAAAGGCTCAGCTTGCCGTGCCAGAACAAGATTAGGGCCTGAAGCAATCCTGTGGTGTTGCGGCCAGCTTACAAGCAAGTGAGTTGAAGAAAGGAGCTCAGGGGCACTGTAATTCACAAACCTGCAGAGTTATAAATGACAGCAATCATCCAAAAATATACTGAAGAATGGCTGCCAAGAGGATTTCAAAGCGGGGCAGAATTGCAGGAAACCGATTTCAGGAGGTAGACTGCAATTGCATTTAAAGCATAGGAAAAGAGGCAGAACGTCGACAATGATACCCTTGGCAAAAAAGGGCGTATGTGTTTTTTCCTGAATATATTCAGGAAAAAACACATACGCCCTTTTAGGCCAACCAAGGAAGCTTGAAAAGGAAATCTACACTATAATGAAGTCTCACTTCCCCCCGGTCAAAAGGGCCATCTGAAAAAATTGTAAAATCCAGAAAGGCAGGACAGGCCACGGAGAACTGGGAGCGTTGTTATGCTGATCGGCGGGATGTAAATTGCCAACAGCCAATCGGGAGATGTGTATGGTGTTTCCTGAAACATCTAAAAAACAAAGCAACAGAGCCTAGGGCACTTCCAATTATGGTCCTATAGCTTAGGGAAATTAAAATAAAAAAGACACAGCCACCCCAAAATTTGGGATGGCTCTGTTTACAAGAACCTCGTTTATGGTACAAGTTCAATATCGCAGAAAGCGAAAAATGGATAAAGAAGTTGTGGTACTTACGTACAAAGCAATATCACTCAGCAATGAAATCTATGTCATCAGGCCCGTAGCAGCATAATGAGTGGATTCAGGTATGATGATTCTAACTGAAATAAGTCACACAGAAAAAGAAACATCATAAGATATCAGTAATACACGGAATGTAAACTTGGCTACACAGGAACCTGATTACAAAACAGAAGAGGGTCTCAAATTTAGAAAACCAACTTATGCTTGCTTAAGGGGAAAGGGGAGTTGGGGTGCTGCATAAAACCAGAGATTGAAATGAGCACAGATAAATTTCCTTAAGCCAAATATGTAACAGACAAGAGCTACTCCTTGCTCAACGAAATGGACTCAACACCCCATATTAAACGCCTAAGAATGTACCTGACTAGTAAGTATCTTAAAACCTATGTATTGCTATGTCTCCGAAAGAGAATCAAGCGTGTGTACAGGGGCATAAACACAGCAGTGATAGGATTGCAGAGGTTCGGTGAGCAAATGAAGACCCTTTGAAGTCATATTGCATGGTACCCATTCCACGGGTCTCAACTCTCCAGGTTTAAGGGATTCTTCCTTCAGCTAAAACATGCATGTGGAACCCAGAGTATGATCAACCGTGTGATCGGGAGACGTGTTCAAATATATCTCAGTTCTCATCCCGTGGTACTAGGGTGCAACATTACAGATGCTTTACTAACACTCTCCCGACTTGGAGAGTCAGTGCCTTTAACCTCCTGTTTGGCCCAGTTTGCAATTTCTGCGGAAGATGAACAGGAATAGGGAGAACCAATGAGAGACTAGCTGGGGGTGTCTGGACGGGCAAATTTAACTCTCATTTCCCACCAGGAAGAGGAATTAACCGAAGGCTCAGCGTGGCCTGCTGGAACCTGATTAGGGCCTGAAGCAATCCTGCGGTGTTGCGGCCAGCTCACAAGAAAGCGAGTTGAAGAAAGGAGCTCAGGGGCACGGTAATTCGCAAACCTGCAGAGTTATAAATGACAGCTATCGTCCAAAAATATACTGAAGTAAGGCTGCCAAGAGGACTTGAAAGCGGGGCAGAATTGCAGGAAACCGATTTCAGAAGGTAGACTGGAATTGCATTTAAAGCATAGGAAAAGAGGCAGAACGTGGACAATGATGCACTTGGCCAAAAAGGGCGTATGCGTATTTTCCTGAATATAATCAGGAAAAAACGCATATGCACTTTTTGGCCAACCAAGCAAGCTTGCAAAGGAAATCTGAACTACAATGAAGTCTCACTTCCCCCTGGTGAAAAGGGCCTTCTGAAATAATTGTAAAATCCAGAAAGGCAGGACAGGCCATGGAGAACTGGGAGCCTTGTTATGCTGATGGGCGGGATGTAAATTGCCAACAGCCACTCGAGAGAAGTGTATGGTGTTTCCTGAAACATCTAAGAAAGAAAGCAACAGAGCCTAGGGTACTTCCACTTATGGTCCTGTAGCTTAGGGAAATTAAAATCAAAAAGACACAGCCACCCCAAAGTTTGGGACGGCTCTGTTTACAAGAACCTCATTTACGGTACAAGTTCAATATCGCAGAAAGCGAAAAATGGATAAAGAAGTTGTGGTACTTACGTACAATGCAATATCACTCAGCAATAACATCTATGTCATCAGCACCGTAGCAGCATAATGAGTGGATTCAGGCATGATGATTCTAACTGAAATAAGTCACACAGAAAAAGAAACATCATAAGATATCACTAATCCACGGAATGTAAACTTGGCGACACAGGAACTGGATTACAAAACAGAACAGGGTCTCAAATTTAGAAAACCAACTTATGCTTGCTTAAGGGGAAAGGTGAGTTGGGGTGCTGCATAAAACCAGAGTTTGAAATGATCACAGATAAAGTTCCTTAAGCCAAATATGTAATAGACAAGAGCCACTCCTTGCTCAACGAAATGGACTCAACACCCCATATTAAACGCCTAAGAATGTACCTGACTAGTAAATATCTTAAAACCTATGGATTGCTATGTCTCCGAAAGAGAATCAGGCATGTGTGCAGGGGCGTAAATGCAGCAGTGATAGGATTGGAGAGGTTTGGTGAGCAAATGAAGACCCTTTGAAGTCATATTGCATGGTACCCATTCCACGGTTCTCAATTCTCCAGGTTTAAGGGATTCTTCCTTCAGCTAAAACATGCTTGTGGAACCCAGAGTATGATCAACCGTGTGATCGGGAGACGTGTTCCAATATGTCTCAGTTCTCGTCCCCTGGTACTCAGGTGCAAAATTCCAGACGCTTTAGTAACGCTCTGCCGACTTGGAGAGTCAGTGCCTTTAACCTCCTGTTTGGCCCAGTTTGCAATTTCTGCGGAAGATGAACAGGAATAGGGAGAACCAATGAGAGACTAGCTGGAGGTGTCTGGACGGGCAAATTTAACTCATATTTCACACGAGGAAGAGGATTAGCCAAAGGCTCAGCGTGCCGTGCCGGACCCAGATTAGGGCCTGAAGCAATCCTGCGGTGTTGCGGGCAGCTCACAAGAAAGCGAGTTGAAGAAAGGAGCTCAGGGGCACTGTAATTCACAAACCTGCAGAGTTATAAATGACAGCTATCATCCAAAAATATACTGAAGTAAGGCTGCCAAGAGGACTTGAAAGCCGGGCAGAATTGCCGGAAACCGATTTCAGGAGGTAGACTGGAATTGCATTTAAAGCATAGGAAAAGAGGCAGAAGGTCGACAATGATGCACTTGGCCAAAAAGGGCGTATGCATTTTTTCCTGAATATATTCAGGAAAAAACGCATACGCCCTTTTTGGCCAACCAAGCAAGCTTGCAAAGGAAATCTGCACTACAATGAAGTCTCACTTCCCCCCCGTCAAAAGGGCCATCTGAAAAAAGTGTAAAATCCAGAAAGGCAGGACAGGCTATGGAGAACTGGGAGCCTTGTTATGCTGATGGTCGGGATGTAAATTGCCAACAGCCACTCGGGAGAAGTGTATGGTGTTTCCTGAAACATCTAAAAAACAAAGCAACAGAGCCTAGGGCACTTCCACTTATGGTCCTATAGCTTAGGGAAATTAAAATCAAAAAGACACAGCCACCCCAATGTTTGGGATGGGTCTGTTTACAAGAAACTCGTTTACAGTACAAGTTCAATATCGCATAAAGCGAAAAATGGATAAAGAAGTTGTGGTACTTACGTACAATGCAATATCACTCAGCAATGACATCTATGTCATCAGGCCCATAGCAGCATGATGAGTGGATTCAGGTATGATGATTCTAACTGAAATAAGTCACACAGAAAAAGAAACATCATAGGATATCACTAATACACGGAATGTAAACTTGGCTACACAGGAACTGAATTTCAAAACAGAACATGGTCCCAAATTTAGAAAACCAACTTATGCTTGCTTAAGGGGAAAGGTGAGTTGGGGTGCTGCATAAAACCAGAGATTGAAATGAGCACAGATAAAGTTCCTTAAGCCAAATATGTAATAGACAAGAGCTACTCCTTGCTCAACGAAATGGACTCAAAACCCCATATTAAACGCCTAATAATGTACCTGACTAGTAAGTATCTTAAAACCTATGGATTGCTATGTCTCTGAAAGTGAATCAATCGTGAGTACAGGGGCAAAAACGCAGCAGTGATAGGATTGGAGAGGTTTGGTGAGCAAATGAAGACCCTTTGAAGTCATATTGCATGGTACCCATTCCACGGTTCTCAATTCTCCAGGTTTAAGGGATTCTTCCTTCAGCTAAAACATGCTTGTGGAACCCAGAGTATGATCAACCGTGTGATCGGGAGACGTGTTCCAATATGTCTCAGTTCTCGTCCCCTGGTACTCAGGTGCAAAATTCCAGACGCTTTAGTAACGCTCTGCCGACTTGGAGAGTCAGTGCCTTTAACCTCCTGTTTGGCCCAGTTTGCAATTTCTGCGGAAGATGAACAGGAATAGGGAGAACCAATGAGAGACTAGCTGGAGGTGTCTGGACGGGCAAATTTAACTCATATTTCACACGAGGAAGAGGATTAGCCAAAGGCTCAGCGTGCCGTGCCGGACCCAGATTAGGGCCTGAAGCAATCCTGCGGTGTTGCGGCCAGCTCACAAGAAAGCGAGTTGAAGAAAGGAGCTCAGGGGCACTGTAATTCACAAACCTGCAGAGTTATAAATGACAGCTATCATCCAAAAATATACTGAAGTAAGGCTGCCAAGAGGACTTGAAAGCCGGGCAGAATTGCAGGAAACCGATTTCAGGAGGTAGACTGGAATTGCATTTAAAGCATAGGAAAAGAGGCAGAAGGTCGACAATGATGCACTTGGCCAAAAAGGGCGTATGCGTTTTTTCCTGAATATATTCAGGAAAAAACGCATACACCCTTTTTGGCCAACCAAGCAAGCTTGCAAAGGAAATCTGCACTACAATGAAGTCTCACTTCCCCCCCATCAAAAGGGCCATCTGAAAAAAGTGTAAAATCCAGAAAGGCAGGACAGGCCATGGAGAACTGGGAGCCTTGTTATGCTGATGGGCGGGATGTAAATTGCCAACAGCCACTCGGGAGAAGTGTATGGTGTTTCCTGAAACATCTAAAAAACAAAGCAACAGAGCCTAGGGCACTTCCACTTATGGTCCTGCAGCTTAGGGAAATTAAAATCAAAAAGACACAGCCACCCCAAAGTTTGGGATGGCTCTGTTTACAAGAAACTCGTTTACGGTACAAGTTCAATATCGCATAAAGCGAAAAATGGATAAAGAAGTTGTGGTACTTACGTACAATGCAATATCACTCAGCAATGACATCTATGTCATCAGGCCCATAGCAGCATAATGAGTGGATTCAGGTATGATGATTCTAACTGAAATAAGTCACACAGAAAAAGAAACATCATAAGATATCACTAATACACGGAATGTAAACTTGGCTACACAGGAACTGAATTTCAAAACAGAACATGGTCCCAAATTTAGAAAATCAACTTATGCTTGCTTAAGGGGAAAGGTGAGTTGGGGTGCTGCATAAAACCAGAGATTGAAATGAGCACAGATAAAGTTCCTTAAGCCAAATATGTAATAGACAAGAGCTACTCCTTGCTCAACGAAATGGACTCAAAACCCCATATTAAACGCCTAATAATGTACCTGACTAGTAAGTATCTTAAAACCTATGGATTGCTATGTCTCTGAAAGTGAATCAATCGTGAGTACAGGGGCAAAAACGCAGCAGTGATAGGATTGGAGAGTTTTGGTGAGCAAATGAAGACCCTTTGAAGTCATATTGCATGGTACCCATTCCACGGGTCTCAACTCTCCAGGTTTAAGGGATTCTTCCTTCAGCTAAAACATGCATGTGGAACCCAGAGTATGATCAACCGTGTGATCGGGAGACGTGTTCCAATATGTCTCAGTTCTCGTCCCCTGGTACTCGGGTGCAACATTCCAGATGCTTTACTAACACTCTCCCGACTTGGAGAGTCAGTGCCTTTAACCTCCTGTTTGGCCCAGTTTGCAAATTCCGCGGAAGATGAACAGGAATAGGGAGAACCAATGAGAGACTAGCTGGAGGTGTCTGGACGGGAAAATTTAACTCTCATTTCCCACCAGGAAGAGGAATTAACCAAAGGCTCAGCGTGCCATGCCGGAACCAGATTAGGGCCTGAAGCAATCCTGCGGTGTTGCGGCCAGCTCACAAGAAAGCGAGTTGAAGAAAGGAGCTCAGGGGCACTGTAATTCACAAACCTGCAGAGTTATAAATGACAGCTATCATCCAAAAATATACTGAAGTAAGGCTGCCAAGAGGACTTGAAAGCCGGGCAGAATTGCCGGAAACCGATTTCAGGAGGTAGACTGGAATTGCATTTAAAGCATAGGAAAAGAGGCAGAAGGTCGACAATGATGCACTTGGCCAAAAAGGGCGTATGCATTTTTTCCTGAATATATTCAGGAAAAAACGCATACGCCCTTTTTGGCCAACCAAGCAAGCTTGCAAAGGAAATCTGCACTACAATGAAGTCTCACTTCCCCCCCGTCAAAAGGGCCATCTGAAAAAAGTGTAAAATCCAGAAAGGCAGGACAGGCTATGGAGAACTGGGAGCCTTGTTATGCTGATGGTCGGGATGTAAATTGCCAACAGCCACTCGGGAGAAGTGTATGGTGTTTCCTGAAACATCTAAAAAACAAAGCAACAGAGCCTAGGGCACTTCCACTTATGGTCCTATAGCTTAGGGAAATTAAAATCAAAAAGACACAGCCACCCCAAAGTTTGGGATGGCTCTGTTTACAAGAAACTCGTTTACGGTACAAGTTCAATATCGCATAAAGCGAAAAATGGATAAAGAAGTTGTGGTACTTACGTACAATGCAATATCACTCAGCAATGACATCTATGTCATCAGGCCCATAGCAGCATGATGAGTGGATTCAGGTATGATGATTCTAACTGAAATAAGTCACACAGAAAAAGAAACATCATAAGATATCACTAATACACGGAATGTAAACTTGGCTACACAGGAACTGAATTTCAAAACAGAACATGGTCCCAAATTTAGAAAACCAACTTATGCTTGCTTAAGGGGAAAGGTGAGTTGGGGTGCTGCATAAAACCAGAGATTGAAATGAGCACAGATAAAGTTCCTTAAGCCAAATATGTAATAGACAAGAGCTACTCCTTGCTCAACGAAATGGACTCAAAACCCCATATTAAACGCCTAATAATGTACCTGACTAGTAAGTATCTTAAAACCTATGGATTGCTATGTCTCTGAAAGTGAATCAATCGTGAGTACAGGGGCAAAAACGCAGCAGTGATAGGATTGGAGAGGTTTGGTGAGCAAATGAAGACCCTTTGAAGTCATATTGCATGGTACCCATTCCACGGTTCTCAATTCTCCAGGTTTAAGGGATTCTTCCTTCAGCTAAAACATGCTTGTGGAACCCAGAGTATGATCAACCGTGTGATCGGGAGACGTGTTCCAATATGTCTCAGTTCTCGTCCCCTGGTACTCAGGTGCAAAATTCCAGACGCTTTAGTAACGCTCTGCCGACTTGGAGAGTCAGTGCCTTTAACCTCCTGTTTGGCCCAGTTTGCAATTTCTGCGGAAGATGAACAGGAATAGGGAGAACCAATGAGAGACTAGCTGGAGGTGTCTGGACGGGCAAATTTAACTCATATTTCACCCGAGGAAGAGGATTAGCCAAAGGCTCAGTGTGCCGTGCCGGACCCAGGTTAGGGCCTGAAGCAATCCTGCGGTGTTGCGGCCAGCTCACAAGAAAGCGAGTTGAAGAAAGGAGCTCAGGGGCACTGTAATTCACAAACCTGCAGAGTTATAAATGACAGCTATCATCCAAAAATATACTGAAGTAAGGCTGCCAAGAGGACTTGAAAGCCGGGCAGAATTGCAGGAAACCGATTTCAGGAGGTAGACTGGAATTGCATTTAAAGCATAGGAAAAGAGGCAGAAGGTCGACAATGATGCACTTGGCCAAAAAGGGCGTATGCGTTTTTTCCTGAATATATTCAGGAAAAAACGCATACGCCCTTTTTGGCCAACCAAGCAAGCTTGCAAAGGAAATCTGCACTACAATGAAGTCTCACTTCCCCCCCATCAAAAGGGCCATCTGAAAAAAGTGTAAAATCCAGAAAGGCAGGACAGGCCATGGAGAACTGGGAGCCTTGTTATGCTGATGGGCGGGATGTAAATTGCCAACAGCCACTCGGGAGAAGTGTATGGTGTTTCCTGAAACATCTAAAAAACAAAGCAACAGAGCCTAGGGCACTTCCACTTATGGTCCTGCAGCTTAGGGAAATTAAAATCAAAAAGACACAGCCACCCCAAAGTTTGGGATGGCTCTGTTTACAAGAAACTCGTTTACGGTACAAGTTCAATATCGCATAAAGCGAAAAATGGATAAAGAAGTTGTGGTACTTACGTACAATGCAATATCACTCAGCAATGACATCTATGTCATCAGGCCCATAGCAGCATAATGAGTGGATTCAGGTATGATGATTCTAACTGAAATAAGTCACACAGAAAAAGAAACATCATAAGATATCACTAATACACGGAATGTAAACTTGGCTACACAGGAACTGAATTTCAAAACAGAACATGGTCCCAAATTTAGAAAATCAACTTATGCTTGCTTAAGGGGAAAGGTGAGTTGGGGTGCTGCATAAAACCAGAGATTGAAATGAGCACAGATAAAGTTCCTTAAGCCAAATATGTAATAGACAAGAGCTACTCCTTGCTCAACGAAATGGACTCAAAACCCCATATTAAACGCCTAATAATGTACCTGACTAGTAAGTATCTTAAAACCTATGGATTGCTATGTCTCTGAAAGTGAATCAATCGTGAGTACAGGGGCAAAAACGCAGCAGTGATAGGATTGGAGAGTTTTGGTGAGCAAATGAAGACCCTTTGAAGTCATATTGCATGGTACCCATTCCACGGGTCTCAACTCTCCAGGTTTAAGGGATTCTTCCTTCAGCTAAAACATGCATGTGGAACCCAGAGTATGATCAACCGTGTGATCGGGAGACGTGTTCCAATATGTCTCAGTTCTCGTCCCCTGGTACTCGGGTGCAACATTCCAGATGCTTTACTAACACTCTCCCGACTTGGAGAGTCAGTGCCTTTAACCTCCTCTTTGGCCCAGTTTGCAAATTCCACGGAAGATGAACAGGAATAGGGAGAACCAATGAGAGACTAGCTGGAGGTGTCTGGACGGGAAAATTTAACTCTCATTTCCCACCAGGAAGAGGAATTAACCAAAGGCTCAGCGTGCCATGCCGGAACCAGATTAGGGCCTGAAGCAATCCTGCGGTGTTGCGGCCAGCTCACAAGAAAGCGAGTTGAAGAAAGGAGCTCAGGGGCACTGTAATTCACAAACCTGCAGAGTTATAAATGACAGCTATCATCCAAAAATATACTGAAGTAAGGCTGCCAAGAGGACTTGAAAGCCGGGCAGAATTGCAGGAAACCGATTTCAGGAGGTAGACTGGAATTGCATTTAAAGCATAGGAAAAGAGGCAGAAGGTCGACAATGATGCACTTGGCCAAAAAGGGCGTATGCGTTTTTTCCTGAATATATTCAGGAAAAAACGCATACGCCCTTTTTGGCCAACCAAGCAAGCTTGCAAAGGAAATCTGCACTACAATGAAGTCTCACTTCCCCCCCGTCAAAAGGGCCATCTGAAAAAAGTGTAAAATCCAGAAAGGCAGGACAGGCCATGGAGAACTGGGAGCCTTGTTATGCTGATGGGCGGGATGTAAATTGCCAACAGCCACTCGGGAGAAGTGTATGGTGTTTCCTGAAACATCTAAAAAACAAAGCAACAGAGCCTAGGGCACTTCCACTTATGGTCCTGCAGCTTAGGGAAATTAAAATCAAAAAGACACAGCCACCCCAAAGTTTGGGATGGCTCTGTTTACAAGAAACTCGTTTACGGTACAAGTTCAATATCGCATAAAGCGAAAAATGGATAAAGAAGTTGTGGTACTTACGTACAATGCAATATCACTCAGCAATGACATCTATGTCATCAGGCCCATAGCAGCATAATGAGTGGATTCAGGTATGATGATTCTAACTGAAATAAGTCACACAGAAAAAGAAACATCATAAGATATCACTAATACACGGAATGTAAACTTGGCTACACAGGAACTGAATTTCAAAACAGAACATGGTCCCAAATTTAGAAAATCAACTTATGCTTGCTTAAGGGGAAAGGTGAGTTGGGGTGCTGCATAAAACCAGAGATTGAAATGAGCACAGATAAAGTTCCTTAAGCCAAATATGTAATAGACAAGAGCTACTCCTTGCTCAATGAAATGGACTCAAAACCCCATATTAAACGCCTAATAATGTACCTGACTAGTAAGTATCTTAAAACCTATGGATTGCTATGTCTCTGAAAGTGAATCAATCGTGAGTACAGGGGCAAAAACGCAGCAGTGATAGGATTGGAGAGTTTTGGTGAGCAAATGAAGACCCTTTGAAGTCATATTGCATGGTACCCATTCCACGGGTCTCAACTCTCCAGGTTTAAGGGATTCTTCCTTCAGCTAAAACATGCATGTGGAACCCAGAGTATGATCAACCGTGTGATCGGGAGACGTGTTGAAATATGTCTCAGTTCTCGTCCCCTGGTACTCGGGTGCAACATTCCAGATGCTTTACTAACACTCTCCCGACTTGGAGAGTCAGTGCCTTTAACCTCCTGTTTGGCCCAGTTTGCAAATTCCGCGGAAGATGAACAGGAATAGGGAGAACCAATGAGAGACTAGCTGGAGGTGTCTGGACGGGAAAATTTAACTCTCATTTCCCACCAGGAAGAGGAATTAACCAAAGGCTCAGCGTGCCATGCCGGAACCAGATTAGGGCCTGAAGCAATCCTGCGGTGTTGCGGCCAGCTCACAAGAAAGCGAGTTGAAGAAAGGAGCTCAGGGGCACTGTAATTCACAAACCTGCAGAGTTATAAATGACAGCTATCATCCAAAAATATACTGAAGTAAGGCTGCCAAGAGGACTTGAAAGCCGGGCAGAATTGCAGGAAACCGATTTCAGGAGGTAGACTGGAATTGCATTTAAAGCATAGGAAAAGAGGCAGAAGGTCGACAATGATGCACTTGGCCAAAAAGGGCGTATGCGTTTTTTCCTGAATATATTCAGGAAAAAACGCATACGCCCTTTTTGGCCAACCAAGCAAGCTTGCAAAGGAAATCTGCACTACAATGAAGTCTCACTTCCCCCCCATCAAAAGGGCCATCTGAAAAAAGTGTAAAATCCAGGAAGGCAGGACAGGCCATGGAGAACTGGGAGCCTTGTTATGCTGATGGGCGGGATGTAAATTGCCAACAGCCACTCGGGAGAAGTGTATGGTGTTTCCTGAAACATCTAAAAACCAAAGCAACAGAGCCTAGGGCACTTCCACTTATGGTCCTGCAGCTTAGGGAAATTAAAATCAAAAAGACACAGCCACCCCAAAGTTTGGGATGGCTCTGTTTACAAGAAACTCGTTTACGGTACAAGTTCAATATCGCATAAAGCGAAAAATGGATAAAGAAGTTGTGGTACTTACGTACAATGCAATATCACTCAGCAATGACATCTATGTCATCAGGCCCATAGCAGCATAATGAGTGGATTCAGGTATGATGATTCTAACTGAAATAAGTCACACAGAAAAAGAAACATCATAAGATATCACTAATACACGGAATGTAAACTTGGCTACACAGGAACTGAATTTCAAAACAGAACATGGTCCCAAATTTAGAAAACCAACTTATGCTTGCTTAAGGGGAAAGGTGAGTTGGGGTGCTGCATAAAACCAGAGATTGAAATGAGCACAGATAAAGTTCCTTAAGCCAAATATGTAATAGACAAGAGCTACTCCTTGCTCAACGAAATGGACTCAAAACCCCATATTAAACGCCTAATAATGTACCTGACTAGTAAGTATCTTAAAACCTATGGATTGCTATGTCTCTGAAAGTGAATCAATCGTGAGTACAGGGGCAAAAACGCAGCAGTGATAGGATTGGAGAGTTTTGGTGAGCAAATGAAGACCCTTTGAAGTCATATTGCATGGTACCCATTCCACGGGTCTCAACTCTCCAGGTTTAAGGGATTCTTCCTTCAGCTAAAACATGCATGTGGAACCCAGAGTATGATCAACCGTGTGATCGGGAGACGTGTTGAAATATGTCTCACTTCTCGTCCCCTGGTACTCGGGTGCAACATTCCAGATGCTTTACTAACACTCTCCCGACTTGGAGAGTCAGTGCCTTTAACCTCCTGTTTGGCCCAGTTTGCAAATTCCGCGGAAGATGAACAGGAATAGGGAGAACCAATGAGAGACTAGCTGGAGGTGTCTGGACGGGAAAATTTAACTCTCATTTCCCACCAGGAAGAGGAATTAACCAAAGGCTCAGCGTGCCATGCCGGAACCAGATTAGGGCCTGAAGCAATCCTGCGGTGTTGCGGCCAGCTCATAAGAAAGCGAGTTGAAGAAAGGAGCTCAGGGGCACTGTAATTCACAAACCTGCAGAGTTATAAATGACAGCTATCATCCAAAAATATACTGAAGTAAGGCTGCCAAGAGGACTTGAAAGCCGGGCAGAATTGCAGGAAACCGATTTCAGGAGGTAGACTGGAATTGCATTTAAAGCATAGGAAAAGAGGCAGAACGTCGACAATGATGCACTTGGCCAAAAAGGGCGTATGCGTTTTTTCCTGAATATATTCAGGAAAAAACGCATACGCCCTTTTTGGCCAACCAAGCAAGCTTGCAAAGGAAATCTGCACTACAATGAAGTCTCACTTCCCCCCCATCAAAAGGGCCATCTGAAAAAAGTGTAAAATCCAGAAAGGCAGGACAGGCCATGGAGAACTGGGAGCCTTGTTATGCTGATGGGCGGGATGTAAATTGCCAACAGCCACTCGGGAGAAGTGTATGGTGTTTCCTGAAACATCTAAAAACCAAAGCAACAGAGCCTAGGGCACTTCCACTTATGGTCCTGCAGCTTAGGGAAATTAAAATCAAAAAGACACAGCCACCCCAAAGTTTGGGATGGCTCTGTTTACAAGAAACTCGTTTACGGTACAAGTTCAATATCGCATAAAGCGAAAAATGGATAAAGAAGTTGTGGTACTTACGTACAATGCAATATCACTCAGCAATGACATCTATGTCATCAGGCCCATAGCAGCATAATGAGTGGATTCAGGTATGATGATTCTAACTGAAATAAGTCACACAGAAAAAGAAACATCATAAGATATCACTAATACACGGAATGTAAACTTGGCTACACAGGAACTGAATTTCAAAACAGAACATGGTCCCAAATTTAGAAAACCAACTTATGCTTGCTTAAGGGGAAAGGTGAGTTGGGGTGCTGCATAAAACCAGAGATTGAAATGAGCACAGATAAAGTTCCTTAAGCCAAATATGTAATAGACAAGAGCTACTCCTTGCTCAACGAAATGGACTCAAAACCCCATATTAAACGCCTAATAATGTACCTGACTAGTAAGTATCTTAAAACCTATGGATTGCTATGTCTCTGAAAGTGAATCAATCGTGAGTACAGGGGCAAAAACGCAGCAGTGATAGGATTGGAGAGTTTTGGTGAGCAAATAAAGACCCTTTGAAGTCATATTGCATGGTACCCATTCCACGGGTCTCAACTCTCCAGGTTTAAGGGATTCTTCCTTCAGCTAAAACATGCATGTGGAACCCAGAGTATGATCAACCGTGTGATCGGGAGACGTGTTGAAATATGTCTCAGTTCTCGTCCCCTGGTACTCGGGTGCAACATTCCAGATGCTTTACTAACACTCTCCCGACTTGGAGAGTCAGTGCCTTTAACCTCCTGTTTGGCCCAGTTTGCAAATTCCGCGGAAGATGAACAGGAATAGGGAGAACCAATGAGAGACTAGCTGGAGGTGTCTGGACGGGAAAATTTAACTCTCATTTCCCACCAGGAAGAGGAATTAACCAAAGGCTCAGCGTGCCATGCCGGAACCAGATTAGGGCCTGAAGCAATCCTGCGGTGTTGCGGCCAGCTCACAAGAAAGCGAGTTGAAGAAAGGAGCTCAGGGGCACTGTAATTCACAAACCTGCAGAGTTATAAATGACAGCTATCATCCAAAAATATACTGAAGTAAGGCTGCCAAGAGGACTTGAAAGCCGGGCAGAATTGCAGGAAACCGATTTCAGGAGGTAGACTGGAATTGCATTTAAAGCATAGGAAAAGAGGCAGAAGGTCGACAATGATGCACTTGGCCAAAAGGGCGTATGCGTTTTTTCCTGAATATATTCAGGAAAAAACGCATACGCCCTTTTTGGCCAACCAAGCAAGCTTGCAAAGGAAATCTGCACTACAATGAAGTCTCACTTCCCCCCCATCAAAAGGGCCATCTGAAAAAAGTGTAAAATCAGAAAGCAGGACAGGCCATGGAGAACTGGGAGCCTTGTTATGCTGATGGGCGGATGTAAATTGCCAACAGCCACTCGGGAGAAGTGTATGGTGTTTCCTGAAACATCTAAAAACCAAAGCAACAGAGCCTAGGGCACTTCCACTTATGGTCCTGCAGCTTAGGGAAATTAAAATCAAAAAGACACAGCCACCCCAAAGTTTGGGATGGCTCTGTTTACAAGAACCATCGTTTACGGTACAAGTTCAATATCGCATAAAGCGAAAAATGGATAAAGAAGTTGTGGTATCTTACGTACAATGCAATATCACTCAGCAATGACATCTATGTCATCAGGCCCATAGCAGCATAATGAGTGGATTCAGGTATGATGATTCTAACTGAAATAAGTCACACAGAAAAGAAACATCATAAGATATCACTAATACACGGAATGTAAACTTGGCTACACAGGAACTGAATTTCAAAACAGAACATGGTCCCAAATTTAGAAAACCAACTTATGCTTGCTTAAGGGGAAAGGTGAGTTGGGGTGCTGCATAAAACCAGAGATTGAAATGAGCACAGATAAAGTTCCTTAAGCCAAATATGTAATAGACAAGAGCTACTCCTTGCTCAACGACAATGGACTCAAAACCCCATATTAAACGCCTAATAATGTACCTGACTAGTAAGTATCTTAAAACCTATGGATTGCTATGTCTCTGAAAGTGAATCAATCGTGAGTACAGGGGCAAAAACGCAGCAGTGATAGGATTGGAGAGTTTTGGTGAGCAAATGAAGACCCCTTTGAAGTCATATTGCATGGTACCCATTCCACAGGTTCTCAACTCTCCAGGTTTAAGGGATTCTTCCTTCAGCTAAAACAATGCATGTGGAACCCAGAGTATGATCAACCGTGTGATCGGGAGACGTGTGAAATATGTCTCAGTTCTCGTCCCCTGGTACTCGGGTGCAACATTCCAGATGCTTTACTAACACTCTCCCGACTTGGAGAGTCAGTGCCTTTAACCTCCTGTTTGGCCCAGTTTGCAAATTCCGCGGAAGATGAACAGGAATAGGGAGAACCAATGAGAGACTAGCTGGAGGTGTCTGGACGGGAAAATTTAACTCTCATTTCCACCAGGAAGAGGAATTAACCAAAGGCTCCAGCGTGCCATGCCGGAACCAGATTAGGGCCTGAAGCAATCCTGCGGTGTTTGCGGCCAGCTCACAAGAAAGCGAGTTGAAGAAAGGAGCTCAGGGGCACTGTAATTCACAAACCTGCAGAGTTATAAATGACAGCTATCATCCAAAAATATACTGAAGTAAGGCTGCCAAGAGGACTTGAAAGCCGGGCAGAATTGCAGGAAACCGATTTCAGGAGGTAGACTGGAATTGCAGTTAAAGCATAGGAAAAGAGGCAGAAGGTCGACAATGTATGCACTTGGCAAAAAGGGGCGGTATGCGTTTTTTCCTGAATATATTCAGGAAAAAACGCATACGCCCTTTTTGGCCAACCAAGCAAGCTTGCAAAGGAAATCTGCACTACAATGAAGTCTCACTTCCCCCCGTCAAAAGGGCCATCTGAAAAAAGTGTAAAATCCAGAAAGGCAGGACAGGCCATGGAGAACTGGGAGCCTTTATGCTGATGGGCGGGATGTAAATTGCCAACAGCCACTCGGGAGAAGTGTATGGTGTTTCCTGAAACATCTAAAAAACAAAGCAACAGAGCCTAGGGCACTTCCACTTATGGTCCTGCAGCTTAGGGAAATTAAAATCAAAAAGACACAGCCACCCCAAAATTTGGGATGGCTCTGTTTACAAGAAACTCGTTTACGGTACAAGTTCAATATCGCATAAAGCGAAAAATGGATAAAGAAGTTGTGGTACTTACGTACAATGCAATATCACTCAGCAATGACATCTATGTCATCAGGCCCATAGCAGCATAATGAGTGGATTCAGGTATGATGATTCTAACTGAAATAAGTCACACAGAAAAAGAAACATCATAAGATATCACTAATACACGGAATGTAAACTTGGCTACACAGGAACTGAATTTCAAAACAGAACATGGTCCCAAATTTAGAAAATCAACTTATGCTTGCTTAAGGGGAAAGGTGAGTTGGGGTGCTGCATAAAACCAGAGATTGAAATGAGCACAGATAAAGTTCCTTAAGCCAAATATGTAATAGACAAGAGCTACTCCTTGCTCAACGAAATGGACTCAAAACCCCATATTAAACGCCTAATAATGTACCTGACTAGTAAGTATCTTAAAACCTATGGATTGCTATGTCTCTGAAAGTGAATCAATCGTGAGTACAGGGGCAAAAACGCAGCAGTGATAGGATTGGAGAGTTTTGGTGAGCAAATGAAGACCCTTTGAAGTCATATTGCATGGTACCCATTCCACGGGTCTCAACTCTCCAGGTTTAAGGGATTCTTCCTTCAGCTAAAGCATGCATGTGGAACCCAGAGTATGATCAACCGTGTGATCGGGAGACGTGTTGAAATATGTCTCAGTTCTCGTCCCCTGGTACTCGGGTGCAACATTCCAGATGCTTTACTAACACTCTCCCGACTTGGAGAGTCAGTGCCTTTAACCTCCTGTTTGGCCCAGTTTGCAAATTCCGCGGAAGATGAACAGGAATAGGGAGAACCAATGAGAGACTAGCTGGAGGTGTCTGGACGGGAAAATTTAACTCTCATTTCCCACCAGGAAGAGGAATTAACCAAAGGCTCAGCGTGCCATGCCGGAACCAGATTAGGGCCTGAAGCAATCCTGCGGTGTTGCGCCCAGCTCACAAGAAAGCGAGTTGAAGAAAGGAGCTCAGGGACACTGTAATTCACAAACCTGCAGAGTTATAAATGACAGCTATCATCCAAAAATATACTGAAGTAAGGCTGCCAAGAGGACTTGAAAGCCGGGCAGAATTGCAGGAAACCGATTTCAGGAGGTAGACTGGAATTGCATTTAAAGCATAGGAAAAGAGGCAGAACGTCGACAATGATGCACTTGGCCAAAAAGGGCGTATGCGTTTCTTCCTGAATATATTCAGGAAAAAACGCATACGCCCTTTTTGGCCAACCAAGCAAGCTTGCAAAGGAAATCTGCACCACAATGAAGTCTCACTTCCCCCCCGTCAAAAGGGCCATCTGAAAAAAGTGTAAAATCCAGAAAGGCAGGACAGGCCATGGAGAACTGGGAGCCTTGTTATGCTGATGGGCGGGATGTAAATTGCCAACAGCCACTCGGGAGAAGTGTATGGTGTTTCCTGAAACATCTAAAAAACAAAGCAACAGAGCCTAGGGCACTTCCACTTATGGTCCTGCAGCTTAGGGAAATTAAAATCAAAAAGACACAGCCACCCCAAAGTTTGGGATGGCTCTGTTTACAAGAAACTCGTTTACGGTACAAGTTCAATATCGCATAAAGCGAAAAATGGATAAAGAAGTTGTGGTACTTACGTACAATGCAATATCACTCAGCAATGACATCTATGTCATCAGGCCCATAGCAGCATAATGAGTGGATTCAGGTATGATGATTCTAACTGAAATAAGTCACACAGAAAAAGAAACATCATAAGATATCACTAATACACGGAATGTAAACTTGGCTACACAGGAACTGAATTTCAAAACAGAACATGGTCCCAAATTTAGAAAATCAACTTATGCTTGCTTAAGGGGAAAGGTGAGTTGGGGTGCTGCATAAAACCAGAGATTGAAATGAGCACAGATAAAGTTCCTTAAGCCAAATATGTAATAGACAAGAGCTACTCCTTGCTCAACGAAATGGACTCAAAACCCCATATTAAACGCCTAATAATGTACCTGACTAGTAAGTATCTTAAAACCTATGGATTGCTATGTCTCTGAAAGTGAATCAATCGTGAGTACAGGGGCAAAAACGCAGCAGTGATAGGATTGGAGAGTTTTGGTGAGCAAATGAAGACCCTTTGAAGTCATATTGCATGGTACCCATTCCACGGGTCTCAACTCTCCAGGTTTAAGGGATTCTTCCTTCAGCTAAAGCATGCATGTGGAACCCAGAGTATGATCAACCGTGTGATCGGGAGACGTGTTGAAATATGTCTCAGTTCTCGTCCCCTGGTACTCGGGTGCAACATTCCAGATGCTTTACTAACACTCTCCCGACTTGGAGAGTCAGTGCCTTTAACCTCCTGTTTGGCCCAGTTTGCAAATTCCGCGGAAGATGAACAGGAATAGGGAGAACCAATGAGAGACTAGCTGGAGGTGTCTGGACGGGAAAATTTAACTCTCATTTCCCACCAGGAAGAGGAATTAACCAAAGGCTCAGCATGCCATGCCGGAACCAGATTAGGGCCTGAAGCAATCCTGCGGTGTTGCGGCCAGCTCACAAGAAAGCGAGTTGAAGAAAGGAGCTCAGGGGCACTGTAATTCACAAACCTGCAGAGTTATAAATGACAGCTATCATCCAAAAATATACTGAAGTAAGGCTGCCAAGAGGACTTGAAAGCCGGGCAGAATTGCAGGAAACCGATTTCAGGAGGTAGACTGGAATTGCATTTAAAGCATACGAAAAGAGGCAGAAGGTCGACAATGATGCACTTGGCCAAAAAGGGCGTATGCGTTTTTTCCTGAATATATTCAGGAAAAAACGCATACGCCCTTTTTGGCCAACCAAGCAAGCTTGCAAAGGTAATCTGCACCACAATGAAGTCTCACTTCCCCCCCGTCAAAAGGGCCATCTGAAAAAAGTGTAAAATCCAGAAAGGCAGGACAGGCCATGGAGAACTGGGAGCCTTGTTATGCTGATGGGCGGGATGTAAATTGCCAACAGCCACTCGGGAGAAGTGTATGGTGTTTCCTGAAACATCTAAAAAACAAAGCAACAGAGCCTAGGGCACTTCCACTTATGGTCCTGCAGCTTAGGGAAATTAAAATCAAAAAGACACAGCCACCCCAAAGTTTGGGATGGCTCTGTTTACAAGAAACTCGTTTACGGTACAAGTTCAATATCGCATAAAGCGAAAAATGGATAAAGAAGTTGTGGTACTTACGTACAATGCAATATCACTCAGCAATGACATCTATGTCATCAGGCCCATACCAGCATAATGAGTGGATTCAGGTATGATGATTCTAACTGAAATAAGTCACACAGAAAAAGAAACATCATAAGATATCACTAATACACGGAATGTAAACTTGGCTACACAGGAGCTGAATTTCAAAACAGAACATGGTCCCAAATTTAGAAAACCAACTTATGCTTGCTTAAGGGGAAAGGTGAGTTGGGGTGCTGCATAAAACCAGAGATTGAAATGAGCACAGATAAAGTTCCTTAAGCCAAATATGTAATAGACAAGAGCTACTCCTTGCTCAACGAAATGGACTCAAAACCCCATATTAAACGCCTAATAATGTACCTGACTAGTAAGTATCTTAAAACCTATGGATTGCTATGTCTCTGAAAGTGAATCAATCGTGAGTACAGGGGCAAAAACGCAGCAGTGATAGGATTGGAGAGTTTTGGTGAGCAAATGAAGACCCTTTGAAGTCATATTGCATGGTACCCATTCCACGGGTCTCAACTCTCCAGGTTTAAGGGATTCTTCCTTCAGCTAAAACATGCATGTGGAACCCAGAGTATGATCAACCGTGTGATCGGGAGACGTGTTGAAATATGTCTCAGTTCTCGTCCCCTGGTACTCGGGTGCAACATTCCAGATGCTTTACTAACACTCTCCCGACTTGGAGAGTCAGTGCCTTTAACCTCCTGTTTGGCCCAGTTTGCAAATTCCGCGGAAGATGAACAGGAATAGGGAGAACCAATGAGAGACTAGCTGGAGGTGTCTGGACGGGAAAATTTAACTCTCATTTCCCACCAGGAAGAGGAATTAACCAAAGGCTCAGCGTGCCATGCCGGAACAAGATTAGGGCCTGAAGCAATCCTGCGGTGTTGCGGCCAGCTCACAAGAAAGCGAGTTGAAGAAAGGAGCTCAGGGGCACTGTAATTCACAAACCTGCAGAGTTATAAATGACAGCTATCATCCAAAAATATACTGAAGTAAGGCTGCCAAGAGGACTTGAAAGCCGGGCAGAATTGCAGGAAACCGATTTCAGGAGGTAGACTGGAATTGCATTTAAAGCATAGGAAAAGAGGCAGAAGGTCGACAATGATGCACTTGGCCAAAAAGGGCGTATGCGTTTTTTCCTGAATATATTCAGGAAAAAACGCATACGCCCTTTTTGGCCAACCAAGCAAGCTTGCAAAGGAAATCTGCACTACAATGAAGTCTCACTTCCCCCCCATCAAAAGGGCCATCTGAAAAAAGTGTAAAATCCAGAAAGGCAGGACAGGCCATGGAGAACTGGGAGCCTTGTTATGCTGATGGGCGGGATGTAAATTGCCAACAGCCACTCGGGAGAAGTGTATGGTGTTTCCTGAAACATCTAAAAACCAAAGCAACAGAGCCTAGGGCACTTCCACTTATGGTCCTGCAGCTTAGGGAAATTAAAATCAAAAAGACACAGCCACCCCAAAGTTTGGGATGGCTCTGTTTACAAGAAACTCGTTTACGGTACAAGTTCAATATCGCATAAAGCGAAAAATGGATAAAGAAGTTGTGGTACTTACGTACAATGCAATATCACTCAGCAATGACATCTATGTCATCAGGCCCATAGCAGCATAATGAGTGGATTCAGGTATGATGATTCTAACTGAAATAAGTCACACAGAAAAAGAAACATCATAAGATATCACTAATACACGGAATGTAAACTTGGCTACACAGGAACTGAATTTCAAAACAGAACATGGTCCCAAATTTAGAAAACCAACTTATGCTTGCTTAAGGGGAAAGGTGAGTTGGGGTGCTGCATAAAACCAGAGATTGAAATGAGCACAGATAAAGTTCCTTAAGCCAAATATGTAATAGACAAGAGCTACTCCTTGCTCAACGAAATGGACTCAAAACCCCATATTAAACGCCTAATAATGTACCTGACTAGTAAGTATCTTAAAACCTATGGATTGCTATGTCTCTGAAAGTGAATCAATCGTGAGTACAGGGGCAAAAACGCAGCAGTGATAGGATTGGAGAGTTTTGGTGAGCAAATGAAGACCCTTTGAAGTCATATTGCATGGTACCCATTCCACGGGTCTCAACTCTCCAGGTTTAAGGGATTCTTCCTTCAGCTAAAACATGCATGTGGAACCCAGAGTATGATCAACCGTGTGATCGGGAGACGTGTTGAAATATGTCTCAGTTCTCGTCCCCTGGTACTCGGGTGCAACATTCCAGATGCTTTACTAACACTCTCCCGACTTGGAGAGTCAGTGCCTTTAACCTCCTGTTTGGCCCAGTTTGCAAATTCCGCGGAAGATGAACAGGAATAGGGAGAACCAATGAGAGACTAGCTGGAGGTGTCTGGACGGGAAAATTTAACTCTCATTTCCCACCAGGAAGAGGAATTAACCAAAGGCTCAGCGTGCCATGCCGGAACCAGATTAGGGCCTGAAGCAATCCTGCGGTGTTGCGCCCAGCTCACAAGAAAGCGAGTTGAAGAAAGGAGCTCAGGGACACTGTAATTCACAAACCTGCAGAGTTATAAATGACAGCTATCATCCAAAAATATACTGAAGTAAGGCTGCCAAGAGGACTTGAAAGCCGGGCAGAATTGCAGGAAACCGATTTCAGGAGGTAGACTGGAATTGCATTTAAAGCATAGGAAAAGAGGCAGAACGTCGACAATGATGCACTTGGCCAAAAAGGGCGTATGCGTTTCTTCCTGAATATATTCAGGAAAAAACGCATACGCCCTTTTTGGCCAACCAAGCAAGCTTGCAAAGGAAATCTGCACCACAATGAAGTCTCACTTCCCCCCCGTCAAAAGGGCCATCTGAAAAAAGTGTAAAATCCAGAAAGGCAGGACAGGCCATGGAGAACTGGGAGCCTTGTTATGCTGATGGGCGGGATGTAAATTGCCAACAGCCACTCGGGAGAAGTGTATGGTGTTTCCTGAAACATCTAAAAAACAAAGCAACAGAGCCTAGGGCACTTCCACTTATGGTCCTGCAGCTTAGGGAAATTAAAATCAAAAAGACACAGCCACCCCAAAGTTTGGGATGGCTCTGTTTACAAGAAACTCGTTTACAGTACAAGTTCAATATCGCATAAAGCGAAAAATGGATAAAGAAGTTGTGGTACTTACGTAAAATGCAATATCACTCAGCAATGACATCTATGTCATCAGGCCCATAGCAGCATAATGAGTGGATTCAGGTATGATGATTCTAACTGAAATAAGTCACACAGAAAAAGAAACATCATAAGATATCACTAATACATGGAATGTAAACTTGGCTACACAGGAACTGAATTTCAAAACAGAACATGGTCCCAAATTTAGAAAATCAACTTATGCTTGCTTAAGGGGAAAGGTGAGTTGGGGTGCTGCATAAAACCAGAGATTGAAATGAGCACAGATAAAGTTCCTTAAGCCAAATATGTAATAGACAAGAGCTACTCCTTGCTCAACGAAATGGACTCAAAACCCCATATTAAACGCCTAATAATGTACCTGACTAGTAAGTATCTTAAAACCTATGGATTGCTATGTCTCTGAAAGTGAATCAATCGTGAGTACAGGGGCAAAAACGCAGCAGTGATAGGATTGGAGAGTTTTGGTGAGCAAATGAAGACCCTTTGAAGTCATATTGCATGGTACCCATTCCACGGGTCTCAACTCTCCAGGTTTAAGGGATTCTTCCTTCAGCTAAAGCATGCATGTGGAACCCAGAGTATGATCAACCGTGTGATCGGGAGACGTGTTGAAATATGTCTCAGTTCTCGTCCCCTGGTACTCGGGTGCAACATTCCAGATGCTTTACTAACACTCTCCCGACTTGGAGAGTCAGTGCCTTTAACCTCCTGTTTGGCCCAGTTTGCAAATTCCGCGGAAGATGAACAGGAATAGGGAGAACCAATGAGAGACTAGCTGGAGGTGTCTGGACGGGAAAATTTAACTCTCATTTCCCACCAGGAAGAGGAATTAACCAAAGGCTCAGCATGCCATGCCGGAACCAGTTTAGGGCCTGAAGCAATCCTGCGGTGTTGCGGCCAGCTCACAAGAAAGCGAGTTGAAGAAAGGAGCTCAGGGGCACTGTAATTCACAAACCTGCAGAGTTATAAATGACAGCTATCATCCAAAAATATACTGAAGTAAGGCTGCCAAGAGGACTTGAAAGCCGGGCAGAATTGCAGGAAACCGATTTCAGGAGGTAGACTGGAATTGCATTTAAAGCATACGAAAAGAGGCAGAAGGTCGACAATGATGCACTTGGCCAAAAAGGGCGTATGCGTTTTTTCCTGAATATATTCAGGAAAAAACGCATACGCCCTTTTTGGCCAACCAAGCAAGCTTGCAAAGGTAATCTGCACCACAATGAAGTCTCACTTCCCCCCCGTCAAAAGGGCCATCTGAAAAAAGTGTAAAATCCAGAAAGGCAGGACAGGCCATGGAGAACTGGGAGCCTTGTTATGCTGATGGGCGGGATGTAAATTGCCAACAGCCACTCGGGAGAAGTGTATGGTGTTTCCTGAAACATCTAAAAAACAAAGCAACAGAGCCTAGGGCACTTCCACTTATGGTCCTGCAGCTTAGGGAAATTAAAATCAAAAAGACACAGCCACCCCAAAGTTTGGGATGGCTCTGTTTACAAGAAACTCGTTTACGGTACAAGTTCAATATCGCATAAAGCGAAAAATGGATAAAGAAGTTGTGGTACTTACGTACAATGCAATATCACTCAGCAATGACATCTATGTCATCAGGCCCATACCAGCATAATGAGTGGATTCAGGTATGATGATTCTAACTGAAATAAGTCACACAGAAAAAGAAACATCATAAGATATCACTAATACACGGAATGTAAACTTGGCTACACAGGAGCTGAATTTCAAAACAGAACATGGTCCCAAATTTAGAAAACCAACTTATGCTTGCTTAAGGGGAAAGGTGAGTTGGGGTGCTGCATAAAACCAGAGATTGAAATGAGCACAGATAAAGTTCCTTAAGCCAAATATGTAATAGACAAGAGCTACTCCTTGCTCAACGAAATGGACTCAAAACCCCATATTAAACGCCTAATAATGTACCTGACTAGTAAGTATCTTAAAACCTATGGATTGCTATGTCTCTGAAAGTGAATCAATCGTGAGTACAGGGGCAAAAACGCAGCAGTGATAGGATTGGAGAGTTTTGGTGAGCAAATGAAGACCCTTTGAAGTCATATTGCATGGTACCCATTCCACGGGTCTCAACTCTCCAGGTTTAAGGGATTCTTCCTTCAGCTAAAACATGCATGTGGAACCCAGAGTATGATCAACCGTGTGATCGGGAGACGTGTTGAAATATGTCTCAGTTCTCGTCCCCTGGTACTCGGGTGCAACATTCCAGATGCTTTACTAACACTCTCCCGACTTGGAGAGTCAGTGCCTTTAACCTCCTGTTTGGCCCAGTTTGCAAATTCCGCGGAAGATGAACAGGAATAGGGAGAACCAATGAGAGACTAGCTGGAGGTGTCTGGACGGGAAAATTTAACTCTCATTTCCCACCAGGAAGAGGAATTAACCAAAGGCTCAGCGTGCCATGCCGGAACAAGATTAGGGCCTGAAGCAATCCTGCGGTGTTGCGGCCAGCTCACAAGAAAGCGAGTTGAAGAAAGGAGCTCAGGGGCACTGTAATTCACAAACCTGCAGAGTTATAAATGACAGCTATCATCCAAAAATATACTGAAGTAAGGCTGCCAAGAGGACTTGAAAGCCGGGCAGAATTGCAGGAAACCGATTTCAGGAGGTAGACTGGAATTGCATTTAAAGCATAGGAAAAGAGGCAGAAGGTCGACAATGATGCACTTGGCCAAAAAGGGCGTATGCGTTTTTTCCTGAATATATTCAGGAAAAAACGCATACGCCCTTTTTGGCCAACCAAGCAAGCTTGCAAAGGAAATCTGCACTACAATGAAGTCTCACTTCCCCCCCATCAAAAGGGCCATCTGAAAAAAGTGTAAAATCCAGAAAGGCAGGACAGGCCATGGAGAACTGGGAGCCTTGTTATGCTGATGGGCGGGATGTAAATTGCCAACAGCCACTCGGGAGAAGTGTATGGTGTTTCCTGAAACATCTAAAAACCAAAGCAACAGAGCCTAGGGCACTTCCACTTATGGTCCTGCAGCTTAGGGAAATTAAAATCAAAAAGACACAGCCACCCCAAAGTTTGGGATGGCTCTGTTTACAAGAAACTCGTTTACGGTACAAGTTCAATATCGCATAAAGCGAAAAATGGATAAAGAAGTTGTGGTACTTACGTACAATGCAATATCACTCAGCAATGACATCTATGTCATCAGGCCCATAGCAGCATAATGAGTGGATTCAGGTATGATGATTCTAACTGAAATAAGTCACACAGAAAAAGAAACATCATAAGATATCACTAATACACGGAATGTAAACTTGGCTACACAGGAACTGAATTTCAAAACAGAACATGGTCCCAAATTTAGAAAACCAACTTATGCTTGCTTAAGGGGAAAGGTGAGTTGGGGTGCTGCATAAAACCAGAGATTGAAATGAGCACAGATAAAGTTCCTTAAGCCAAATATGTAATAGACAAGAGCTACTCCTTGCTCAACGAAATGGACTCAAAACCCCATATTAAACGCCTAATAATGTACCTGACTAGTAAGTATCTTAAAACCTATGGATTGCTATGTCTCTGAAAGTGAATCAATCGTGAGTACAGGGGCAAAAACGCAGCAGTGATAGGATTGGAGAGTTTTGGTGAGCAAATGAAGACCCTTTGAAGTCATATTGCATGGTACCCATTCCACGGGTCTCAACTCTCCAGGTTTAAGGGATTCTTCCTTCAGCTAAAACATGCATGTGGAACCCAGAGTATGATCAACCGTGTGATCGGGAGACGTGTTGAAATATGTCTCAGTTCTCGTCCCCTGGTACTCGGGTGCAACATTCCAGATGCTTTACTAACACTCTCCCGACTTGGAGAGTCAGTGCCTTTAACCTCCTGTTTGGCCCAGTTTGCAAATTCCGCGGAAGATGAACAGGAATAGGGAGAACCAATGAGAGACTAGCTGGAGGTGTCTGGACGGGAAAATTTAACTCTCATTTCCCACCAGGAAGAGGAATTAACCAAAGGCTCAGCGTGCCATGCCGGAACCAGATTAGGGCCTGAAGCAATCCTGCGGTGTTGCGGCCAGCTCATAAGAAAGCGAGTTGAAGAAAGGAGCTCAGGGGCACTGTAATTCACAAACCTGCAGAGTTATAAATGACAGCTATCATCCAAAAATATACTGAAGTAAGGCTGCCAAGAGGACTTGAAAGCCGGGCAGAATTGCAGGAAACCGATTTCAGGAGGTAGACTGGAATTGCATTTAAAGCATAGGAAAAGAGGCAGAAGGTCGACAATGATGCACTTGGCCAAAAAGGGCGTATGCGTTTTTTCCTGAATATATTCAGGAAAAAAAGCATACGCCCTTTTTGGCCAACCAAGCAAGCTTGCAAAGGAAATCTGCACCACAATGAAGTCTCACTTCCCCCCCGTCAAAAGGGCCATCTGAAAAAAGTGTAAAATCCAGAAAGGCAGGACAGGCCATGGAGAACTGGGAGCCTTGTTATGCTGATGGGCGGGATGTAAATTGCCAACAGCCACTCGGGAGAAGTGTATGGTGTTTCCTGAAACATCTAAAAAACAAAGCAACAGAGCCTAGGGCACTTCCACTTATGGTCCTGCAGCTTAGGGAAATTAAAATCAAAAAGACACAGCCACCCCAAAGTTTGGGATGGCTCTGTTTACAAGAAACTCGTTTACGGTACAAGTTCAATATCGCATAAAGCGAAAAATGGATAAAGAAGTTGTGGTACTTACGTACAATGCAATATCACTCAGCAATGACATCTATGTCATCAGGCCCATACCAGCATAATGAGTGGATTCAGGTATGATGATTCTAACTGAAATAAGTCACACAGAAAAAGAAACATCATAAGATATCACTAATACACGGAATGTAAACTTGGCTACACAGGAGCTGAATTTCAAAACAGAACATGGTCCCAAATTTAGAAAACCAACTTATGCTTGCTTAAGGGGAAAGGTGAGTTGGGGTGCTGCATAAAACCAGAGATTGAAATGAGCACAGATAAAGTTCCTTAAGCCAAATATGTAATAGACAAGAGCTACTCCTTGCTCAACGAAATGGACTCAAAACCCCATATTAAACGCCTAATAATGTACCTGACTAGTAAGTATCTTAAAACCTATGGATTGCTATGTCTCTGAAAGTGAATCAATCGTGAGTACAGGGGCAAAAACGCAGCAGTGATAGGATTGGAGAGTTTTGGTGAGCAAATGAAGACCCTTTGAAGTCATATTGCATGGTACCCATTCCACGGGTCTCAACTCTCCAGGTTTAAGGGATTCTTCCTTCAGCTAAAACATGCATGTGGAACCCAGAGTATGATCAACCGTGTGATCGGGAGACGTGTTGAAATATGTCTCAGTTCTCGTCCCCTGGTACTCGGGTGCAACATTCCAGATGCTTTACTAACACTCTCCCGACTTGGAGAGTCAGTGCCTTTAACCTCCTGTTTGGCCCAGTTTGCAAATTCCGCGGAAGATGAACAGGAATAGGGAGAACCAATGAGAGACTAGCTGGAGGTGTCTGGACGGGAAAATTTAACTCTCATTTCCCACCAGGAAGAGGAATTAACCAAAGGCTCAGCGTGCCATGCCAGAACCAGATTAGGGCCTGAAGCAATCCTGCGGTGTTGCGGCCAGCTCACAAGAAAGCGAGTTGAAGAAAGGAGCTCAGGGGCACTGTAATTCACAAACCTGCAGAGTTATAAATGACAGCTATCATCCAAAAATATACTGAAGTAAGGCTGCCAAGAGGACTTGAAAGCCGGGCAGAATTGCAGGAAACCGATTTCAGGAGGTAGACTGGAATTGCATTTAAAGCATAGGAAAAGAGGCAGAAGGTCGACAATGATGCACTTGGCCAAAAAGGGCGTATGCGTTTTTTCCTGAATATATTCAGGAAAAAACGCATACGCCCTTTTTGGCCAACCAAGCAAGCTTGCAAAGGAAATCTGCACTACAATGAAGTCTCACTTCCCCCCCGTCAAAAGGGCCATCTGAAAAAAGTGTAAAATCCAGAAAGGCAGGACAGGCCATGGAGAACTGGGAGCCTTGTTATGCTGATGGGCGGGATGTAAATTGCCAACAGCCACTCGGGAGAAGTGTATGGTGTTTCCTGAAACATCTAAAAAACAAAGCAACAGAGCCTAGGGCACTTCCACTTATGGTCCTGCAGCTTAGGGAAATTAAAATCAAAAAGACACAGCCACCCCAAAGTTTGGGATGGCTCTGTTTACAAGAAACTCGTTTACGGTACAAGTTCAATATCGCATAAAGCGAAAAATGGATAAAGAAGTTGTGGTACTTACGTACAATGCAATATCACTCAGCAATGACATCTATGTCATCAGGCCCATAGCAGCATAATGAGTGGATTCAGGTATGATGATTCTAACTGAAATAAGTCACACAGAAAAAGAAACATCATAAGATATCACTAATACACGGAATGTAAACTTGGCTACACAGGAACTGAATTTCAAAACAGAACATGGTCCCAAATTTAGAAAATCAAGTTATGCTTGCTTAAGGGGAAAGGTGAGTTGGGGTGCTGCATAAAACCAGAGATTGAAATGAGCACAGATAAAGTTCCTTAAGCCAAATATGGAATAGACAAGAGCTACTCCTTGCTCAACGAAATGGACTCAAAACCCCATATTAAACGCCTAATAATGTACCTGACTAGTAAGTATCTTAAAACCTATGGATTGCTATGTCTCTGAAAGTGAATCAATCATGAGTACAGGGGCAAAAACGCAGCAGTGATAGGATTGGAGAGTTTTGGTGAGCAAATGTAGACCCTTTGAAGTCATATTGCATGGTACCCATTCCACGGGTCTCAACTCTCCAGGTTTAAGGGATTCTTCCTTCAGCTAAAGCATGCATGTGGAACCCAGAGTATGATCAACCGTGTGATCGGGAGACGTGTTGAAATATGTCTCAGTTCTCGTCCCCTGGTACTCGGGTGCAACATTCCAGATGCTTTACTAACACTCTCCCGACTTGGAGAGTCAGTGCCTTTAACCTCCTGTTTGGCCCAGTTTGCAAATTCCGCGGAAGATGAACAGGAATAGGGAGAAACAATGAGAGACTAGCTGGAGGTGTCTGGACGGGAAAATTTAACTCTCATTTCCCACCAGGAAGAGGAATTAACCAAAGGCTCAGCGTGCCATGCCGGAACCAGATTAGGGCCTGAAGCAATCCTGCGGTGTTGCGGCCAGCTCACAAGAAAGCGAGTTGAAGAAAGGAGCTCAGGGGCACTGTAATTCACAAACCTGCAGAGTTATAAATGACAGCTATCATCCAAAAATATACTGAAGTAAGGCTGCCAAGAGGACTTGAAAGCCGGGCAGAATTGCAGGAAACCGATTTCAGGAGGTAGACTGGAATTGCATTTAAAGCATAGGAAAAGAGGCAGAAGGTCGACAATGATGCACTTGGCCAAAAAGGGCGTATGCGTTTTTTCCTGAATATATTCAGGAAAAAACGCATACGCCCTTTTTGGCCAACCAAGCAAGCTTGCAAAGGAAATCTGCACTACAATGAAGTCTCACTTCCCCCCCCCGTCAAAAGGGCCATCTGAAAAAAGTGTAAAATCCAGAAAGGCAGGACAGGCCATGGAGAACTGGGAGCCTTGTTATGCTGATGGGCTGGATGTAAATTGCCAACAGCCACTCGGGAGAAGTGTATGGTGTTTCCTGAAACATCTAAAAAACAAAGCAACAGAGCCTAGGGCACTTCCACTTATGGTCCTGCAGCTTAGGGAAATTAAAATCAAAAAGACACAGCCACCCCAAAGTTTGGGATGGCTCTGTTTACAAGAAACTCGTTTACGGTACAAGTTCAATATCGCATAAAGCGAAAAATGGATAAAGAAGTTGTGGTACTTACGTACAATGCAATATCACTCAGCAATGACATCTATGTCATCAGGCCCATAGCAGCATAATGAGTGGATTCAGGTATGATGATTCTAACTGAAATAAGTCACACAGAAAAAGAAACATCATAAGATATCACTAATACATGGAATGTAAACTTGGCTACACAGGAACTGAATTTCAAAACAGAACATGGTCCCAAATTTAGAAAATCAACTTATGCTTGCTTAAGGGGAAAGGTGAGTTGGGGTGCTGCATAAAACCAGAGATTGAAATGAGCACAGATAATGTTCCTTAAGCCAAATATGTAATAGACAAGAGCTACTCCTTGCTCAACGAAATGGACTCAAAACCCCATATTAAACGCCTAATAATGTACCTGACTAGTAAGTATCTTAAAACCTATGGATTGCTATGTCTCTGAAAGTGAATCAATCGTGAGTACAGGGGCAAAAACGCAGCAGTGATAGGATTGGAGAGTTTTGGTGAGCAAATGAAGACCCTTTGAAGTCATATTGCATGGTACCCATTCCACGGGTCTCAACTCTCCAGGTTTAAGGGATTCTTCCTTCAGCTAAAACATGCATGTGGAACCCAGAGTATGATCAACCGTGTGATCGGGAGACGTGTTGAAATATGTCTCAGTTCTCGTCCCCTGGTACTCGGGTGCAACATTCCAGATGCTTTACTAACACTCTCCCGACTTGGAGAGTCAGTGCCTTTAACCTCCTGTTTGGCCCAGTTTGCAAATTCCGCGGAAGATGAACAGGAATAGGGAGAACCAATGAGAGACTAGCTGGAGGTGTCTGGACGGGAAAATTTAACTCTCATTTCCCACCAGGAAGAGGAATTAACCAAAGGCTCAGCGTGCCATGCCAGAACCAGATTAGGGCCTGAAGCAATCCTGCGGTGTTGCGGCCAGCTCACAAGAAAGCGAGTTGAAGAAAGGAGCTCAGGGGCACTGTAATTCACAAACCTGCAGAGTTATAAATGACAGCTATCATCCAAAAATATACTGAAGTAAGGCTGCCAAGAGGACTTGAAAGCCGGGCAGAATTGCAGGAAACCGATTTCAGGAGGTAGACTGGAATTGCATTTAAAGCATAGGAAAAGAGGCAGAAGGTCGACAATGATGCACTTGGCCAAAAAGGGCGTATGCGTTTTTTCCTGAATATATTCAGGAAAAAACGCATACGCCCTTTTTGGCCAACCAAGCAAGCTTGCAAAGGAAATCTGCACCACAATGAAGTCTCACTTCCCCCCCGTCAAAAGGGCCATCTGAAAAAAGTGTAAAATCCAGAAAGGCAGGACAGGCCATGGAGAACTGGGAGCCTTGTTATGCTGATGGGCGGGATGTAAATTGCCAACAGCCACTCGGGAGAAGTGTATGGTGTTTCCTGAAACATCTAAAAAACAAAGCAACAGAGCCTAGGGCACTTCCACTTATGGTCCTATAGCTTAGGGAAATTAAAATCAAAAAGACACAGCCACCCCAAAGTTTGGGATGGCTCTGTTTACAAGAAACTCGTTTACGGTACAAGTTCAATATCGCATAAAGCGAAAAATGGATAAAGAAGTTGTGGTACTTACGTACAATGCAATATCACTCAGCAATGACATCTATGTCATCAGGCCCATAGCAGCATAATGAGTGGATTCAGGTATGATGATTCTAACTGAAATAAGTCACACAGAAAAAGAAACATCATAAGATATCACTAATACACGGAATGTAAACTTGGCTACACAGGAACTGAATTTCAAAACAGAACATGGTCCCAAATTTAGAAAATCAACTTATGCTTGCTTAAGGGGAAAGGTGAGTTGGGGTGCTGCATAAAACCAGAGATTGAAATGAGCACAGATAAAGTTCCTTAAACCAAATATGTAATAGACAAGAGCTACTCCTTGCTCAACGAAATGGACTCAAAACCCCATATTAAACGCCTAATAATGTACCTGACTAGTAAGTATCTTAAAACCTATGGATTGCTATGTCTCTGAAAGTGAATCAATCGTGAGTACAGGGGCAAAAACGCAGCAGTGATAGGATTGGAGAGTTTTGGTGAGCAAATGAAGACCCTTTGAAGTCATATTGCATGGTACCCATTCCACGGGTCTCAACTCTCCAGGTTTAAGGGATTCTTCCTTCAGCTAAAACATGCATGTGGAACCCAGAGTATGATCAACCGTGTGATCGGGAGACGTGTTGAAATATGTCTCAGTTCTCGTCCCCTGGTACTCGGGTGCAACATTCCAGATGCTTTACTAACACTCTCCTGACTTGGAGAGTCAGTGCCTTTAACCTCCTGTTTGGCCCAGTTTGCAAATTCTGCGGAAGATGAACAGGAATAGGGAGAACCAATGAGAGACTAGCTGGAGGTGTCTGGACGGGAAAATTTAACTCTCATTCCCCACCAGGAAGAGGAATTAACCAAAGGCTCAGCGTGCCATGCCGGAACCAGATTAGGGCCTGAAGCAATCCTGCGGTGTTGCGGCCAGCTCACAAGAAAGCGAGTTGAAGAAAGGAGCTCAGGGGCACTGTAATTCACAAACCTGCAGAGTTATAAATGACAGCTATCATCCAAAAATATACTGAAGTAAGGCTGCCAAGAGGACTTGAAAGCCGGGCAGAATTGCAGGAAACCGATTTCAGGAGGTAGACTGGAATTGCATTTAAAGCATAGGAAAAGAGGCAGAAGGTCGACAATGATGCACTTGGCCAAAAAGGGCGTATGCGTTTTTTCCTGAATATATTCAGGAAAAAACGCATACGCCCTTTTTGGCCAACCAAGCAAGCTTGCAAAGGAAATCTGCACTACAATAAAGTCTCACTTCCCCCCCGTCAAAAGGGCCATCTGAAAAAAGTGTAAAATCCAGAAAGGCAGGACAGGCCATGGAGAACTGGGAGCCTTGTTATGCTGATGGGCGGGATGTAAATTGCCAACAGCCACTCGGGAGAAGTGTATGGTGTTTCCTGAAACATCTAAAAAACAAAGCAACAGAGCCTAGGGCACTTCCACTTATGGTCCTGCAGCTTAGGGAAATTAAAATCAAAAAGACACAGCCACCCCAAAGTTTGGGATGGCTCTGTTTACAAGAAACTCGTTTACGGTACAAGTTCAATATCGCATAAAGCGAAAAATGGATAAAGAAGTTGTGGTACTTACGTACAATGCAATATCACTCAGCAATGACATCTATGTCATCAGGCCCATACCAGCATAATGAGTGGATTCAGGTATGATGATTCTAACTGAAATAAGTCACACAGAAAAAGAAACATCATAAGATATCACTAATACACGGAATGTAAACTTGGCTACACAGGAACTGAATTTCAAAACAGAACATGGTCCCAAATTTAGAAAACCAACTTATGCTTGCTTAAGGGGAAAGGTGAGTTGGGGTGCTGCATAAAACCAGAGATTGAAATGAGCACAGATAAAGTTCCTTAAGCCAAATATGTAATAGACAAGAGCTACTCCTTGCTCAACGAAATGGACTCAAAACCCCATATTAAACGCCTAATAATGTACCTGACTAGTAAGTATCTTAAAACCTATGGATTGCTATGTCTCTGAAAGTGAATCAATCGTGAGTACAGGGGCAAAAACGCAGCAGTGATAGGATTGGAGAGTTTTGGTGAGCAAATGAAGACCCTTTGAAGTCATATTGCATGGTACCCATTCCACGGGTCTCAACTCTCCAGGTTTAAGGGATTCTTCCTTCAGCTAAAACATGCATGTGGAACCCAGAGTATGATCAACCGTGTGATCGGGAGACGTGTTGAAATATGTCTCAGTTCTCGTCCCCTGGTACTCGGGTGCAACATTCCAGATGCTTTACTAACACTCTCCCGACTTGGAGAGTCAGTGCCTTTAACCTCCTGTTTGGCCCAGTTTGCAAATTCCGCGGAAGATGAACAGGAATAGGGAGAAACAATGAGAGACTAGCTGGAGGTGTCTGGACGGGAAAATTTAACTCTCATTTCCCACCAGGAAGAGGAATTAACCAAAGGCTCAGCGTGCCATGCCGGAACCAGATTAGGGCCTGAAGCAATCCTGCGGTGTTGCGGCCAGCTCACAAGAAAGCGAGTTGAAGAAAGGAGCTCAGGGGCACTGTAATTCACAAACTTGCAGAGTTATAAATGACAGCTATCCTCCAAAAATATACTGAAGTAAGGCTGCCAAGAGGACTTGAAAGCCGGGCAGAATTGCAGGAAACCGATTTCAGGAGGTAGACTGGAATTGCATTTAAAGCATAGGAAAAGAGGCAGAAGGTCGACAATGATGCACTTGGCCAAAAAGGGCGTATGCGTTTTTTCCTGAATATATTCAGGAAAAAACGCATACGCCCTTTTTGGCCAACCAAGCAAGCTTGCAAAGGAAATCTGCACTACAATGAAGTCTCACTTCCCCCCCGTCAAAAGGGCCATCTGAAAAAAGTGTAAAATCCAGAAAGGCAGGACAGGCCATGGAGAACTGGGAGCCTTGTTATGCTGATGGGCGGGATGTAACTTGCCAACAGCCACTCGGGAGAAGTGTATGGTGTTTCCTGAAGCATCTAAAAAACAAAGCAACAGAGCCTAGGGCACTTCCAGTTATAGTCCTATAGCTTAGCGAAATTAAAATCAAAAAGACACAGCCACCCCGAAGTTTGGGATGGCTCTGTTTACAAGAAACTCGTTTACGGTACAAGTTCAATATCGCATAAAGCTAAAAATGGATAAAGAAGTTGTGGTACTTACGTACAATGCAATATCACTCAGCAATGACATCTATGTCATCAAGCTCATAGCAGCATAATGAGTGGATTCAGGTATGATGATTCTAACTGAAATAAGTCACACAGAAAAAGAAACATCATAAGATATCACTAATACACGGAATGTAAACTTGGCTACACAGGAACTGAATTTGAAAACAGAACATGGTCCCAAATTTAGAAAACCAACTTATGCTTGCTTAAGGGGAAAGGTGAGTTGGGGTGCTGCATAAAACCAGAGATTGAAATGAGCACAGATAAAGTTCCTTAAGCCAAATATGTAATAGACAAGAGCTACTCCTTGCTCAACGAAATGGACTCAAAACCCCATATTAAACGCCTAATAATGTACCTGACTAGTAAGTATCTTAAAACCTATGGATTGCTATGTCTCTGAAAGTGAATCAATCGTGAGTACAGGGGCAAAAACGCAGCAGTGATAGGATTGGAGAGTTTTGGTGAGCAAATGAAGACCCTTTGAAGTCATATTGCATGGTACCCATTCCACGGGTCTCAACTCTCCAGGTTTAAGGGATTCTTCCTTCAGCTAAAACATGCATGTGGAACCCAGAGTATGATCAACCGTGTGATCGGGAGACGTGTTGAAATATGTCTCAGTTCTCGTCCCCTGGTACTCGGGTGCAACATTCCAGATGCTTTACTAACACTCTCCCGACTTGGAGAGTCAGTGCCTTTAACCTCCTGTTTGGCCCAGTTTGCAAATTCCGCGGAAGATGAACAGGAATAGGGAGAACCAATGAGAGACTAGCTGGAGGTGTCTGGACGGGAAAATTTAACTCTCATTTCCCACCAGGAAGAGGAATTAACCAAAGGCTCAGCGTGCCATGCCGGAACCAGATTAGGGCCTGAAGCAATCCTGCGGTGTTGCGGCCAGCTCACAAGAAAGCGAGTTGAAGAAAGGAGCTCAGGGGCACTGTAATTCACAAACCTGCAGAGTTATAAATGACAGCTATCATCCAAAAATATACTGAAGTAAGGCTGCCAAGAGGACTTGAAAGCCGGGCAGAATTGCAGGAAACCGATTTCAGGAGGTAGACTGGAATTGCATTTAAAGCATAGGAAAAGAGGCAGAAGGTCGACAATGATGCACTTGGCCAAAAAGGGCGTATGCGTTTTTTCCTGAATATATTCAGGAAAAAACGCATACGCCCTTTTTGGCCAACCAAGCAAGCTTGCAAAGGAAATCTGCACTACAATGAAGTCTCACTTCCCCCCCGTCAAAAGGGCCATCTGAAAAAAGTGTAAAATCCAGAAAGGCAGGACAGGCCATGGAGAACTGGGAGCCTTGTTATGCTGATGGGCGGGATGTAAATTGCCAACAGCCACTCGGGAGAAGTGTATGGTGTTTCCTGAAACATCTAAAAAACAAAGCAACAGAGCCTAGGGCACTTCCACTTATGGTCCTATAGCTTAGGGAAATTAAAATCAAAAAGACACAGCCACCCCAAAGCTTGGGATGGCTCTGTTTACAAGAAACTCGTTTACGGTACAAGTTCAATATCGCATAAAGCGAAAAATGGATAAAGAAGTTGTGGTACTTACGTACAATGCAATATCACTCAGCAATGACATCTATGTCATCAGGCCCATAGCAGCATAATGAGTGGATTCAGGTATGATGATTCTAACTGAAATAAGTCACACAGAAAAAGAAACATCATAAGATATCACTAATACACGGAATGTAAACTTGGCTACACAGGAACTGAATTTCAAAACAGAACATGGTCCCAAATTTAGAAAATCAACTTATGCTTGCTTAAGGGGAAAGGTGAGTTGGGGTGCTGCATAAAACCAGAGATTGAAATGAGCACAGATAAAGTTCCTTAAGCCAAATATGTAATAGACAAGAGCTACTCCTTGCTCAACGAAATGGACTCAAAACCCCATATTAAACGCCTAATAATGTACCTGACTAGTAAGTATCTTAAAACCTATGGATTGCTATGTCTCTGAAAGTGAATCAATCGTGAGTACAGGGGCAAAAACGCAGCAGTGATAGGATTGGAGAGTTTTGGTGAGCAAATGAAGACCCTTTGAAGTCATATTGCATGGTACCCATTCCACGGGTCTCAACTCTCCAGGTTTAAGGGATTCTTCCTTCAGCTAAAACATGCATGTGGAACCCAGAGTATGATCAACCGTGTGATCGGGAGACGTGTTGAAATATGTCTCAGTTCTCGTCCCCTGGTACTCGGGTGCAACATTCCAGATGCTTTACTAACACTCTCCTGACTTGGAGAGTCAGTGCCTTTAACCTCCTGTTTGGCCCAGTTTGCAAATTCTGCGGAAGATGAACAGGAATAGGGAGAACCAATGAGAGACTAGCTGGAGGTGTCTGGACGGGAAAATTTAACTCTCATTCCCCACCAGGAAGAGGAATTAACCAAAGGCTCAGCGTGCCATGCCGGAACCAGATTAGGGCCTGAAGCAATCCTGCGGTGTTGCGGCCAGCTCACAAGAAAGCGAGTTGAAGAAAGGAGCTCAGGGGCACTGTAATTCACAAACCTGCAGAGTTATAAATGACAGCTATCATCCAAAAATATACTGAAGTAAGGCTGCCAAGAGGACTTGAAAGCCGGGCAGAATTGCAGGAAACCGATTTCAGGAGGTAGACTGGAATTGCATTTAAAGCATAGGAAAAGAGGCAGAAGGTCGACAATGATGCACTTGGCCAAAAAGGGCGTATGCGTTTTTTCCTGAATATATTCAGGAAAAAACGCATACGCCCTTTTTGGCCAACCAAGCAAGCTTGCAAAGGAAATCTGCACTACAATAAAGTCTCACTTCCCCCCCGTCAAAAGGGCCATCTGAAAAAAGTGTAAAATCCAGAAAGGCAGGACAGGCCATGGAGAACTGGGAGCCTTGTTATGCTGATGGGCGGGATGTAAATTGCCAACAGCCACTCGGGAGAAGTGTATGGTGTTTCCTGAAACATCTAAAAAACAAAGCAACAGAGCCTAGGGCACTTCCACTTATGGTCCTGCAGCTTAGGGAAATTAAAATCAAAAAGACACAGCCACCCCAAAGTTTGGGATGGCTCTGTTTACAAGAAACTCGTTTACGGTACAAGTTCAATATCGCATAAAGCGAAAAATGGATAAAGAAGTTGTGGTACTTACGTACAATGCAATATCACTCAGCAATGACATCTATGTCATCAGGCCCATACCAGCATAATGAGTGGATTCAGGTATGATGATTCTAACTGAAATAAGTCACACAGAAAAAGAAACATCATAAGATATCACTAATACACGGAATGTAAACTTGGCTACACAGGAACTGAATTTCAAAACAGAACATGGTCCCAAATTTAGAAAACCAACTTATGCTTGCTTAAGGGGAAAGGTGAGTTGGGGTGCTGCATAAAACCAGAGATTGAAATGAGCACAGATAAAGTTCCTTAAGCCAAATATGTAATAGACAAGAGCTACTCCTTGCTCAACGAAATGGACTCAAAACCCCATATTAAACGCCTAATAATGTACCTGACTAGTAAGTATCTTAAAACCTATGGATTGCTATGTCTCTGAAAGTGAATCAATCGTGAGTACAGGGGCAAAAACGCAGCAGTGATAGGATTGGAGAGTTTTGGTGAGCAAATGAAGACCCTTTGAAGTCATATTGCATGGTACCCATTCCACGGGTCTCAACTCTCCAGGTTTAAGGGATTCTTCCTTCAGCTAAAACATGCATGTGGAACCCAGAGTATGATCAACCGTGTGATCGGGAGACGTGTTGAAATATGTCTCAGTTCTCGTCCCCTGGTACTCGGGTGCAACATTCCAGATGCTTTACTAACACTCTCCCGACTTGGAGAGTCAGTGCCTTTAACCTCCTGTTTGGCCCAGTTTGCAAATTCCACGGAAGATGAACAGGAATAGGGAGAAACAATGAGAGACTAGCTGGAGGTGTCTGGACGGGAAAATTTAACTCTCATTTCCCACCAGGAAGAGGAATTAACCAAAGGCTCAGCGTGCCATGCCGGAACCAGATTAGGGCCTGAAGCAATCCTGCGGTGTTGCGGCCAGCTCACAAGAAAGCGAGTTGAAGAAAGGAGCTCAGGGGCACTGTAATTCACAAACCTGCAGAGTTATAAATGACAGCTATCCTCCAAAAATATACTGAAGTAAGGCTGCCAAGAGGACTTGAAAGCCGGGCAGAATTGCAGGAAACCGATTTCAGGAGGTAGACTGGAATTGCATTTAAAGCATAGGAAAAGAGGCAGAAGGTCGACAATGATGCACTTGGCCAAAAAGGGCGTATGCGTTTTTTCCTGAATATATTCAGGAAAAAACGCATACGCCCTTTTTGGCCAACCAAGCAAGCTTGCAAAGGAAATCTGCACTACAATGAAGTCTCACTTCCCCCCCGTCAAAAGGGCCATCTGAAAAAAGTGTAAAATCCAGAAAGGCAGGACAGGCCATGGAGAACTGGGAGCCTTGTTATGCTGATGGGCGGGATGTAACTTGCCAACAGCCACTCGGGAGAAGTGTATGGTGTTTCCTGAAGCATCTAAAAAACAAAGCAACAGAGCCTAGGGCACTTCCACTTATGGTCCTATAGCTTAGCGAAATTAAAATCAAAAAGACACAGCCACCCCAAAGTTTGGGATGGCTCTGTTTACAAGAAACTCGTTTACGGTACAAGTTCAATATCGCATAAAGCTAAAAATGGATAAAGAAGTTGTGGTACTTACGTACAATGCAATATCACTCAGCAATGACATCTATGTCATCAAGCTCATAGCAGCATAATGAGTGGATTCAGGTATGATGATTCTAACTGAAATAAGTCACACAGAAAAAGAAACATCATAAGATATCACTAATACACGGAATGTAAACTTGGCTACACAGGAACTGAATTTGAAAACAGAACATGGTCCCAAATTTAGAAAACCAACTTATGCTTGCTTAAGGGGAAAGGTGAGTTGGGGTGCTGCATAAAACCAGAGATTGAAATGAGCACAGATAAAGTTCCTTAAGCCAAATATGTAATAGACAAGAGCTACTCCTTGCTCAACGAAATGGACTCAAAACCCCATATTAAACGCCTAATAATGTACCTGACTAGTAAGTATCTTAAAACCTATGGATTGCTATGTCTCTGAAAGTGAATCAATCGTGAGTACAGGGGCAAAAACGCAGCAGTGATAGGATTGGAGAGTTTTGGTGAGCAAATGAAGACCCTTTGAAGTCATATTGCATGGTACCCATTCCACGGGTCTCAACTCTCCAGGTTTAAGGGATTCTTCCTTCAGCTAAAACATGCATGTGGAACCCAGAGTATGATCAACCGTGTGATCGGGAGACGTGTTGAAATATGTCTCAGTTCTCGTCCCCTGGTACTCGGGTGCAACATTCCAGATGCTTTACTAACACTCTCCCGACTTGGAGAGTCAGTGCCTTTAACCTCCTGTTTGGCCCAGTTTGCAAATTCCGCGGAAGATGAACAGGAATAGGGAGAACCAATGAGAGACTAGCTGGAGGTGTCTGGACGGGAAAATTTAACTCTCATTTCCCACCAGGAAGAGGAATTAACCAAAGGCTCAGCGTGCCATGCCGGAACCAGATTAGGGCCTGAAGCAATCCTGCGGTGTTGCGGCCAGCTCACAAGAAAGCGAGTTGAAGAAAGGAGCTCAGGGGCACTGTAATTCACAAACCTGCAGAGTTATAAATGACAGCTATCATCCAAAAATATACTGAAGTAAGGCTGCCAAGAGGACTTGAAAGCCGGGCAGAATTGCAGGAAACCGATTTCAGGAGGTAGACTGGAATTGCATTTAAAGCATAGGAAAAGAGGCAGAAGGTCGACAATGATGCACTTGGCCAAAAAGGGCGTATGCGTTTTTTCCTGAATATATTCAGGAAAAAACGCATACGCCCTTTTTGGCCAACCAAGCAAGCTTGCAAAGGAAATCTGCACTACAATGAAGTCTCACTTCCCCCCCGTCAAAAGGGCCATCTGAAAAAAGTGTAAAATCCAGAAAGGCAGGACAGGCCATGGAGAACTGGGAGCCTTGTTATGCTGATGGGCGGGATGTAAATTGCCAACAGCCACTCGGGAGAAGTGTATGGTGTTTCCTGAAACATCTAAAAAACAAAGCAACAGAGCCTAGGGCACTTCCACTTATGGTCCTATAGCTTAGGGAAATTAAAATCAAAAAGACACAGCCACCCCAAAGCTTGGGATGGCTCTGTTTACAAGAAACTCGTTTACGGTACAAGTTCAATATCGCATAAAGCGAAAAATGGATAAAGAAGTTGTGGTACTTACGTACAATGCAATATCACTCAGCAATGACATCTATGTCATCAGGCCCATAGCAGCATAATGAGTGGATTCAGGTATGATGATTCTAACTGAAATAAGTCACACAGAAAAAGAAACATCATAAGATATCACTAATACACGGAATGTAAACTTGGCTACACAGGAACTGAATTTCAAAACAGAACATGGTCCCAAATTTAGAAAACCAACTTATGCTTGCTTAAGGGGAAAGGTGAGTTGGGGTGCTGCATAAAACCAGAGATTGAAATGAGCACAGATAAAGTTCCTTAAGCCAAATATGTAATAGACAAGAGCTACTCCTTGCTCAACGAAATGGACTCAAAACCCCATATTAAACGCCTAATAATGTACCTGACTAGTAAGTATCTTAAAACCTATGGATTGCTATGTCTCTGAAAGTGAATCAATCGTGAGTACAGGGGCAAAAACGCAGCAGTGATAGGATTGGAGAGTTTTGGTGAGCAAATGAAGACCCTTTGAAGTCATATTGCATGGTACCCATTCCACGGGTCTCAACTCTCCAGGTTTAAGGGATTCTTCCTTCAGCTAAAACATGCATGTGGAACCCAGAGTATGATCAACCGTGTGATCGGGAGACGTGTTGAAATATGTCTCAGTTCTCGTCCCCTGGTACTCGGGTGCAACATTCCAGATGCTTTACTAACACTCTCCCGACTTGGAGAGTCAGTGCCTTTAACCTCCTGTTTGGCCCAGTTTGCAAATTCCGCGGAAGATGAACAGGAATAGGGAGAAACAATGAGAGACTAGCTGGAGGTGTCTGGACGGGAAAATTTAACTCTCATTTCCCACCAGGAAGAGGAATTAACCAAAGGCTCAGCGTGCCATGCCGGAACCAGATTAGGGCCTGAAGCAATCCTGCGGTGTTGCGGCCAGCTCACAAGAAAGCGAGTTGAAGAAAGGAGCTCAGGGGCACTGTAATTCACAAACCTGCAGAGTTATAAATGACAGCTATCCTCCAAAAATATACTGAAGTAAGGCTGCCAAGAGGACTTGAAAGCCGGGCAGAATTGCAGGAAACCGATTTCAGGAGGTAGACTGGAATTGCATTTAAAGCATAGGAAAAGAGGCAGAAGGTCGACAATGATGCACTTGGCCAAAAAGGGCGTATGCGTTTTTTCCTGAATATATTCAGGAAAAAACGCATACGCCCTTTTTGGCCAACCAAGCAAGCTTGCAAAGGAAATCTGCACTACAATGAAGTCTCACTTCCCCCCCGTCAAAAGGGCCATCTGAAAAAAGTGTAAAATCCAGAAAGGCAGGACAGGCCATGGAGAACTGGGAGCCTTGTTATGCTGATGGGCGGGATGTAACTTGCCAACAGCCACTCGGGAGAAGTGTATGGTGTTTCCTGAAGCATCTAAAAAACAAAGCAACAGAGCCTAGGGCACTTCCACTTATGGTCCTATAGCTTAGCGAAATTAAAATCAAAAAGACACAGCCACCCCAAAGTTTGGGATGGCTCTGTTTACAAGAAACTCGTTTACGGTACAAGTTCAATATCGCATAAAGCTAAAAATGGATAAAGAAGTTGTGGTACTTACGTACAATGCAATATCACTCAGCAATGACATCTATGTCATCAAGCTCATAGCAGCATAATGAGTGGATTCAGGTATGATGATTCTAACTGAAATAAGTCACACAGAAAAAGAAACATCATAAGATATCACTAATACACGGAATGTAAACTTGGCTACACAGGAACTGAATTTGAAAACAGAACATGGTCCCAAATTTAGAAAACCAACTTATGCTTGCTTAAGGGGAAAGGTGAGTTGGGGTGCTGCATAAAACCAGAGATTGAAATGAGCACAGATAAAGTTCCTTAAGCCAAATATGTAATAGACAAGAGCTACTCCTTGCTCAACGAAATGGACTCAAAACCCCATATTAAACGCCTAATAATGTACCTGACTAGTAAGTATCTTAAAACCTATGGATTGCTATGTCTCTGAAAGTGAATCAATCGTGAGTACAGGGGCAAAAACGCAGCAGTGATAGGATTGGAGAGTTTTGGTGAGCAAATGAAGACCCTTTGAAGTCATATTGCATGGTACCCATTCCACGGGTCTCAACTCTCCAGGTTTAAGGGATTCTTCCTTCAGCTAAAACATGCATGTGGAACCCAGAGTATGATCAACCGTGTGATCGGGAGACGTGTTGAAATATGTCTCAGTTCTCGTCCCCTGGTACTCGGGTGCAACATTCCAGATGCTTTACTAACACTCTCCCGACTTGGAGAGTCAGTGCCTTTAACCTCCTGTTTGGCCCAGTTTGCAAATTCCGCGGAAGATGAACAGGAATAGGGAGAACCAATGAGAGACTAGCTGGAGGTGTCTGGACGGGAAAATTTAACTCTCATTTCCCACCAGGAAGAGGAATTAACCAAAGGCTCAGCGTGCCATGCCGGAACCAGATTAGGGCCTGAAGCAATCCTGCGGTGTTGCGGCCAGCTCACAAGAAAGCGAGTTGAAGAAAGGAGCTCAGGGGCACTGTAATTCACAAACCTGCAGAGTTATAAATGACAGCTATCATCCAAAAATATACTGAAGTAAGGCTGCCAAGAGGACTTGAAAGCCGGGCAGAATTGCAGGAAACCGATTTCAGGAGGTAGACTGGAATTGCATTTAAAGCATAGGAAAAGAGGCAGAAGGTCGACAATGATGCACTTGGCCAAAAAGGGCGTATGCGTTTTTTCCTGAATATATTCAGGAAAAAACGCATACGCCCTTTTTGGCCAACCAAGCAAGCTTGCAAAGGAAATCTGCACTACAATGAAGTCTCACTTCCCCCCCGTCAAAAGGGCCATCTGAAAAAAGTGTAAAATCCAGAAAGGCAGGACAGGCCATGGAGAACTGGGAGCCTTGTTATGCTGATGGGCGGGATGTAAATTGCCAACAGCCACTCGGGAGAAGTGTATGGTGTTTCCTGAAACATCTAAAAAACAAAGCAACAGAGCCTAGGGCACTTCCACTTATGGTCCTATAGCTTAGGGAAATTAAAATCAAAAAGACACAGCCACCCCAAAGCTTGGGATGGCTCTGTTTACAAGAAACTCGTTTACGGTACAAGTTCAATATCGCATAAAGCGAAAAATGGATAAAGAAGTTGTGGTACTTACGTACAATGCAATATCACTCAGCAATGACATCTATGTCATCAGGCCCATAGCAGCATAATGAGTGGATTCAGGTATGATGATTCTAACTGAAATAAGTCACACAGAAAAAGAAACATCATAAGATATCACTAATACACGGAATGTAAACTTGGCTACACAGGAACTGAATTTCAAAACAGAACATGGTCCCAAATTTAGAAAATCAACTTATGCTTGCTTAAGGGGAAAGGTGAGTTGGGGTGCTGCATAAAACCAGAGATTGAAATGAGCACAGATAAAGTTCCTTAAGCCAAATATGTAATAGACAAGAGCTACTCCTTGCTCAACGAAATGGACTCAAAACCCCATATTAAACGCCTAATAATGTACCTGACTAGTAAGTATCTTAAAACCTATGGATTGCTATGTCTCTGAAAGTGAATCAATCGTGAGTACAGGGGCAAAAACGCAGCAGTGATAGGATTGGAGAGTTTTGGTGAGCAAATGAAGACCCTTTGAAGTCATATTGCATGGTACCCATTCCACGGGTCTCAACTCTCCAGGTTTAAGGGATTCTTCCTTCAGCTAAAACATGCATGTGGAACCCAGAGTATGATCAACCGTGTGATCGGGAGACGTGTTGAAATATGTCTCAGTTCTCGTCCCCTGGTACTCGGGTGCAACATTCCAGATGCTTTACTAACACTCTCCCGACTTGGAGAGTCAGTGCCTTTAACCTCCTCTTTGGCCCAGTTTGCAAATTCCACGGAAGATGAACAGGAATAGGGAGAACCAATGAGAGACTAGCTGGAGGTGTCTGGACGGGAAAATTTAACTCTCATTTCCCACCAGGAAGAGGAATTAACCAAAGGCTCAGCGTGCCATGCCGGAACCAGATTAGGGCCTGAAGCAATCCTGCGGTGTTGCGGCCAGCTCACAAGAAAGCGAGTTGAAGAAAGGAGCTCAGGGGCACTGTAATTCACAAACCTGCAGAGTTATAAATGACAGCTATCATCCAAAAATATACTGAAGTAAGGCTGCCAAGAGGACTTGAAAGCCGGGCAGAATTGCAGGAAACCGATTTCAGGAGGTAGACTGGAATTGCATTTAAAGCATAGGAAAAGAGGCAGAAGGTCGACAATGATGCACTTGGCCAAAAAGGGCATATGCGTTTTTTCCTGAATATATTCAGGAAAAAACGCATACGCCCTTTTTGGCCAACCAAGCAAGCTTGCAAAGGAAATCTGCACTACAATGAAGTCTCACTTCCCCCCCGTCAAAAGGGCCATCTGAAAAAAGTGTAAAATCCAGAAAGGCAGGACAGGCCATGGAGAACTGGGAGCCTTGTTATGCTGATGGGCGGGATGTAACTTGCCAACAGCCACTCGGGAGAAGTGTATGGTGTTTCCTGAAACATCTAAAAAACAAAGCAACAGAGCCTAGGGCACTTCCACTTATGGTCCTATAGCTTAGGGAAATTAAAATCAAAAAGACACAGCCACCCCAAAGTTTGGGATGGCTCTGTTTACAAGAAACTCGTTTACGGTACAAGTTCAATATCGCATAAAGCTAAAAATGGATAAAGAAGTTGTGGTACTTATGTACAATGCAATATCACTCAGCAATGACATCTATGTCATCAAGCTCATAGCAGCATAATGAGTGGATTCAGGTATGATGATTCTAACTGAAATAAGTCACACAGAAAAAGAAACATCATAAGATATCACTAATACACGGAATGTAAACTTGGCTACACAGGAACTGAATTTGAAAACAGAACATGGTCCCAAATTTAGAAAACCAACTTATGCTTGCTTAAGGGGAAAGGTGAGTTGGGGTGCTGCATAAAACCAGAGATTGAAATGAGCACAGATAAAGTTCCTTAAGCCAAATATGTAATAGACAAGAGCTACTCCTTGCTCAACGAAATGGACTCAAAACCCCATATTAAACGCCTAATAATGTACCTGACTAGTAAGTATCTTAAAACCTATGGATTGCTATGTCTCTGAAAGTGAATCAATCGTGAGTACAGGGGCAAAAACGCAGCAGTGATAGGATTGGAGAGTTTTGGTGAGCAAATGAAGACCCTTTGAAGTCATATTGCATGGTACCCATTCCACGGGTCTCAACTCTCCAGGTTTAAGGGATTCTTCCTTCAGCTAAAACATGCATGTGGAACCCAGAGTATGATCAACCGTGTGATCGGGAGACGTGTTGAAATATGTCTCAGTTCTCGTCCCCTGGTACTCGGGTGCAACATTCCAGATGCTTTACTAACACTCTCCCGACTTGGAGAGTCAGTGCCTTTAACCTCCTGTTTGGCCCAGTTTGCAAATTCCGCGGAAGATGAACAGGAATAGGGAGAACCAATGAGAGACTAGCTGGAGGTGTCTGGACGGGAAAATTTAACTCTCATTTCCCACCAGGAAGAGGAATTAACCAAAGGCTCAGCGTGCCATGCCGGAACCAGATTAGGGCCTGAAGCAATCCTGCGGTGTTGCGGCCAGCTCACAAGAAAGCGAGTTGAAGAAAGGAGCTCAGGGGCACTGTAATTCACAAACCTGCAGAGTTATAAATGACAGCTATCATCCAAAAATATACTGAAGTAAGGCTGCCAAGAGGACTTGAAAGCCGGGCAGAATTGCAGGAAACCGATTTCAGGAGGTAGACTGGAATTGCATTTAAAGCATAGGAAAAGAGGCAGAAGGTCGACAATGATGCACTTGGCCAAAAAGGGCGTATGCGTTTTTTCCTGAATATATTCAGGAAAAAACGCATACGCCCTTTTTGGCCAACCAAGCAAGCTTGCAAAGGAAATCTGCACTACAATGAAGTCTCACTTCCCCCCCGTCAAAAGGGCCATCTGAAAAAAGTGTAAAATCCAGAAAGGCAGGACAGGCCATGGAGAACTGGGAGCCTTGTTATGCTGATGGGCGGGATGTAACTTGCCAACAGCCACTCGGGAGAAGTGTATGGTGTTTCCTGAAACATCTAAAAAACAAAGCAACAGAGCCTAGGGCACTTCCACTTATGGTCCTATAGCTTAGGGAAATTAAAATCAAAAAGACACAGCCACCCCAAAGTTTGGGATGGCTCTGTTTACAAGAAACTCGTTTACGGTACAAGTTCAATATCGCATAAAGCGAAAAATGGATAAAGAAGTTGTGGTACTTACGTACAATGCAATATCACTCAGCAATGACATCTATGTCATCAAGCCCATAGCAGCATAATGAGTGGATTCAGGTATGATGATTCTAACTGAAATAAGTCACACAGAAAAAGAAACATCATAAGATATCACTAATACACGGAATGTAAACTTGGCTACACAGGAACTGAATTTGAAAACAGAACATGGTCCCAAATTTAGAAAACCAACTTATGCTTGCTTAAGGGGAAAGGTGAGTTGGGGTGCTGCATAAAACCAGAGATTGAAATGAGCACAGATAAAGTTCCTTAAGCCAAATATGTAATAGACAAGAGCTACTCCTTGCTCAACGAAATGGACTCAAAACCCCATATTAAACGCCTAATAATGTACCTGACTAGTAAGTATCTTAAAACCTATGGATTGCTATGTCTCTGAAAGTGAATCAATCGTGAGTACAGGGGCAAAAACGCAGCAGTGATAGGATTGGAGAGTTTTGGTGAGCAAATGAAGACCCTTTGAAGTCATATTGCATGGTACCCATTCCACGGGTCTCAACTCTCCAGGTTTAAGGGATTCTTCCTTCAGCTAAAACATGCATGTGGAACCCAGAGTATGATCAACCGTGTGATTGGGAGACGTGTTGAAATATGTCTCAGTTCTCGTCCCCTGGTACTCGGGTGCAACATTCCAGATGCTTTACTAACACTCTCCCGACTTGGAGAGTCAGTGCCTTTAACCTCCTGTTTGGCCCAGTTTGCAAATTCCGCGGAAGATGAACAGGAATAGGGAGAACCAATGAGAGACTAGCTGGAGGTGTCTGGACGGGAAAATTTAACTCTCATTTCCCACCAGGAAGAGGAATTAACCAAAGGCTCAGCGTGCCATGCCAGAACCAGATTAGGGCCTGAAGCAATCCTGCGGTGTTGCGGCCAGCTCACAAGAAAGCGAGTTGAAGAAAGGAGCTCAGGGGCACTGTAATTCACAAACCTGCAGAGTTATAAATGACAGCTATCATCCAAAAATATACTGAAGTAAGGCTGCCAAGAGGACTTGAAAGCCGGGCAGAATTGCAGGAAACCGATTTCAGGAGGTAGACTGGAATTGCATTTAAAGCATAGGAAAAGAGGCAGAAGGTCGACAATGATGCACTTGGCCAAAAAGGGCGTATGCGTTTTTTCCTGAATATATTCAGGAAAAAACGCATACGCCCTTTTTGGCCAACCAAGCAAGCTTGCAAAGGAAATCTGCACTACAATGAAGTCTCAATTCCACCCCGTCAAAAGGGCCATCTGAAAAAAGTGTAAAATCCAGAAAGGCAGGACAGGCCATGGAGAACTGGGAGCCTTGTTATGCTGATGGGCGGGATGTAACTTGCCAACAGCCACTCGGGAGAAGTGTATGGTGTTTCCTGAAACATCTAAAAAACAAAGCAACAGAGCCTAGGGCACTTCCACTTATGGTCCTATAGCTTAGGGAAATTAAAATCAAAAAGACACAGCCACCCCAAAGTTTGGGATGGCTCTGTTTACAAGAAACTCGTTTACGGTACAAGTTCAATATCGCATAAAGCGAAAAATGGATAAAGAAGTTGTGGTACTTACGTACAATGCAATATCACTCAGCAATGACATCTATGTCATCAGGCCCATAGCAGCATGATGAGTGGATTCAGGTATGATGATTCTAACTGAAATAAGTCACACAGAAAAAGAAACATCATAAGATATCACTAATACACGGAATGTAAACTTGGCTACACAGGAACTGAATTTCAAAACAGAACATGGTCCCAAATTTAGAAAATCAACTTATGCTTGCTTAAGGGGAAAGGTGAGTTGGGGTGCTGCATAAAACCAGAGATTGAAATGAGCACAGATAAAGTTCCTTAAGCCAAATATGTAATAGACAAGAGCTACTCCTTGCTCAACGAAATGGACTCAAAACCCCATATTAAACGCCTAATAATGTACCTGACTAGTAAGTATCTTAAAACCTATGGATTGCTATGTCTCTGAAAGTGAATCAATCGTGAGTACAGGGGCAAAAACGCAGCAGTGATAGGATTGGAGAGTTTTGGTGAGCAAATGAAGACCCTTTGAAGTCATATTGCATGGTACCCATTCCACGGGTCTCAACTCTCCAGGTTTAAGGGATTCTTCCTTCAGCTAAAGCATGCATGTGGAACCCAGAGTATGATCAACCGTGTGATTGGGAGACGTGTTGAAATATGTCTCAGTTCTCGTCCCCTGGTACTCGGGTGCAACATTCCAGATGCTTTACTAACACTCTCCCGACTTGGAGAGTCAGTGCCTTTAACCTCCTGTTTGGCCCAGTTTGCAAATTCCGTGGAAGATGAACAGGAATAGGGAGAACCAATGAGAGACTAGCTGGAGGTGTCTGGACGGGAAAATTTAACTCTCATTTCCCACCAGGAAGAGGAATTAACCAAAGGCTCAGCGTGCCATGCCGGAACCAGATTAGGGCCTGAAGCAATCCTGCGGTGTTGCGGCCAGCTCACAAGAAAGCGAGTTGAAGAAAGGAGCTCAGGGGCACTGTAATTCACAAACCTGCAGAGTTATAAATGACAGCTATCATCCAAAAATATACTGAAGTAAGGCTGCCAAGAGGACTTGAAAGCCGGGCAGAATTGCAGGAAACCGATTTCAGGAGGTAGACTGGAATTGCATTTAAAGCATAGGAAAAGAGGCAGAAGGTCGACAATGATGCACTTGGCCAAAAAGGGCGTATGCGTTTTTTCCTGAATATATTCAGGAAAAAACGCATACGCCCTTTTTGGCCAACCAAGCAAGCTTGCAAAGGAAATCTGCACCACAATGAAGTCTCACTTCCCCCCCGTCAAAAGGGCCATCTGAAAAAAGTGTAAAATCCAGAAAGGCAGGACAGGCCATGGAGAACTGGGAGCCTTGTTATGCTGATGGGCGGGATGTAAATTGCCAACAGCCACTCGGGAGAAGTGTATGGTGTTTCCTGAAACATCTAAAAAACAAAGCAACAGAGCCTAGGGCACTTCCACTTATGGTCCTATAGCTTAGGGAAATTAAAATCAAAAAGACACAGCCACCCCAAAGTTTGGGATGGCTCTGTTTACAAGAAACTCGTTTACGGTACAAGTTCAATATCGCATAAAGCGAAAAATGGATAAAGAAGTTGTGGTACTTACGTACAATGCAATATCACTCAGCAATGACATCTATGTCATCAGGCCCATAGCAGCATGATGAGTGGATTCAGGTATGATGATTCTAACTGAAATAAGTCACACAGAAAAAGAAACATCATAAGATATCACTAATACACGGAATGTAAACTTGGCTACACAGGAACTGAATTTCAAAACAGAACATGGTCCCAAATTTAGAAAATCAACTTATGCTTGCTTAAGGGGAAAGGTGAGTTGGGGTGCTGCATAAAACCAGAGATTGAAATGAGCACAGATAAAGTTCCTTAAGCCAAATATGTAATAGACAAGAGCTACTCCTTGCTCAACGAAATGGACTCAAAACCCCATATTAAACGCCTAATAATGTACCTGACTAGTAAGTATCTTAAAACCTATGGATTGCTATGTCTCTGAAAGTGAATCAATCGTGAGTACAGGGGCAAAAACGCAGCAGTGATAGGATTGGAGAGTTTTGGTGAGCAAATGAAGACCCTTTGAAGTCATATTGCATGGTACCCATTCCACGGGTCTCAACTCTCCAGGTTTAAGGGATTCTTCCTTCAGCTAAAACATGCATGAGGAACCCAGAGTATGATCAACCGTGTGATCGGGAGACGTGTTGAAATATGTCTCAGTTCTCGTCCCCTGGTACTCGGGTGCAACATTCCAGATGCTTTACTAACACTCTCCTGACTTGGAGAGTCAGTGCCTTTAACCTCCTGTTTGGCCCAGTTTGCAAATTCTGCGGAAGATGAACAGGAATAGGGAGAACCAATGAGAGACTAGCTGGAGGTGTCTGGACGGGAAAATTTAACTCTCATTCCCCACCAGGAAGAGGAATTAACCAAAGGCTCAGCGTGCCATGCCGGAACCAGATTAGGGCCTGAAGCAATCTTGCGGTGTTGCGGCCAGCTCACAAGAAAGCGAGTTGAAGAAAGGAGCTCAGGGGCACTGTAATTCACAAACCTGCAGAGTTATAAATGACAGCTATCATCCAAAAATATACTGAAGTAAGGCTGCCAAGAGGACTTGAAAGCCGGGCAGAATTGCAGGAAACCGATTTCAGGAGGTAGACTGGAATTGCATTTAAAGCATAGGAAAAGAGGCAGAAGGTCGACAATGATGCACTTGGCCAAAAAGGGCGTATGCGTTTTTTCCTGAATATATTCAGGAAAAAACGCATACGCCCTTTTTGGCCAACCAAGCAAGCTTGCAAAGGAAATCTGCACTACAATGAAGTCTCAATTCCGCCCCGTCAAAAGGGCCATCTGAAAAAAGTGTAAAATCCAGAAAGGCAGGACAGGCCATGGAGAACTGGGAGCCTTGTTATGCTGATGGGCGGGATGTAACTTGCCAACAGCCACTCGGGAGAAGTGTATGGTGTTTCCTGAAACATCTAAAAAACAAAGCAACAGAGCCTAGGGCACTTCCACTTATGGTCCTATAGCTTAGGGAAATTAAAATCAAAAAGACACAGCCACCCCAAAGTTTGGGATGGCTCTGTTTACAAGAAACTCGTTTACGGTACAAGTTCAATATCGCATAAAGCGAAAAATGGATAAAGAAGTTGTGGTACTTACGTACAATGCAATATCACTCAGCAATGACATCTATGTCATCAGGCCCATAGCAGCATAATGAGTGCATTCAGGTATGATGATTCTAACTGAAATAAGTCACACAGAAAAAGAAACATCATAAGATATCACTAATACACGGAATGTAAACTTGGCTACACAGGAACTGAATTTCAAAACAGAACATGGTCCCAAATTTAGAAAACCAACTTATGCTTGCTTAAGGGGAAAGGTGAGTTGGGGTGCTGCATAAAACCAGAGATTGAAATGAGCACAGATAAAGTTCCTTAAGCCAAATATGTAATAGACAAGAGCTACTCCTTGCTCAACGAAATGGACTCAAAACCCCATATTAAACGCCTAATAATGTACCTGACTAGTAAGTATCTTAAAACCTATGGATTGCTATGTCTCTGAAAGTGAATCAATCGTGAGTACAGGGGCAAAAACGCAGCAGTGATAGGATTGGAGAGTTTTGGTGAGCAAATGAAGACCCTTTGAAGTCATATTGCATGGTACCCATTCCACGGGTCTCAACTCTCCAGGTTTAAGGGATTCTTCCTTCAGCTAAAACATGCATGTGGAACCCAGAGTATGATCAACCGTGTGATCGGGAGACGTGTTGAAATATGTCTCAGTTCTCGTCCCCTGGTACTCGGGTGCAACATTCCAGATGCTTTACTAACACTCTCCCGACTTGGAGAGTCAGTGCCTTTAACCTCCTGTTTGGCCCAGTTTGCAAATTCCGCGGAAGATGAACAGGAATAGGGAGAACCAATGAGAGACTAGCTGGAGGTGTCTGGACGGGAAAATTTAACTCTCATTTCCCACCAGGAAGAGGAATTAACCAAAGGCTCAGCGTGCCATGCCGGAACCAGATTAGGGCCTGAAGCAATCCTGCGGTGTTGCGGCCAGCTCACAAGAAAGCGAGTTGAAGAAAGGAGCTCAGGGGCACTGTAATTCACAAACCTGCAGAGTTATAAATGACAGCTATCATCCAAAAATATACTGAAGTAAGGCTGCCAAGAGGACTTGAAAGCCGGGCAGAATTGCAGGAAACCGATTTCAGGAGGTAGACTGGAATTGCATTTAAAGCATAGGAAAAGAGGCAGAAGGTCGACAATGATGCACTTGGCCAAAAAGGGCGTATGCGTTTTTTCCTGAATATATTCAGGAAAAAACGCATACGCCCTTTTTGGCCAACCAAGCAAGCTTGCAAAGGAAATCTGCACTACAATGAAGTCTCACTTCCCCCCCGTCAAAAGGGCCATCTGAAAAAAGTGTAAAATCCAGAAAGGCAAGACAGGCCATGGAGAACTGGGAGCCTTGTTATGCTGATGGGCGGGATGTAAATTGCCAACAGCCACTCGGGAGAAGTGTATGGTGTTTCCTGAAACATCTAAAAAACAAAGCAACAGAGCCTAGGGCACTTCCACTTATGGTCCTGCAGCTTAGGGAAATTAAAATCAAAAAGACACAGCCACCCCAAAGTTTGGGATGGCTCTGTTTACAAGAAACTCGTTTACGGTACAAGTTCAATATCGCATAAAGCGAAAAATGGATAAAGAAGTTGTGGTACTTACGTACAATGCAATATCACTCAGCAATGACATCTATGTCATCAGGCCCATAGCAGCATAATGAGTGGATTCAGGTATGATGATTCTAACTGAAATAAGTCACACAGAAAAAGAAACATCATAAGATATCACTAATACACGGAATGTAAACTTGGCTACACAGGAACTGAATTTCAAAACAGAACATGGTCCCAAATTTAGAAAATCAACTTATGCTTGCTTAAGGGGAAAGGTGAGTTGGGGTGCTGCATAAAACCAGAGATTGAAATGAGCACAGATAAAGTTCCTTAAGCCAAATATGTAATAGACAAGAGCTACTCCTTGCTCAACGAAATGGACTCAAAACCCCATATTAAACGCCTAATAATGTACCTGACTAGTAAGTATCTTAAAACCTATGGATTGCTATGTCTCTGAAAGTGAATCAATCGTGAGTACAGGGGCAAAAACGCAGCAGTGATAGGATTGGAGAGTTTTGGTGAGCAAATGAAGACCCTTTGAAGTCATATTGCATGGTACCCATTCCACGGGTCTCAACTCTCCAGGTTTAAGGGATTCTTCCTTCAGCTAAAGCATGCATGTGGAACCCAGAGTATGATCAACCGTGTGATCGGGAGACGTGTTGAAATATGTCTCAGTTCTCGTCCCCTGGTACTCGGGTGCAACATTCCAGATGCTTTACTAACACTCTCCCGACTTGGAGAGTCAGTGCCTTTAACCTCCTGTTTGGCCCAGTTTGCAAATTCTGCGGAAGATGAACAGGAATAGGGAGAACCAATGAGAGACTAGCTGGAGGTGTCTGGACGGGAAAATTTAACTCTCATTTCCCACCAGGAAGAGGAATTAACCAAAGGCTCAGCGTGCCATGCCGGAACCAGATTAGGGCCTGAAGCAATCCTGCGGTGTTGCGGCCAGCTCACAAGAAAGCGAGTTGAAGAAAGGAGCTCAGGGGCACTGTAATTCACAAACCTGCAGAGTTATAAATGACAGCTATCATCCAAAAATATACTGAAGTAAGGCTGCCAAGAGGACTTGAAAGCCGGGCAGAATTGCAGGAAACCGATTTCAGGAGGTAGACTGGAATTGCATTTAAAGCATAGGAAAAGAGGCAGAAGGTCGACAATGATGCACTTGGCCAAAAAGGGCGTATGCGTTTTTTCCTGAATATATTCAGGAAAAAACGCATACGTCCTTTTTGGCCAACCAAGCAAGCTTGCAAAGGAAATCTGCACTACAATGAAGTCTCACTTCCCCCCGTCAAAAGGGCCATCTGAAAAAAGTGTAAAATCCAGAAACGCAGGACAGGCCATGGAGAACTGGGAGCCTTGTTATGCTGATGGGCGGGATGTACATTGCCAACAGCCACTCGGGAGAAGTGTATGGTGTTTCCTAAAACATCTAAAAAACAAAGCAACAGAGCCTAGGGCACTTCCACTTATGGTCCTATAGCTTAGGGAAATTAAAATCAAAAAGACACAGCCACCCCAAAGTTTGGGATGGCTCTGTTTACAAGAAACTCATTTACGGTGCAAGTTCAATATCGCATAAAGCGAAAAATGGATAAAGAAGGTGTGGTACTTACGTACAATGCAATATCACTCAGCAATGACATCTATGTCATCAGGCCCATAGCAGCATAATGAGTGGATTCAGGTATGATGATTCTAACTGAAATAAGTCACACAGAAAAAGAAACATCATAAGATATCACTAATACACGGAATGTAAACTTGGCTACACAGGAACTGAATTTCAAAACAGAACATGGTCCCAAATTTAGAAAACCAACTTATGCTTGCTTAAGGGGAAAGGTGAGTTGGGGTGCTGCATAAAACCAGAGATTGAAATGAGCACAGATAAAGTTCCTTAAGCCAAATATGTAATAGACAAGAGCTACTCCTTGCTCAACGAAATGGACTCAAAACCCCATATTAAACGCCTAATAATGTACCTGACTAGTAAGTATCTTAAAACCTATGGATTGCTATGTCTCTGAAAGTGAATCAATCGTGAGTACAGGGGCAAAAACGCAGCAGTGATAGGATTGGAGAGTTTTGGTGAGCAAATGAAGACCCTTTGAAGTCATATTGCATGGTACCCATTCCACGGGTCTCAACTCTCCAGGTTTAAGGGATTCTTCCTTCAGCTAAAACATGCATGTGGAACCCAGAGTATGATCAACCGTGTGATCGGGAGACGTGTTGAAATATGTCTCAGTTCTCATCCCCTGGTACTCGGGTGCAACATTCCAGATGCTTTACTAACACTCTCCCGACTTGGAGAGTCAGTGCCTTTAACCTCCTGTTTGGCCCAGTTTGCAAATTCCGCGGAAGATGAACAGGAATAGGGAGAACCAATGAGAGACTAGCTGGAGGTGTCTGGACGGGAAAATTTAACTCTCATTTCCCACCAGGAAGAGGAATTAACCAAAGGCTCAGCGTGCCATGCCGGAACCAGATTAGGGCCTGAAGCAATCCTGCGGTGTTGCGGCCAGCTCACAAGAAAGCGAGTTGAAGAAAGGAGCTCAGGGGCACTGTAATTCACAAACCTGCAGAGTTATAAATGACAGCTATCATCCAAAAATATACTGAAGTAAGGCTGCCAAGAGGACTTGAAAGCCGGGCAGAATTGCAGGAAACCGATTTCAGGAGGTAGACTGGAATTGCATTTAAAGCATAGGAAAAGAGGCAGAAGGTCGACAATGATGCACTTGGCCAAAAAGGGCGTATGCGTTTTTTCCTGAATATATTCAGGAAAAAACGCATACGCCCTTTTTGGCCAACTAAGCAAGCTTGCAAAGGAAATCTGCACTACAATGAAGTCTCACTTCCCCCCCGTCAAAAGGGCCATCTGAAAAAAGTGTAAAATCCAGAAAGGCAGGACAGGCCATGGAGAACTGGGAGCCTTGTTATGCTGATGGGCGGGATGTAAATTGCCAACAGCCACTCGGGAGAAGTGTATGGTGTTTCCTGAAACATCTAAAAAACAAAGCAACAGAGCCTAGGGCACTTCCACTTATGGTCCTATAGCTTAGGGAAATTAAAATCAAAAAGACACAGCCACCCCAAAGTTTGGGATGGCTCTGTTTACAAGAAACTCGTTTACGGTACAAGTTCAATATCGCATAAAGCGAAAAATGGATAAAGAAGTTGTGGTACTTACGTACAATGCAATATCACTCAGCAATGACATCTATGTCATCAAGCTCATAGCAGCATAATGAGTGGATTCAGGTATGATGATTCTAACTGAAATAAGTCACACAGAAAAAGAAACATCATAAGATATCACTAATACACGGAATGTAAACTTGGCTACACAGGAACTGAATTTCAAAACAGAACATGGTCCCAAATTTAGAAAACCAACTTATGCTTGCTTAAGGAGAAAGGTGAGTTGGGGTGCTGCATAAAACCAGAGATTGAAATGAGCACAGATAAAGTTCCTTAAGCCAAATATGTAATAGACAAGAGCTACTCCTTGCTCAACGAAATGGACTCAAAACCCCATATTAAACGCCTAATAATGTACCTGACTAGTAAGTATCTTAAAACCTATGGATTGCTATGTCTCTGAAAGTGAATCAATCGTGAGTACAGGGGCAAAAACGCAGCAGTGATAGGATTGGAGAGTTTTGGTGAGCAAATGAAGACCCTTTGAAGTCATATTGCATGGTACCCATTCCACGGGTCTCAACTCTCCAGGTTTAAGGGATTCTTCCTTCAGCTAAAACATGCATGTGGAACCCAGAGTATGATCAACCATGTGATCGGGAGACGTGTTGAAATATGTCTCAGTTCTCGTCCCCTGGTACTCGGGTGCAACATTCCAGATGCTTTACTAACACTCTCCCGACTTGGAGAGTCAGTGCCTTTAACCTCCTCTTTGGCCCAGTTTGCAAATTCCACGGAAGATGAACAGGAATAGGGAGAACCAATGAGAGACTAGCTGGAGGTGTCTGGACGGGAAAATTTAACTCTCATTTCCCACCAGGAAGAGGAATTAACCAAAGGCTCAGCGTGCCATGCCGGAACCAGATTAGGGCCTGAAGCAATCCTGCGGTGTTGCGGCCAGCTCACAAGAAAGCGAGTTGAAGAAAGGAGCTCAGGGGCACTGTAATTCACAAACCTGCAGAGTTATAAATGACAGCTATCATCCAAAAATATACTGAAGTAAGGCTGCCAAGAGGACTTGAAAGCCGGGCAGAATTGCAGGAAACCGATTTCAGGAGGTAGACTGGAATTGCATTTAAAGCATAGGAAAAGAGGCAGAAGGTCGACAATGATGCACTTGGCCAAAAAGGGCGTATGCGTTTTTTCCTGAATATATTCAGGAAAAAACGCATACGCCCTTTTTGGCCAACCAAGCAAGCTTGCAAAGGAAATCTGCACTACAATGAAGTCTCACTTCCCCCCCCCCGTCAAAAGGGCCATCTGAAAAAAGTGTAAAATCCAGAAAGGCAGGACAGGCCATGGAGAACTGGGAGCCTTGTTATGCTGATGGGCGGGATGTAAATTGCCAACAGCCACTCCGGAGAAGTGTATGGTGTTTCCTGAAACATCTAAAAAACAAAGCAACAGAGCCTAGGGCACTTCCACTTATGGTCCTGTAGCTTAGGGAAATTAAAATCAAAAAGACACAGCCACCCCAAAGTTTGGGATGACTCTGTTTACAAGAAACTCGTTTACGGTACAAGTTCAATATCGCATAAAGCGAAAAATGGATAAAGAAGTTGTGGTACTTACGTACAATGCAATATCACTCAGCAATGACATCTATGTCATCAGGCCCATAGCAGCATAATGAGTGGATTCAGGTATGATGATTCTAACTGAAATAAGTCACACAGAAAAAGAAACATCATAAGATATCACTAATACACGGAATGTAAACTTGGCTACACAGGAACTGAATTTCAAAACAGAACATGGTCCCAAATTTAGAAAACCAACTTATGCTTGCTTAAGGGGAAAGGTGAGTTGGGGTGCTGCATAAAACCAGAGATTGAAATGAGCACAGATAAAGTTCCTTAAGCCAAATATGTAATAGACAAGAGCTACTCCTTGCTCAACGAAATGGACTCAAAACCCCATATTAAACGCCTAATAATGTACCTGACTAGTAAGTATCTTAAAACCTATGGATTGCTATGTCTCTGAAAGTGAATCAATCGTGAGTACAGGGGCAAAAACGCAGCAGTGATAGGATTGGAGAGTTTTGGTGAGCAAATGAAGACCCTTTGAAGTCATATTGCATGGTACCCATTCCACGGGTCTCAACTCTCCAGGTTTAAGGGATTCTTCCTTCAGCTAAAGCATGCATGTGGAACCCAGAGTATGATCAACCGTGTGATCGGGAGACGTGTTGAAATATGTCTCAGTTCTCGTCCCCTGGTACTCGGGTGCAACATTCCAGATGCTTTACTAACACTCTCCCGACTTGGAGAGTCAGTGCCTTTAACCTCCTGTTTGGCCCAGTTTGCAAATTCCGCGGAAGATGAACAGGAATAGGGAGAACCAATGAGAGACTAGCTGGAGTGTCTGGACGGGAAAATTTAACTCTCATTTCCCACCAGGAAGAGGAATTAACCAAAGGCTCAGCGTGCCATGTCGGAACCAGATTAGGGCCTGAAGCAATCCTGCGGTGTTGCGGCCAGCTCACAAGAAAGCGAGTTGAAGAAAGGAGCTCAGGGGCACTGTAATTCACAAACCTGCAGAGTTATAAATGACAGCTATCATCCAAAAATATACTGAAGTAAGGCTGCCAAGAGGACTTGAAAGCCGGGCAGAATTGCAGGAAACCGATTTCAGGAGGTAGACTGGAATTGCATTTAAAGCATAGGAAAAGAGGCAGAAGGTCGACAATCATGCACTTGGCCAAAAAGGGCGTATGCGTTTTTTCCTGAATATATTCAGGAAAAAACGCATACGCCCTTTTTGGCCAACCAAGCAAGCTTGCAAAGGAAATCTGCACTACAATGAAGTCTCACTTCCCCCCTGTCAAAAGGGCCATCTGAAAAAAGTGTAAAATCCAGAAAGGCAGGACAGGCCATGGAGAACTGGGAGCCTTGTTATGCTGATGGGCGGGATGTAACTTGCCAACAGCCACTCGGGAGAAGTGTATGGTGTTTCCTGAAACATCTAAAAAACAAAGCAACAGAGCCTAGGGCACTTCCACTTATGGTCCTATAGCTTAGGGAAATTAAAATCAAAAAGACACAGCCACCCCAAAGTTTGGGATGGCTCTGTTTACAAGAAACTTGTTTACGGTACAAGTTCAATATCGCATAAAGCTAAAAATGGATAAAGAAGTTGTGGTACTTACGTACAATGCAATATCACTCAGCAATGACATCTATGTCATCAAGCCCATAGCAGCATAATGAGTGGATTCAGGTATGATGATTCTAACTGAAATAAGTCACACAGAAAAAGAAACATCATAAGATATCACTAATACACGGAATGTAAACTTGGCTACACAGGAACTGAATTTCAAAACAGAACATGGTCCCAAATTTAGAAAACCAACTTATGCTTGCTTAAGGGGAAAGGTGAGTTGGGGTGCTGCATAAAACCAGAGATTGAAATGAGCACAGATAAAGTTCCTTAAGCCAAATATGTAATAGACAAGAGCTACTCCTTGCTCAACGAAATGGACTCAAAACCCCATATTAAACGCCTAATAATGTACCTGACTAGTAAGTATCTTAAAACCTATGGATTGCTATGTCTCTGAAAGTGAATCAATCGTGAGTACAGGGGCAAAAACGCAGCAGTGATAGGATTGGAGAGTTTTGGTGAGCAAATGAAGACCCTTTGAAGTCATATTGCATGGTACCCATTCCACGGGTCTCAACTCTCCAGGTTTAAGGGATTCTTCCTTCAGCTAAAACATGCATGTGGAACCCAGAGTATGATCAACCGTGTGATCGGGAGACGTGTTGAAATATGTCTCAGTTCTCGTCCCCTGGTACTCAGGTGCAACATTCCAGATGCTTTACTAACACTCTCCCGACTTGGAGAGTCAGTGCCTTTAACCTCCTGTTTGGCCCAGTTTGCAAATTCCGCGGAAGATGAACAGGAATAGGGAGAACCAATGAGAGACTAGCTGGAGGTGTCTGGACGGGAAAATTTAACTCTCATTTCCCACCAGGAAGAGGAATTAACCAAAGGCTCAGCGTGCCATGCCGGAACCAGATTAGGGCCTGAAGCAATCCTGCGGTGTTGCGGCCAGCTCACAAGAAAGCGAGTTGAAGAAAGGAGCTCAGGGGCACTGTAATTCACAAACCTGCAGAGTTATAAATGACAGCTATCATCCAAAAATATACTGAAGTAAGGCTGCCAAGAGGACTTGAAAGCCGGGCAGAATTGCAGGAAACCGATTTCAGGAGGTAGACTGGAATTGCATTTAAAGCATAGGAAAAGAGGCAGAAGGTCGACAATGATGCACTTGGCCAAAAAGGGCGTATGCGTTTTTTCCTGAATATATTCAGGAAAAAACGCATACGCCCTTTTTGGCCAACCAAGCAAGCTTGCAAAGGAAATCTGCACTACAATGAAGTCTCACTTCCCCCCCCCTCAAAAGGGCCATCTGAAAAAAGTGTAAAATCCAGAAAGGCAGGACAGGCCATGGAGAACTGGGAGCCTTGTTATGCTGATGGGCGGGATGTAACTTGCCAACAGCCACTCGGGAGAAGTGTATGGTGTTTCCTGAAACATCTAAAAAACAAAGCAACAGAGCCTAGGGCACTTCCACTTATGGTCCTATAGCTTAGGGAAATTAAAATCAAAAAGACACAGCCACCCCAAAGTTTGGGATGGCTCTGTTTACAAGAAACTCGTTTACGGTACAAGTTCAATATCGCATAAAGCGAAAAATGGATAAAGAAGTTGTGGTACTTACGTACAATGCAATATCACTCAGCAATGACATCTATGTCATCAAGCTCATAGCAGCATAATGAGTGGATTCAGGTATGATGATTCTAACTGAAATAAGTCACACAGAAAAAGAAACATCATAAGATATCACTAATACACGGAATGTAAACTTGGCTACACAGGAACTGAATTTCAAAACAGAACATGGTCCCAAATTTAGAAAATCAACTTATGCTTGCTTAAGGGGAAAGGTGAGTTGGGGTGCTGCATAAAACCAGAGATTGAAATGAGCACAGATAAAGTTCCTTAAGCCAAATATGTAATAGACAAGAGCTACTCCTTGCTCAACGAAATGGACTCAAAACCCCATATTAAACGCCTAATAATGTACCTGACTAGTAAGTATCTTAAAACCTATGGATTGCTATGTCTCTGAAAGTGAATCAATCGTGAGTACAGGGGCAAAAACGCAGCAGTGATAGGATTGGAGAGTTTTGGTGAGCAAATGAAGACCCTTTGAAGTCATATTGCATGGTACCCATTCCACGGGTCTCAACTCTCCAGGTTTAAGGGATTCTTCCTTCAGCTAAAACATGCATGTGGAACCCAGAGTATGATCAACCGTGTGATCGGGAGACGTGTTGAAATATGTCTCAGTTCTCGTCCCCTGGTACTCGGGTGCAACATTCCAGATGCTTTACTAACACTCCCCCGACTTGGAGAGTCAGTGCCTTTAACCTCCTCTTTGGCCCAGTTTGCAAATTCCGCGGAAGATGAACAGGAATAGGGAGAACCAATGAGAGACTAGCTGGAGGTGTCTGGACGGGAAAATTTAACTCTCATTTCCCACCAGGAAGAGGAATTAACCAAAGGCTCAGCGTGCCATGCCGGAACCAGATTAGGGCCTGAAGCAATCCTGCGGTGTTGCGGCCAGCTCACAAGAAAGCGAGTTGAAGAAAGGAGCTCAGGGGCACTGTAATTCACAAACCTGCAGAGTTATAAATGACAGCTATCATCCAAAAATATACTGAAGTAAGGCTGCCAAGAGGACTTGAAAGCCGGTCAGAATTGCAGGAAACCGATTTCAGGAGGTAGACTGGAATTGCATTTAAAGCATAGGAAAAGAGGCAGAAGGTCGACAATGATGCACTTGGCCAAAAAGGGCGTATGCGTTTTTTCCTGAATATATTCAGGAAAAAACGCATACGCCCTTTTTGGCCAACCAAGCAAGCTTGCAAAGGAAATCTGCACTACAATGAAGTCTCACTTCCCCCCCCCAGTCAAAAGGGCCATCTGAAAAAAGTGTAAAATCCAGAAAGGCAGGACAGGCCATGGAGAACTGGGAGCCTTGTTATGCTGATGGGCGGGATGTAAATTGCCAACAGCCACTCGGGAGAAGTGTATGGTGTTTCCTGAAACATCTAAAAAACAAAGCAACAGAGCCTAGGGCACTTCCACTTATGGTCCTATAGCTTAGGGAAATTAAAATCAAAAAGACACAGCCACCCCAAAGTTTGGGATGGCTCTGTTTACAAGAAACTCGTTTACGGTACAAGTTCAATATCGCATAAAGCGAAAAATGGATAAAGAAGTTGTGGTACTTATGTACAATGCAATATCACTCAGCAATGACATCTATGTCATCAAGCTCATAGCAGCATAATGAGTGGATTCAGGTATGATGATTCTAACTGAAATAAGTCACACAGAAAAAGAAACATCATAAGATATCACTAATACACGGAATGTAAACTTGGCTACACAGGAACTGGATTTCAAAACAGAACATGGTCCCAAATTTAGAAAATCAAGTTATGCTTGCTTAAGGGGAAAGGTGAGTTGGGGTGCTGCATAAAACCAGAGATTGAAATGAGCACAGATAAAGTTCCTTAAGCCAAATATGGAATAGACAAGAGCTACTCCTTGCTCAACGAAATGGACTCAAAACCCCATATTAAACGCCTAATAATGTACCTGACTAGTAAGTATCTTAAAACCTATGGATTGCTATGTCTCTGAAAGTGAATCAATCGTGAGTACAGGGGCAAAAACGCAGCAGTGATAGGATTGGAGAGTTTTGGTGAGCAAATGAAGACCCTTTGAAGTCATATTGCATGGTACCCATTCCACGGGTCTCAACTCTCCAGGTTTAAGGGATTCTTCCTTCAGCTAAAACATGCATGTGGAACCCAGAGTATGATCAACCGTGTGATCGGGAGACGTGTTGAAATATGTCTCAGTTCTCGTCCCCTGGTACTCGGGTGCAACATTCCAGATGCTTTACTAACACTCCCCCGACTTGGAGAGTCAGTGCCTTTAACCTCCTCTTTGGCCCAGTTTGCAAATTCCGCGGAAGATGAACAGGAATAGGGAGAACCAATGAGAGACTAGCTGGAGGTGTCTGGACGGGAAAATTTAACTCTCATTTCCCACCAGGAAGAGGAATTAACCAAAGGCTCAGCGTGCCATGCCGGAACCAGATTAGGGCCTGAAGCAATCCTGCGGTGTTGCGGCCAGCTCACAAGAAAGCGAGTTGAAGAAAGGAGCTCAGGGGCACTGTAATTCACAAACCTGCAGAGTTATAAATGACAGCTATCATCCAAAAATATACTGAAGTAAGGCTGCCAAGAGGACTTGAAAGCCGGTCAGAATTGCAGGAAACCGATTTCAGGAGGTAGACTGGAATTGCATTTAAAGCATAGGAAAAGAGGCAGAAGGCCGACAATGATGCACTTGGCCAAAAAGGGCGTATGCGTTTTTTCCTGAATATATTCAGGAAAAAACGCATACGCCCTTTTTGGCCAACCAAGCAAGCTTGCAAAGGAAATCTGCACTACAATGAAGTCTCACTTCCCCCCCCCAGTCAAAAGGGCCATCTGAAAAAAGTGTAAAATCCAGAAAGGCAGGACAGGCCATGGAGAACTGGGAGCCTTGTTATGCTGATGGGCGGGATGTAACTTGCCAACAGCCACTCGGGAGAAGTGTATGGTGTTTCCTGAAACATCTAAAAAACAAAGCAACAGAGCCTAGGGCACTTCCACTTATGGTCCTATAGCTTAGGGAAATTAAAATCAAAAAGACACAGCCACCCCAAAGTTTGGGATGGCTCTGTTTACAAGAAACTCGTTTACGGTACAAGTTCAATATCGCATAAAGCGAAAAATGGATAAAGAAGTTGTGGTACTTACGTACAATGCAATATCACTCAGCAATGACATCTATGTCATCAAGCTCATAGCAGCATAATGAGTGGATTCAGGTATGATGATTCTAACTGAAATAAGTCACACAGAAAAAGAAACATCATAAGATATCACTAATACACGGAATGTAAACTTGGCTACACAGGAACTGAATTTCAAAACAGAACATTGTCCCAAATTTAGAAAACCAACTTATGCTTGCTTAAGGGGAAAGGTGAGTTGGGGTGCTGCATAAAACCAGAGATTGAAATGAGCACAGATAAAGTTCCTTAAGCCAAATATGTAATAGACAAGAGCTACTCCTTGCTCAACGAAATGGACTCAAAACCCCATATTAAACGCCTAATAATGTACCTGACTAGTAAGTATCTTAAAACCTATGGATTGCTATGTCTCTGAAAGTGAATCAATCGTGAGTACAGGGGCAAAAACGCAGCAGTGATAGGATTGGAGAGTTTTGGTGAGCAAATGAAGACCCTTTGAAGTCATATTGCATGGTACCCATTCCACGGGTCTCAACTCTCCAGGTTTAAGGGATTCTTCCTTCAGCTAAAACATGCATGTGGAACCCAGAGTATGATCAACCGTGTGATCGGGAGACGTGTTGAAATATGTCTCAGTTCTCGTCCCCTGGTACTCGGGTGCAACATTCCAGATGCTTTACTAACACTCTCCCGACTTGGAGAGTCAGTGCCTTTAACCTCCTCTTTGGCCCAGTTTGCAAATTCCACGGAAGATGAACAGGAATAGGGAGAACCAATGAGAGACTAGCTGGAGGTGTCTGGACGGGAAAATTTAACTCTCATTTCCCACCAGGAAGAGGAATTAACCAAAGGCTCAGCGTGCCATGCCGGAACCAGATTAGGGCCTGAAGCAATCCTGCGGTGTTGCGGCCAGCTCACAAGAAAGCGAGTTGAAGAAAGGAGCTCAGGGGCACTGTAATTCACAAACCTGCAGAGTTATAAATGACAGCTATCATCCAAAAATATACTGAAGTAAGGCTGCCAAGAGGACTTGAAAGCCGGGCAGAATTGCAGGAAACCGATTTCAGGAGGTAGACTGGAATTGCATTTAAAGCATAGGAAAAGAGGCAGAAGGTCGACAATGATGCACTTGGCCAAAAAGGGCGTATGCGTTTTTTCCTGAATATATTCAGGAAAAAACGCATACGCCCTTTTTGGCCAACCAAGCAAGCTTGCAAAGGAAATCTGCACTACAATGAAGTCTCACTTCCCCCCCCCCGTCAAAAGGGCCATCTGAAAAAAGTGTAAAATCCAGAAAGGCAGGACAGGCCATGGAGAACTGGGAGCCTTGTTATGCTGATGGGCGGGATGTAAATTGCCAACAGCCACTCCGGAGAAGTGTATGGTGTTTCCTGAAACATCTAAAAAACAAAGCAACAGAGCCTAGGGCACTTCCACTTATGGTCCTGTAGCTTAGGGAAATTAAAATCAAAAAGACACAGCCACCCCAAAGTTTGGGATGGCTCTGTTTACAAGAAACTCGTTTACGGTACAAGTTCAATATCGCATAAAGCGAAAAATGGATAAAGAAGTTGTGGTACTTACATACAATGCAATATCACTCAGCAATGACATCTATGTCATCAGGCCCATAGCAGCATAATGAGTGGATTCAGGTATGATGATTCTAACTGAAATAAGTCACACAGAAAAAGAAACATCATAAGATATCACTAATACACGGAATGTAAACTTGGCTACACAGGAACTGAATTTCAAAACAGAACATGGTCCCAAATTTAGAAAACCAACTTATGCTTGCTTAAGGGGAAAGGTGAGTTGGGGTGCTGCATAAAACCAGAGATTGAAATGAGCACAGATAAAGTTCCTTAAGCCAAATATGTAATAGACAAGAGCTACTCCTTGCTCAACGAAATGGACTCAAAACCCCATATTAAACGCCTAATAATGTACCTGACTAGTAAGTATCTTAAAACCTATGGATTGCTATGTCTCTGAAAGTGAATCAATCGTGAGTACAGGGGCAAAAACGCAGCAGTGATAGGATTGGAGAGTTTTGGTGAGCAAATGAAGACCCTTTGAAGTCATATTGCATGGTACCCATTCCACGGGTCTCAACTCTCCAGGTTTAAGGGATTCTTCCTTCAGCTAAAACATGCATGTGGAACCCAGAGTATGATCAACCGTGTGATCGGGAGACGTGTTGAAATATGTCTCAGTTCTCGTCCCCTGGTACTCGGGTGCAACATTCCAGATGCTTTACTAACACTCTCCCGACTTGGAGAGTCAGTGCCTTTAACCTCCTCTTTGGCCCAGTTTGCAAATTCCACGGAAGATGAACAGGAATAGGGAGAACCAATGAGAGACTAGCTGGAGGTGTCTGGACGGGAAAATTTAACTCTCATTTCCCACCAGGAAGAGGAATTAACCAAAGGCTCAGCGTGCCATGCCGGAACCAGATTAGGGTCTGAAGCAATCCTGCGGTGTTGCGGCCAGCTCACAAGAAAGCGAGTTGAAGAAAGGAGCTCAGGGGCACTGTAATTCACAAACCTTCAGAGTTATAAATGACAGCTATCATCCAAAAATATACTGAAGTAAGGCTGCCAAGAGGACTTGAAAGCCGGGCATAATTGCAGGAAACCGATTTCAGGAGGTAGACTGGAATTGCATTTAAAGCATAGGAAAAGAGGCAGAAGGTCGACAATGATGCACTTGGCCAAAAAGGGCGTATGCGTTTTTTCCTGAATATATTCAGGAAAAAACGCATACGCCCTTTTTGGCCAACCAAGCAAGCTTGCAAAGGAAATCTGCACTACAATGAAGTCTCACTTCCCCCCCGTCAAAAGGGCCATCTGAAAAAAGTGTAAAATCCAGAAAGGCAGGACAGGCCATGGAGAACTGGGAGCCTTGTTATGCTGATGGGCGGGATGTAACTTGCCAACAGCCACTCGGGAGAAGTGTATGGTGTTTCCTGAAACATCTAAAAAACAAAGCAACAGAGCCTAGGGCACTTCCACTTATGGTCCTATAGCTTAGGGAAATTAAAATCAAAAAGACACAGCCACCCCAAAGTTTGGGATGGCTCTGTTTACAAGAAACTCGTTTACGGTACAAGTTCAATATCGCATAAAGCGAAAAATGGATAAAGAAGTTGTGGTACTTACGTACAATGCAATATCACTCAGCAATGACATCTATGTCATCAGGTCCATAGCAGCATAATGAGTGGATTCAGGTATGATGATTCTAACTGAAATAAGTCACACAGAAAAAGAAACATCATAAGATATCACTAATATACGGAATGTAAACTTGGCTACACAGGAACTGAATTTCAAAACAGAACATGGTCCCAAATTTAGAAAATCAACTTATGCTTGCTTAAGGGGAAAGGTGAGTTGGGGTGCTGCATAAAACCAGAGATTGAAATGAGCACAGATAAAGTTCCTTAAGCCAAATATGTAATAGACAAGAGCTACTCCTTGCTCAACGAAATGGACTCAAAACCCCATATTAAACGCCTAATAATGTACCTGACTAGTAAGTATCTTAAAACCTATGGATTGCTATGTCTCTGAAAGTGAATCAATCGTGAGTACAGGGGCAAAAACGCAGCAGTGATAGGATTGGAGAGTTTTGGTGAGCAAATGAAGACCCTTTGAAGTCATATTGCATGGTACCCATTCCACGGGTCTCAACTCTCCAGGTTTAAGGGATTCTTCCTTCAGCTAAAACATGCATGTGGAACCCAGAGTATGATCAACCGTGTGATCGGGAGACGTGTTGAAATATGTCTCAGTTCTCGTCCCCTGGTACTCGGGTACAACATTCCAGATGCTTTACTAAAACTCTCCCGACTTGGAGAGTCAGTGCCTTTAACCTCCTCTTTGGCCCAGTTTGCAAATTCCACGGAAGATGAACAGGAATAGGGAGAAACAATGACAGACTAGCTGGAGGTGTCTGGACGGGAAAATTTAACTCTCATTTCCCACCAGGAAGAGGAATTAACCAAAGGCTCAGCGTGCCATGCCGGAACCAGATTAGGGCCTGAAGCAATCCTGCGGTGTTGCGGCCAGCTCACAAGAAAGCGAGTTGAAGAAAGGAGCTCAGGGGCACTGTAATTCACAAACCTTCAGAGTTATAAATGACAGCTATCATCCAAAAATATACTGAAGTAAGGCTGCCAAGAGGACTTGAAAGCCGGGCAGAATTGCAGGAAACCGATTTCAGGAGGTAGACTGGAATTGCATTTAAAGCATAGGAAAAGAGGCAGAAGGTCGACAATGATGCACTTGGTCAAAAAGGGCGTATGCGTTTTTTCCTGAATATATTCAGGAAAAAACGCATACGCCCTTTTTGGCCAACCAAGCAAGCTTGCAAAGGAAATCTGCACTACAATGAAGTCTCACTTCCCCCCCGTCAAAAGGGCCATCTGAAAAAAGTGTAAAATCCAGAAAGGCAGGACAGGCCAAGGAGAACTGGGAGCCTTGTTATGCTGATGGGCGGGATGTAACTTGCCAACAGCCACTCGGGAGAAGTGTATGGTGTTTCCTGAAACATCTAAAAAACAAAGCAACAGAGCCTAGGGCACTTCCACTTATGGTCCTATAGCTTAGGGAAATTAAAATCAAAAAGACACAGCCACCCCAAAGTTTGGGATGGCTCTGTTTACAAGAAACTCGTTTACGGTACAAGTTCAATATCGCATAAAGCGAAAAATGGATAAAGAAGTTGTGGTACTTACGTACAATGCAATATCACTCAGCAATGACATCTATGTCATCAGGCCCATAGCAGCATAATGAGTGGATTCAGGTATGATGATTCTAACTGAAATAAGTCACACAGAAAAAGAAACATCATAAGATATCACTAATACACGGAATGTAAACTTGGCTACACAGGAACTGGATTTCAAAACAGAACATGGTCCCAAATTTAGAAAACCAACTTATGCTTGCTTAAGGGGAAAGGTGAGTTGGGGTGCTGCATAAAACCAGAGATTGAAATGAGCACAGATAAAGTTCCTTAAGCCAAATATGTAATAGACAATAGCTACTCCTTGCTCAACGAAATGGACTCAAAACCCCATATTAAACGCCTAATAATGTACCTGACTAGTAAGTATCTTAAAACCTATGGATTGCTATGTCTCTGAAAGTGAATCAATCGTGAGTACAGGGGCAAAAACGCAGCAGTGATAGGATTGGAGAGTTTTGGTGAGCAAATGAAGACCCTTTGAAGTCATATTGCATGGTACCCATTCCACGGGTCTCAACTCTCCAGGTTTAAGGGATTCTTCCTTCAGCTAAAACATGCATGTGGAACCCAGAGTATGATCAACCGTGTGATCGGGAGACGTGTTGAAATATGTCTCAGTTCTCGTCCCCTGGTACTCGGGTACAACATTCCAGATGCTTTACTAACACTCTCCCGACTTGGAGAGTCAGTGCCTTTAACCTCCTGTTTGGCCCAGTTTGCAAATTCCGCGGAAGATGAACAGGAATAGGGAGAACCAATGAGAGACTAGCTGGAGGTGTCTGGACGGGAAAATTTAACTCTCATTTCCCACCAGGAAGAGGAATTAACCAAAGGCTCAGCGTGCCATGCCGGAACCAGATTAGGGCCTGAAGCAATCCTGCGGTGTTGCGGCCAGCTCACAAGAAAGCGAGTTGAAGAAAGGAGCTCAGGGGCACTGTAATTCACAAACCTTCAGAGTTATAAATGACAGCTATCATCCAAAAATATACTGAAGTAAGGCTGCCAAGAGGACTTGAAAGCCGGGCAGAATTGCAGGAAACCGATTTCAGGAGGTAGACTGGAATTGCATTTAAAGCATAGGAAAAGAGGCAGAAGGTCGACAATGATGCACTTGGCCAAAAAGGGCGTATGCGTTTTTTCCTGAATATATTCAGGAAAAAACGCATACGCACTTTTTGGCCAACCAAGCAAGCTTGCAAAGGAAATCTGCACTACAATGAAGTCTCACTTCCCCCCCGTCAAAAGGGCCATCTGAAAAAAGTGTAAAATCCAGAAAGGCAGGACAGGCCAAGGAGAACTGGGAGCCTTGTTATGCTGATGGGCGGGATGTAACTTGCCAACAGCCACTCCGGAGAAGTGTATGGTGTTTCCTGAAACATCTAAAAAACAAAGCAACAGAGCCTAGGGCACTTCCACTTATGGTCCTATAGCTTAGGGAAATTAAAATCAAAAAGACACAGCCACCCCAAAGTTTGGGATGGCTCTGTTTACAAGAAACTCGTTTACGGTACAAGTTCAATATCGCATAAAGCGAAAAATGGATAAAGAAGTTGTGGTACTTACGTACAATGCAATATCACTCAGCAATGACATCTATGTCATCAGGCCCATAGCAGCATAATGAGTGGATTCAGGTATGATGATTCTAACTGAAATAAGTCACACAGAAAAAGAAACATCATAAGATATCACTAATACACGGAATGTAAACTTGGCTACACAGGAACTGGATTTCAAAACAGAACATGGTCCCAAATTTAGAAAACCAACTTATGCTTGCTTAAGGGGAAAGGTGAGTTGGGGTGCTGCATAAAACCAGAGATTGAAATGAGCACAGATAAAGTTCCTTAAGCCAAATATGTAATAGACAATAGCTACTCCTTGCTCAACGAAATGGACTCAAAACCCCATATTAAACGCCTAATAATGTACCTGACTAGTAAGTATCTTAAAACCTATGGATTGCTATGTCTCTGAAAGTGAATCAATCGTGAGTACAGGGGCAAAAACGCAGCAGTGATAGGATTGGAGAGTTTTGGTGAGCAAATGAAGACCCTTTGAAGTCATATTGCATGGTACCCATTCCACGGGTCTCAACTCTCCAGGTTTAAGGGATTCTTCCTTCAGCTAAAACATGCATGTGGAACCCAGAGTATGATCAACCGTGTGATCGGGAGACGTGTTGAAATATGTCTCAGTTCTCGTCCCCTGGTACTCGGGTACAACATTCCAGATGCTTTACTAACACTCTCCCGACTTGGAGAGTCAGTGCCTTTAACCTCCTGTTTGGCCCAGTTTGCAAATTCCGCGGAAGATGAACAGGAATAGGGAGAACCAATGAGAGACTAGCTGGAGGTGTCTGGACGGGAAAATTTAACTCTCATTTCCCACCAGGAAGAGGAATTAACCAAAGGCTCAGCGTGCCATGCCGGAACCAGATTAGGGCCTGAAGCAATCCTGCGGTGTTGCGGCCAGCTCACAAGAAAGCGAGTTGAAGAAAGGAGCTCAGGGGCACTGTAATTCACAAACCTGCAGAGTTATAAATGACAGCTATCATCCAAAAATATACTGAAGTAAGGCTGCCAAGAGGACTTGAAAGCCGGGCAGAATTGCAGGAAACCGATTTCAGGAGGTAGACTGGAATTGCATTTAAAGCATAGGAAAAGAGGCAGAAGGTCGACAATGATGCACTTGGCCAAAAAGGGCGTATGCATTTTTTCCTGAATATATTCAGGAAAAAACGCATACGCCCTTTTTGGTCAACCAAGCAAGCTTGCAAAGGAAATCTGCACTACAATGAAGTCTCACTTCCCCCCCGTCAAAAGGGCCATCTGAAAAAAGTGTAAAATCCAGAAAGGCAGGACAGGCCATGGAGAACTGGGAGCCTTGTTATGCTGATGGGCGGGATGTAAATTGCCAACAGCCACTCGGGAGAAGTGTATGGTGTTTCCTGAAACATCTAAAAAACAAAGCAACAGAGCCTAGGGCACTTCCACTTATGGTCCTATAGCTTAGGGAAATTAAAATCAAAAAGACACAGCCACCCCAAAGTTTGGGATGGCTCTGTTTACAAGAAACTCGTTTACGGTACAAGTTCAATATCGCATAAAGCGAAAACTGGATAAAGAAGTTGTGGTACTTACGTACAATGCAATATCACTCAGCAATGACATCGATGTCATCAGGTCCATAGCAGAATAATGAGTGGATTCAGGTATGATGATTCTAACTGAAATAAGTCACACAGAAAAAGAAACATCATAAGATATCACTAATACACGGAATGTAAACTTGGCTACACAGGAACTGAATTTCAAAACAGAACATGGTCCCAAATTTAGAAAATCAACTTATGCTTGCTTAAGGGGAAAGGTGAGTTGGGGTGCTGCATAAAACCAGAGATTGAAATGAGCACAGATAAAGTTCCTTAAGCCAAATATGTAATAGACAAGAGCTACTCCTTGCTCAACGAAATGGACTCAAAACCCCATATTAAACGCCTAATAATGTACCTGACTAGTAAGTATCTTAAAACCTATGGATTGCTATGTCTCTGAAAGTGAATCAATCGTGAGTACAGGGGCAAAAACGCAGCAGTGATAGGATTGGAGAGTTTTGGTGAGCAAATGAAGACCCTTTGAAGTCATATTGCATGGTACCCATTCCACGGGTCTCAACTCTCCAGGTTTAAGGGATTCTTCCTTCAGCTAAAACATGCATGTGGAACCCAGAGTATGATCAACCGTGTGATCGGGAGACGTGTTGAAATATGTCTCAGTTCTCGTCCCCTGGTACTCGGGTGCAACATTCCAGATGCTTTACTAACACTCTCCCGACTTGGAGAGTCAGTGCCTTTAACCTCCTCTTTGGCCCAGTTTGCAAATTCCACGGAAGATGAACAGGAATAGGGAGAACCAATGAGAGACTAGCTGGAGGTGTCTGGACGGGAAAATTTAACTCTCATTTCCCACCAGGAAGAGGAATTAACCAAAGGCTCAGCGTGCCATGCCGGAACCAGATTAGGGCCTGAAGCAATCCTGCGGTGTTGCGGCCAGCTCACAAGAAAGCGAGTTGAAGAAAGGAGCTCAGGGGCACTGTAATTCACAAACCTGCAGAGTTATAAATGACAGCTATCATCCAAAAATATACTGAAGTAAGGCTGCCAAGAGGACTTGAAAGCCGGGCAGAATTGCAGGAAACCGATTTCAGGAGGTAGACTGGAATTGCATTTAAAGCATAGGAAAAGAGGCAGAAGGTCGACAATGATGCACTTGGCCAAAAAGGGCGTATGCGTTTTTTCCTGAATATATTCAGGAAAAAACGCATACGCCCTTTTTGGCCAACCAAGCAAGCTTGCAAAGGAAATCTGCACTACAATGAAGTCTCACTTCCCCCCCGTCAAAAGGGCCATCTGAAAAAAGTGTAAAATCCAGAAAGGCAGGACAGGCCATGGAGAACTGGGAGCCTTGTTATGCTGATGGGCGGGATGTAACTTGCCAACAGCCACTCGGGAGAAGTGTATGGTGTTTCCTGAAACATCTAAAAAACAAAGCAACAGAGCCTAGGGCACTTCCACTTATGGTCCTATAGCTTAGGGAAATTAAAATCAAAAAGACACAGCCACCCCAAAGTTTGGGATGGCTCTGTTTACAAGAAACTCGTTTACGGTACAAGTTCAATATCGCATAAAGCGAAAAATGGATAAAGAAGTTGTGGTACTTACGTACAATGCAATATCACTCAGCAATGACATCTATGTCATCAGGTCCATAGCAGAATAATGAGTGGATTCAGGTATGATGATTCTAACTGAAATAAGTCACACAGAAAAAGAAACATCATAAGATATCACTAATACACGGAATGTAAACTTGGCTACACAGGAACTGAATTTCAAAACAGAACATGGTCCCAAATTTAGAAAACCAACTTATGCTTGCTTAAGGGGAAAGGTGAGTTGGGGTGCTGCATAAAACCAGAGATTGAAATGAGCACAGATAAAGTTCCTTAAGCCAAATATGTAATAGACAAGAGCTACTCCTTGCTCAACGAAATGGACTCAAAACCCCATATTAAACGCCTAATAATGTACCTGACTAGTAAGTATCTTAAAACCTATGGATTGCTATGTCTCTGAAAGTGAATCAATCGTGAGTACAGGGGCAAAAACGCAGCAGTGATAGGATTGGAGAGTTTTGGTGAGCAAATGAAGACCCTTTGAAGTCATATTGCATGGTACCCATTCCACGGGTCTCAACTCTCCAGGTTTAAGGGATTCTTCCTTCAGCTAAAACATGCATGTGGAACCCAGAGTATGATCAACCGTGTGATCGGGAGACGTGTTGAAATATGTCTCAGTTCTCGTCCCCTGGTACTCGGGTACAACATTCCAGATGCTTTACTAACACTCTCCCGACTTGGAGAGTCAGTGCCTTTAACCTCCTGTTTGGCCCAGTTTGCAAATTCCGCGGAAGATGAACAGGAATAGGGAGAACCAATGAGAGACTAGCTGGAGGTGTCTGGACGGGAAAATTTAACTCTCATTTCCCACCAGGAAGAGGAATTAACCAAAGGCTCAGCGTGCCATGCCGGAACCAGATTAGGGCCTGAAGCAATCCTGCGGTGTTGCGGCCAGCTCACAAGAAAGCGAGTTGAAGAAAGGAGCTCAGGGGCACTGTAATTCACAAACCTTCAGAGTTATAAATGACAGCTATCATCCAAAAATATACTGAAGTAAGGCTGCCAAGAGGACTTGAAAGCCGGGCAGAATTGCAGGAAACCGATTTCAGGAGGTAGACTGGAATTGCATTTAAAGCATAGGAAAAGAGGCAGAAGGTCGACAATGATGCACTTGGCCAAAAAGGGCGTATGCGTTTTTTCCTGAATATATTCAGGAAAAAACGCATACGCCCTTTTTGGCCAACCAAGCAAGCTTGCAAAGGAAATCTGCACTACAATGAAGTCTCACTCCCCCCTGCCCCTGTCAAAAGGGCCATCTGAAAAAAGTGTAAAATCCAGAAAGGCAGGACAGGCCATGGAGAACTGGGAGCCTTGTTATGCTGATGGGCGGGATGTAAATTGCCAACAGCCACTCGGGAGAAGTGTATGGTGTTTCCTGAAACATCTAAAAAACAAAGCAACAGAGCCTAGGGCACTTCCACTTATGGTCCTATAGCTTAGGGAAATTAAAATCAAAAAGACACAGCCACCCCAAAGTTTGGGATGGCTCTGTTTACAAGAAACTCGTTTACGGTACAAGTTCAATATCGCATAAAGCGAAAAATGGATAAAGAAGTTGTGGTACTTACGTACAATGCAATATCACTCAGCAATGACATCGATGTCATCAGGTCCATAGCAGAATAATGAGTGGATTCAGGTATGATGATTCTAACTGAAATAAGTCACACAGAAAAAGAAACATCATAAGATATCACTAATACACGGAATGTAAACTTGGCTACACAGGAACTGAATTTCAAAACAGAACATGGTCCCAAATTTAGAAAATCAACTTATGCTTGCTTAAGGGGAAAGGTGAGTTGGGGTGCTGCATAAAACCAGAGATTGAAATGAGCACAGATAAAGTTCCTTAAGCCAAATATGTAATAGACAAGAGCTACTCCTTGCTCAACGAAATGGACTCAAAACCCCATATTAAACGCCTAATAATGTACCTGACTAGTAAGTATCTTAAAACCTATGGATTGCTATGTCTCTGAAAGTGAATCAATCGTGAGTACAGGGGCAAAAACGCAGCAGTGATAGGATTGGAGAGTTTTGGTGAGCAAATGAAGACCCTTTGAAGTCATATTGCATGGTACCCATTCCACGGGTCTCAACTCTCCAGGTTTAAGGGATTCTTCCTTCAGCTAAAACATGCATGTGGAACCCAGAGTATGATCAACCGTGTGATCGGGAGACGTGTTGAAATATGTCTCAGTTCTCGTCCCCTGGTACTCGGGTGCAACATTCCAGATGCTTTACTAACACTCTCCCGACTTGGAGAGTCAGTGCCTTTAACCTCCTCTTTGGCCCAGTTTGCAAATTCCACGGAAGATGAACAGGAATAGGGAGAACCAATGAGAGACTAGCTGGAGGTGTCTGGACGGGAAAATTTAACTCTCATTTCCCACCAGGAAGAGGAATTAACCAAAGGCTCAGCGTGCCATGCCGGAACCAGATTAGGGCCTGAAGCAATCCTGCGGTGTTGCGGCCAGCTCACAAGAAAGCGAGTTGAAGAAAGGAGCTCAGGGGCACTGTAATTCACAAACCTGCAGAGTTATAAATGACAGCTATCATCCAAAAATATACTGAAGTAAGGCTGCCAAGAGGACTTGAAAGCCGGGCAGAATTGCAGGAAACCGATTTCAGGAGGTAGACTGGAATTGCATTTAAAGCATAGGAAAAGAGGCAGAAGGTCGACAATGATGCACTTGGCCAAAAAGGGCGTATGCGTTTTTTCCTGAATATATTCAGGAAAAAACGCATACGCCCTTTTTGGCCAACCAAGCAAGCTTGCAAAGGAAATCTGCACTACAATGAAGTCTCACTTCCCCCCCCCAGTCAAAAGGGCCATCTGAAAAAAGTGTAAAATCCAGAAAGGCAGGACAGGCCATGGAGAACTGGGAGCCTTGTTATGCTGATGGGCGGGATGTAACTTGCCAACAGCCACTCGGGAGAAGTGTATGGTGTTTCCTGAAACATCTAAAAAACAAAGCAACAGAGCCTAGGGCACTTCCACTTATGGTCCTATAGCTTAGGGAAATTAAAATCAAAAAGACACAGCCACCCCAAAGTTTGGGATGGCTCTGTTTACAAGAAACTCGTTTACGGTACAAGTTCAATATCGCATAAAGCGAAAAATGGATAAAGAAGTTGTGGTACTTACGTACAATGCAATATCACTCAGCAATGACATCGATGTCATCAGGTCCATAGCAGAATAATGAGTGGATTCAGGTATGATGATTCTAACTGAAATAAGTCACACAGAAAAAGAAACATCATAAGATATCACTAATACACGGAATGTAAACTTGGCTACACAGGAACTGAATTTCAAAACAGAACATGGTCCCAAATTTAGAAAATCAACTTATGCTTGCTTAAGGGGAAAGGTGAGTTGGGGTGCTGCATAAAACCAGAGATTGAAATGAGCACAGATAAAGTTCCTTAAGCCAAATATGTAATAGACAAGAGCTACTCCTTGCTCAACGAAATGGACTCAAAACCCCATATTAAACGCCTAATAATGTACCTGACTAGTAAGTATCTTAAAACCTATGGATTGCTATGTCTCTGAAAGTGAATCAATCGTGAGTACAGGGGCAAAAACGCAGCAGTGATAGGATTGGAGAGTTTTGGTGAGCAAATGAAGACCCTTTGAAGTCATATTGCATGGTACCCATTCCACGGGTCTCAACTCTCCAGGTTTAAGGGATTCTTCCTTCAGCTAAAACATGCATGTGGAACCCAGAGTATGATCAACCGTGTGATCGGGAGACGTGTTGAAATATGTCTCAGTTCTCGTCCCCTGGTACTCGGGTGCAACATTCCAGATGCTTTACTAACACTCTCCCGACTTGGAGAGTCAGTGCCTTTAACCTCCTCTTTGGCCCAGTTTGCAAATTCCACGGAAGATGAACAGGAATAGGGAGAACCAATGAGAGACTAGCTGGAGGTGTCTGGACGGGAAAATTTAACTCTCATTTCCCACCAGGAAGAGGAATTAACCAAAGGCTCAGCGTGCCATGCCGGAACCAGATTAGGGCCTGAAGCAATCCTGCGGTGTTGCGGCCAGCTCACAAGAAAGCGAGTTGAAGAAAGGAGCTCAGGGGCACTGTAATTCACAAACCTGCAGAGTTATAAATGACAGCTATCATCCAAAAATATACTGAAGTAAGGCTGCCAAGAGGACTTGAAAGCCGGGCAGAATTGCAGGAAACCGATTTCAGGAGGTAGACTGGAATTGCATTTAAAGCATAGGAAAAGAGGCAGAAGGTCGACAATGATGCACTTGGCCAAAAAGGGCGTATGCGTTTTTTCCTGAATATATTCAGGAAAAAACGCATACGCCCTTTTTGGCCAACCAAGCAAGCTTGCAAAGGAAATCTGCACTACAATGAAGTCTCACTTCCCCCCCGTCAAAAGGGCCATCTGAAAAAAGTGTAAAATCCAGAAAGGCAGGACAGGCCATGGAGAACTGGGAGCCTTGTTATGCTGATGGGCGGGATGTAACTTGCCAACAGCCACTCGGGAGAAGTGTATGGTGTTTCCTGAAACATCTAAAAAACAAAGCAACAGAGCCTAGGGCACTTCCACTTATGGTCCTATAGCTTAGGGAAATTAAAATCAAAAAGACACAGCCACCCCAAAGTTTGGGATGGCTCTGTTTACAAGAAACTCGTTTACGGTACAAGTTCAATATCGCATAAAGCGAAAAATGGATAAAGAAGTTGTGGTACTTACGTACAATGCAATATCACTCAGCAATGACATCTATGTCATCAGGCCCATAGCAGCATAATGAGTGGATTCAGGTATGATGATTCTAACTGAAATAAGTCACACAGAAAAGGAAACATCATAAGATATCACTAATACACGGAATGTAAACTTGGCTACACAGGAACTGAATTTCAAAACAGAACATGGTCCCAAATTTAGAAAACCAACTTATGCTTGCTTAAGGGGAAAGGTGAGTTGGGGTGCTGCATAAAACCAGAGATTGAAATGAGCACAGATAAAGTTCCTTAAGCCAAATATGTAATAGACAAGAGCTACTCCTTGCTCAATGAAATGGACTCAAAACCCCATATTAAACGCCTAATAATGTACCTGACTAGTAAGTATCTTAAAACCTATGGATTGCTATGTCTCTGAAAGTGAATCAATCGTGAGTACAGGGGCAAAAACGCAGCAGTGATAGGATTGGAGAGTTTTGGTGAGCAAATGAAGACCCTTTGAAGTCATATTGCATGGTACCCATTCCACGGGTCTCAACTCTCCAGGTTTAAGGGATTCTTCCTTCAGCTAAAACATGCATGTGGAACCCAGAGTATGATCAACCGTGTGATCGGGAGACGTGTTGAAATATGTCTCAGTTCTCGTCCCCTGGTACTCGGGTGCAACATTCCAGATGCTTTACTAACACTCTCCCGACTTGGAGAGTCAGTGCCTTTAACCTCCTGTTTGGCCCAGTTTGCAAATTCCGCGGAAGATGAACAGGAATAGGGAGAACCAATGAGAGACTAGCTGGAGGTGTCTGGACGGGAAAATTTAACTCTCATTTCCCACCAGGAAGAGGAATTAACCAAAGGCTCAGCGTGCCATGCCGGAACCAGATTAGGGCCTGAAGCAATCCTGCGGTGTTGCGGCCAGCTCACAAGAAAGCGAGTTGAAGAAAGGAGCTCAGGGGCACTGTAATTCACAAACCTGCAGAGTTATAAATGACAGCTATCATCCAAAAATATACTGAAGTAAGGCTGCCAAGAGGACTTGAAAGCCGGGCAGAATTGCAGGAAACCGATTTCAGGAGGTAGACTGGAATTGCATTTAAAGCATAGGAAAAGAGGCAGAAGGTCGACAATGATGCACTTGGCCAAAAAGGGCGTATGCGTTTTTTCCTGAATATATTCAGGAAAAAACGCATACGCCCTTTTTGGCCAACCAAGCAAGCTTGCAAAGGAAATCTGCACTACAATGAAGTCTCACTTCCCCCCCCCGTCAAAAGGGCCATCTGAAAAAAGTGTAAAATCCAGAAAGGCAGGACAGGCCATGGAGAACTGGGAGCCTTGTTATGCTGATGGGCGGGATGTAACTTGCCAACAGCCACTCGGGAGAAGTGTATGGTGTTTCCTGAAACATCTAAAAAACAAAGCAACAGAGCCTAGGGCACTTCCACTTATGGTCCTATAGCTTAGGGAAATTAAAATCAAAAAGACACAGCCACCCCAAAGTTTGGGATGGCTCTGTTTACAAGAAACTCGTTTACGGTACAAGTTCAATATCGCATAAAGCGAAAACTGGATAAAGAAGTTGTGGTACTTACGTACAATGCAATATCACTCAGCAATGACATCTATGTCATCAGGCCCATAGCAGCATAATGAGTGGATTCAGGTATGATGATTCTAACTGAAATAAGTCACACAGAAAAAGAAACATCATAAGATATCACTAATACACGGAATGTAAACTTGGCTACACAGGAACTGGATTTCAAAACAGAACATGGTCCCAAATTTAGAAAACCAACTTATGCTTGCTTAAGGGGAAAGGTGAGTTGGGGTGCTGCATAAAACCAGAGATTGAAATGAGCACAGATAAAGTTCCTTAAGCCAAATATGTAATAGACAAGAGCTACTCCTTGCTCAACGAAATGGACTCAAAACCCCATATTAAACGCCTAATAATGTACCTGACTAGTAAGTATCTTAAAACCTATGGATTGCTATGTCTCTGAAAGTGAATCAATCGTGAGTACAGGGGCAAAAACGCAGCAGTGATAGGATTGGAGAGTTTTGGTGAGCAAATGAAGACCCTTTGAAGTCATATTGCATGGTACCCATTCCACGGGTCTCAACTCTCCAGGTTTAAGGGATTCTTCCTTCAGCTAAAACATGCATGTGGAACCCAGAGTATGATCAACCGTGTGATCGGGAGACGTGTTGAAATATGTCTCAGTTCTCGTCCCCTGGTACTCGGGTACAACATTCCAGATGCTTTACTAAAACTCTCCCGACTTGGAGAGTCAGTGCCTTTAACCTCCTCTTTGGCCCAGTTTGCAAATTCCACGGAAGATGAACAGGAATAGGGAGAAACAATGACAGACTAGCTGGAGGTGTCTGGACGGGAAAATTTAACTCTCATTTCCCACCAGGAAGAGGAATTAACCAAAGGCTCAGCGTGCCATGCCGGAACCAGATTAGGGCCTGAAGCAATCCTGCGGTGTTGCGGCCAGCTCACAAGAAAGCGAGTTGAAGAAAGGAGCTCAGGGGCACTGTAATTCACAAACCTTCAGAGTTATAAATGACAGCTATCATCCAAAAATATACTGAAGTAAGGCTGCCAAGAGGACTTGAAAGCCGGGCAGAATTGCAGGAAACCGATTTCAGGAGGTAGACTGGAATTGCATTTAAAGCATAGGAAAAGAGGCAGAAGGTCGACAATGATGCACTTGGCCAAAAAGGGCGTATGCGTTTTTTCCTGAATATATTCAGGAAAAAACGCATACGCCCTTTTTGGCCAACCAAGCAAGCTTGCAAAGGAAATCTGCACTACAATGAAGTCTCACTTCCCCCCCGTCAAAAGGGCCATCTGAAAAAAGTGTAAAATCCAGAAAGGCAGGACAGGCCAAGGAGAACTGGGAGCCTTGTTATGCTGATGGGCGGGATGTAACTTGCCAACAGCCACTCGGGAGAAGTGTATGGTGTTTCCTGAAACATCTAAAAAACAAAGCAACAGAGCCTAGGGCACTTCCACTTATGGTCCTATAGCTTAGGGAAATTAAAATCAAAAAGACACAGCCACCCCAAAGTTTGGGATGGCTCTGTTTACAAGAAACTCGTTTACGGTACAAGTTCAATATCGCATAAAGCGAAAACTGGATAAAGAAGTTGTGGTACTTACGTACAATGCAATATCACTCAGCAATGACATCTATGTCATCAGGCCCATAGCAGCATAATGAGTGGATTCAGGTATGATGATTCTAACTGAAATAAGTCACACAGAAAAAGAAACATCATAAGATATCACTAATACACGGAATGTAAACTTGGCTACACAGGAACTGGATTTCAAAACAGAACATGGTCCCAAATTTAGAAAACCAACTTATGCTTGCTTAAGGGGAAAGGTGAGTTGGGGTGCTGCATAAAACCAGAGATTGAAATGAGCACAGATAAAGTTCCTTAAGCCAAATATGTAATAGACAAGAGCTACTCCTTGCTCAACGAAATGGACTCAAAACCCCATATTAAACGCCTAATAATGTACCTGACTAGTAAGTATCTTAAAACCTATGGATTGCTATGTCTCTGAAAGTGAATCAATCGTGAGTACAGGGGCAAAAACGCAGCAGTGATAGGATTGGAGAGTTTTGGTGAGCAAATGAAGACCCTTTGAAGTCATATTGCATGGTACCCATTCCACGGGTCTCAACTCTCCAGGTTTAAGGGATTCTTCCTTCAGCTAAAACATGCATGTGGAACCCAGAGTATGATCAACCGTGTGATCGGGAGACGTGTTGAAATATGTCTCAGTTCTCGTCCCCTGGTACTCGGGTACAACATTCCAGATGCTTTACTAAAACTCTCCCGACTTGGAGAGTCAGTGCCTTTAACCTCCTCTTTGGCCCAGTTTGCAAATTCCACGGAAGATGAACAGGAATAGGGAGAAACAATGACAGACTAGCTGGAGGTGTCTGGACGGGAAAATTTAACTCTCATTTCCCACCAGGAAGAGGAATTAACCAAAGGCTCAGCGTGCCATGCCGGAACCAGATTAGGGCCTGAAGCAATCCTGCGGTGTTGCGGCCAGCTCACAAGAAAGCGAGTTGAAGAAAGGAGCTCAGGGGCACTGTAATTCACAAACCTGCAGAGTTATAAATGACAGCTATCATCCAAAAATATACTGAAGTAAGGCTGCCAAGAGGACTTGAAAGCCGGGCAGAATTGCAGGAAACCGATTTCAGGAGGTAGACTGGAATTGCATTTAAAGCATAGGAAAAGAGGCAGAAGGTCGACAATGATGCACTTGGCCAAAAAGGGCGTATGCGTTTTTTCCTGAATATATTCAGGAAAAAACGCATACGCCCTTTTTGGCCAACCAAGCAAGCTTGCAAAGGAAATCTGCACTACAATGAAGTCTCACTTCCCCCCCGTCAAAAGGGCCATCTGAAAAAAGTGTAAAATCCAGAAAGGCAGGACAGGCCAAGGAGAACTGGGAGCCTTGTTATGCTGATGGGCGGGATGTAACTTGCCAACAGCCACTCGGGAGAAGTGTATGGTGTTTCCTGAAACATCTAAAAAACAAAGCAACAGAGCCTAGGGCACTTCCAATTATGGTCCTATAGCTTAGGGAAATTAAAATCAAAAAGACACAGCCACCCCAAAGTTTGGGATGGCTCTGTTTACAAGAAACTCGTTTACGGTACAAGTTCAATATCGCATAAAGCGAAAAATGGATAAAGAAGTTGTGGTACTTACGTACAATGCAATATCACTCAGCAATGACATCTATGTCATCAGGCCCATAGCAGCATAATGAGTGGATTCAGGTATGATGATTCTAACTGAAATAAGTCACACAGAAAAAGAAACATCATAAGATATCACTAATACACGGAATGTAAACTTGGCTACACAGGAACTGGATTTCAAAACAGAACATGGTCCCAAATTTAGAAAACCAACTTATGCTTGCTTAAGGGGAAAGGTGAGTTGGGGTGCTGCATAAAACCAGAGATTGAAATGAGCACAGATAAAGTTCCTTAAGCCAAATATGTAATAGACAATAGCTACTCCTTGCTCAACGAAATGGACTCAAAACCCCATATTAAACGCCTAATAATGTACCTGACTAGTAAGTATCTTAAAACCTATGGATTGCTATGTCTCTGAAAGTGAATCAATCGTGAGTACAGGGGCAAAAACGCAGCAGTGATAGGATTGGAGAGTTTTGGTGAGCAAATGAAGACCCTTTGAAGTCATATTGCATGGTACCCATTCCACGGGTCTCAACTCTCCAGGTTTAAGGGATTCTTCCTTCAGCTAAAACATGCATGTGGAACCCAGAGTATGATCAACCGTGTGATCGGGAGACGTGTTGAAATATGTCTCAGTTCTCGTCCCCTGGTACTCGGGTACAACATTCCAGATGCTTTACTAACACTCTCCCGACTTGGAGAGTCAGTGCCTTTAACCTCCTGTTTGGCCCAGTTTGCAAATTCCGCGGAAGATGAACAGGAATAGGGAGAACCAATGAGAGACTAGCTGGAGGTGTCTGGACGGGAAAATTTAACTCTCATTTCCCACCAGGAAGAGGAATTAACCAAAGGCTCAGCGTGCCATGCTGGAACCAGATTAGGGCCTGAAGCAATCCTGCGGTGTTGCGGCCAGCTCACAAGAAAGCGAGTTGAAGAAAGGAGCTCAGGGGCACTGTAATTCACAAACCTTCAGAGTTATAAATGACAGCTATCATCCAAAAATATACTGAAGTAAGGCTGCCAAGAGGACTTGAAAGCCGGGCAGAATTGCAGGAAACCGATTTCAGGAGGTAGACTGGAATTGCATTTAAAGCATAGGAAAAGAGGCAGAAGGTCGACAATGATGCACTTGGCCAAAAAGGGCGTATGCGTTTTTTCCTGAATATATTCAGGAAAAAACGCATACGCCCTTTTTGGCCAACCAAGCAAGCTTGCAAAGGAAATCTGCACTACAATGAAGTCTCACTTCCCCCCCGTCAAAAGGGCCATCTGAAAAAAGTGTAAAATCCAGAAAGGCAGGACAGGCCAAGGAGAACTGGGAGCCTTGTTATGCTGATGGGCGGGATGTAACTTGCCAACAGCCACTCGGGAGAAGTGTATGGTGTTTCCTGAAACATCTAAAAAACAAAGCAACAGAGCCTAGGGCACTTCCACTTATGGTCCTATAGCTTAGGGAAATTAAAATCAAAAAGACACAGCCACCCCAAAGTTTGGGATGGCTCTGTTTACAAGAAACTCGTTTACGGTACAAGTTCAATATCGCATAAAGCGAAAAATGGATAAAGAAGTTGTGGTACTTACGTACAATGCAATATCACTCAGCAATGACATCTATGTCATCAGGCCCATAGCAGCATAATGAGTGGATTCAGGTATGATGATTCTAACTGAAATAAGTCACACAGAAAAAGAAACATCATAAGATATCACTAATACACGGAATGTAAACTTGGCTACACAGGAACTGGATTTCAAAACAGAACATGGTCCCAAATTTAGAAAACCAACTTATGCTTGCTTAAGGGGAAAGGTGAGTTGGGGTGCTGCATAAAACCAGAGATTGAAATGAGCACAGATAAAGTTCCTTAAGCCAAATATGTAATAGACAATAGCTACTCCTTGCTCAACGAAATGGACTCAAAACCCCATATTAAACGCCTAATAATGTACCTGACTAGTAAGTATCTTAAAACCTATGGATTGCTATGTCTCTGAAAGTGAATCAATCGTGAGTACAGGGGCAAAAACGCAGCAGTGATAGGATTGGAGAGTTTTGGTGAGCAAATGAAGACCCTTTGAAGTCATATTGCATGGTACCCATTCCACGGGTCTCAACTCTCCAGGTTTAAGGGATTCTTCCTTCAGCTAAAACATGCATGTGGAACCCAGAGTATGATCAACCGTGTGATCGGGAGACGTGTTGAAATATGTCTCAGTTCTCGTCCCCTGGTACTCGGGTGCAACATTCCAGATGCTTTACTAACACTCTCCCGACTTGGAGAGTCACTGCCTTTAACCTCCTGTTTGGCCCAGTTTGCAAATTCCGCAGAAGATGAACAGGAATAGGGAGAACCAATGAGAGACTAGCTGGAGGTGTCTGGACGGGAAAATTTAACTCTCATTTCCCACCAGGAAGAGGAATTAACCAAAGGCTCAGCGTGCCATGCCGGAACCAGATTAGGGCCTGAAGCAATCCTGCGGTGTTGCGGCCAGCTCACAAGAAAGCGAGTTGAAGAAAGGAGCTCAGGGGCACTGTAATTCACAAACCTTCAGAGTTATAAATGACAGCTATCATCCAAAAATATACTGAAGTAAGGCTGCCAAGAGGACTTTAAAGCCGGGCAGAATTGCAGGAAACCGATTTCAGGAGGTAGACTGGAATTGCATTTAAAGCATAAGAAAAGAGGCAGAAGGTCGACAATGATGCACTTGGCCAAAAAGGGCGTATGCGTTTTTTCCTGAATATATTCAGGAAAAAACGCATACGCCCTTTTTGGTCAACCAAGCAAGCTTGCAAAGGAAATCTGCACTACAATGAAGTCTCACTTCCCCCCCCGTCAAAAGGGCCATCTGAAAAAAGTGTAAAATCCAGAAAGGCAGGACAGGCCATGGAGAACTGGGAGCCTTGTTATGCTGATGGGCGGGATGTAAATTGCCAACAGCCACTCGGGAGAAGTGTATGTTGTTTCCTGAAACATCTAAAAAACAAAGCAACAGAGCCTAGGGCACTTCCACTTATGGTCCTATAGCTTAGGGAAATTAAAATCAAAAAGACACAGCCACCCCAAAGTTTGGGATGGCTCTGTTTACAAGAAACTCGTTTACGGTACAAGTTCAATATCGCATAAAGCGAAAAATGGATAAAGAAGTTGTGGTACTTACGTACAATGCAATATCACTCAGCAATGACATCGATGTCATCAGGTCCATAGCAGAATAATGAGTGGATTCAGGTATGATGATTCTAACTGAAATATGTCACACAGAAAAGGAAACATCATAAGATATCACTAATACACGGAATGTAAACTTGGCTACACAGGAACTGAATTTCAAAACAGAACATGGTCCCAAATTTAGAAAATCAACTTATGCTTGCTTAAGGGGAAAGGTGAGTTGGGGTGCTGCATAAAACCAGAGATTGAAATGAGCACAGATAAAGTTCCTTAAGCCAAATATGTAATAGACAAGAGCTACTCCTTGCTCAACGAAATGGACTCAAAACCCCATATTAAACGCCTAATAATGTAACTGACTAGTAAGTATCTTAAAACCTATGGATTGCTATGTCTCTGAAAGTGAATCAATCGTGAGTACAGGGGCAAAAACGCAGCAGTGATAGGATTGGAGAGTTTTGGTGAGCAAATGAAGACCCTTTGAAGTCATATTGCATGGTACCCATTCCACGGGTCTCAACTCTCCAGGTTTAAGGGATTCTTCCTTCAGCTAAAACATGCATGTGGAACCCAGAGTATGATCAACCGTGTGATCGGGAGACGTGTTGAAATATGTCTCAGTTCTCGTCCCCTGGTACTCGGGTGCAACATTCCAGATGCTTTACTAACACTCTCCCGACTTGGAGAGTCAGTGCCTTTAACCTCCTGTTTGGCCCAGTTTGCAAATTCCGCGGAAGATGAACAGGAATAGGGAGAACCAATGGGAGACTAGCTGGAGGTGTCTGGACGGGAAAATTTAACTCTCATTTCCCACCAGGAAGAGGAATTAACCAAAGGCTCAGCGTGCCATGCCGGAACCAGATTAGGGCCTGAAGCAATCCTGCGGTGTTGCGGCCAGCTCACAAGAAAGCGAGTTGAAGAAAGGAGCTCAGGGGCACTGTAATTCACAAACCTGCAGAGTTATAAATGACAGCTATCATCCAAAAATATACTGAAGTAAGGCTGCCAAGAGGACTTGAAAGCCGGGCAGAATTGCAGGAAACCGATTTCAGGAGGTAGACTGGAATTGCATTTAAAGCATAGGAAAAGAGGCAGAAGGTCGACAATGATGCACTTGGCCAAAAAGGGCGTATGCGTTTTTTCCTGAATATATTCAGGAAAAAACGCATACGCCCTTTTTGGCCAACCAAGCAAGCTTGCAAAGGAAATCTGCACTACAATGAAGTCTCACTTCCCCCCCGTCAAAAGGGCCATCAGAAAAAAGTGTAAAATCCAGAAAGGCAGGACAGGCCATGGAGAACTGGGAGCCTTGTTATGCTGATGGGCGGGATGTAACTTGCCAACAGCCACTCGGGAGAAGTGTATGGTGTTTCCTGAAACATCTAAAAAACAAAGCAACAGAGCCTAGGGCACTTCCACTTATGGTCCTATAGCTTAGGGAAATTAAAATCAAAAAGACACAGCCACCCCAAAGTTTGGGATGGCTCTGTTTACAAGAAACTCGTTTACGGTACAAGTTCAATATCGCATAAAGCGAAAAATGGATAAAGAAGTTGTGGTACTTACGTACAATGCAATATCACTCAGCAATGACATCTATGTCATCAGGCCCATAGCAGCATAATGAGTGGATTCAGGTATGATGATTCTAACTGAAATAAGTCACACAGAAAAAGAAACATCATAAGATATCACTAATACACGGAATGTAAACTTGGCTACACAGGAACTGAATTTCAAAACAGAACATGGTCCCAAATTTAGAAAACCAACTTATGCTTGCTTAAGGGGAAAGGTGAGTTGGGGTGCTGCATAAAACCAGAGATTGAAATGAGCACAGATAAAGTTCCTTAAGCCAAATATGTAATAGACAAGAGCTACTCCTTGCTCAACGAAATGGACTCAAAACCCCATATTAAACGCCTAATAATGTACCTGACTAGTAAGTATCTTAAAACCTATGGATTGCTATGTCTCTGAAAGTGAATCAATCGTGAGTACAGGGGCAAAAACGCAGCAGTGATAGGATTGGAGAGTTTTGGTGAGCAAATGAAGACCCTTTGAAGTCATATTGCATGGTACCCATTCCACGGGTCTCAACTCTCCAGGTTTAAGGGATTCTTCCTTCAGCTAAAACATGCATGTGGAACCCAGAGTATGATCAACCGTGTGATCGGGAGACGTGTTGAAATATGTCTCAGTTCTCGTCCCCTGGTACTCGGGTGCAACATTCCAGATGCTTTACTAACACTCTCCCGACTTGGAGAGTCAGTGCCTTTAACCTCCTCTTTGGCCCAGTTTGCAAATTCCACGGAAGATGAACAGGAATAGGGAGAACCAATGAGAGACTAGCTGGAGGTGTCTGGACGGGAAAATTTAACTCTCATTTCCCACCAGGAAGAGGAATTAACCAAAGGCTCAGCGTGCCATGCCGGAACCAGATTAGGGCCTGAAGCAATCCTGCGGTGTTGCGGCCAGCTCACAAGAAAGCGAGTTGAAGAAAGGAGCTCAGGGGCACTGTAATTCACAAACCTGCAGAGTTATAAATGACAGCTATCATCCAAAAATATACTGAAGTAAGGCTGCCAAGAGGACTTGAAAGCCGGGCAGAATTGCAGGAAACCGATTTCAGGAGGTAGACTGGAATTGCATTTAAAGCATAGGAAAAGAGGCAGAAGGTCGACAATGATGCACTTGGCCAAAAAGGGCGTATGCGTTTTTTCCTGAATATATTCAGGAAAAAACGCATACGCCCTTTTTGGCCAACCAAGCAAGCTTGCAAAGGAAATCTGCACTACAATGAAGTCTCACTTCCCCCCCGTCAAAAGGGTCATCTGAAAAAAGTGTAAAATCCAGAAAGGCAGGACAGGCCATGGAGAACTGGGAGCCTTGTTATGCTGATGGGCGGGATGTAACTTGCCAACAGCCACTCGGGAGAAGTGTATGGTGTTTCCTGAAACATCTAAAAAACAAAGCAACAGAGCCTAGGGCACTTCCACTTATGGTCCTATAGCTTAGGGAAATTAAAATCAAAAAGACACAGCCACCCCAAAGTTTGGGATGGCTCTGTTTACAAGAAACTCGTTTACGGTACAAGTTCAATATCGCATAAAGCGAAAAATGGATAAAGAAGTTGTGGTACTTACGTACAATGCAATATCACTCAGCAATGACATCTATGTCATCAGGCCCATAGCAGCATAATGAGTGGATTCAGGTATGATGATTCTAACTGAAATAAGTCACACAGAAAAGGAAACATCATAAGATATCACTAATACACGGAATGTAAACTTGGCTACACAGGAACTGAATTTCAAAACAGAACATGGTCCCAAATTTAGAAAACCAACTTATGCTTGCTTAAGGGGAAAGGTGAGTTGGGGTGCTGCATAAAACCAGAGATTGAAATGAGCACAGATAAAGTTCCTTAAGCCAAATATGTAATAGACAAGAGCTACTCCTTGCTCAACGAAATGGACTCAAAACCCCATATTAAACGCCTAATAATGTACCTGACTAGTAAGTATCTTAAAACCTATGGATTGCTATGTCTCTGAAAGTGAATCAATCGTGAGTACAGGGGCAAAAACGCAGCAGTGATAGGATTGGAGAGTTTTGGTGAGCAAATGAAGACCCTTTGAAGTCATATTGCATGGTACCCATTCCACGGGTCTCAACTCTCCAGGTTTAAGGGATTCTTCCTTCAGCTAAAACATGCATGTGGAACCCAGAGTATGATCAACCGTGTGATCGGGAGACGTGTTGAAATATGTCTCAGTTCTCGTCCCCTGGTACTCGGGTGCAACATTCCAGATGCTTTACTAACACTCTCCCGACTTGGAGAGTCAGTGCCTTTAACCTCCTGTTTGGCCCAGTTTGCAAATTCCGCGGAAGATGAACAGGAATAGGGAGAACCAATGAGAGACTAGCTGGAGGTGTCTGGACGGGAAAATTTAACTCTCATTTCCCACCAGGAAGAGGAATTAACCAAAGGCTCAGCGTGCCATGCCGGAACCAGATTAGGGCCTGAAGCAATCCTGCGGTGTTGCGGCCAGCTCACAAGAAAGCGAGTTGAAGAAAGGAGCTCAGGGGCACTGTAATTCACAAACCTGCAGAGTTATAAATGACAGCTATCATCCAAAAATATACTGAAGTAAGGCTGCCAAGAGGACTTGAAAGCCGGGCAGAATTGCAGGAAACCGATTTCAGGAGGTAGACTGGAATTGCATTTAAAGCATAGGAAAAGAGGCAGAAGGTCGACAATGATGCACTTGGCCAAAAAGGGCGTATGCGTTTTTTCCTGAATATATTCAGGAAAAAACGCATACGCCCTTTTTGGCCAACGAAGCAAGCTTGCAAAGGAAATCTGCACTACAATGAAGTCTCACTTCCCCCCGTCAAAAGGGCCATCAGAAAAAAGTGTAAAATCCAGAAAGGCAGGACAGGCCATGGAGAACTGGGAGCCTTGTTATGCTGATGGGCGGGATGTAACTTGCCAACAGCCACTCGGGAGAAGTGTATGGTGTTTCCTGAAACATCTAAAAAACAAAGCAACAGAGCCTAGGGCACTTCCACTTATGGTCCTATAGCTTAGGGAAATTAAAATCAAAAAGACACAGCCACCCCAAAGTTTGGGATGGCTCTGTTTACAAGAAACTCGTTTACGGTACAAGTTCAATATCGCATAAAGCGAAAACTGGATAAAGAAGTTGTGGTACTTACGTACAATGCAATATCACTCAGCAATGACATCTATGTCATCAGGCCCATAGCAGCATAATGAGTGGATTCAGGTATGATGATTCTAACTGAAATAAGTCACACAGAAAAAGAAACATCATAAGATATCACTAATACACGGAATGTAAACTTGGCTACACAGGAACTGAATTTCAAAACAGAACATGGTCCCAAATTTAGAAAACCAACTTATGCTTGCTTAAGGGGAAAGGTGAGTTGGGGTGCTGCATAAAACCAGAGATTGAAATGAGCACAGATAAAGTTCCTTAAGCCAAATATGTAATAGACAAGAGCTACTCCTTGCTCAACGAAATGGACTCAAAACCCCATATTAAACGCCTAATAATGTACCTGACTAGTAAGTATCTTAAAACCTATGGATTGCTATGTCTCTGAAAGTGAATCAATCGTGAGTACAGGGGCAAAAACGCAGCAGTGATAGGATTGGAGAGTTTTGGTGAGCAAATGAAGACCCTTTGAAGTCATATTGCATGGTACCCATTCCACGGGTCTCAACTCTCCAGGTTTAAGGGATTCTTCCTTCAGCTAAAACATGCATGTGGAACCCAGAGTATGATCAACCGTGTGATCGGGAGACGTGTTGAAATATGTCTCAGTTCTCGTCCCCTGGTACTCGGGTGCAACATTCCAGATGCTTTACTAACACTCTCCCGACTTGGAGAGTCAGTGCCTTTAACCTCCTGTTTGGTCCAGTTTGCAAATTCCGCGGAAGATGAACAGGAATAGGGAGAACCAATGAGAGACTAGCTGGAGGTGTCTGGACGGGAAAATTTAACTCTCATTTCCCACCAGGAAGAGGAATTAACCAAAGGCTCAGCGTGCCATGCCGGAACCAGATTAGGGCCTGAAGCAATCCTGCGGTGTTGCGGCCAGCTCACAAGAAAGCGAGTTGAAGAAAGGAGCTCAGGGGCACTGTAATTCACAAACCTGCAGAGTTATAAATGACAGCTATCATCCAAAAATATACTGAAGTAAGGCTGCCAAGAGGACTTGAAAGCCGGGCAGAATTGCAGGAAACCGATTTCAGGAGGTAGACTGGAATTGCATTTAAAGCATAGGAAAAGAGGCAGAAGGTCGACAATGATGCACTTGGCCAAAAAGGGCGTATGCGTTTTTTCCTGAATATATTCAGGAAAAAACGCATACGCCCTTTTTGGCCAACCAAGCAAGCTTGCAAAGGAAATCTGCACTACAATGAAGTCTCACTTCCCCCCCGTCAAAAGGACCATCTGAAAAAAGTGTAAAATCCAGAAAGGCAGGACAGGCCATGGAGAACTGGGAGCCTTGTTATGCTGATGGGCGGGATGTAACTTGCCAACAGCCACTCGGGAGAAGTGTATGGTGTTTCCTGAAACATCTAAAAAACAAAGCAACAGAGCCTAGGGCACTTCCACTTATGGTCCTATAGCTTAGGGAAATTAAAATCAAAAAGACACAGCCACCCCAAAGTTTGGGATGGCTCTGTTTACAAGAAACTCGTTTACGGTACAAGTTCAATATCGCATAAAGCGAAAAATGGATAAAGAAGTTGTGGTACTTACGTACAATGCAATATCACTCAGCAATGACATCTATGTCATCAGGCCCATAGCAGCATAATGAGTGGATTCAGGTATGATGATTCTAACTGAAATAAGTCACACAGAAAAAGAAACATCATAAGATATCACTAATACACGGATTGTAAACTTGGCTACACAGGAACTGAATTTCAAAACAGAACATGGTCCCAAATTTAGAAAACCAACTTATGCTTGCTTAAGGGGAAAGGTGAGTTGGGGTGCTGCATAAAACCAGAGATTGAAATGAGCACAGATAAAGTTCCTTAAGCCAAATATGTAATAGACAAGAGCTACTCCTTGCTCAACGAAATGGACTCAAAACCCCATATTAAACGCCTAATAATGTACCTGACTAGTAAGTATCTTAAAACCTATGGATTGCTATGTCTCTGAAAGTGAATCAATCGTGAGTACAGGGGCAAAAACGCAGCAGTGATAGGATTGGAGAGTTTTGGTGAGCAAATGAAGACCCTTTGAAGTCATATTGCATGGTACCCATTCCACGGGTCTCAACTCTCCAGGTTTAAGGGATTCTTCCTTCAGCTAAAACATGCATGTGGAACCCAGAGTATGATCAACCGTGTGATCGGGAGACGTGTTGAAATATGTCTCAGTTCTCGTCCCCTGGTACTCGGGTGCAACATTCCAGATGCTTTACTAACACTCTCCCGACTTGGAGAGTCAGTGCCTTTAACCTCCTGTTTGGCCCAGTTTGCAAATTCCGCAGAAGATGAACAGGAATAGGGAGAACCAATGAGAGACTAGCTGGAGGTGTCTGGACGGGAAAATTTAACTCTCATTTCCCACCAGGAAGAGGAATTAACCAAAGGCTCAGCGTGCCATGCCGGAACCAGATTAGGGCCTGAAGCAATCCTGCGGTGTTGCGGCCAGCTCACAAGAAAGCGAGTTGAAGAAAGGAGCTCAGGGGCACTGTAATTCACAAACCTGCAGAGTTATAAATGACAGCTATCATCCAAAAATATACTGAAGTAAGGCTGCCAAGAGGACTTGAAAGCCGGGCAGAATTGCAGGAAACCGATTTCAGGAGGTAGACTGGAATTGCATTTAAAGCATAGGAAAAGAGGCAGAAGGTCGACAATGATGCACTTGGCCAAAAAGGGCGTATGCGTTTTTTCCTGAATATATTCAGGAAAAAACGCATACGCCCTTTTTGGCCAACCAAGCAAGCTTGCAAAGGAAATCTGCACTACAATGAAGTCTCACTTCCCCCCCGTCAAAAGGGCCATCTGAAAAAAGTGTAAAATCCAGAAAGGCAGGACAGGCCATGGAGAACTGGGAGCCTTGTTATGCTGATGGGCGGGATGTAACTTGCCAACAGCCACTCGGGAGAAGTGTATGGTGTTTCCTGAAACATCTAAAAAACAAAGCAACAGAGCCTAGGGCACTTCCACTTATGGTCCTATAGCTTAGGGAAATTAAAATCAAAAAGACACAGCCACCCCAAAGTTTGGGATGGCTCTGTTTACAAGAAACTCATTTACGGTGCAAGTTCAATATCGCATAAAGCGAAAAATGGATAAAGAAGTTGTGGTACTTACGTACAATGCAATATCACTCAGCAATGACATCTATGTCATCAGGCCCATAGCAGCATAATGAGTGGATTCAGGTATGATGATTCTAACTGAAATAAGTCACACAGAATAAGAAACATCATAAGATATCACTAATACACGGAATGTAAACTTGGCTACACAGGAACTGGATTACAAAACAGAACAGAGTCTCAAATTTAGAAAAACCAACTTATGCTTGCTTAAGGGGAAAGGTGAGTTGGGGTGCTGCATAAAACCAGAGATTGAAATGAGCACAGATAAAGTTCCTTAAGCCAAATATGTAATAGACAAGAGCTACTCCTTGCTCAACGAAATGGACTCAAAACCCCATATTAAACGCCTAATAATGTACCTGACTAGTAAGTATCTTAAAACCTATGGATTGCTATGTCTCTGAAAGTGAATCAATCGTGAGTACAGGGGCAAAAACGCAGCAGTGATAGGATTGGAGAGTTTTGGTGAGCAAATGAAGACCCTTTGAAGTCATATTGCATGGTACCCATTCCACGGGTCTCAACTCTCCAGGTTTAAGGGATTCTTCCTTCAGCTAAAACATGCATGTGGAACCCAGAGTATGATCAACCGTGTGATCGGGAGACGTGTTGAAATATGTCTCAGTTCTCGTCCCCTGGTACTCGGGTACAACATTCCAGATGCTTTACTAACACTCTCCCGACTTGGAGAGTCAGTGCCTTTAACCTCCTGTTTGGCCCAGTTTGCAAATTCCGCGGAAGATGAACAGGAATAGGGAGAACCAATGAGAGACTAGCTGGAGGTGTCTGGACGGGAAAATTTAACTCTCATTTCCCACCAGGAAGAGGAATTAACCAAAGGCTCAGCATGCCATGCTGGAACCAGATTAGGGCCTGAAGCAATCCTGCGGTGTTGCGGCCAGCTCACAAGAAAGCGAGTTGAAGAAAGGAGCTCAGGGGCACTGTAATTCACAAACCTGCAGAGTTATAAATGACAGCTATCATCCAAAAATATACTGAAGTAAGGCTGCCAAGAGGACTTGAAAGCCGGGCAGAATTGCAGGAAACCGATTTCAGGAGGTAGACTGGAATTGCATTTAAAGCATAGGAAAAGAGGCAGAAGGTCGACAATGATGCACTTGGCCAAAAAGGGCGTATGCGTTTTTTCCTGAATATATTCAGGAAAAAACGCATACGCCCTTTTTGGCCAACCAAGCAAGCTTGCAAAGGAAATCTGCACTACAATGAAGTCTCACTCCCCCCCCCCATCAAAAGGGCCATCTGAAAAAAGTGTAAAATCCAGAAAGGCAGGACAGGCCATGGAGAACAGGGAGCCTTGTTATGCTGATGGGCGGGATGTAAATTGCCAACAGCCACTCGGGAGAAGTGTATGGTGTTTCCTGAAACATCTAAAAAACAAAGCAACAGAGCCTAGGGCACTTCCACTTATGGTCCTATAGCTTAGGGAAATTAAAATCAAAAAGACACAGCCACCCCAAAGTTTGGGATGGCTCTGTTTACAAGAAACTCGTTTACCGTACAACTTCAATATCGCATAAAGCGAAAAATGGATAAAGAAGTTGTGGTACTTACGTACAATGCAATATCACTCAGCAATGACATCTATGTCATCAGGCCCATAGCAGCATAATGAGTGGATTCAGGTATGATGATTCTAACTGAAATAAGTCACACAGAAAAGGAAACATCATAAGATATCACTAATACACGGAATGTAAACTTGGCTACACAGGAACTGAATTTCAAAACAGAACATGGTCCCAAATTTAGAAAACTAACTTATGCTTGCTTAAGGGGAAAGGTGAGTTGGGGTGCTGCATAAAACCAGAGATTGAAATGAGCACAGATAAAGTTCCTTAAGCCAAATATGTAATAGACAAGAGCTACTCCTTGCTCAACGAAATGGACTCAAAACCCCATATTAAACGCCTAATAATGTACCTGACTAGTAAGTATCTTAAAACCTATGGATTGCTATGTCTCTGAAAGTGAATCAATCGTGAGTACAGGGGCAAAAACGCAGCAGTGATAGGATTGGAGAGTTTTGGTGAGCAAATGAAGACCCTTTGAAGTCATATTGCATGGTACCCATTCCACGGGTCTCAACTCTCCAGGTTTAAGGGATTCTTCCTTCAGCTAAAACATGCATGTGGAACCCAGAGTATGATCAACCGTGTGATCGGGAGACGTGTTGAAATATGTCTCAGTTCTCGTCCCCTGGTACTCGGGTGCAACATTCCAGATGCTTTACTAACACTCTCCCGACTTGGAGAGTCAGTGCCTTTAACCTCCTGTTTGGCCCAGTTTGCAAATTCCGCGGAAGATGAACAGGAATAGGGAGAACCAATGAGAGACTAGCTGGAGGTGTCTGGACGGGAAAATTTAACTCTCATTTCCCACCAGGAAGAGGAATTAACCAAAGGCTCAGCGTGCCATGCCGGAACCAGATTAGGGCCTGAAGCAATCCTGCGGTGTTGCGGCCAGCTCACAAGAAAGCGAGTTGAAGAAAGGAGCTCAGGGGCACTGTAATTCACAAACCTGCAGAGTTATAAATGACAGCTATCATCCAAAAATATACTGAAGTAAGGCTGCCAAGAGGACTTGAAAGCCGGGCAGAATTGCAGGAAACCGATTTCAGGAGGTAGACTGGAATTGCATTTAAAGCATAGGAAAAGAGGCAGAAGGTCGACAATGATGCACTTGGCCAAAAAGGGCGTATGCGTTTTTTCCTGAATATATTCAGGAAAAAACGCATACGCCCTTTTTGGCCAACCAAGCAAGCTTGCAAAGGAAATCTGCACTACAATGAAGTCTCACTTCCCCCCCGTCAAAAGGGCCATCAGAAAAAAGTGTAAAATCCAGAAAGGCAGGACAGGCCATGGAGAACTGGGAGCCTTGTTATGCTGATGGGCGGGATGTAACTTGCCAACAGCCACTCGGGAGAAGTGTATGGTGTTTCCTGAAACATCTAAAAAACAAAGCAACAGAGCCTAGGGCACTTCCACTTATGGTCCTATAGCTTAGGGAAATTAAAATCAAAAAGACACAGCCACCCCAAAGTTTGGGATGGCTCTGTTTACAAGAAACTCGTTTACGGTACAAGTTCAATATCGCATAAAGCGAAAAATGGATAAAGAAGTTGTGGTACTTACGTACAATGCAATATCACTCAGCAATGACATCTATGTCATCAGGCCCATAGCAGCATAATGAGTGGATTCAGGTATGATGATTCTAACTGAAATAAGTCACACAGAAAAAGAAACATCATAAGATATCACTAATACACGGAATGTAAACTTGGCTACACAGGAACTGAATTTCAAAACAGAACATGGTCCCAAATTTAGAAAACCAACTTATGCTTGCTTAAGGGGAAAGGTGAGTTGGGGTGCTGCATAAAACCAGAGATTGAAATGAGCACAGATAAAGTTCCTTAAGCCAAATATGTAATAGACAAGAGCTACTCCTTGCTCAACGAAATGGACTCAAAACCCCATATTAAACGCCTAATAATGTACCTGACTAGTAAGTATCTTAAAACCTATGGATTGCTATGTCTCTGAAAGTGAATCAATCGTGAGTACAGGGGCAAAAACGCAGCAGTGATAGGATTGGAGAGTTTTGGTGAGCAAATGAAGACCCTTTGAAGTCATATTGCATGGTACCCATTCCACGGGTCTCAACTCTCCAGGTTTAAGGGATTCTTCCTTCAGCTAAAACATGCATGTGGAACCCAGAGTATGATCAACCGTGTGATCGGGAGACGTGTTGAAATATGTCTCAGTTCTCGTCCCCTGGTACTCGGGTGCAACATTCCAGATGCTTTACTAACACTCTCCCGACTTGGAGAGTCAGTGCCTTTAACCTCCTGTTTGGTCCAGTTTGCAAATTCCGCGGAAGATGAACAGGAATAGGGAGAACCAATGAGAGACTAGCTGGAGGTGTCTGGACGGGAAAATTTAACTCTCATTTCCCACCAGGAAGAGGAATTAACCAAAGGCTCAGCGTGCCATGCCGGAACCAGATTAGGGCCTGAAGCAATCCTGCGGTGTTGCGGCCAGCTCACAAGAAAGCGAGTTGAAGAAAGGAGCTCAGGGGCACTGTAATTCACAAACCTGCAGAGTTATAAATGACAGCTATCATCCAAAAATATACTGAAGTAAGGCTGCCAAGAGGACTTGAAAGCCGGGCAGAATTGCAGGAAACCGATTTCAGGAGGTAGACTGGAATTGCATTTAAAGCATAGGAAAAGAGGCAGAAGGTCGACAATGATGCACTTGGCCAAAAAGGGCGTATGCGTTTTTTCCTGAATATATTCAGGAAAAAACGCATACGCCCTTTTTGGCCAACCAAGCAAGCTTGCAAAGGAAATCTGCACTACAATGAAGTCTCACTTCCCCCCCGTCAAAAGGGCCATCAGAAAAAAGTGTAAAATCCAGAAAGGCAGGACAGGCCATGGAGAACTGGGAGCCTTGTTATGCTGATGGGCGGGATGTAACTTGCCAACAGCCACTCGGGAGAAGTGTATGGTGTTTCCTGAAACATCTAAAAAACAAAGCAACAGAGCCTAGGGCACTTCCACTTATGGTCCTATAGCTTAGGGAAATTAAAATCAAAAAGACACAGCCACCCCAAAGTTTGGGATGGCTCTGTTTACAAGAAACTCGTTTACGGTACAAGTTCAATATCGCATAAAGCAAAAAATGGATAAAGAAGTTGTGGTACTTACGTACAATGCAATATCACTCAGCAATGACATCTATGTCATCAGGCCCATAGCAGCATAATGAGTGGATTCAGGTATGATGATTCTAACTGAAATAAGTCACACAGAAAAAGAAACATCATAAGATATCACTAATACACGGATTGTAAACTTGGCTACACAGGAACTGAATTTCAAAACAGAACATGGTCCCAAATTTAGAAAACCAACTTATGCTTGCTTAAGGGGAAAGGTGAGTTGGGGTGCTGCATAAAACCAGAGATTGAAATGAGCACAGATAAAGTTCCTTAAGCCAAATATGTAATAGACAAGAGCTACTCCTTGCTCAACGAAATGGACTCAAAACCCCATATTAAACGCCTAATAATGTACCTGACTAGTAAGTATCTTAAAACCTATGGATTGCTATGTCTCTGAAAGTGAATCAATCGTGAGTACAGGGGCAAAAACGCAGCAGTGATAGGATTGGAGAGTTTTGGTGAGCAAATGAAGACCCTTTGAAGTCATATTGCATGGTACCCATTCCACGGGTCTCAACTCTCCAGGTTTAAGGGATTCTTCCTTCAGCTAAAACATGCATGTGGAACCCAGAGTATGATCAACCGTGTGATCGGGAGACGTGTTGAAATATGTCTCAGTTCTCGTCCCCTGGTACTCGGGTGCAACATTCCAGATGCTTTACTAACACTCTCCCGACTTGGAGAGTCAGTGCCTTTAACCTCCTGTTTGGCCCAGTTTGCAAATTCCGCGGAAGATGAACAGGAATAGGGAGAACCAATGAGAGACTAGCTGGAGGTGTCTGGACGGGAAAATTTAACTCTCATTTCCCACCAGGAAGAGGAATTAACCAAAGGCTCAGCGTGCCATGCCGGAACCAGATTAGGGCCTGAAGAAATCCTGCGGTGTTGCGGCCAGCTCACAAGAAAGCGAGTTGAAGAAAGGAGCTCAGGGGCACTGTAATTCACAAACCTGCAGAGTTATAAATGACAGCTATCATCCAAAAATATACTGAAGTAAGGCTGCCAAGAGGACTTGAAAGCCGGGCAGAATTGCAGGAAACCGATTTCAGGAGGTAGACTGGAATTGCATTTAAAGCATAGGAAAAGAGGCAGAAGGTCGACAATGATGCACTTGGCCAAAAAGGGCGTATGCGTTTTTTCCTGAATATATTCAGGAAAAAACGCATACGCCCTTTTTGGCCAACCAAGCAAGCTTGCAAAGGAAATCTGCACTACAATGAAGTCTCACTTCCCCCCCGTCAAAAGGGCCATCTGAAAAAAGTGTAAAATCCAGAAAGGCAGGACAGGCCATGGAGAACTGGGAGCCTTGTTATGCTGATGGGCGGGATGTAACTTGCCAACAGCCACTCGGGAGAAGTGTATGGTGTTTCCTGAAACATCTAAAAAACAAAGCAACAGAGCCTAGGGCACTTCCACTTATGGTCCTATAGCTTAGGGAAATTAAAATCAAAAAGACACAGCCACCCCAAAGTTTGGGATGGCTCTGTTTACAAGAAACTCGTTTACGGTACAAGTTCAATATCGCATAAAGTGAAAAATGGATAAAGAAGTTGTGGTACTTACGTACAATGCAATATCACTCAGCAATGACATCTATGTCATCAGGCCCATAGCAGCATAATGAGTGGATTCAGGTATGATGATTCTAACTGAAATAAGTCACACAGAAAAAGAAACATCATAAGATATCACTAATACACGGATTGTAAACTTGGCTACACAGGAACTGAATTTCAAAACAGAACATGGTCCCAAATTTAGAAAACCAACTTATGCTTGCTTAAGGGGAAAGGTGAGTTGGGGTGCTGCATAAAACCAGAGATTGAAATGAGCACAGATAAAGTTCCTTAAGCCAAATATGTAATAGACAAGAGCTACTCCTTGCTCAACGAAATGGACTCAAAACCCCATATTAAACGCCTAATAATGTACCTGACTAGTAAGTATCTTAAAACCTATGGATTGCTATGTCTCTGAAAGTGAATCAATCGTGAGTACAGGGGCAAAAACGCAGCAGTGATAGGATTGGAGAGTTTTGGTGAGCAAATGAAGACCCTTTGAAGTCATATTGCATGGTACCCATTCCACGGGTCTCAACTCTCCAGGTTTAAGGGATTCTTCCTTCAGCTAAAACATGCATGTGGAACCCAGAGTATGATCAACCGTGTGATCGGGAGACGTGTTGAAATATGTCTCAGTTCTTGTCCCCTGGTACTCGGGTGCAACATTCCAGATGCTTTACTAACACTCTCCCGACTTGGAGAGTCAGTGCCTTTAACCTCCTGTTTGGCCCAGTTTGCAAATTCCGCGGAAGATGAACAGGAATAGGGAGAACCAATGAGAGACTAGCTGGAGGTGTCTGGACGGGAAAATTTAACTCTCATTTCCCACCAGGAAGAGGAATTAACCAAAGGCTCAGCGTGCCATGCCGGAACCAGATTAGGGCCTGAAGCAATCCTGCGGTGTTGCGGCCAGCTCACAAGAAAGCGAGTTGAAGAAAGGAGCTCAGGGACACTGTAATTCACAAACCTGCAGAGTTATAAATGACAGCTATCATCCAAAAATATACTGAAGTAAGGCTGCCAAGAGGACTTGAAAGCCGGGCAGAATTGCAGGAAACCGATTTCAGGAGGTAGACTGGAATTGCATTTAAAGCATAGGAAAAGAGGCAGAAGGTCGACAATGATGCACTTGGCCAAAAAGGGCGTATGCGTTTTTTCCTGAATATATTCAGGAAAAAACGCATACGCCCTTTTTGGCCAACCAAGCAAGCTTGCAAAGGAAATCTGCACTACAATGAAGTCTCACTTCCCCCCCCCCCGTCAAAAGGGCCATCTGAAAAAAGTGTAAAATCCAGAAAGGCAGGACAGGCCATGGAGAACTGGGAGCCTTGTTATGCTGATGGGCGGGATGTAACTTGCCAACAGCCACTCGGGAGAAGTGTATGGTGTTTCCTGAAACATCTAAAAAACAAAGCAACAGAGCCTAGGGCACTTCCACTTATGGTCCTATAGCTTAGGGAAATTAAAATCAAAAAGACACAGCCACCCCAAAGTTTGGGATGGCTCTGTTTACAAGAAACTCGTTTACGGTACAAGTTCAATATCGCATAAAGCGAAAAATGGATAAAGAAGTTGTGGTACTTACGTACAATGCAATATCACTCAGCAATGACATCTATGTCATCAGGCCCATAGCAGCATAATGAGTGGATTCAGGTATGATGATTCTAACTGAAATAAGTCACACAGAAAAAGAAACATCATAAGATATCACTAATACACGGAATGTAAACTTGGCTACACAGGAACTGAATTTCAAAACAGAACATGGTCCCAAATTTAGAAAACCAACTTATGCTTGCTTAAGGGGAAAGGTGAGTTGGGGTGCTGCATAAAACCAGAGATTGAAATGAGCACAGATAAAGTTCCTTAAGCCAAATATGTAATAGACAAGAGCTACTCCTTGCTCAACGAAATGGACTCAAAACCCCATATTAAACGCCTAATAATGTACCTGACTAGTAAGTATCTTAAAACCTATGGATTGCTATGTCTCTGAAAGTGAATCAATCGTGAGTACAGGGGCAAAAACGCAGCAGTGATAGGATTGGAGAGTTTTGGTGAGCAAATGAAGACCCTTTGAAGTCATATTGCATGGTACCCATTCCACGGGTCTCAACTCTCCAGGTTTAAGGGATTCTTCCTTCAGCTAAAACATGCATGTGGAACCCAGAGTATGATCAACCGTGTGATCGGGAGACGTGTTGAAATATGTCTCAGTTCTCGTCCCCTGGTACTCGGGTGCAACATTCCAGATGCTTTACTAACACTCTCCCGACTTGGAGAGTCAGTGCCTTTAACCTCCTGTTTGGCCCAGTTTGCAAATTCCGCGGAAGATGAACAGGAATAGGGAGAACCAATGAGAGACTAGCTGGAGGTGTCTGGACGGGAAAATTTAACTCTCATTTCCCACCAGGAAGAGGAATTAACCAAAGGCTCAGCGTGCCATGCCGGAACCAGATTAGGGCCTGAAGCAATCCTGCGGTGTTGCGGCCAGCTCACAAGAAAGCGAGTTGAAGAAAGGAGCTCAGGGGCACTGTAATTCACAAACCTGCAGAGTTATAAATGACAGCTATCATCCAAAAATATACTGAAGTAAGGCTGCCAAGAGGACTTGAAAGCCGGGCAGAATTGCAGGAAACCGATTTCAGGAGGTAGACTGGAATTGCATTTAAAGCATAGGAAAAGAGGCAGAAGGTCGACAATGATGCACTTGGCCAAAAAGGGCGTATGCGTTTTTTCCTGAATATATTCAGGAAAAAACGCATACGCCCTTTTTGGCCAACCAAGCAAGCTTGCAAAGGAAATCTGCACTACAATGAAGTCTCACTTCCCCCCCGTCAAAGGGCCATCTGAAAAAAGTGTAAAATCCAGAAAGGCAGGACAGGCCATGGAGAACTGGGAGCCTTGTTATGCTGATGGGCGGGATGTAAATTGCCAACAGCCACTCAGGAGAAGTGTATGGTGTTTCCTGAAACATCTAAAAAACAAAGCAACAGAGCCTAGGGCACTTCCACTTATGGTCCTATAGCTTAGGGAAATTAAAATCAAAAAGACACAGCCACCCCAAAGTTTGGGATGGCTCTGTTTACAAGAAACTCGTTTACGGTACAAGTTCAATATCGCATAAAGCGAAAAATGGATAAAGAAGTTGTGGTACTTACGTACGATGCAATATCACTCAGCAATGACATCTATGTCATCAGGCCCATAGCAGCATAATGAGTGGATTCAGGTATGATGATTCTAACTGAAATAAGTCACACAGAAAAAGAAACATCATAAGATATCACTAATACACGGAATGTAAACTTGGCTACACAGGAACTGAATTTCAAAACAGAACATGGTCCCAAATTTAGAAAATCAACTTATGCTTGCTTAAGGGGAAAGGTGAGTTGGGGTGCTGCATAAAACCAGAGATTGAAATGAGCACAGATAAAGTTCCTTAAGCCAAATATGTAATAGACAAGAGCTACTCCTTGCTCAACGAAATGGACTCAAAACCCCATATTAAACGCCTAATAATGTACCTGACTAGTAAGTATCTTAAAACCTATGGATTGCTATGTCTCTGAAAGTGAATCAATCGTGAGTACAGGGGCAAAAACGCAGCAGTGATGGATTGGAGAGTTTTGGTGAGCAAATGAAGACCCTTTGAAGTCATATTGCATGGTACCCATTCCACGGGTCTCAACTCTCCAGGTTTAAGGGATTCTTCCTTCAGCTAAAACATGCATGTGGAACCCAGAGTATGATCAACCGTGTGATCGGGAGACGTGTTGAAATATGTCTCAGTTCTCGTCCCCTGGTACTCGGGTGCAACATTCCAGATGCTTTACTAACACTCTCCCGACTTGGAGAGTCAGTGCCTTTAACCTCCTGTTTGGCCCAGTTTGCAAATTCCGCGGAAGATGAACAGGAATAGGGAGAACCAATGAGAGACTAGCTGGAGGTGTCTGGACGGGAAAATTTAACTCTCATTTCCCACCAGGAAGAGGAATTAACCAAAGGCTCAGCGTGCCATGCCGGAACCAGATTAGGGCCTGAAGCAATCCTGCGGTGTTGCGGCCAGCTCACAAGAAAGCGAGTTGAAGAAAGGAGCTCAGGGACACTGTAATTCACAAACCTGCAGAGTTATAAATGACAGCTATCATCCAAAAATATACTGAAGTAAGGCTGCCAAGAGGACTTGAAAGCCGGGCAGAATTGCAGGAAACCGATTTCAGGAGGTAGACTGGAATTGCATTTAAAGCATAGGAAAAGAGGCAGAAGGTCGACAATGATGCACTTGGCCAAAAAGGGCGTATGCGTTTTTTCCTGAATATATTCAGGAAAAAACGCATACGCCCTTTTTGGCCAACCAAGCAAGCTTGCAAAGGAAATCTGCACTACAATGAAGTCTCACTTCCCCCCCCCCGTCAAAAGGGCCATCTGAAAAAAGTGTAAAATCCAGAAAGGCAGGACAGGCCATGGAGAACTGGGAGCCTTGTTATGCTGATGGGCGGGATGTAACTTGCCAACAGCCACTCGGGAGAAGTGTATGGTGTTTCCTGAAACATCTAAAAAACAAAGCAACAGAGCCTAGGGCACTTCCACTTATGGTCCTATAGCTTAGGGAAATTAAAATCAAAAAGACACAGCCACCCCAAAGTTTGGGATGGCTCTGTTTACAAGAAACTCGTTTACGGTACAAGTTCAATATCGCATAAAGCGAAAAATGGATAAAGAAGTTGTGGTACTTACGTACAATGCAATATCACTCAGCAATGACATCTATGTCATCAGGCCCATAGCAGCATAATGAGTGGATTCAGGTATGATGATTCTAACTGAAATAAGTCACACAGAAAAAGAAACATCATAAGATATCACTAATACACGGAATGTAAACTTGGCTACACAGGAACTGAATTTCAAAACAGAACATGGTCCCAAATTTAGAAAACCAACTTATGCTTGCTTAAGGGGAAAGGTGAGTTGGGGTGCTGCATAAAACCAGAGATTGAAATGAGCACAGATAAAGTTCCTTAAGCCAAATATGTAATAGACAAGAGCTACTCCTTGCTCAACGAAATGGACTCAAAACCCCATATTAAACGCCTAATAATGTACCTGACTAGTAAGTATCTTAAAACCTATGGATTGCTATGTCTCTGAAAGTGAATCAATCGTGAGTACAGGGGCAAAAACGCAGCAGTGATAGGATTGGAGAGTTTTGGTGAGCAAATGAAGACCCTTTGAAGTCATATTGCATGGTACCCATTCCACGGGTCTCAACTCTCCAGGTTTAAGGGATTCTTCCTTCAGCTAAAACATGCATGTGGAACCCAGAGTATGATCAACCGTGTGATCGGGAGACGTGTTGAAATATGTCTCAGTTCTCGTCCCCTGGTACTCGGGTGCAACATTCCAGATGCTTTACTAACACTCTCCCGACTTGGAGAGTCAGTGCCTTTAACCTCCTGTTTGGCCCAGTTTGCAAATTCCGCGGAAGATGAACAGGAATAGGGAGAACCAATGAGAGACTAGCTGGAGGTGTCTGGACGGGAAAATTTAACTCTCATTTCCCACCAGGAAGAGGAATTAACCAAAGGCTCAGCGTGCCATGCCGGAACCACATTAGGGCCTGAAGCAATCCTGCGGTGTTGCGGCCAGCTCACAAGAAAGCGAGTTGAAGAAAGGAGCTCAGGGGCACTGTAATTCACAAACCTGCAGAGTTATAAATGACAGCTATCATCCAAAAATATACTGAAGTAAGGCTGCCAAGAGGACTTGAAAGCGGGGCAGAATTGCAGGAAACCGATTTCAGGAGGTAGACTGGAATTGCATTTAAAGCATAGGAAAAGAGGCAGAAGGTCGACAATGATGCACTTGGCCAAAAAGGGCGTATGCGTTTTTTCCTGAATATATTCAGGAAAAAACGCATACGCCCTTTTTGGCCAACCAAGCAAGCTTGCAAAGGAAATCTGCACTACAATGAAGTCTCACTTCCCCCCCCCCCCCGTCAAAAGGGCCAACTGAAAAAAGTGTAAAATCCAGAAAGGCAGGACAGGCCATGGAGAACTGGGAGCCTTGTTATGCTGATGGGCGGGATGTAACTTGCCAACAGCCACTCGGGAGAAGTGTATGGTGTTTCCTGAAACATCTAAAAAACAAAGCAACAGAGCCTAGGGCACTTCCACTTATGGTCCTATACCTTAGGGAAATTAAAATCAAAAAGACACAGCCACCCCAAAGTTTGGGATGGCTCTGTTTACAAGAAACTCGTTTACGGTACAAGTTCAATATCGCATAAAGCGAAAAATGGATAAAGAAGTTGTGGTACTTACGTACGATGCAATATCACTCAGCAATGACATCTATGTCATCAGGCCCATAGCAGCATAATGAGTGGATTCAGGTATGATGATTCTAACTGAAATAAGTCACACAGAAAAAGAAACATCATAAGATATCACTAATACACGGAATGTAAACTTGGCTACACAGGAACTGAATTTCAAAACAGAACATGGTCCCAAATTTAGAAAATCAACTTATGCTTGCTTAAGGGGAAAGGTGAGTTGGGGTGCTGCATAAAACCAGAGATTGAAATGAGCACAGATAAAGTTCCTTAAGCCAAATATGTAATAGACAAGAGCTACTCCTTGCTCAACGAAATGGACTCAAAACCCCATATTAAACGCCTAATAATGTACCTGACTAGTAAGTATCTTAAAACCTATGGATTGCTATGTCTCTGAAAGTGAATCAATCGTGAGTACAGGGGCAAAAACGCAGCAGTGATGGATTGGAGAGTTTTGGTGAGCAAATGAAGACCCTTTGAAGTCATATTGCATGGTACCCATTCCACGGGTCTCAACTCTCCAGGTTTAAGGGATTCTTCCTTCAGCTAAAACATGCATGTGGAACCCAGAGTATGATCAACCGTGTGATCGGGAGACGTGTTGAAATATGTCTCAGTTCTCGTCCCCTGGTACTCGGGTGCAAAATTCCAGATGCTTTACTAACACTCTCCCGACTTGGAGAGTCAGTGCCTTTAACCTCCTGTTTGGCCCAGTTTGCAAATTCCGCGGAAGATGAACAGGAATAGGGAGAACCAATGAGAGACTAGCTGGAGGTGTCTGGACGGGAAAATTTAACTCTCATTTCCCACCAGGAAGAGGAATTAACCAAAGGCTCAGCGTGCCATGCCGGAACCAGATTAGGGCCTGAAGCAATCCTGCGGTGTTGCGGCCAGCTCACAAGAAAGCGAGTTGAAGAAAGGAGCTCAGGGGCACTGTAATTCACAAACCTGCAGAGTTATAAATGACAGCTATCATCCAAAAATATACTGAAGTAAGGCTGCCAAGAGGACTTGAAAGCCCGGCAGAATTGCAGGAAACCGATTTCAGGAGGTAGACTGGAATTGCATTTAAAGCATAGGAAAAGAGGCAGAAGGTCGACAATGATGCACTTGGCCAAAAAGGGCGTATGCGTTTTTTCCTGAATATATTCAGGAAAAAACGCATACGCCCTTTTTGGCCAACCAAGCAAGCTTGCAAATGAAATCTGCACTACAATGAAGTCTCACTCCCCCCCCCCCCCCCCCCGTCAAAAGGGCCATCTGAAAAAAGTGTAAAATCCAGAAAGGCAGGACAGGCCATGGAGAACTGGGAGCCTTGTTATGCTGATGGGCGGGATGTAAATTGCCAACAGCCACTTGGGAGAAGTGTATGGTGTTTCCTGAAACATCTAAAAAACAAAGCAACAGAGCCTAGGGCACTTCCACTTATGGTCCTATAGCTTAGGGAAATTAAAATCAAAAAGACACAGCCACCCCAAAGTTTGGGATGGCTCTGTTTACAAGAAACTCGTTTACGGTACAAGTTCAATATCGCATAAAGCGAAAAATGGATAAAGAAGTTGTGGTACTTACGTACAATGCAATATCACTCAGCAATGACATCTATGTCATCAGGCCCATAGCAGCATAATGAGTGGATTCAGGTATGATGATTCTAACTGAAATAAGTCATACAGAAAAAGAAACATCATAAGATATCACTAATACACGGAATGTAAACTTGGCTACACAGGAACTGAATTTCAAAACAGAACATGGTCCCAAATTTAGAAAACCAACTTATGCTTGCTTAAGGGGAAAGGTGAGTTGGGGTGCTGCATAAAACCAGAGATTGAAATGAGCACAGATAAAGTTCCTTAAGCCAAATATGTAATAGACAAGAGCTACTCCTTGCTCAACGAAATGGACTCAAAACCCCATATTAAACGCCTAATAATGTACCTGACTAGTAAGTATCTTAAAACCTATGGATTGCTATGTCTCTGAAAGTGAATCAATCGTGAGCACAGGGGCAAAAACGCAGCAGTGATAGGATTGGAGAGTTTTGGTGAGCAAATGAAGACCCTTTGAAGTCATATTGCATGGTACCCATTCCACGGGTCTCAACTCTCCAGGTTTAAGGGATTCTTCCTTCAGCTAAAACATGCATGTGGAACCCAGAGTATGATCAACCGTGTGATCGGGAGACGTGTTGAAATATGTCTCAGTTCTCGTCCCCTGGTACTCGGGTGCAACATTCCAGATGCTTTACTAACACTCTCCCGACTTGGAGAGTCAGTGCCTTTAACCTCCTGTTTGGCCCAGTTTGCAAATTCCGCGGAAGATGAACAGGAATAGGGAGAACCAATGAGAGACTAGCTGGAGGTGTCTGGACGGGAAAATTTAACTCTCATTTCCCACCAGGAAGAGGAATTAACCAAAGGCTCAGCGTGCCATGCCGGAACCAGATTAGGGCCTGAAGCAATCCTGCGGTGTTGCGGCCAGCTCACAAGAAAGCGAGTTGAAGAAAGGAGCTCAGGGGCACTGTAATTCACAAACCTGCAGAGTTATAAATGACAGCTATCATCCAAAAATATACTGAAGTAAGGCTGCCAAGAGGACTTGAAAGCCGGGCAGAATTGCAGGAAACCGATTTCAGGAGGTAGACTGGAATTGCATTTAAAGCATAGGAAAAGAGGCAGAAGGTCGACAATGATGCACTTGGCCAAAAAGGGCGTATGCGTTTTTTCCTGAATATATTCAGGAAAAAACGCATACGCCCTTTTTGGCCAACCAAGCAAGCTTGCAAAGGAAATCTGCACTACAATGAAGTCTCACTTCCCCCCCGTCAAAAGGGCCATCTGAAAAAAGTGTAAAATCCAGAAAGGCAGGACAGGCCATGGAGAACTGGGAGCCTTGTTATGCTGATGGGCGGGATGTAAATTGCCAACAGCCACTCGGGAGAAGTGTATGGTGTTTCCTGAAACATCTAAAAAACAAAGCAACAGAGCCTAGGGCACTTCCACTTATGGTCCTATAGCTTAGGGAAATTAAAATCAAAAAGACACAGCCACCCCAAAGTTTGGGATGGCTCTGTTTACAAGAAACTCTTTTACGGTACAAGTTCAATATCGCATAAAGCGAAAAATGGATAAAGAAGTTGTGGTACTTACGTACAATGCAATATCACTCAGCAATGACATCTATGTCATCAGGCCCATAGCAGCATAATGAGTGGATTCAGGTATGATGATTCTAACTGAAATAAGTCACACAGAAAAAGAAACATCATAAGATATCACTAATACACGGAATGTAAACTTGGCTACACAGGAACTGAATTTCAAAACAGAACATGGTCCCAAATTTAGAAAATCAACTTATGCTTGCTTAAGGGGAAAGGTGAGTTGGGGTGCTGCATAAAACCAGAGATTGAAATGAGCACAGATAAAGTTCCTTAAGCCAAATATGTAATAGACAAGAGCTACTCCTTGCTCAACGAAATGGACTCAAAACCCCATATTAAACGCCTAATAATATACCTGACTAGTATCTTAAAACCTATGGATTGCTATGTCTCTGAAAGTGAATCAATCGTGAGTACAGGGGCAAAAACGCAGCAGTGATAGGATTGGAGAGTTTTGGTGAGCAAATGAAGACCCTTTGAAGTCATATTGCATGGTACCCATTCCACGGGTCTCAACTCTCCAGGTTTAAGGGATTCTTCCTTCAGCTAAAACATGCATGTGGAACCCAGAGTATGATCAACCGTGTGATCGGGAGACGTGTTGAAATATGTCTCAGTTCTCGTCCCCTGGTACTCAGGTGCAACATTCCAGATGCTTTACTAACACTCTCCCGACTTGGAGAGTCAGTGCCTTTAACCTCCTGTTTGGCCCAGTTTGCAAATTCCGCGGAAGATGAACAGGAATAGGGAGAACCAATGAGAGACTAGCTGGAGGTGTCTGGACGGGAAAATTTAACTCTCATTTCCCACCAGGAAGAGGAATTAACCAAAGGCTCAGCGTGCCATGCCGGAACCAGATTAGGGCCTGAAGCAATCCTGCGGTGTTGCGGCCAGCTCACAAGAAAGCGAGTTGAAGAAAGGAGCTCAGGGGCACTGTAATTCACAAACCTGCAGAGTTATAAATGACAGCTATCATCCAAAAATATACTGAAGTAAGGCTGCCAAGAGGACTTGAAAGCCGGGCAGAATTGCAGGAAACCGATTTCAGGAGGTAGACTGGAATTGCATTTAAAGCATAGGAAAAGAGGCAGAAGGTCGACAATGATGCACTTGGCCAAAAAGGGCGTATGCGTTTTTTCCTGAATATATTCAGGAAAAAACGCATACGCCCTTTTTGGCCAACCAAGCAAGCTTGCAAAGGAAATCTGCACTACAATGAAGTCTCACTTCCCCCCCCCCCCCGTCAAAAGGGCCATCTGAAAAAAGTGTAAAATCCAGAAAGGCAGGACAGGCCATGGAGAACTGGGAGCCTTGTTATGCTGATGGGCGGGATGTAAATTGCCAACAGCCACTCGGGAGAAGTGTATGGTGTTTCCTGAAACATCTAAAAAACAAAGCAACAGAGCCTAGGGCACTTCCACTTATGGTCCTATAGCTTAGGGAAATTAAAATCAAAAAGACACAGCCACCCCAAAGTTTGGGATGGCTCTGTTTACAAGAAACTCGTTTATGGTACAACTTCAATATCGCAAAAAGCGAAAAATGGATAAAGAAGTTGTGGTACTTACGTACAATGCAATATCACTCAGCAATGACATCTATGTCATCAGGCCCATAGCAGCATAATGAGTGGATTCAGGTATGATGATTCTAACTGAAATAAGTCACACAGAAAAAGAAACATCATAAGATATCACTAATACACGGAATGTAAACTTGGCTACACAGGAACTGAATTTCAAAACAGAACATGGTCCCAAATTTAGAAAACCAACTTATGCTTGCTTAAGGGGAAAGGTGAGTTGGGGTGCTGCATAAAACCAGAGATTGAAATGAGCACAGATAAAGTTCCTTAAGCCAAATATGTAATAGACAAGAGCTACTCCTTGCTCAACGAAATGGACTCAAAACCCCATATTAAACGCCTAATAATGTACCTGACTAGTAAGTATCTTAAAACCTATGGATTGCTATGTCTCTGAAAGTGAATCAATCGTGAGTACAGGGGCAAAAACGCAGCAGTGATAGGATTGGAGAGTTTTGGTGAGCAAATGAAGACCCTTTGAAGTCATATTGCATGGTACCCATTCCACGGGTCTCAACTCTCCAGGTTTAAGGGATTCTTCCTTCAGCTAAAACATGCATGTGGAACCCAGAGTATGATCAACCGTGTGATCGGGAGACGTGTTGAAATATGTCTCAGTTCTCGTCCCCTGGTACTCGGGTGCAACATTCCAGATGCTTTACTAACACTCTCCCGACTTGGAGAGTCAGTGCCTTTAACCTCCTGTTTGGCCCAGTTTGCAAATTCCGCGGAAGATGAACAGGAATAGGGAGAACCAATGAGAGACTAGCTGGAGGTGTCTGGACGGGAAAATTTAACTCTCATTTCCCACCAGGAAGAGGAATTAACCAAAGGCTCAGCGTGCCATGCCGGAACCAGATTAGAGCCTGAAGCAATCCTGCGGTGTTGCGGCCAGCTCACAAGAAAGCGAGTTGAAGAAAGGAGCTCAGGGGCACTGTAATTCACAAACCTGCAGAGTTATAAATGACAGCTATCATCCAAAAATATACTGAAGTAAGGCTGCCAAGAGGACTTGAAAGCCGGGCAGAATTGCAGGAAACCGATTTCAGGAGGTAGACTGGAATTGCATTTAAAGCATAGGAAAAGAGGCAGAAGGTCGACAATGATGCACTTGGCCAAAAAGGGCGTATGCGTTTTTTCCTGAATATATTCAGGAAAAAACGCATACGCACTTTTTGGCCAACCAAGCAAGCTTGCAAAGGAAATCTGCACTACAATGAAGTCTCACTTCCCCCCCCCGTCAAAAGGGCCATCTGAAAAAAGTGTAAAATCCAGAAAGGCAGGACAGGCCATGGAGAACTGGGAGCCATGTTATGCTGATGGGCGGGATGTAACTTGCCAACAGCCACTCGGGAGAAGTGTATGGTGTTTCCTGAAACATCTAAAAAACAAAGCAACAGAGCCTAGGGCACTTCCACTTATGGTCCTATAGCTTAGGGAAATTAAAATCAAAAAGACACAGCCACCCCAAAGTTTGGGATGGCTCTGTTTACAAGAAACTCGTTTACGGTACAAGTTCAATATCGCATAAAGCGAAAAATGGATAAAGAAGTTGTGGTACTTACGTACAATGCAATATCACTCAGCAATGACATCTATGTCATCAGGCCCATAGCAGCATAATGAGTGGATTCAGGTATGATGATTCTAACTGAAATAAGTCACACAGAAAAAGAAACATCATAAGATATCACTAATACACGGAATGTAAACTTGGCTACACAGGAACTGAATTTCAAAACAGAACATGGTCCCAAATTTAGAAAATCAACTTATGCTTGCTTAAGGGGAAAGGTGAGTTGGGGTGCTGCATAAAACCAGAGATTGAAATGAGCACAGATAAAGTTCCTTAAGCCAAATATGTAATAGACAAGAGCTACTCCTTGCTCAACGAAATGGACTCAAAACCCCATATTAAACGCCTAATAATGTACCTGACTAGTAAGTATCTTAAAACCTATGGATTGCTATGTCTCTGAAAGTGAATCAATCGTGAGTACAGGGGCAAAAACGCAGCAGTGATAGGATTGGAGAGTTTTGGTGAGCAAATGAAGACCCTTTGAAGTCATATTGCATGGTACCCATTCCACGGGTCTCAACTCTCCAGGTTTAAGGGATTCTTCCTTCAGCTAAAACATGCATGTGGAACCCAGAGTATGATCAACCGTGTGATCGGGAGACGTGTTGAAATATGTCTCAGTTCTCGTCCCCTGGTACTCGGGTGCAACATTCCAGATGCTTTACTAACACTCTCCCGACTTGGAGAGTCAGTGCCTTTAACCTCCTCTTTGGCCCAGTTTGCAAATTCCACGGAAGATGAACAGGAATAGGGAGAACCAATGAGAGACTAGCTGGAGGTGTCTGGACGGGAAAATTTAACTCTCATTTCCCACCAGGAAGAGGAATTAACCAAAGGCTCAGCGTGCCATGCCGGAACCAGATTAGGGCCTGAAGCAATCCTGCGGTGTTGCGGCCAGCTCACAAGAAAGCGAGTTGAAGAAAGGAGCTCAGGGGCACTGTAATTCACAAACCTGCAGAGTTATAAATGACAGCTATCATCCAAAAATATACTGAAGTAAGGCTGCCAAGAGGACTTGAAAGCCGGGCAGAATTGCAGGAAACCGATTTCAGGAGGTAGACTGGAATTGCATTTAAAGCATAGGAAAAGAGGCAGAAGGTCGACAATGATGCACTTGGCCAAAAAGGGCGTATGCGTTTTTTCCTGAATATATTCAGGAAAAAACGCATACGCACTTTTTGGCCAACCAAGCAAGCTTGCAAAGGAAATCTGCACTACAATGAAGTCTCACTTCCCCCCCCCGTCAAAAGGGCCATCTGAAAAAAGTGTAAAATCCAGAAAGGCAGGACAGGCCATGGAGAACTGGGAGCCATGTTATGCTGATGGGCGGGATGTAACTTGCCAACAGCCACTCGGGAGAAGTGTATGGTGTTTCCTGAAACATCTAAAAAACAAAGCAACAGAGCCTAGGGCACTTCCACTTATGGTCCTATAGCTTAGGGAAATTAAAATCAAAAAGACACAGCCACCCCAAAGTTTGGGATGGCTCTGTTTACAAGAAACTCGTTTACGGTACAAGTTCAATATCGCATAAAGCGAAAAATGGATAAAGAAGTTGTGGTACTTACGTACGATGCAATATCACTCAGCAATGACATCTATGTCATCAGGCCCATAGCAGCATAATGAGTGGATTCAGGTATGATGATTCTAACTGAAATAAGTCACACAGAAAAAGAAACATCATAAGATATCACTAATACACGGAATGTAAACTTGGCTACACAGGAACTGAATTTCAAAACAGAACATGGTCCCAAATTTAGAAAATCAACTTATGCTTGCTTAAGGGGAAAGGTGAGTTGGGGTGCTGCATAAAACCAGAGATTGAAATGAGCACAGATAAAGTTCCTTAAGCCAAATATGTAATAGACAAGAGCTACTCCTTGCTCAACGAAATGGACTCAAAACCCCATATTAAACGCCTAATAATGTACCTGACTAGTAAGTATCTTAAAACCTATGGATTGCTATGTCTCTGAAAGTGAATCAATCGTGAGTACAGGGGCAAAAACGCAGCAGTGATGGATTGGAGAGTTTTGGTGAGCAAATGAAGACCCTTTGAAGTCATATTGCATGGTACCCATTCCACGGGTCTCAACTCTCCAGGTTTAAGGGATTCTTCCTTCAGCTAAAACATGCATGTGGAACCCAGAGTATGATCAACCGTGTGATCGGGAGACGTGTTGAAATATGTCTCAGTTCTCGTCCCCTGGTACTCGGGTGCAAAATTCCAGATGCTTTACTAACACTCTCCCGACTTGGAGAGTCAGTGCCTTTAACCTCCTGTTTGGCCCAGTTTGCAAATTCCGCGGAAGATGAACAGGAATAGGGAGAACCAATGAGAGACTAGCTGGAGGTGTCTGGACGGGAAAATTTAACTCTCATTTCCCACCAGGAAGAGGAATTAACCAAAGGCTCAGCGTGCCATGCCGGAACCACATTAGGGCCTGAAGCAATCCTGCGGTGTTGCGGCCAGCTCACAAGAAAGCGAGTTGAAGAAAGGAGCTCAGGGGCACTGTAATTCACAAACCTGCAGAGTTATAAATGACAGCTATCATCCAAAAATATACTGAAGTAAGGCTGCCAAGAGGACTTGAAAGCCCGGCAGAATTGCAGGAAACCGATTTCAGGAGGTAGACTGGAATTGCATTTAAAGCATAGGAAAAGAGGCAGAAGGTCGACAATGATGCACTTGACCAAAAAGGGCGTATGCGTTTTTTCCTGAATATATTCAGGAAAAAACGCATACGCCCTTTTTGGCCAACCAAGCAAGCTTGCAAAGGAAATCTGCACTACAATGAAGTCTCACTTCCCCCCCCCCCCCCCCCCCCCCGTCAAAAGGGCCATCTGAAAAAAGTGTAAAATCCAGAAAGGCAGGACAGGCCATGGAGAACTGGGAGCCTTGTTATGCTGATGGGCGGGATGTAAATTGCCAACAGCCACTTGGGAGAAGTGTATGGTGTTTCCTGAAACATCTAAAAAACAAAGCAACAGAGCCTAGGGCACTTCCACTTATGGTCCTATAGCTTAGGGAAATTAAAATCAAAAAGACACAGCCACCCCAAAGTTTGGGATGGCTCTGTTTACAAGAAACTCGTTTACGGTACAAGTTCAATATCGCATAAAGCGAAAAATGGATAAAGAAGTTGTGGTACTTACGTACAATGCAATATCACTCAGCAATGACATCTATGTCATCAGGCCCATAGCAGCATAATGAGTGGATTCAGGTATGATGATTCTAACTGAAATAAGTCATACAGAAAAAGAAACATCATAAGATATCACTAATACACGGAATGTAAACTTGGCTACACAGGAACTGAATTTCAAAACAGAACATGGTCCCAAATTTAGAAAACCAACTTATGCTTGCTTAAGGGGAAAGGTGAGTTGGGGTGCTGCATAAAACCAGAGATTGAAATGAGCACAGATAAAGTTCCTTAAGCCAAATATGTAATAGACAAGAGCTACTCCTTGCTCAACGAAATGGACTCAAAACCCCATATTAAACGCCTAATAATGTACCTGACTAGTAAGTATCTTAAAACCTATGGATTGCTATGTCTCTGAAAGTGAATCAATCGTGAGCACAGGGGCAAAAACGCAGCAGTGATAGGATTGGAGAGTTTTGGTGAGCAAATGAAGACCCTTTGAAGTCATATTGCATGGTACCCATTCCACGGGTCTCAACTCTCCAGGTTTAAGGGATTCTTCCTTCAGCTAAAACATGCATGTGGAACCCAGAGTATGATCAACCGTGTGATCGGGAGACGTGTTGAAATATGTCTCAGTTCTCGTCCCCTGGTACTCGGGTGCAACATTCCAGATGCTTTACTAACACTCTCCCGACTTGGAGAGTCAGTGCCTTTAACCTCCTGTTTGGCCCAGTTTGCAAATTCCGCGGAAGATGAACAGGAATAGGGAGAACCAATGAGAGACTAGCTGGAGGTGTCTGGACGGGAAAATTTAACTCTCATTTCCCACCAGGAAGAGGAATTAACCAAAGGCTCAGCGTGCCATGCCGGAACCAGATTAGGGCCTGAAGCAATCCTGCGGTGTTGCGGCCAGCTCACAAGAAAGCGAGTTGAAGAAAGGAGCTCAGGGGCACTGTAATTCACAAACCTGCAGAGTTATAAATGACAGCTATCATCCAAAAATATACTGAAGTAAGGCTGCCAAGAGGACTTGAAAGCCGGGCAGAATTGCAGGAAACCGATTTCAGGAGGTAGACTGGAATTGCATTTAAAGCATAGGAAAAGAGGCAGAAGGTCGACAATGATGCACTTGGCCAAAAAGGGCGTATGCGTTTTTTCCTGAATATATTCAGGAAAAAACGCATACGCCCTTTTTGGCCAACCAAGCAAGCTTGCAAAGGAAATCTGCACTACAATGAAGTCTCACTTCCCCCCCGTCAAAAGGGCCATCTGAAAAAAGTGTAAAATCCAGAAAGGCAGGACAGGCCATGGAGAACTGGGAGCCTTGTTATGCTGATGGGCGGGATGTAAATTGCCAACAGCCACTCGGGAGAAGTGTATGGTGTTTCCTGAAACATCTAAAAAACAAAGCAACAGAGCCTAGGGCACTTCCACTTATGGTCCTATAGCTTAGGGAAATTAAAATCAAAAAGACACAGCCACCCCAAAGTTTGGGATGGCTCTGTTTACAAGAAACTCTTTTACGGTACAAGTTCAATATCGCATAAAGCGAAAAATGGATAAAGAAGTTGTGGTACTTACGTACAATGCAATATCACTCAGCAATGACATCTATGTCATCAGGCCCATAGCAGCATAATGAGTGGATTCAGGTATGATGATTCTAACTGAAATAAGTCACACAGAAAAAGAAACATCATAAGATATCACTAATACACGGAATGTAAACTTGGCTACACAGGAACTGAATTTCAAAACAGAACATGGTCCCAAATTTAGAAAATCAACTTATGCTTGCTTAAGGGGAAAGGTGAGTTGGGGTGCTGCATAAAACCAGAGATTGAAATGAGCACAGATAAAGTTCCTTAAGCCAAATATGTAATAGACAAGAGCTACTCCTTGCTCAACGAAATGGACTCAAAACCCCATATTAAACGCCTAATAATATACCTGACTAGTATCTTAAAACCTATGGATTGCTATGTCTCTGAAAGTGAATCAATCGTGAGTACAGGGGCAAAAACGCAGCAGTGATAGGATTGGAGAGTTTTGGTGAGCAAATGAAGACCCTTTGAAGTCATATTGCATGGTACCCATTCCACGGGTCTCAACTCTCCAGGTTTAAGGGATTCTTCCTTCAGCTAAAACATGCATGTGGAACCCAGAGTATGATCAACCGTGTGATCGGGAGACGTGTTGAAATATGTCTCAGTTCTCGTCCCCTGGTACTCAGGTGCAACATTCCAGATGCTTTACTAACACTCTCCCGACTTGGAGAGTCAGTGCCTTTAACCTCCTGTTTGGCCCAGTTTGCAAATTCCGCGGAAGATGAACAGGAATAGGGAGAACCAATGAGAGACTAGCTGGAGGTGTCTGGACGGGAAAATTTAACTCTCATTTCCCACCAGGAAGAGGAATTAACCAAAGGCTCAGCGTGCCATGCCGGAACCAGATTAGGGCCTGAAGCAATCCTGCGGTGTTGCGGCCAGCTCACAAGAAAGCGAGTTGAAGAAAGGAGCTCAGGGGCACTGTAATTCACAAACCTGCAGAGTTATAAATGACAGCTATCATCCAAAAATATACTGAAGTAAGGCTGCCAAGAGGACTTGAAAGCCGGGCAGAATTGCAGGAAACCGATTTCAGGAGGTAGACTGGAATTGCATTTAAAGCATAGGAAAAGAGGCAGAAGGTCGACAATGATGCACTTGGCCAAAAAGGGCGTATGCGTTTTTTCCTGAATATATTCAGGAAAAAACGCATACGCCCTTTTTGGCCAACCAAGCAAGCTTGCAAAGGAAATCTGCACTACAATGAAGTCTCACTTCCCCCCCCCCCCCCCGTCAAAAGGGCCATCTGAAAAAAGTGTAAAATCCAGAAAGGCAGGACAGGCCATGGAGAACTGGGAGCCTTGTTATGCTGATGGGCGGGATGTAAATTGCCAACAGCCACTCGGGAGAAGTGTATGGTGTTTCCTGAAACATCTAAAAAACAAAGCAACAGAGCCTAGGGCACTTCCACTTATGGTCCTATAGCTTAGGGAAATTAAAATCAAAAAGACACAGCCACCCCAAAGTTTGGGATGGCTCTGTTTACAAGAAACTCGTTTATGGTACAACTTCAATATCGCAAAAAGCGAAAAATGGATAAAGAAGTTGTGGTACTTACGTACAATGCAATATCACTCAGCAATGACATCTATGTCATCAGGCCCATAGCAGCATAATGAGTGGATTCAGGTATGATGATTCTAACTGAAATAAGTCACACAGAAAAAGAAACATCATAAGATATCACTAATACACGGAATGTAAACTTGGCTACACAGGAACTGAATTTCAAAACAGAACATGGTCCCAAATTTAGAAAACCAACTTATGCTTGCTTAAGGGGAAAGGTGAGTTGGGGTGCTGCATAAAACCAGAGATTGAAATGAGCACAGATAAAGTTCCTTAAGCCAAATATGTAATAGACAAGAGCTACTCCTTGCTCAACGAAATGGACTCAAAACCCCATATTAAACGCCTAATAATGTACCTGACTAGTAAGTATCTTAAAACCTATGGATTGCTATGTCTCTGAAAGTGAATCAATCGTGAGTACAGGGGCAAAAACGCAGCAGTGATAGGATTGGAGAGTTTTGGTGAGCAAATGAAGACCCTTTGAAGTCATATTGCATGGTACCCATTCCACGGGTCTCAACTCTCCAGGTTTAAGGGATTCTTCCTTCAGCTAAAACATGCATGTGGAACCCAGAGTATGATCAACCGTGTGATCGGGAGACGTGTTGAAATATGTCTCAGTTCTCGTCCCCTGGTACTCGGGTGCAACATTCCAGATGCTTTACTAACACTCTCCCGACTTGGAGAGTCAGTGCCTTTAACCTCCTGTTTGGCCCAGTTTGCAAATTCCGCGGAAGATGAACAGGAATAGGGAGAACCAATGAGAGACTAGCTGGAGGTGTCTGGACGGGAAAATTTAACTCTCATTTCCCACCAGGAAGAGGAATTAACCAAAGGCTCAGCGTGCCATGCCGGAACCAGATTAGAGCCTGAAGCAATCCTGCGGTGTTGCGGCCAGCTCACAAGAAAGCGAGTTGAAGAAAGGAGCTCAGGGGCACTGTAATTCACAAACCTGCAGAGTTATAAATGACAGCTATCATCCAAAAATATACTGAAGTAAGGCTGCCAAGAGGACTTGAAAGCCGGGCAGAATTGCAGGAAACCGATTTCAGGAGGTAGACTGGAATTGCATTTAAAGCATAGGAAAAGAGGCAGAAGGTCGACAATGATGCACTTGGCCAAAAAGGGCGTATGCGTTTTTTCCTGAATATATTCAGGAAAAAACGCATACGCACTTTTTGGCCAACCAAGCAAGCTTGCAAAGGAAATCTGCACTACAATGAAGTCTCACTTCCCCCCCCCGTCAAAAGGGCCATCTGAAAAAAGTGTAAAATCCAGAAAGGCAGGACAGGCCATGGAGAACTGGGAGCCATGTTATGCTGATGGGCGGGATGTAACTTGCCAACAGCCACTCGGGAGAAGTGTATGGTGTTTCCTGAAACATCTAAAAAACAAAGCAACAGAGCCTAGGGCACTTCCACTTATGGTCCTATAGCTTAGGGAAATTAAAATCAAAAAGACACAGCCACCCCAAAGTTTGGGATGGCTCTGTTTACAAGAAACTCGTTTATGGTACAACTTCAATATCGCAAAAAGCGAAAAATGGATAAAGAAGTTGTGGTACTTACGTACAATGCAATATCACTCAGCAATGACATCTATGTCATCAGGCCCATAGCAGCATAATGAGTGGATTCAGGTATGATGATTCTAACTGAAATAAGTCACACAGAAAAAGAAACATCATAAGATATCACTAATACACGGAATGTAAACTTGGCTACACAGGAACTGAATTTCAAAACAGAACATGGTCCCAAATTTAGAAAACCAACTTATGCTTGCTTAAGGGGAAAGGTGAGTTGGGGTGCTGCATAAAACCAGAGATTGAAATGAGCACAGATAAAGTTCCTTAAGCCAAATATGTAATAGACAAGAGCTACTCCTTGCTCAACGAAATGGACTCAAAACCCCATATTAAACGCCTAATAATGTACCTGACTAGTAAGTATCTTAAAACCTATGGATTGCTATGTCTCTGAAAGTGAATCAATCGTGAGTACAGGGGCAAAAACGCAGCAGTGATAGGATTGGAGAGTTTTGGTGAGCAAATGAAGACCCTTTGAAGTCATATTGCATGGTACCCATTCCACGGGTCTCAACTCTCCAGGTTTAAGGGATTCTTCCTTCAGCTAAAACATGCATGTGGAACCCAGAGTATGATCAACCGTGTGATCGGGAGACGTGTTGAAATATGTCTCAGTTCTCGTCCCCTGGTACTCGGGTGCAACATTCCAGATGCTTTACTAACACTCTCCCGACTTGGAGAGTCAGTGCCTTTAACCTCCTCTTTGGCCCAGTTTGCAAATTCCACGGAAGATGAACAGGAATAGGGAGAACCAATGAGAGACTAGCTGGAGGTGTCTGGACGGGAAAATTTAACTCTCATTTCCCACCAGGAAGAGGAATTAACCAAAGGCTCAGCGTGCCATGCCGGAACCAGATTAGGGCCTGAAGCAATCCTGCGGTGTTGCGGCCAGCTCACAAGAAAGCGAGTTGAAGAAAGGAGCTCAGGGGCACTGTAATTCACAAACCTGCAGAGTTATAAATGACAGCTATCATCCAAAAATATACTGAAGTAAGGCTGCCAAGAGGACTTGAAAGCCGGGCAGAATTGCAGGAAACCGATTTCAGGAGGTAGACTGGAATTGCATTTAAAGCATAGGAAAAGAGGCAGAAGGTCGACAATGATGCACTTGGCCAAAAAGGGCGTATGCGTTTTTTCCTGAATATATTCAGGAAAAAACGCATACGCCCTTTTTGGCCAACCAAGCAAGCTTGCAAAGGAAATCTGCACTACAATGAAGTCTCACTTCCCCCCCCTCAAAAGGGCCATCTGAAAAAAGTGTAAAATCCAGAAAGGCAGGACAGGCCATGGAGAACTGGGAGCCTTGTTATGCTGATGGGCGGGATGTAAATTGCCAACAGCCACTCGGGAGAAGTGTATGGTGTTTCCTGAAACATCTAAAAAACAAAGCAACAGAGCCTAGGGCACTTCCACTTATGGTCCTATAGCTTAGGGAAATTAAAATCAAAAAGACACAGCCACCCCAAAGTTTGGGATGGCTCTGTTTACAAGAAACTCGTTTACGGTACAAGTTCAATATCGCATAAAGCGAAAAATGGATAAAGAAGTTGTGGTACTTACGTACAATGCAATATCACTCAGCAATGACATCTATGTCATCAGGCCCATAGCAGCATAATGAGTGGATTCAGGTATGATGATTCTAACTGAAATAAGTCACACAGAAAAAGAAACATCATAAGATATCACTAATACACGGAATGTAAACTTGGCTACACAGGAACTGAATTTCAAAACAGAACATGGTCCCAAATTTAGAAAACCAACTTATGCTTGCTTAAGGGGAAAGGTGAGTTGGGGTGCTGCATAAAACCAGAGATTGAAATGAGCACAGATAAAGTTCCTTAAGCCAAATATGTAATAGACAAGAGCTACTCCTTGCTCAACGAAATGGACTCAAAACCCCATATTAAACGCCTAATAATGTACCTGACTAGTAAGTATCTTAAAACCTATGGATTGCTATGTCTCTGAAAGTGAATCAATCGTGAGTACAGGGGCAAAAACGCAGCAGTGATAGGATTGGAGAGTTTTGGTGAGCAAATGAAGACCCTTTGAAGTCATATTGCATGGTACCCATTCCACGGGTCTCAACTCTCCAGGTTTAAGGGATTCTTCCTTCAGCTAAAACATGCATGTGGAACCCAGAGTATGATCAACCGTGTGATCGGGAGACGTGTTGAAATATGTCTCAGTTCTCGTCCCCTGGTACTCGGGTGCAACATTCCAGATGCTTTACTAACACTCTCCCGACTTGGAGAGTCAGTGCCTTTAACCTCCTGTTTGGCCCAGTTTGCAAATTCCGCGGAAGATGAACAGGAATAGGGAGAACCAATGAGAGACTAGCTGGAGGTGTCTGGACGGGAAAATTTAACTCTCATTTCCCACCAGGAAGAGGAATTAACCAAAGGCTCAGCGTGCCATGCCGGAACCAGATTAGGGCCTGAAGCAATCCTGCGGTGTTGCGGCCAGCTCACAAGAAAGCGAGTTGAAGAAAGGAGCTCAGGGGCACTGTAATTCACAAACCTGCAGAGTTATAAATGACAGCTATCATCCAAAAATATACTGAAGTAAGGCTGCCAAGAGGACTTGAAAGCCGGGCAGAATTGCAGGAAACCGATTTCAGGAGGTAGACTGGAATTGCATTTAAAGCATAGGAAAAGAGGCAGAAGGTCGACAATGATGCACTTGGCCAAAAAGGGCGTATGCGTTTTTTCCTGAATATATTCAGGAAAAAACGCATACGCACTTTTTGGCCAACCAAGCAAGCTTGCAAAGGAAATCTGCACTACAATGAAGTCTCACTCCCCCCCCCCATCAAAAGGGCCATCTGAAAAAAGTGTAAAATCCAGAAAGGCAGGACAGGCCATGGAGAACAGGGAGCCTTGTTATGCTGATGGGCGGGATGTAAATTGCCAACAGCCACTCGGGAGAAGTGTATGGTGTTTCCTGAAACATCTAAAAAACAAAGCAACAGAGCCTAGGGCACTTCCACTTATGGTCCTATAGCTTAGGGAAATTAAAATCAAAAAGACACAGCCACCCCAAAGTTTGGGATGGCTCTGTTTACAAGAAACTCGTTTACGGTACAAGTTCAATATCGCATAAAGCGAAAAATGGATAAAGAAGTTGTGGTACTTACGTACAATGCAATATCACTCAGCAATGACATCTATGTCATCAGGCCCATAGCAGCATAATGAGTGGATTCAGGTATGATGATTCTAACTGAAATAAGTCACACGGAAAAGGAAACATCATAAGATATCACTAATACACGGAATGTAAACTTGGCTACACAGGAACTGAATTTCAAAACAGAACATGGTCCCAAATTTAGAAAACTAACTTATGCTTGCTTAAGGGGAAAGGTGAGTTGGGGTGCTGCATAAAACCAGAGATTGAAATGAGCACAGATAAAGTTCCTTAAGCCAAATATGTAATAGACAAGAGCTACTCCTTGCTCAACGAAATGGACTCAAAACCCCATATTAAACGCCTAATAATGTACCTGACTAGTAAGTATCTTAAAACCTATGGATTGCTATGTCTCTGAAAGTGAATCAATCGTGAGTACAGGGGCAAAAACGCAGCAGTGATAGGATTGGAGAGTTTTGGTGAGCAAATGAAGACCCTTTGAAGTCATATTGCATGGTACCCATTCCACGGGTCTCAACTCTCCAGGTTTAAGGGATTCTTCCTTCAGCTAAAACATGCATGTGGAACCCAGAGTATGATCAACCGTGTGATCGGGAGACGTGTTGAAATATGTCTCAGTTCTCGTCCCCTGGTACTCGGGTGCAACATTCCAGATGCTTTACTAACACTCTCCCGACTTGGAGAGTCAGTGCCTTTAACCTCCTGTTTGGCCCAGTTTGCAAATTCCGCGGAAGATGAACAGGAATAGGGAGAACCAATGAGAGACTAGCTGGAGGTGTCTGGACGGGAAAATTTAACTCTCATTTCCCACCAGGAAGAGGAATTAACCAAAGGCTCAGCGTGCCATGCCGGAACCAGATTAGGGCCTGAAGCAATCCTGCGGTGTTGCGGCCAGCTCACAAGAAAGCGAGTTGAAGAAAGGAGCTCAGGGGCACTGTAATTCACAAACCTGCAGAGTTATAAATGACAGCTATCATCCAAAAATATACTGAAGTAAGGCTGCCAAGAGGACTTGAAAGCCGGGCAGAATTGCAGGAAACCGATTTCAGGAGGTAGACTGGAATTGCATTTAAAGCATAGGAAAAGAGGCAGAAGGTCGACAATGATGCACTTGGCCAAAAAGGGCGTATGCGTTTTTTCCTGAATATATTCAGGAAAAAACGCATACGCCCTTTTTGGCCAACCAAGCAAGCTTGCAAAGGAAATCTGCACTACAATGAAGTCTCACTTCCCCCCCGTCAAAAGGGCCATCAGAAAAAAGTGTAAAATCCAGAAAGGCAGGACAGGCCATGGAGAACTGGGAGCCTTGTTATGCTGATGGGCGGGATGTAACTTGCCAACAGCCACTCGGGAGAAGTGTATGGTGTTTCCTGAAACATCTAAAAAACAAAGCAACAGAGCCTAGGGCACTTCCACTTATGGTCCTATAGCTTAGGGAAATTAAAATCAAAAAGACACAGCCACCCCAAAGTTTGGGATGGCTCTGTTTACAAGAAACTCGTTTACGGTACAAGTTCAATATCGCATAAAGCGAAAAATGGATAAAGAAGATGTGGTACTTACGTACAATGCAATATCACTCAGCAATGACATCTATGTCATCAGGCCCATAGCAGCATAATGAGTGGATTCAGGTATGATGATTCTAACTGAAATAAGTCACACAGAAAAAGAAACATCATAAGATATCACTAATACACGGAATGTAAACTTGGCTACACAGGAACTGAATTTCAAAACAGAACATGGTCCCAAATTTAGAAAACCAACTTATGCTTGCTTAAGGGGAAAGGTGAGTTGGGGTGCTGCATAAAACCAGAGATTGAAATGAGCACAGATAAAGTTCCTTAAGCCAAATATGTAATAGACAAGAGCTACTCCTTGCTCAACGAAATGGACTCAAAACCCCATATTAAACGCCTAATAATGTACCTGACTTGTAAGTATCTTAAAACCTATGGATTGCTATGTCTCTGAAAGTGAATCAATCGTGAGTACAGGGGCAAAAACGCAGCAGTGATAGGATTGGAGAGTTTTGGTGAGCAAATGAAGACCCTTTGAAGTCATATTGCATGGTACCCATTCCACGGGTCTCAACTCTCCAGGTTTAAGGGATTCTTCCTTCAGCTAAAACATGCATGTGGAACCCAGAGTATGATCAACCGTGTGATCGGGAGACGTGTTGAAATATGTCTCAGTTCTCGTCCCCTGGTACTCGGGTGCAACATTCCAGATGCTTTACTAACACTCTCCCGACTTGGAGAGTCAGTGCCTTTAACCTCCTGTTTGGCCCAGTTTGCAAATTCCGCGGAAGATGAACAGGAATAGGGAGAACCAATGAGAGACTAGCTGGAGGTGTCTGGACGGGAAAATTTAACTCTCATTTCCCACCAGGAAGAGGAATTAACCAAAGGCTCAGCATGCCATGCCGGAACCAGATTAGGGCCTGAAGAAATCCTGCGGTGTTGCGGCCAGCTCACAAGAAAGCGAGTTGAAGAAAGGAGCTCAGGGGCACTGTAATTCACAAACCTGCAGAGTTATAAATGACAGCTATCATCCAAAAATATACTGAAGTAAGGCTGCCAAGAGGACTTGAAAGCCGGGCAGAATTGTAGGAAACCGATTTCAGGAGGTAGACTGGAATTGCATTTAAAGCATAGGAAAAGAGGCAGAAGGTCGACAATGATGCACTTGGCCAAAAAGGGCGTATGCGTTTTTTCCTGAATATATTCAGGAAAAAACGCATACGCCCTTTTTGGCCAACCAAGCAAGCTTGCAAAGGAAATCTGCACTACAATGAAGTCTCACTTCCCCCCCCCCCCCCCGTCAAAAGGGCCATCTGAAAAAAGTGTAAAATCCAGAAAGGCAGGACAGGCCATGGAGAACTGGGAGCCTTGTTATGCTGATGGGCGGGATGTAACTTGCCAACAGCCACTCGGGAGAAGTGTATGGTGTTTCCTGAAACATCTAAAAAACAAAGCAACAGAGCCTAGGGCACTTCCACTTATGGTCCTATAGCTTAGGGAAATTAAAATCAAAAAGACACAGCCACCCCAAAGTTTGGGATGGCTCTGTTTACAAGAAACTCGTTTACGGTACAAGTTCAATATCGCATAAAGTGAAAAATGGATAAAGAAGTTGTGGTACTTACGTACAATGCAATATCACTCAGCAATGACATCTATGTCATCAGGCCCATAGCAGCATAATGAGTGGATTCAGGTATGATGATTCTAACTGAAATAAGTCACACAGAAAAAGAAACATCATAAGATATCACTAATACACGGATTGTAAACTTGGCTACACAGGAACTGAATTTCAAAACAGAACATGGTCCCAAATTTAGAAAACCAACTTATGCTTGCTTAAGGGGAAAGGTGAGTTGGGGTGCTGCATAAAACCAGAGATTGAAATGAGCACAGATAAAGTTCCTTAAGCCAAATATGTAATAGACAAGAGCTACTCCTTGCTCAACGAAATGGACTCAAAACCCCATATTAAACGCCTAATAATGTACCTGACTAGTAAGTATCTTAAAACCTATGGATTGCTATGTCTCTGAAAGTGAATCAATCGTGAGCACAGGGGCAAAAACGCAGCAGTGATAGGATTGGAGAGTTTTGGTGAGCAAATGAAGACCCTTTGAAGTCATATTGCATGGTACCCATTCCACGGGTCTCAACTCTCCAGGTTTAAGGGATTCTTCCTTCAGCTAAAACATGCATGTGGAACCCAGAGTATGATCAACCGTGTGATCGGGAGACGTGTTGAAATATGTCTCAGTTCTCGTCCCCTGGTACTCGGGTGCAACATTCCAGATGCTTTACTAACACTCTCCCGACTTGGAGAGTCAGTGCCTTTAACCTCCTGTTTGGCCCAGTTTGCAAATTCCGCGGAAGATGAACAGGAATAGGGAGAACCAATGAGAGACTAGCTGGAGGTGTCTGGACGGGAAAATTTAACTCTCATTTCCCACCAGGAAGAGGAATTAACCAAAGGCTCAGCGTGCCATGCCGGAACCAGATTAGGGCCTGAAGCAATCCTGCGGTGTTGCGGCCAGCTCACAAGAAAGCGAGTTGAAGAAAGGAGCTCAGGGACACTGTAATTCACAAACCTGCAGAGTTATAAATGACAGCTATCATCCAAAAATATACTGAAGTAAGGCTGCCAAGAGGACTTGAAAGCCGGGCAGAATTGCAGGAAACCGATTTCAGGAGGTAGACTGGAATTGCATTTAAAGCATAGGAAAAGAGGCAGAAGGTCGACAATGATGCACTTGGCCAAAAAGGGCGTATGCGTTTTTTCCTGAATATATTCAGGAAAAAACGCATACGCCCTTTTTGGCCAACCAAGCAAGCTTGCAAAGGAAATCTGCACTACAATGAAGTCTCACTTCCCCCCCCCGTCAAAAGGGCCATCTGAAAAAAGTGTAAAATCCAGAAAGGCAGGACAGGTCATGGAGAACTGGGAGCCTTGTTATGCTGATGGGCGGGATGTAACTTGCCAACAGCCACTCGGGAGAAGTGTATGGTGTTTCCTGAAACATCTAAAAAACAAAGCAACAGAGCCTAGGGCACTTCCACTTATGGTCCTATAGCTTAGGGAAATTAAAATCAAAAAGACACAGCCACCCCAAAGTTTGGGATGGCTCTGTTTACAAGAAACTCGTTTACGGTACAAGTTCAATATCGCATAAAGCGAAAAATGGATAAAGAAGTTGTGGTACTTACGTACAATGCAATATCACTCAGCAATGACATCTATGTCATCAGGCCCATAGCAGCATAATGAGTGGATTCAGGTATGATGATTCTAACTGAAATAAGTCACACAGAAAAAGAAACATCATAAGATATCACTAATACACGGAATGTAAACTTGGCTACACAGGAACTGAATTTCAAAACAGAACATGGTCCCAAATTTAGAAAACCAACTTATGCTTGCTTAAGGGGAAAGGTGAGTTGGGGTGCTGCATAAAACCAGAGATTGAAATGAGCACAGATAAAGTTCCTTAAGCCAAATATGTAATAGACAAGAGCTACTCCTTGCTCAACGAAATGGACTCAAAACCCCATATTAAACGCCTAATAATGTACCTGACTAGTAAGTATCTTAAAACCTATGGATTGCTATGTCTCTGAAAGTGAATCAATCGTGAGTACAGGGGCAAAAACGCAGCAGTGATAGGATTGGAGAGTTTTGGTGAGCAAATGAAGACCCTTTGAAGTCATATTGCATGGTACCCATTCCACGGGTCTCAACTCTCCAGGTTTAAGGGATTCTTCCTTCAGCTAAAACATGCATGTGGAACCCAGAGTATGATCAACCGTGTGATCGGGAGACGTGTTGAAATATGTCTCAGTTCTCGTCCCCTGGTACTCGGGTGCAACATTCCAGATGCTTTACTAACACTCTCCCGACTTGGAGAGTCAGTGCCTTTAACCTCCTGTTTGGCCCAGTTTGCAAATTCCGCGGAAGATGAACAGGAATAGGGAGAACCAATGAGAGACTAGCTGGAGGTGTCTGGACGGGAAAATTTAACTCTCATTTCCCACCAGGAAGAGGAATTAACCAAAGGCTCAGCGTGCCATGCCGGAACCAGATTAGGGCCTGAAGCAATCCTGCGGTGTTGCGGCCAGCTCACAAGAAAGCGAGTTGAAGAAAGGAGCTCAGGGGCACTGTAATTCACAAACCTGCAGAGTTATAAATGACAGCTATCATCCAAAAATATACTGAAGTAAGGCTGCCAAGAGGACTTGAAAGCCCGGCAGAATTGCAGGAAACCGATTTCAGGAGGTAGACTGGAATTGCATTTAAAGCATAGGAAAAGAGGCAGAAGGTCGACAATGATGCACTTGGCCAAAAAGGGCGTATGCGTTTTTTCCTGAATATATTCAGGAAAAAACGCATACGCCCTTTTTGGCCAACCAAGCAAGCTTGCAAAGGAAATCTGCACTACAATGAAGTCTCACTTCCCCCCCCCCCCCCCCGTCAAAAGGGCCATCTGAAAAAAGTGTAAAATCCAGAAAGGCAGGACAGGCCATGGAGACCTGGGAGCCTTGTTATGCTGATGGGCGGGATGTAAATTGCCAACAGCCACTTGGGAGAAGTGTATGGTGTTTCCTGAAACATCTAAAAAACAAAGCAACAGGGCCTAGGGCACTTCCACTTATGGTCCTATAGCTTAGGGAAATTAAAATCAAAAAGACACAGCCACCCCAAAGTTTGGGATGGCTCTGTTTACAAGAAACTCGTTTACGGTACAAGTTCAATATCGCATAAAGCGAAAAATGGATAAAGAAGTTGTGGTACTTACGTACAATGCAATATCACTCAGCAATGACATCTATGTCATCAGGCCCATAGCAGCATAATGAGTGGATTCAGGTATGATGATTCTAACTGAAATAAGTCACACAGAAAAAGAAACATCATAAGATATCACTAATACACGGAATGTAAACTTGGCTACACAGGAACTGAATTTCAAAACAGAACATGGTCCCAAATTTAGAAAACCAACTTATGCTTGCTTAAGGGGAAAGGTGAGTTGGGGTGCTGCATAAAACCAGAGATTGAAATGAGCACAGATAAAGTTCCTTAAGCCAAATATGTAATAGACAAGAGCTACTCCTTGCTCAACGAAATGGACTCAAAACCCCATATTAAACGCCTAATAATGTACCTGACTAGTAAGTATCTTAAAACCTATGGATTGCTATGTCTCTGAAAGTGAATCAATCGTGAGCACAGGGGCAAAAACGCAGCAGTGATAGGATTGGAGAGTTTTGGTGAGCAAATGAAGACCCTTTGAAGTCATATTGCATGGTACCCATTCCACGGGTCTCAACTCTCCAGGTTTAAGGGATTCTTCCTTCAGCTAAAACATGCATGTGGAACCCAGAGTATGATCAACCGTGTGATCGGGAGACGTGTTGAAATATGTCTCAGTTCTCGTCCCCTGGTACTCGGGTGCAACATTCCAGATGCTTTACTAACACTCTCCCGACTTGGAGAGTCAGTGCCTTTAACCTCCTGTTTGGCCCAGTTTGCAAATTCCGCGGAAGATGAACAGGAATAGGGAGAACCAATGAGAGACTAGCTGGAGGTGTCTGGACGGGAAAATTTAACTCTCATTTCCCACCAGGAAGAGGAATTAACCAAAGGCTCAGCGTGCCATGCCGGAACCACATTAGGGCCTGAAGCAATCCTGCGGTGTTGCGGCCAGCTCACAAGAAAGCGAGTTGAAGAAAGGAGCTCAGGGGCACTGTAATTCACAAACCTGCAGAGTTATAAATGACAGCTATCATCCAAAAATATACTGAAGTAAGGCTGCCAAGAGGACTTGAAAGCCGGGCAGAATTGCAGGAAACCGATTTCAGGAGGTAGACTGGAATTGCATTTAAAGCATAGGAAAAGAGGCAGAAGGTCGACAATGATGCACTTGGCCAAAAAGGGCGTATGCATTTTTTCCTGAATATATTCAGGAAAAAACGCATACGCCCTTTTTGGCCAACCAAGCAAGCTTGCAAAGGAAATCTGCACTACAATGAAGTCTCACTTCCCCCCCGTCAAAAGGGCCATCTGAAAAAAGTGTAAAATCCAGAAAGGCAGGACAGGCCATGGAGAACTGGGAGCCTTGTTATGCTGATGGGCGGGATGTAAATTGCCAACAGCCACTCGGGAGAAGTGTATGGTGTTTCCTGAAACATCTAAAAAACAAAGCAACAGAGCCTAGGGCACTTCCACTTATGGTCCTATAGCTTAGGGAAATTAAAATCAAAAAGACACAGCCACCCCAAAGTTTGGGATGGCTCTGTTTACAAGAAACTCGTTTACGGTACAAGTTCAATATCGCATAAAGCGAAAAATGGATAAAGAAGTTGTGGTACTTACGTACAATGCAATATCACTCAGCAATGACATCTATGTCATCAGGCCCATAGCAGCATAATGAGTGGATTCAGGTATGATGATTCTAACTGAAATAAGTCACACAGAAAAAGAAACATCATAAGATATCACTAATACACGGAATGTAAACTTGGCTACACAGGAACTGAATTTCAAAACAGAACATGGTCCCAAATTTAGAAAATCAACTTATGCTTGCTTAAGGGGAAAGGTGAGTTGGGGTGCTGCATAAAACCAGAGATTGAAATGAGCACAGATAAAGTTCCTTAAGCCAAATATGTAATAGACAAGAGCTACTCCTTGCTCAACGAAATGGACTCAAAACCCCATATTAAACGCCTAATAATGTACCTGACTAGTAAGTATCTTAAAACCTATGGATTGCTATGTCTCTGAAAGTGAATCAATCGTGAGTACAGGGGCAAAAACGCAGCAGTGATAGGATTGGAGAGTTTTGGTGAGCAAATGAAGACCCTTTGAAGTCATATTGCATGGTACCCATTCCACGGGTCTCAACTCTCCAGGTTTAAGGGATTCTTCCTTCAGCTAAAACATGCATGTGGAACCCAGAGTATGATCAACCGTGTGATCGGGAGACGTGTTGAAATATGTCTCAGTTCTCGTCCCCTGGTACTCGGGTGCAACATTCCAGATGCTTTACTAACACTCTCCCGACTTGGAGAGTCAGTGCCTTTAACCTCCTGTTTGGCCCAGTTTGCAAATTCCGCGGAAGATGAACAGGAATAGGGAGAACCAATGAGAGACTAGCTGGAGGTGTCTGGACGGGAAAATTTAACTCTCATTTCCCACCAGGAAGAGGAATTAACCAAAGGCTCAGCGTGCCATGCCGGAACCAGATTAGGGCCTGAAGCAATCCTGCGGTGTTGCGGCCAGCTCACAAGAAAGCGAGTTGAAGAAAGGAGCTCAGGGGCACTGTAATTCACAAACCTGCAGAGTTATAAATGACAGCTATCATCCAAAAATATACTGAAGTAAGGCTGCCAAGAGGACTTGAAAGCCCGGCAGAATTGCAGGAAACCGATTTCAGGAGGTAGACTGGAATTGCATTTAAAGCATAGGAAAAGAGGCAGAAGGTCGACAATGATGCACTTGGCCAAAAAGGGCGTATGCGTTTTTTCCTGAATATATTCAGGAAAAAACGCATACGCCCTTTTTGGCCAACCAAGCAAGCTTGCAAAGGAAATCTGCACTACAATGAAGTCTCACTTCCCCCCCCCCCCCCCGTCAAAAGGGCCATCTGAAAAAAGTGTAAAATCCAGAAAGGCAGGACAGGCCATGGAGACCTGGGAGCCTTGTTATGCTGATGGGCGGGATGTAAATTGCCAACAGCCACTTGGGAGAAGTGTATGGTGTTTCCTGAAACATCTAAAAAACAAAGCAACAGAGCCTAGGGCACTTCCACTTATGGTCCTATAGCTTAGGGAAATTAAAATCAAAAAGACACAGCCACCCCAAAGTTTGGGATGGCTCTGTTTACAAGAAACTCGTTTACGGTACAAGTTCAATATCGCATAAAGCGAAAAATGGATAAAGAAGTTGTGGTACTTACGTACAATGCAATATCACTCAGCAATGACATCTATGTCATCAGGCCCATAGCAGCATAATGAGTGGATTCAGGTATGATGATTCTAACTGAAATAAGTCACACAGAAAAAGAAACATCATAAGATATCACTAATACACGGAATGTAAACTTGGCTACACAGGAACTGAATTTCAAAACAGAACATGGTCCCAAATTTAGAAAACCAACTTATGCTTGCTTAAGGGGAAAGGTGAGTTGGGGTGCTGCATAAAACCAGAGATTGAAATGAGCACAGATAAAGTTCCTTAAGCCAAATATGTAATAGACAAGAGCTACTCCTTGCTCAACGAAATGGACTCAAAACCCCATATTAAACGCCTAATAATGTACCTGACTAGTAAGTATCTTAAAACCTATGGATTGCTATGTCTCTGAAAGTGAATCAATCGTGAGCACAGGGGCAAAAACGCAGCAGTGATAGGATTGGAGAGTTTTGGTGAGCAAATGAAGACCCTTTGAAGTCATATTGCATGGTACCCATTCCACGGGTCTCAACTCTCCAGGTTTAAGGGATTCTTCCTTCAGCTAAAACATGCATGTGGAACCCAGAGTATGATCAACCGTGTGATCGGGAGACGTGTTGAAATATGTCTCAGTTCTCGTCCCCTGGTACTCGGGTGCAACATTCCAGATGCTTTACTAACACTCTCCCGACTTGGAGAGTCAGTGCCTTTAACCTCCTGTTTGGCCCAGTTTGCAAATTCCGCGGAAGATGAACAGGAATAGGGAGAACCAATGAGAGACTAGCTGGAGGTGTCTGGACGGGAAAATTTAACTCTCATTTCCCACCAGGAAGAGGAATTAACCAAAGGCTCAGCGTGCCATGCCGGAACCACATTAGGGCCTGAAGCAATCCTGCGGTGTTGCGGCCAGCTCACAAGAAAGCGAGTTGAAGAAAGGAGCTCAGGGGCACTGTAATTCACAAACCTGCAGAGTTATAAATGACAGCTATCATCCAAAAATATACTGAAGTAAGGCTGCCAAGAGGACTTGAAAGCCGGGCAGAATTGCAGGAAACCGATTTCAGGAGGTAGACTGGAATTGCATTTAAAGCATAGGAAAAGAGGCAGAAGGTCGACAATGATGCACTTGGCCAAAAAGGGCGTATGCATTTTTTCCTGAATATATTCAGGAAAAAACGCATACGCCCTTTTTGGCCAACCAAGCAAGCTTGCAAAGGAAATCTGCACTACAATGAAGTCTCACTTCCCCCCCGTCAAAAGGGCCATCTGAAAAAAGTGTAAAATCCAGAAAGGCAGGACAGGCCATGGAGAACTGGGAGCCTTGTTATGCTGATGGGCGGGATGTAAATTGCCAACAGCCACTCGGGAGAAGTGTATGGTGTTTCCTGAAACATCTAAAAAACAAAGCAACAGAGCCTAGGGCACTTCCACTTATGGTCCTATAGCTTAGGGAAATTAAAATCAAAAAGACACAGCCACCCCAAAGTTTCGGATGGCTCTGTTTACAAGAAACTCGTTTACGGTACAAGTTCAATATCGCATAAAGCGAAAAATGGATAAAGAAGTTGTGGTACTTACGTACAATGCAATATCACTCAGCAATGACATCTATGTCATCAGGCCCATAGCAGCATAATGAGTGGATTCAGGTATGATGATTCTAACTGAAATAAGTCACACAGAAAAAGAAACATCATAAGATATCACTAATACACGGAATGTAAACTTGGCTACACAGGAACTGAATTTCAAAACAGAACATGGTCCCAAATTTAGAAAATCAACTTATGCTTGCTTAAGGGGAAAGGTGAGTTGGGGTGCTGCATAAAACCAGAGATTGAAATGAGCACAGATAAAGTTCCTTAAGCCAAATATGTAATAGACAAGAGCTACTCCTTGCTCAACGAAATGGACTCAAAACCCCATATTAAACGCCTAATAATGTACCTGACTAGTAAGTATCTTAAAACCTATGGATTGCTATGTCTCTGAAAGTGAATCAATCGTGAGTACAGGGGCAAAAACGCAGCAGTGATAGGATTGGAGAGTTTTGGTGAGCAAATGAAGACCCTTTGAAGTCATATTGCATGGTACCCATTCCACGGGTCTCAACTCTCCAGGTTTAAGGGATTCTTCCTTCAGCTAAAACATGCATGTGGAACCCAGAGTATGATCAACCGTGTGATCGGGAGACGTGTTGAAATATGTCTCAGTTCTCGTCCCCTGGTACTCAGGTGCAACATTCCAGATGCTTTACTAACACTCTCCCGACTTGGAGAGTCAGTGCCTTTAACCTCCTGTTTGGCCCAGTTTGCAAATTCCGCGGAAGATGAACAGGAATAGGGAGAACCAATGAGAGACTAGCTGGAGGTGTCTGGACGGGAAAATTTAACTCTCATTTCCCACCAGGAAGAGGAATTAACCAAAGGCTCAGCGTGCCATGCCGGAACCAGATTAGGGCCTGAAGCAATCCTGCGGTGTTGCGGCCAGCTCACAAGAAAGCGAGTTGAAGAAAGGAGCTCAGGGGCACTGTAATTCACAAACCTGCAGAGTTATAAATGACAGCTATCATCCAAAAATATACTGAAGTAAGGCTGCCAAGAGGACTTGAAAGCCGGGCAGAATTGCAGGAAACCGATTTCAGGAGGTAGACTGGAATTGCATTTAAAGCATAGGAAAAGAGGCAGAAGGTCGACAATGATGCCCTTGGCCAAAAAGGGCGTATGCGTTTTTTCCTGAATATATTCAGGAAAAAACGCATACGCCCTTTTTGGCCAACCAAGCAAGCTTGCAAAGGAAATCTGCACTACAATGAAGTCTCACTTCCCCCCCCCCCCCCGTCAAAAGGGCCATCTGAAAAAAGTGTAAAATCCAGAAAGGCAGGACAGGCCATGGAGAACTGGGAGCCTTGTTATGCTGATGGGCGGGATGTAAATTGCCAACAGCCACTCGGGAGAAGTGTATGGTGTTTCCTGAAACATCTAAAAAACAAAGCAACAGAGCCTAGGGCACTTCCACTTATGGTCCTATAGCTTAGGGAAATTAAAATCAAAAAGACACAGCCACCCCAAAGTTTGGGATGGCTCTGTTTACAAGAAACTCGTTTATGGTACAACTTCAATATCGCAAAAAGCGAAAAATGGATAAAGAAGTTGTGGTACTTACGTACAATGCAATATCACTCAGCAATGACATCTATGTCATCAGGCCCATAGCAGCATAATGAGTGGATTCAGGTATGATGATTCTAACTGAAATAAGTCACACAGAAAAAGAAACATCATAAGATATCACTAATACACGGAATGTAAACTTGGCTACACAGGAACTGAATTTCAAAACAGAACATGGTCCCAAATTTAGAAAACCAACTTATGCTTGCTTAAGGGGAAAGGTGAGTTGGGGTGCTGCATAAAACCAGAGATTGAAATGAGCACAGATAAAGTTCCTTAAGCCAAATATGTAATAGACAAGAGCTACTCCTTGCTCAACGAAATGGACTCAAAACCCCATATTAAACGCCTAATAATGTACCTGACTAGTAAGTATCTTAAAACCTATGGATTGCTATGTCTCTGAAAGTGAATCAATCGTGAGTACAGGGGCAAAAACGCAGCAGTGATAGGATTGGAGAGTTTTGGTGAGCAAATGAAGACCCTTTGAAGTCATATTGCATGGTACCCATTCCACGGGTCTCAACTCTCCAGGTTTAAGGGATTCTTCCTTCAGCTAAAACATGCATGTGGAACCCAGAGTATGATCAACCGTGTGATCGGGAGACGTGTTGAAATATGTCTCAGTTCTCGTCCCCTGGTACTCGGGTGCAACATTCCAGATGCTTTACTAACACTCTCCCGACTTGGAGAGTCAGTGCCTTTAACCTCCTGTTTGGCCCAGTTTGCAAATTCCGCGGAAGATGAACAGGAATAGGGAGAACCAATGAGAGACTAGCTGGAGGTGTCTGGACGGGAAAATTTAACTCTCATTTCCCACCAGGAAGAGGAATTAACCAAAGGCTCAGCGTGCCATGCCGGAACCAGATTAGAGCCTGAAGCAATCCTGCGGTGTTGCGGCCAGCTCACAAGAAAGCGAGTTGAAGAAAGGAGCTCAGGGGCACTGTAATTCACAAACCTGCAGAGTTATAAATGACAGCTATCATCCAAAAATATACTGAAGTAAGGCTGCCAAGAGGACTTGAAAGCCGGGCAGAATTGCAGGAAACCGATTTCAGGAGGTAGACTGGAATTGCATTTAAAGCATAGGAAAAGAGGCAGAAGGTCGACAATGATGCACTTGGCCAAAAAGGGCGTATGCGTTTTTTCCTGAATATATTCAGGAAAAAACGCATACGCACTTTTTGACCAACCAAGCAAGCTTGCAAAGGAAATCTGCACTACAATGAAGTCTCACTTCCCCCCTCCCCCGTCAAAAGGGCCATCTGAAAAAAGTGTAAAATCCAGAAAGGCAGGACAGGCCATGGAGAACTGGGAGCCTTGTTATGCTGATGGGCGGGATGTAACTTGCCAACAGCCACTCGGGAGAAGTGTATGGTGTTTCCTGAAACATCTAAAAAACAAAGCAACAGAGCCTAGGGCACTTCCACTTATGGTCCTATAGCTTAGGGAAATTAAAATCAAAAAGACACAGCCACCCCAAAGTTTGGGATGGCTCTGTTTACAAGAAACTCGTTTACGGTACAACTTCAATATCGCATAAAGCGAAAAATGGATAAAGAAGTTGTGGTACTTACGTACAATGCAATATCACTCAGCAATGACATCTATGTCATCAGGCCCATAGCAGCATAATGAGTGGATTCAGGTATGATGATTCTAACTGAAATAAGTCACACAGAAAAAGAAACATCGTAAGATATCACTAATACACGGAATGTAAACTTGGCTACACAGGAACTGAATTTCAAAACAGAACATGGTCCCAAATTTAGAAAATCAACTTATGCTTGCTTAAGGGGAAAGGTGAGTTGGGGTGCTGCATAAAACCAGAGATTGAAATGAGCACAGATAAAGTTCCTTAAGCCAAATATGTAATAGACAAGAGCTACTCCTTGCTCAACGAAATGGACTCAAAACCCCATATTAAACGCCTAATAATGTACCTGACTAGTAAGTATCTTAAAACCTATGGATTGCTATGTCTCTGAAAGTGAATCAATCGTGAGTACAGGGGCAAAAACGCAGCAGTGATAGGATTGGAGAGTTTTGGTGAGCAAATGAAGACCCTTTGAAGTCATATTGCATGGTACCCATTCCACGGGTCTCAACTCTCCAGGTTTAAGGGATTCTTCCTTCAGCTAAAACATGCATGTGGAACCCAGAGTATGATCAACCGTGTGATCGGGAGACGTGTTGAAATATGTCTCAGTTCTCGTCCCCTGGTACTCAGGTGCAACATTCCAGATGCTTTACTAACACTCTCCCGACTTGGAGAGTCAGTGCCTTTAACCTCCTGTTTGGCCCAGTTTGCAAATTCCGCGGAAGATGAACAGGAATAGGGAGAACCAATGAGAGACTAGCTGGAGGTGTCTGGACGGGAAAATTTAACTCTCATTTCCCACCAGGAAGAGGAATTAACCAAAGGCTCAGCGTGCCATGCCGGAACCAGATTAGGGCCTGAAGCAATCCTGCGGTGTTGCGGCCAGCTCACAAGAAAGCGAGTTGAAGAAAGGAGCTCAGGGGCACTGTAATTCACAAACCTGCAGAGTTATAAATGACAGCTATCATCCAAAAATATACTGAAGTAAGGCTGCCAAGAGGACTTGAAAGCCGGGCAGAATTGCAGGAAACCGATTTCAGGAGGTAGACTGGAATTGCATTTAAAGCATAGGAAAAGAGGCAGAAGGTCGACAATGATGCCCTTGGCCAAAAAGGGCGTATGCGTTTTTTCCTGAATATATTCAGGAAAAAACGCATACGCCCTTTTTGGCCAACCAAGCAAGCTTGCAAAGGAAATCTGCACTACAATGAAGTCTCACTTCCCCCCCCCCCCCCCCGTCAAAAGGGCCATCTGAAAAAAGTGTAAAATCCAGAAAGGCAGGACAGGCCATGGAGAACTGGGAGCCTTGTTATGCTGATGGGCGGGATGTAAATTGCCAACAGCCACTCGGGAGAAGTGTATGGTGTTTCCTGAAACATCTAAAAAACAAAGCAACAGAGCCTAGGGCACTTCCACTTATGGTCCTATAGCTTAGGGAAATTAAAATCAAAAAGACACAGCCACCCCAAAGTTTGGGATGGCTCTGTTTACAAGAAACTCGTTTATGGTACAACTTCAATATCGCAAAAAGCGAAAAATGGATAAAGAAGTTGTGGTACTTACGTACAATGCAATATCACTCAGCAATGACATCTATGTCATCAGGCCCATAGCAGCATAATGAGTGGATTCAGGTATGATGATTCTAACTGAAATAAGTCACACAGAAAAAGAAACATCATAAGATATCACTAATACACGGAATGTAAACTTGGCTACACAGGAACTGAATTTCAAAACAGAACATGGTCCCAAATTTAGAAAACCAACTTATGCTTGCTTAAGGGGAAAGGTGAGTTGGGGTGCTGCATAAAACCAGAGATTGAAATGAGCACAGATAAAGTTCCTTAAGCCAAATATGTAATAGACAAGAGCTACTCCTTGCTCAACGAAATGGACTCAAAACCCCATATTAAACGCCTAATAATGTACCTTACTAGTAAGTATCTTAAAACCTATGGATTGCTATGTCTCTGAAAGTGAATCAATCGTGAGTACAGGGGCAAAAACGCAGCAGTGATAGGATTGGAGAGTTTTGGTGAGCAAATGAAGACCCTTTGAAGTCATATTGCATGGTACCCATTCCACGGGTCTCAACTCTCCAGGTTTAAGGGATTCTTCCTTCAGCTAAAACATGCATGTGGAACCCAGAGTATGATCAACCGTGTGATCGGGAGACGTGTTGAAATATGTCTCAGTTCTCGTCCCCTGGTACTCGGGTGCAACATTCCAGATGCTTTACTAACACTCTCCCGACTTGGAGAGTCAGTGCCTTTAACCTCCTGTTTGGCCCAGTTTGCAAATTCCGCGGAAGATGAACAGGAATAGGGAGAACCAATGAGAGACTAGCTGGAGGTGTCTGGACGGGAAAATTTAACTCTCATTTCCCACCAGGAAGAGGAATTAACCAAAGGCTCAGCGTGCCATGCCGGAACCAGATTAGAGCCTGAAGCAATCCTGCGGTGTTGCGGCCAGCTCACAAGAAAGCGAGTTGAAGAAAGGAGCTCAGGGGCACTGTAATTCACAAACCTGCAGAGTTATAAATGACAGCTATCATCCAAAAATATACTGAAGTAAGGCTGCCAAGAGGACTTGAAAGCCGGGCAGAATTGCAGGAAACCGATTTCAGGAGGTAGACTGGAATTGCATTTAAAGCATAGGAAAAGAGGCAGAAGGTCGACAATGATGCACTTGGCCAAAAAGGGCGTATGCGTTTTTTCCTGAATATATTCAGGAAAAAACGCATACGCACTTTTTGACCAACCAAGCAAGCTTGCAAAGGAAATCTGCACTACAATGAAGTCTCACTTCCCCCCCCCCCCCGTCAAAAGGGCCATCTGAAAAAAGTGTAAAATCCAGAAAGGCAGGACAGGCCATGGAGAACTGGGAGCCTTGTTATGCTGATGGGCGGGATGTAACTTGCCAACAGCCACTCGGGAGAAGTGTATGGTGTTTCCTGAAACATCTAAAAAACAAAGCAACAGAGCCTAGGGCACTTCCACTTATGGTCCTATAGCTTAGGGAAATTAAAATCAAAAAGACACAGCCACCCCAAAGTTTGGGATGGCTCTGTTTACAAGAAACTCGTTTACGGTACAACTTCAATATCGCATAAAGCGAAAAATGGATAAAGAAGTTGTGGTACTTACGTACAATGCAATATCACTCAGCAATGACATCTATGTCATCAGGCCCATAGCAGCATAATGAGTGGATTCAGGTATGATGATTCTAACTGAAATAAGTCACACAGAAAAAGAAACATCATAAGATATCACTAATACACGGAATGTAAACTTGGCTACACAGGAACTGAATTTCAAAACAGAACATGGTCCCAAATTTAGAAAACCAACTTATGCTTGCTTAAGGGGAAAGGTGAGTTGGGGTGCTGCATAAAACCAGAGATTGAAATGAGCACAGATAAAGTTCCTTAAGCCAAATATGTAATAGACAAGAGCTACTCCTTGCTCAACGAAATGGACTCAAAACCCCATATTAAACGCCTAATAATGTACCTGACTAGTAAGTATCTTAAAACCTATGGATTGCTATGTCTCTGAAAGTGAATCAATCGTGAGTACAGGGGCAAAAACGCAGCAGTGATAGGATTGGAGAGTTTTGGTGAGCAAATGAAGACCCTTTGAAGTCATATTGCATGGTACCCATTCCACGGGTCTCAACTCTCCAGGTTTAAGGGATTCTTCCTTCAGCTAAAACATGCATGTGGAACCCACAGTATGATCAACCGTGTGATCGGGAGACGTGTTGAAATATGTCTCAGTTCTCGTCCCCTGGTACTCGGGTGCAACATTCCAGATGCTTTACTAACACTCTCCCGACTTGGAGAGTCAGTGCCTTTAACCTCCTGTTTGGCCCAGTTTGCAAATTCCGCGGAAGATGAACAGGAATAGGGAGAACCAATGAGAGACTAGCTGGAGGTGTCTGGACGGGAAAATTTAACTCTCATTTCCCACCAGGAAGAGGAATTAACCAAAGGCTCAGCGTGCCATGCCGGAACCAGATTAGGGCCTGAAGCAATCCTGCGGTGTTGCGGCCAGCTCACAAGAAAGCGAGTTGAAGAAAGGAGCTCAGGGGCACTGTAATTCACAAACCTGCAGAGTTATAAATGACAGCTATCATCCAAAAATATACTGAAGTAAGGCTGCCAAGAGGACTTGAAAGCCGGGCAGAATTGCAGGAAACCGATTTCAGGAGGTAGACTGGAATTGCATTTAAAGCATAGGAAAAGAGGCAGAAGGTCGACAATGATGCACTTGGCCAAAAAGGGCGTATGCGTTTTTTCCTGAATATATTCAGGAAAAAACGCATACGCCCTTTTTGGCCAACCAAGCAAGCTTGCAAAGGAAATCTGCACTACAATGAAGTCTCACTTCCCCCCCCGTCAAAAGGGCCATCTGAAAAAAGTGTAAAATCCAGAAAGGCAGGACAGGCCATGGAGAACTGGGAGCCTTGTTATGCTGATGGGCGGGATGTAACTTGCCAACAGCCACTCGGGAGAAGTGTATGGTGTTTCCTGAAACATCTAAAAAACAAAGCAACAGAGCCTAGGGCACTTCCACTTATGGTCCTATAGCTTAGGGAAATTAAAATCAAAAAGACACAGCCACCCCAAAGTTTGGGATGGCTCTGTTTACAAGAAACTCGTTTACGGTACAACTTCAATATCGCATAAAGCGAAAAATGGATAAAGAAGTTGTGGTACTTACGTACAATGCAATATCACTCAGCAATGACATCTATGTCATCAGGCCCATAGCAGCATAATGAGTGGATTCAGGTATGATGATTCTAACTGAAATAAGTCACACAGAAAAAGAAACATCATAAGATATCACTAATACACGGAATGTAAACTTGGCTACACAGGAACTGAATTTCAAAACAGAACATGGTCCCAAATTTAGAAAACCAACTTATGCTTGCTTAAGGGGAAAGGTGAGTTGGGGTGCTGCATAAAACCAGAGATTGAAATGAGCACAGATAAAGTTCCTTAAGCCAAATATGTAATAGACAAGAGCTACTCCTTGCTCAACGAAATGGACTCAAAACCCCATATTAAACGCCTAATAATGTACCTGACTAGTAAGTATCTTAAAACCTATGGATTGCTATGTCTCTGAAAGTGAATCAATCGTGAGTACAGGGGCAAAAACGCAGCAGTGATAGGATTGGAGAGTTTTGGTGAGCAAATGAAGACCCTTTGAAGTCATATTGCATGGTACCCATTCCACGGGTCTCAACTCTCCAGGTTTAAGGGATTCTTCCTTCAGCTAAAACATGCATGTGGAACCCAGAGTATGATCAACCGTGTGATCGGGAGACGTGTTGAAATATGTCTCAGTTCTCGTCCCCTGGTACTCGGGTGCAACATTCCAGATGCTTTACTAACACTCTCCCGACTTGGAGAGTCAGTGCCTTTAACCTCCTGTTTGGCCCAGTTTGCAAATTCCGCGGAAGATGAACAGGAATAGGGAGAACCAATGAGAGACTAGCTGGAGGTGTCTGGACGGGAAAATTTAACTCTCATTTCCCACCAGGAAGAGGAATTAACCAAAGGCTCAGCGTGCCATGCCGGAACCAGATTAGGGCCTGAAGCAATCCTGCGGTGTTGCGGCCAGCTCACAAGAAAGCGAGTTGAAGAAAGGAGCTCAGGGGCACTGTAATTCACAAACCTGCAGAGTTATAAATGACAGCTATCATCCAAAAATATACTGAAGTAAGGCTGCCAAGAGGACTTGAAAGCCGGGCAGAATTGCAGGAAACCGATTTCAGGAGGTAGACTGGAATTGCATTTAAAGCATAGGAAAAGAGGCAGAAGGTCGACAATGATGCACTTGGCCAAAAAGGGCGTATGCGTTTTTTCCTGAATATATTCAGGAAAAAACGCATACGCCCTTTTTGGCCAACCAAGCAAGCTTGCAAAGGAAATCTGCACTACAATGAAGTCTCACTTCCCCCCCCCTCAAAAGGGCCATCTGAAAAAAGTGTAAAATCCAGAAAGGCAGGACAGGCCATGGAGAACTGGGAGCCTTGTTATGCTGATGGGCGGGATGTAAATTGCCAACAGCCACTCGGGAGAAGTGTATGGTGTTTCCTGAAACATCTAAAAAACAAAGCAACAGAGCCTAGGGCACTTCCACTTATGGTCCTATAGCTTAGGGAAATTAAAATCAAAAAGACACAGCCACCCCAAAGTTTGGGATGGCTCTGTTTACAAGAAACTCGTTTACGGTACAAGTTCAATATCGCATAAAGCGAAAAATGGATAAAGAAGTTGTGGTACTTACGTACAATGCAATATCACTCAGCAATGACATCTATGTCATCAGGCCCATAGCAGCATAATGAGTGGATTCAGGTATGATGATTCTAACTGAAATAAGTCACACAGAAAAAGAAACATCATAAGATATCACTAATACACGGAATGTAAACTTGGCTACACAGGAACTGAATTTCAAAACAGAACATGGTCCCAAATTTAGAAAACCAACTTATGCTTGCTTAAGGGGAAAGGTGAGTTGGGGTGCTGCATAAAACCAGAGATTGAAATGAGCACAGATAAAGTTCCTTAAGCCAAATATGTAATAGACAAGAGCTACTCCTTGCTCAACGAAATGGACTCAAAACCCCATATTAAACGCCTAATAATGTACCTGACTAGTAAGTATCTTAAAACCTATGGATTGCTATGTCTCTGAAAGTGAATCAATCGTGAGTACAGGGGCAAAAACGCAGCAGTGATAGGATTGGAGAGTTTTGGTGAGCAAATGAAGACCCTTTGAAGTCATATTGCATGGTACCCATTCCACGGGTCTCAACTCTCCAGGTTTAAGGGATTCTTCCTTCAGCTAAAACATGCATGTGGAACCCAGAGTATGATCAACCGTGTGATCGGGAGACGTGTTGAAATATGTCTCAGTTCTCGTCCCCTGGTACTCGGGTGCAACATTCCAGATGCTTTACTAACACTCTCCCGACTTGGAGAGTCAGTGCCTTTAACCTCCTGTTTGGCCCAGTTTGCAAATTCCGCGGAAGATGAACAGGAATAGGGAGAACCAATGAGAGACTAGCTGGAGGTGTCTGGACGGGAAAATTTAACTCTCATTTCCCACCAGGAAGAGGAATTAACCAAAGGCTCAGCGTGCCATGCCGGAACCAGATTAGGGCCTGAAGCAATCCTGCGGTGTTGCGGCCAGCTCACAAGAAAGCGAGTTGAAGAAAGGAGCTCAGGGGCACTGTAATTCACAAACCTGCAGAGTTATAAATGACAGCTATCATCCAAAAATATACTGAAGTAAGGCTGCCAAGAGGACTTGAAAGCCGGTCAGAATTGCAGGAAACCGATTTCAGGAGGTAGACTGGAATTGCATTTAAAGCATAGGAAAAGAGGCAGAAGGTCGACAATGATGCACTTGGCCAAAAAGGGCGTATGCGTTTTTTCCTGAATATATTCAGGAAAAAACGCATACGCCCTTTTTGGCCAACCAAGCAAGCTTGCAAAGGAAATCTGCACTACAATGAAGTCTCACTTCCCCCCCCGTCAAAAGGGCCATCTGAAAAAAGTGTAAAATCCAGAAAGGCAGGACAGGCCATGGAGAACTGGGAGCCTTGTTATGCTGATGGGCGGGATGTAACTTGCCAACAGCCACTCGGGAGAAGTGTATGGTGTTTCCTGAAACATCTAAAAAACAAAGCAACAGAGCCTAGGGCACTTCCACTTATGGTCCTATAGCTTAGGGAAATTAAAATCAAAAAGACACAGCCACCCCAAAGTTTGGGATGGCTCTGTTTACAAGAAACTCGTTTACGGTACAAGTTCAATATCGCATAAAGCGAAAAATGGATAAAGAAGTTGTGGTACTTACGTACAATGCAATATCACTCAGCAATGACATCTATGTCATCAGGCCCATAGCAGCATAATGAGTGGATTCAGGTATGATGATTCTAACTGAAATAAGTCACACAGAAAAAGAAACATCATAAGATATCACTAATACACGGAATGTAAACTTGGCTACACAGGAACTGAATTTCAAAACAGAACATGGTCCCAAATTTAGAAAACCAACTTATGCTTGCTTAAGGGGAAAGGTGAGTTGGGGTGCTGCATAAAACCAGAGATTGAAATGAGCACAGATAAAGTTCCTTAAGCCAAATATGTAATAGACAAGAGCTACTCCTTGCTCAACGAAATGGACTCAAAACCCCATATTAAACGCCTAATAATGTACCTGACTAGTAAGTATCTTAAAACCTATGGATTGCTATGTCTCTGAAAGTGAATCAATCGTGAGTACAGGGGCAAAAACGCAGCAGTGATAGGATTGGAGAGTTTTGGTGAGCAAATGAAGACCCTTTGAAGTCATATTGCATGGTACCCATTCCACGGGTCTCAACTCTCCAGGTTTAAGGGATTCTTCCTTCAGCTAAAACATGCATGTGGAACCCAGAGTATGATCAACCGTGTGATCGGGAGACGTGTTGAAATATGTCTCAGTTCTCGTCCCCTGGTACTCGGGTGCAACATTCCAGATGCTTTACTAACACTCTCCCGACTTGGAGAGTCAGTGCCTTTAACCTCCTGTTTGGCCCAGTTTGCAAATTCCGCGGAAGATGAACAGGAATAGGGAGAACCAATGAGAGACTAGCTGGAGGTGTCTGGACGGGAAAATTTAACTCTCATTTCCCACCAGGAAGAGGAATTAACCAAAGGCTCAGCATGCCATGCCGGAACCAGATTAGGGCCTGAAGAAATCCTGCGGTGTTGCGGCCAGCTCACAAGAAAGCGAGTTGAAGAAAGGAGCTCAGGGGCACTGTAATTCACAAACCTGCAGAGTTATAAATGACAGCTATCATCCAAAAATATACTGAAGTAAGGCTGCCAAGAGGACTTGAAAGCCGGGCAGAATTGCAGGAAACCGATTTCAGGAGGTAGACTGGAATTGCATTTAAAGCATAGGAAAAGAGGCAGAAGGTCGACAATGATGCACTTGGCCAAAAAGTGCGTATGCGTTTTTTCCTGAATATATTCAGGAAAAAACGCATACGCCCTTTTTGGCCAACCAAGCAAGCTTGCAAAGGAAATCTGCACTACAATGAAGTCTCACTTCCCCCCCGTCAAAAGGGCCATCTGAAAAAAGTGTAAAATCCAGAAAGGCAGGACAGGCCATGGAGAACTGGGAGCCTTGTTATGCTGATGGGCGGGATGTAACTTGCCAACAGCCACTCGGGAGAAGTGTATGGTGTTTCCTGAAACATCTAAAAAACAAAGCAACAGAGCCTAGGGCACTTCCACTTATGGTCCTATAGCTTAGGGAAATTAAAATCAAAAAGAAACAGCCACCCCAAAGTTTGGGATGGCTCTGTTTACAAGAAACTCGTTTACGGTACAAGTTCAATATCGCATAAAGTGAAAAATGGATAAAGAAGTTGTGGTACTTACGTACAATGCAATATCACTCAGCAATGACATCTATGTCATCAGGCCCATAGCAGCATAATGAGTGGATTCAGGTATGATGATTCTAACTGAAATAAGTCACACAGAAAAAGAAACATCATAAGATATCACTAATACACGGATTGTAAACTTGGCTACACAGGAACTGAATTTCAAAACAGAACATGGTCCCAAATTTAGAAAACCAACTTATGCTTGCTTAAGGGGAAAGGTGAGTTGGGGTGCTGCATAAAACCAGAGATTGAAATGAGCACAGATAAAGTTCCTTAAGCCAAATATGTAATAGACAAGAGCTACTCCTTGCTCAACGAAATGGACTCAAAACCCCATATTAAACGCCTAATAATGTACCTGACTAGTAAGTATCTTAAAACCTATGGATTGCTATGTCTCTGAAAGTGAATCAATCGTGAGTACAGGGGCAAAAACGCAGCAGTGATAGGATTGGAGAGTTTTGGTGAGCAAATGAAGACCCTTTGAAGTCATATTGCATGGTACCCATTCCACGGGTCTCAACTCTCCAGGTTTAAGGGATTCTTCCTTCAGCTAAAACATGCATGTGGAACCCAGAGTATGATCAACCGTGTGATCGGGAGACGTGTTGAAATATGTCTCAGTTCTCGTCCCCTGGTACTCGGGTGCAACATTCCAGATGCTTTACTAACACTCTCCCGACTTGGAGAGTCAGTGCCTTTAACCTCCTGTTTGGCCCAGTTTGCAAATTCCGCGGAAGATGAACAGGAATAGGGAGAACCAATGAGAGACTAGCTGGAGGTGTCTGGACGGGAAAATTTAACTCTCATTTCCCACCAGGAAGAGGAATTAACCAAAGGCTCAGCGTGCCATGCCGGAACCAGATTAGGGCCTGAAGCAATCCTGCGGTGTTGCGGCCAGCTCACAAGAAAGCGAGTTGAAGAAAGGAGCTCAGGGGCACTGTAATTCACAAACCTGCAGAGTTATAAATGACAGCTATCATCCAAAAATATACTGAAGTAAGGCTGCCAAGAGGACTTGAAAGCCCGGCAGAATTGCAGGAAACCGATTTCAGGAGGTAGACTGGAATTGCATTTAAAGCATAGGAAAAGAGGCAGAAGGTCGACAATGATGCACTTGGCCAAAAAGGGCGTATGCGTTTTTTCCTGAATATATTCAGGAAAAAACGCATACGCCCTTTTTGGCCAACCAAGCAAGCTTGCAAAGGAAATCTGCACTACAATGAAGTCTCACTTCCCCCCCCCCCCCGTCAAAAGGGCCATCTGAAAAAAGTGTAAAATCCAGAAAGGCAGGACAGGCCATGGAGAACTGGGAGCCTTGTTATGCTGATGGGCGGGATGTAACTTGCCAACAGCCACTCGGGAGAAGTGTATGGTGTTTCCTGAAACATCTAAAAAACAAAGCAACAGAGCCTAGGGCACTTCCACTTATGGTCCTATAGCTTAGGGAAATTAAAATCAAAAAGACACAGCCACCCCAAAGTTTGGGATGGCTCTGTTTACAAGAAACTCGTTTACGGTACAAGTTCAATATCGCATAAAGCGAAAAATGGATAAAGAAGTTGTGGTACTTACGTACAATGCAATATCACTCAGCAATGACATCTATGTCATCAGGCCCATAGCAGCATAATGAGTGGATTCAGGTATGATGATTCTAACTGAAATAAGTCACACAGAAAAAGAAACATCATAAGATATCACTAATACACGGAATGTAAACTTGGCTACACAGGAACTGAATTTCAAAACAGAACATGGTCCCAAATTTAGAAAATCAACTTATGCTTGCTTAAGGGGAAAGGTGAGTTGGGGTGCTGCATAAAACCAGAGATTGAAATGAGCACAGATAAAGTTCCTTAAGCCAAATATGTAATAGACAAGAGCTACTCCTTGCTCAACGAAATGGACTCAAAACCCCATATTAAACGCCTAATAATGTACCTGACTAGTAAGTATCTTAAAACCTATGGATTGCTATGTCTCTGAAAGTGAATCAATCGTGAGTACAGGGGCAAAAACGCAGCAGTGATGGATTGGAGAGTTTTGGTGAGCAAATGAAGACCCTTTGAAGTCATATTGCATGGTACCCATTCCACGGGTCTCAACTCTCCAGGTTTAAGGGATTCTTCCTTCAGCTAAAACATGCATGTGGAACCCAGAGTATGATCAACCGTGTGATCGGGAGACGTGTTGAAATATGTCTCAGTTCTCGTCCCCTGGTACTCGGGTGCAACATTCCAGATGCTTTACTAACACTCTCCCGACTTGGAGAGTCAGTGCCTTTAACCTCCTGTTTGGCCCAGTTTGCAAATTCCGCGGAAGATGAACAGGAATAGGGAGAACCAATGAGAGACTAGCTGGAGGTGTCTGGACGGGAAAATTTAACTCTCATTTCCCACCAGGAAGAGGAATTAACCAAAGGCTCAGCGTGCCATGCCGGAACCACATTAGGGCCTGAAGCAATCCTGCGGTGTTGCGGCCAGCTCACAAGAAAGCGAGTTGAAGAAAGGAGCTCAGGGGCACTGTAATTCACAAACCTGCAGAGTTATAAATGACAGCTATCATCCAAAAATATACTGAAGTAAGGCTGCCAAGAGGACTTGAAAGCCGGGCAGAATTGCAGGAAACCGATTTCAGGAGGTAGACTGGAATTGCATTTAAAGCATAGGAAAAGAGGCAGAAGGTCGACAATGATGCACTTGGCCAAAAAGGGCGTATGCGTTTTTTCCTGAATATATTCAGGAAAAAACGCATACGCCCTTTTTGGCCAACCAAGCAAGCTTGCAAAGGAAATCTGCACTACAATGAAGTCTCACTTCCCACCCCCCCCCCCCCCCCCGTCAAAAGGGCCATCTGAAAAAAGTGTAAAATCCAGAAAGGCAGGACAGGCCATAGAGACCTGGGAGCCTTGTTATGCTGATGGGCGGGATGTAAATTGCCAACAGCCACTTGGGAGAAGTGTATGGTGTTTCCTGAAACATCTAAAAAACAAAGCAACAGAGCCTAGGGCACTTCCACTTATGGTCCTATAGCTTAGGGAAATTAAAATCAAAAAGACACAGCCACCCCAAAGTTTGGGATGGCTCTGTTTACAAGAAACTCGTTTACGGTACAAGTTCAATATCGCATAAAGCGAAAAATGGATAAAGAAGTTGTGGTACTTACGTACAATGCAATATCACTCAGCAATGACATCTATGTCATCAGGCCCATAGCAGCATAATGAGTGGATTCAGGTATGATGATTCTAACTGAAATAAGTCACACAGAAAAAGAAACATCATAAGATATCACTAATACACGGAATGTAAACTTGGCTACACAGGAACTGAATTTCAAAACAGAACATGGTCCCAAATTTAGAAAACCAACTTATGCTTGCTTAAGGGGAAAGGTGAGTTGGGGTGCTGCATAAAACCAGAGATTGAAATGAGCACAGATAAAGTTCCTTAAGCCAAATATGTAATAGACAAGAGCTACTCCTTGCTCAACGAAATGGACTCAAAACCCCATATTAAACGCCTAATAATGTACCTGACTAGTAAGTATCTTAAAACCTATGGATTGCTATGTCTCTGAAAGTGAATCAATCGTGAGCACAGGGGCAAAAACGCAGCAGTGATAGGATTGGAGAGTTTTGGTGAGCAAATGAAGACCCTTTGAAGTCATATTGCATGGTACCCATTCCACGGGTCTCAACTCTCCAGGTTTAAGGGATTCTTCCTTCAGCTAAAACATGCATGTGGAACCCAGAGTATGATCAACCGTGTGATCGGGAGACGTGTTGAAATATGTCTCAGTTCTCGTCCCCTGGTACTCGGGTGCAACATTCCAGATGCTTTACTAACACTCTCCCGACTTGGAGAGTCAGTGCCTTTAACCTCCTGTTTGGCCCAGTTTGCAAATTCCGCGGAAGATGAACAGGAATAGGGAGAACCAATGAGAGACTAGCTGGAGGTGTCTGGACGGGAAAATTTAACTCTCATTTCCCACCAGGAAGAGGAATTAACCAAAGGCTCAGCGTGCCATGCCGGAACCACATTAGGGCCTGAAGCAATCCTGCGGTGTTGCGGCCAGCTCACAAGAAAGCGAGTTGAAGAAAGGAGCTCAGGGGCACTGTAATTCACAAACCTGCAGAGTTATAAATGACAGCTATCATCCAAAAATATACTGAAGTAAGGCTGCCAAGAGGACTTGAAAGCCGGGCAGAATTGCAGGAAACCGATTTCAGGAGGTAGACTGGAATTGCATTTAAAGCATAGGAAAAGAGGCAGAAGGTCGACAATGATGCACTTGGCCAAAAAGGGCGTATGCGTTTTTTCCTGAATATATTCAGGAAAAAACGCATACGCCCTTTTTGGCCAACCAAGCAAGCTTGCAAAGGAAATCTGCACTACAATGAAGTCTCACTTCCCCCCCCCCCCCGTCAAAAGGGCCATCTGAAAAAAGTGTAAAATCCAGAAAGGCAGGACAGGCCATGGAGAACTGGGAGCCTTGTTATGCTGATGGGCGGGATGTAACTTGCCAACAGCCACTCGGGAGAAGTGTATGGTGTTTCCTGAAACATCTAAAAAACAAAGCAACAGAGCCTAGGGCACTTCCACTTATGGTCCTATAGCTTAGGGAAATTAAAATCAAAAAGACACAGCCACCCCAAAGTTTGGGATGGCTCTGTTTACAAGAAACTCGTTTACGGTACAAGTTCAATATCGCATAAAGCGAAAAATGGATAAAGAAGTTGTGGTACTTACGTACAATGCAATATCACTCAGCAATGACATCTATGTCATCAGGCCCATAGCAGCATAATGAGTGGATTCAGGTATGATGATTCTAACTGAAATAAGTCACACAGAAAAAGAAACATCATAAGATATCACTAATACACGGAATGTAAACTTGGCTACACAGGAACTGAATTTCAAAACAGAACATGGTCCCAAATTTAGAAAATCAACTTATGCTTGCTTAAGGGGAAAGGTGAGTTGGGGTGCTGCATAAAACCAGAGATTGAAATGAGCACAGATAAAGTTCCTTAAGCCAAATATGTAATAGACAAGAGCTACTCCTTGCTCAACGAAATGGACTCAAAACCCCATATTAAACGCCTAATAATGTACCTGACTAGTATCTTAAAACCTATGGATTGCTATGTCTCTGAAAGTGAATCAATCGTGAGTACAGGGGCAAAAACGCAGCAGTGATAGGATTGGAGAGTTTTGGTGAGCAAATGAAGACCCTTTGAAGTCATATTGCATGGTACCCATTCCACGGGTCTCAACTCTCCAGGTTTAAGGGATTCTTCCTTCAGCTAAAACATGCATGTGGAACCCAGAGTATGATCAACCGTGTGATCGGGAGACGTGTTGAAATATGTCTCAGTTCTCGTCCCCTGGTACTCAGGTGCAACATTCCAGATGCTTTACTAACACTCTCCCGACTTGGAGAGTCAGTGCCTTTAACCTCCTGTTTGGCCCAGTTTGCAAATTCCGCGGAAGATGAACAGGAATAGGGAGAACCAATGAGAGACTAGCTGGAGGTGTCTGGACGGGAAAATTTAACTCTCATTTCCCACCAGGAAGAGGAATTAACCAAAGGCTCAGCGTGCCATGCCGGAACCAGATTAGGGCCTGAAGCAATCCTGCGGTGTTGCGGCCAGCTCACAAGAAAGCGAGTTGAAGAAAGGAGCTCAGGGGCACTGTAATTCACAAACCTGCAGAGTTATAAATGACAGCTATCATCCAAAAATATACTGAAGTAAGGCTGCCAAGAGGACTTGAAAGCCGGGCAGAATTGCAGGAAACCGATTTCAGGAGGTAGACTGGAATTGCATTTAAAGCATAGGAAAAGAGGCAGAAGGTCGACAATGATGCACTTGGCCAAAAAGGGCGTATGCGTTTTTTCCTGAATATATTCAGGAAAAAACGCATACGCCCTTTTTGGCCAACCAAGCAAGCTTGCAAAGGAAATCTGCACTACAATGAAGTCTCACTTCCCCCCCCCCCCCGTCAAAAGGGCCATCTGAAAAAAGTGTAAAATCCAGAAAGGCAGGACAGGCCATGGAGAACTGGGAGCCTTGTTATGCTGATGGGCGGGATGTAACTTGCCAACAGCCACTCGGGAGAAGTGTATGGTGTTTCCTGAAACATCTAAAAAACAAAGCAACAGAGCCTAGGGCACTTCCACTTATGGTCCTATAGCTTAGGGAAATTAAAATCAAAAAGACACAGCCACCCCAAAGTTTGGGATGGCTCTCTTTACAAGAAACTCGTTTACGGTACAACTTCAATATCGCATAAAGCGAAAAATGGATAAAGAAGTTGTGGTACTTACGTACAATGCAATATCACTCAGCAATGACATCTATGTCATCAGGCCCATAGCAGCATAATGAGTGGATTCAGGTATGATGATTCTAACTGAAATAAGTCACACAGAAAAAGAAACATCGTAAGATATCACTAATACACGGAATGTAAACTTGGCTACACAGGAACTGAATTTCAAAACAGAGCATGGTCCCAAATTTAGAAAACCAACTTATGCTTGCTTAAGGGGAAAGGTGAGTTGGGGTGCTGCATAAAACCAGAGATTGAAATGAGCACAGATAAAGTTCCTTAAGCCAAATATGTAATAGACAAGAGCTACTCCTTGCTCAACGAAATGGACTCAAAACCCCATATTAAACGCCTAATAATGTACCTGACTAGTAAGTATCTTAAAACCTATGGATTGCTATGTCTCTGAAAGTGAATCAATCGTGAGTACAGGGGCAAAAACGCAGCAGTGATAGGATTGGAGAGTTTTGGTGAGCAAATGAAGACCCTTTGAAGTCATATTGCATGGTACCCATTCCACGGGTCTCAACTCTCCAGGTTTAAGGGATTCTTCCTTCAGCTAAAACATGCATGTGGAACCCAGAGTATGATCAACCGTGTGATCGGGAGACGTGTTGAAATATGTCTCAGTTCTCGTCCCCTGGTACTCGGGTGCAACATTCCAGATGCTTTACTAACACTCTCCCGACTTGGAGAGTCAGTGCCTTTAACCTCCTGTTTGGCCCAGTTTGCAAATTCCGCGGAAGATGAACAGGAATAGGGAGAACCAATGAGAGACTAGCTGGAGGTGTCTGGACGGGAAAATTTAACTCTCATTTCCCACCAGGAAGAGGAATTAACCAAAGGCTCAGCGTGCCATGCCGGAACCACATTAGGGCCTGAAGCAATCCTGCGGTGTTGCGGCCAGCTCACAAGAAAGCGAGTTGAAGAAAGGAGCTCAGGGGCACTGTAATTCACAAACCTGCAGAGTTATAAATGACAGCTATCATCCAAAAATATACTGAAGTAAGGCTGCCAAGAGGACTTGAAAGCCGGGCAGAATTGCAGGAAACCGATTTCAGGAGGTAGACTGGAATTGCATTTAAAGCATAGGAAAAGAGGCAGAAGGTCGACAATGATGCACTTGGCCAAAAAGGGCGTATGCGTTTCTTCCTGAATATATTCAGGAAAAAACGCATACGCCCTTTTTGGCCAACCAAGCAAGCTTGCAAAGGAAATCTGCACTACAATGAAGTCTCACTTCCCCCCCCGTCAAAAGGGCCATCTGAAAAAAGTGTAAAATCCAGAAAGGCAGGACAGGACATGGAGAACTGGGAGCCTTGTTATGCTGATGGGCGGGATGTAACTTGCCAACAGCCACTCGGGAGAAGTGTATGGTGTTTCCTGAAACATCTAAAAAACAAAGCAACAGAGCCTAGGGCACTTCCACTTATGGTCCTATAGCTTAGGGAAATTAAAATCAAAAAGACACAGCCACCCCAAAGTTTGGGACGGCTCTGTTTACAAGAAACTCGTTTACGGTACAACTTCAATATCGCATAAAGCGAAAAATGGATAAAGAAGGTGTGGTACTTACGTACAATGCAATATCACTCAGCAATGACATCTATGTCATCAGGCCCATAGCAGCATAATGAGTGGATTCAGGTATGATGATTCTAACTGAAATAAGTCACACAGAAAAAGAAACATCATAAGATATCACTAATACACGGAATGTAAACTTGGCTACACAGGAACTGAATTTCAAAACAGAACATGGTCCCAAATTTAGAAAACCAACTTGTGCTTGCTTAAGGGGAAAGGTGAGTTGGGGTGCTGCATAAAACCAGAGATTGAAATGAGCACAGATAAAGTTCCTTAAGCCAAATATGTAATAGACAAGAGCTACTCCTTGCTCAACGAAATGGACTCAAAACCCCATATTAAACGCCTAATAATGTACCTGACTAGTAAGTATCTTAAAACCTATGGATTGCTATGTCTCTGAAAGTGAATCAATCGTGAGTACAGGGGCAAAAACGCAGCAGTGATAGGATTGGAGAGTTTTGGTGAGCAAATGAAGACCCTTTGAAGTCATATTGCATGGTACCCATTCCACGGGTCTCAACTCTCCAGGTTTAAGGGATTCTTCCTTCAGCTAAAACATGCATGTGGAACCCAGAGTATGATCAACCGTGTGATCGGGAGACGTGTTGAAATATGTCTCAGTTCTCGTCCCCTGGTACTCGGGTGCAACATTCCAGATGCTTAGTAACACTCTCCCGACTTGGAGAGTCAGTGCCTTTAACCTCCTGTTTGGCCCAGTTTGCAAATTCCGCGGAAGATGAACAGGAATAGGGAGAACCAATGAGAGACTAGCTGGAGGTGTCTGGACGGGAAAATTTAACTCTCATTTCCCACCAGGAAGAGGAATTAACCAAAGGCTCAGCGTGCCATGCCGGAACCAGATTAGGGCCTGAAGCAATCCTGCGGTGTTGCGGCCAGCTCACAAGAAAGCGAGTTGAAGAAAGGAGCTCAGGGGCACTGTAATTCACAAACCTGCAGAGTTATAAATGACAGCTATCATCCAAAAATATACTGAAGTAAGGCTGCCAAGAGGACTTGAAAGCCGGGCAGAATTGCAGGAAACCGATTTCAGGAGGTAGACTGGAATTGCATTTAAAGCATAGGAAAAGAGGCAGAAGGTCGACAATGATGCACTTGGCCAAAAAGGGCGTATGCGTTTTTTCCTGAATATATTCAGGAAGAAACGCATACGCCCTTTTTGGCCAACCAAGCAAGCTTGCAAAGGAAATCTGCACTACAATGAAGTCTCACTTCCCCCCCCGTCAAAAGGGCCATCTGAAAAAAGTTTAAAATCCAGAAAGGCAGGACAGGCCATGGAGAACTGGGAGCCATGTTATGCTGATGGGCGGGATGTAACTTGCCAACAGCCACTTGGGAGAAGTGTATGGTGTTTCCTGAAACATCTAAAAAACAAAGCAACAGAGCCTAGGGCACTTCCACTTATGGTCCTATAGCTTAGGGAAATTAAAATCAAAAAGACACAGCCACCCCAAAGTTTGGGATGGCTCTGTTTACAAGAAACTCGTTTACGGTACAAGTTCAATATCGCATAAAGCGAAAAATGGATAAAGAAGTTGTGGTACTTACGTACAATGCAATATCACTCAGCAATGACATCTATGTCATCAGGCCCATAGCAGCATAATGAGTGGATTCAGGTATGATGATTCTAACTGAAATAAGTCACACAGAAAAAGAAACATCATAAGATATCACTAATACACGGAATGTAAACTTGGCTACACAGGAACTGAATTTCAAAACAGAACATGGTCCCAAATTTAGAAAATCAACTTATGCTTGCTTAAGGGGAAAGGTGAGTTGGGGTGCTGCATAAAACCAGAGATTGAAATGAGCACAGATAAAGTTCCTTAAGCCAAATATGTAATAGACAAGAGCTACTCCTTGCTCAACGAAATGGACTCAAAACCCCATATTAAACGCCTAATAATGTACCTGACTAGTAAGTATCTTAAAACCTATGGATTGCTATGTCTCTGAAAGTGAATCAATCGTGAGTACAGGGGCAAAAACGCAGCAGTGATAGGATTGGAGAGATTTGGTGAGCAAATGAAGACCCTTTGAAGTCATATTGCATGGTACCCATTCCACGGGTCTCAACTCTCCAGGTTTAAGGGATTCTTCCTTCAGCTAAAACATGCATGTGGAACCCAGAGTATGATCAACCGTGTGATCGGGAGACGTGTTGAAATATGTCTCAGTTCTCGTCCCCTGGTACTCGGGTGCAACATTCCAGATGCTTTACTAACACTCTCCCGACTTGGAGAGTCAGTGCCTTTAACCTCCTGTTTGGCCCAGTTTGCAAATTCCGCGGAAGATGAACAGGAATAGGGAGAACCAATGAGAGACTAGCTGGAGGTGTCTGGACGGGAAAATTTAACTCTCATTTCCCACCAGGAAGAGGAATTAACCAAAGGCTCAGCATGCCATGCCGGAACCAGATTAGGGCCTGAAGCAATCCTGCGGTGTTGCGGCCAGCTCACAAGAAAGCGAGTTGAAGAAAGGAGCTCAGGGGCACTGTAATTCACAAACCTGCAGAGTTATAAATGACAGCTATCATCCAAAAATATACTGAAGTAAGGCTGCCAAGAGGACTTGAAAGCCGGGCAGAATTGCAGGAAACCGATTTCAGGAGGTAGACTGGAATTGCATTTAAAGCATAGGAAAAGAGGCAGAAGGTCGACAATGATGCACTTGGCCAAAAAGGGCGTATGCGTTTTTTCCTGAATATATTCAGGAAAAAACGCATACGCCCTTTTTGGCCAACCAAGCAAGCTTGCAAAGGAAATCTGCACTACAATGAAGTCTCACTTCTCCCCCGTCAAAAGGGCCATCTGAAAAAAGTGTAAAATCCAGAAAGGCAGGACAGGCCATGGAGAACTGGGAGCCTTGTTATGCTGATGGGCGGGATGTCAATTGCCAACAGCCACTCGGGAGAAGTGTATGGTGTTTCCTGAAACATCTAAAAAACAAAGCAACAGAGCCTAGGGCACTTCCACTTATGGTCCTATAGCTTAGGGAAATTAAAATCAAAAAGACACAGCCACCCCAAAGTTTGGGATGGCTCTGTTTACAAGAAACTCGTTTACGGTACAAGTTCAATATCGCATAAAGCGAAAAATGGATAAAGAAGTTGTGGTACTTACGTACAATGCAATATCACTCAGCAATGACATCTATGTCATCAGGCCCATAGCAGCATGATGAGTGGATTCAGGTATGATGATTCTAACTGAAATAAGTCACACAGAAAAAGAAACATCATAAGATATCACTAATACACGGAATGTAAACTTGGCTACACAGGAACTGAATTTCAAAACAGAACATGGTCCCAAATTTAGAAAACCAACTTATGCTTGCTTAAGGGGAAAGGTGAGTTGGGGTGCTGCATAAAACCAGAGATTGAAATGAGCACAGATAAAGTCCCTTAAGCCAAATATGTAATAGACAAGAGCTACTCCTTGCTCAACGAAATGGACTCAAAACCCCATATTAAACGCCTAATAATGTACCTGACTAGTAAGTATCTTAAAACCTATGGATTGCTATGTCTCTGAAAGTGAATCAATCGTGAGTACAGGGGCAAAAACGCAGCAGTGATAGGATTGGAGAGTTTTGGTGAGCAAATGAAGACCCTTTGAAGTCATATTGCATGGTACCCATTCCACGGGTCTCAACTCTCCAGGTTTAAGGGATTCTTCCTTCAGCTAAAACATGCATGTGGAACCCAGAGTATGATCAACCGTGTGATCGGGAGACGTGTTGAAATATGTCTCAGTTCTCGTCCCCTGGTACTCGGGTGCAACATTCCAGATGCTTTACTAACACTCTCCCGACTTGGAGAGTCAGTGCCTTTAACCTCCTGTTTGGCCCAGTTTGCAAATTCCGTGGAAGATGAACAGGAATAGGGAGAACCAATGAGAGACTAGCTGGAGGTGTCTGGACGGGAAAATTTAACTCTCATTTCCCACCAGGAAGAGGAATTAACCAAAGGCTCAGCGTGCCATGCCGGAACCAGATTAGGGCCTGAAGCAATCCTGCGGTGTTGCGGCCAGCTCACAAGAAAGCGAGTTGAAGAAAGGAGCTCAGGGGCACTGTAATTCACAAACCTGCAGAGTTATAAATGACAGCTATCATCCAAAAATATACTGAAGTAAGGCTGCCAAGAGGACTTGAAAGCCGGGCAGAATTGCAGGAAACCGATTTCAGGAGGTAGACTGGAATTGCATTTAAAGCATAGGAAAAGAGGCAGAAGGTCGACAATGATGCACTTGGCCAAAAAGGGCGTATGCGTTTTTTCCTGAATATATTCAGGAAAAAACGCATACGCCCTTTTTGGCCAACCAAGCAAGCTTGCAAAGGAAATCTGCACTACAATGAAGTCTCACTTCCCCCCCGTCAAAAGGGCCATCTGAAAAAAGTGTAAAATCCAGAAAGGCAGGACAGGCCATGGAGACCTGGGAGCCTTGTTATGCTGATGGGCGGGATGTAAATTGCCAACAGCCACTCGGGAGAAGTGTATGGTGTTTCCTGAAACATCTAAAAAACAAAGCAACAGAGCCTAGGGCACTTCCACTTATGGTCCTATAGCTTAGGGAAATTAAAATCAAAAAGACACAGCCACCCCAAATTTTGGGATGGCTCTGTTTACAAGAAACTCGTTTACGGTACAAGTTCAATATCGCATAAAGCGAAAAATGGATAAAGAAGTTGTGGTACTTACGTACAATGCAATATTACTCAGCAATGACATCTATGTCATCAGGCCCATAGCAGCATAATGAGTGGATTCAGGTATGATGATTCTAACTGAAATAAGTCACACAGAAAAAGAAACATCATAAGATATCACTAATACACGGAATGTAAACTTGGCTACACAGGAACTGAATTTCAAAACAGAACATGGTCCCATATTTAGAAAACCAACTTATGCTTGCTTAAGGGGAAAGGTGAGTTGGGGTGCTGCATAAAACCAGAGATTGAAATGAGCACAGATAAAGTTCCTTAAGCCAAATATGTAATAGACAAGAGCTACTCCTTGCTCAACGAAATGGACTCAAAACCCCATATTAAACGCCTAATAATGTACCTGACTAGTAAGTATCTTAAAACCTATGGATTGCTATGTCTCTGAAAGTGAATCAATCGTGAGTACAGGGGCAAAAACGCAGCAGTGATAGGATTGGAGAGTTTTGGTGAGCAAATGAAGACCCTTTGAAGTCATATTGCATGGTACCCATTCCACGGGTCTCAACTCTCCAGGTTTAAGGGATTCTTCCTTCAGCTAAAACATGCATGTGGAACCCAGAGTATGATCAACCGTGTGATCGGGAGACGTGTTGAAATATGTCTCAGTTCTCGTCCCCTGGTACTCGGGTGCAACATTCCAGATGCTTTACTAACACTCTCCCGACTTGGAGAGTCAGTGCCTTTAACCTCCTATTTGGCCCAGTTTGCAAATTCCACGGAAGATGAACAGGAATAGGGAGAACCAATGAGAGACTAGCTGGAGGTGTCTGGACGGGAAAATTTAACTCTCATTTCCCACCAGGAAGAGGAATTAACCAAAGGCTCAGTGTGCCATGCCGGAACCAGATTAGGGCCTGAAGCAATCCTGCGGTGTTGCGGCCAGCTCACAAGAAAGCGAGTTGAAGAAAGGAGCTCAGGGGCACTGTAATTCACAAACCTGCAGAGTTATAAATGACAGCTATCATCCAAAAATATACTGAAGTAAGGCTGCCAAGAGGACTTGAAAGCCGGGCAGAATTGCAGGAAACCGATTTCAGGAGGTAGACTGGAATTGCATTTAAAGCATAGGAAAAGAGGCAGAAGGTCGACAATGATGCACTTGGCCAAAAAGGGCGTATGCGTTTTTTCCTGAATATATTCAGGAAAAAACGCATACGCCCTTTTTGGCCAACCAAGCAAGCTTGCAAAGGAAATCTGCACTACAATGAAGTCTCACTTCCCCCCCCTCAAAAGGGCCATCTGAAAAAAGTGTAAAATCCAGAAAGGCAGGACAGGCCATGGAGAACTGGGAGCCTTGTTATGCTGATGGGCGGGATGTAAATTGCCAACAGCCACTCGGGAGAAGTGTATGGTGTTTCCTGAAACATCTAAAAAACAAAGCAACAGAGCCTAGGGCACTTCCACTTATGGTCCTATAGCTTAGGGAAATTAAAATCAAAAAGACACAGCCACCCCAAAGTTTGGGATGGCTCTGTTTACAAGAAACTCGTTTACGGTACAAGTTCAATATCGCATAAAGCGAAAAATGGATAAAGAAGTTGTGGTACTTACGTACAATGCAATATCACTCAGCAATGACATCGATGTCATCAGGTCCATAGCAGAATAATGAGTGGATTCAGGTATGATGATTCTAACTGAAATAAGTCACACAGAAAAAGAAACATCATAAGATATCACTAATACACGGAATGTAAACTTGGCTACACAGGAACTGAATTTCAAAACAGAACATGGTCCCAAATTTAGAAAATCAACTTATGCTTGCTTAAGGGGAAAGGTGAGTTGGGGTGCTGCATAAAACCAGAGATTGAAATGAGCACAGATAAAGTTCCTTAAGCCAAATATGTAATAGACAAGAGCTACTCCTTGCTCAACGAAATGGACTCAAAACCCCATATTAAACGCCTAATAATGTACCTGACTAGTAAGTATCTTAAAACCTATGGATTGCTATGTCTCTGAAAGTGAATCAATCGTGAGTACAGGGGCAAAAACGCAGCAGTGATAGGATTGGAGAGTTTTGGTGAGCAAATGAAGACCCTTTGAAGTCATATTGCATGGTACCCATTCCACGGGTCTCAACTCTCCAGGTTTAAAGGATTCTTCCTTCAGCTAAAACATGCATGTGGAACCCAGAGTATGATCAACCGTGTGATCGGGAGACGTGTTGAAATATGTCTCAGTTCTCGTCCCCTGGTACTCGGGTGCAATATTCCAGATGCTTTACTAACACTCTCCCGACTTGGAGAGTCAGTGCCTTTAACCTCCTCTTTGGCCCAGTTTGCAAATTCCACGGAAGATGAACAGGAATAGGGAGAACCAATGAGAGACTAGCTGGAGGTGTCTGGACGGGAAAATTTAACTCTCATTTCCCACCAGGAAGAGGAATTAACCAAAGGCTCAGCGTGCCATGCCGGAACCAGATTAGGGCCTGAAGCAATCCTGCGGTGTTGCGGCCAGCTCACAAGAAAGCGAGTTGAAGAAAGGAGCTCAGGGGCACTGTAATTCACAAACCTGCAGAGTTATAAATGACAGCTATCATCCAAAAATATACTGAAGTAAGGCTGCCAAGAGGACTTGAAAGCCGGGCAGAATTGCAGGAAACCGATTTCAGGAGGTAGACTGGAATTGCATTTAAAGCATAGGAAAAGAGGCAGAAGGTCGACAATGATGCACTTGGCCAAAAAGGGCGTATGCGTTTTTTCCTGAATATATTCAGGAAAAAACGCATACGCCCTTTTTGGCCAACCAAGCAAGCTTGCAAAGGAAATCTGCACTACAATGAAGTCTCACTTCCCCCCCGTCAAAAGGGCCATCTGAAAAAAGTGTAAAATCCAGAAAGGCAGGACAGGCCATGGAGAACTGGGAGCCTTGTTATGCTGATTGTCGGGATGTAAATTGCCAACAGCCACTCGGGAGAAGTGTATGGTGTTTCCTGAAACATCTAAAAAACAAAGCAACAGAGCCTAGGGCACTTCCACTTATGGTCCTATAGCTTAGGGAAATTAAAATCAAAAAGACACAGCCACCCCAAAGTTTGGGATGGCTCTGTTTACAAGAAACTCGTTTACGGTACAAGTTCAATATCGCATAAAGCGAAAAATGGATAAAGAAGTTGTGGTACTTACGTACAATGCAATATCACTCAGCAATGACATCTATGTCATCAGGCCCATAGCAGCATAATGAGTGGATTCAGGTATGATGATTCTAACTGAAATAAGTCACACAGAAAAAGAAACATCATAAGATATCACTAATACACGGAATGTAAACTTGGCTACACAGGAACTGAATTTCAAAACAGAACATGGTCCCAAATTTAGAAAACCAACTTATGCTTGCTTAAGGGGAAAGGTGAGTTGGGGTGCTGCATAAAACCAGAGATTGAAATGAGCACAGATAAAGTTCCTTAAGCCAAATATGTAATAGACAAGAGCTACTCCTTGCTCAACGAAATGGACTCAAAACCCCATATTAAACGCCTAATAATGTACCTGACTAGTAAGTATCTTAAAACCTATGGATTGCTATGTCTCTGAAAGTGAATCAATCGTGAGTACAGGGGCAAAAACGCAGCAGTGATAGGATTGGAGAGTTTTGGTGAGCAAATGAAGACCCTTTGAAGTCATATTGCATGGTACCCATTCCACGGGTCTCAACTCTCCAGGTTTAAGGGATTCTTCCTTCAGCTAAAACATGCATGTGGAACCCAGAGTATGATCAACCGTGTGATCGGGAGACGTGTTGAAATATGTCTCAGTTCTCGTCCCCTGGTACTCGGGTGCAACATTCCAGATGCTTTACTAACACTCTCCCGACTTGGAGAGTCAGTGCCTTTAACCTCCTCTTTGGCCCAGTTTGCAAATTCCACGGAAGATGAACAGGAATAGGGAGAACCAATGAGAGACTAGCTGGAGGTGTCTGGACGGGAAAATTTAACTCTCATTTCCCACCAGGAAGAGGAATTAACCAAAGGCTCAGCGTGCCATGCCGGAACCAGATTAGGGCCTGAAGCAATCCTGCGGTGTTGCGGCCAGCTCACAAGAAAGCGAGTTGAAGAAAGGAGCTCAGGGGCACTGTAATTCACAAACCTGCAGAGTTATAAATGACAGCTATCATCCAAAAATATACTGAAGTAAGGCTGCCAAGAGGACTTGAAAGCCGGGCAGAATTGCAGGAAACCGATTTCAGGAGGTAGACTGGAATTGCATTTAAAGCATAGGAAAAGAGGCAGAAGGTCGACAATGATGCACTTGGCCAAAAAGGGCGTATGCGTTTTTTCCTGAATATATTCAGGAAAAAACGCATACGCCCTTTTTGGCCAACCAAGCAAGCTTGCAAAGGAAATCTGCACTACAATGAAGTCTCACTTCCCCCCCGTCAAAAGGGCCATCTGAAAAAAGTGTAAAATCCAGAAAGGCAGGACAGGCCATGGAGAACTGGGAGCCTTGTTATGCTGATGGGCGGGATGTAACTTGCCAACAGCCACTCGGGAGAAGTGTATGGTGTTTCCTGAAACATCTAAAAAACAAAGCAACAGAGCCTAGGGCACTTCCACTTATGGTCCTATAGCTTAGGGAAATTAAAATCAAAAAGACACAGCCACCCCAAAGTTTGGGATGGCTCTGTTTACAAGAAACTCGTTTACGGTACAAGTTCAATATCGCATAAAGCGAAAAATGGATAAAGAAGTTGTGGTACTTACGTACAATGCAATATCACTCAGCAATGACATCTATGTCATCAGGCCCATAGCAGCATAATGAGTGGATTCAGGTATGATGATTCTAACTGAAATAAGTCACACAGAAAAGGAAACATCATAAGATATCACTAATACACGGAATGTAAACTTGGCTACACAGGAACTGAATTTCAAAACAGAACATGGTCCCAAATTTAGAAAACCAACTTATGCTTGCTTAAGGGGAAAGGTGAGTTGGGGTGCTGCATAAAACCAGAGATTGAAATGAGCACAGATAAAGTTCCTTAAGCCAAATATGTAATAGACAAGAGCTACTCCTTGCTCAACGAAATGGACTCAAAACCCCATATTAAACGCCTAATAATGTACCTGACTAGTAAGTATCTTAAAACCTATGGATTGCTATGTCTCTGAAAGTGAATCAATCGTGAGTACAGGGGCAAAAACGCAGCAGTGATAGGATTGGAGAGTTTTGGTGAGCAAATGAAGACCCTTTGAAGTCATATTGCATGGTACCCATTCCACGGGTCTCAACTCTCCAGGTTTAAGGGATTCTTCCTTCAGCTAAAACATGCATGTGGAACCCAGAGTATGATCAACCGTGTGATCGGGAGACGTGTTGAAATATGTCTCAGTTCTCGTCCCCTGGTACTCGGGTGCAACATTCCAGATGCTTTACTAACACTCTCCCGACTTGGAGAGTCAGTGCCTTTAACCTCCTGTTTGGCCCAGTTTGCAAATTCCGCGGAAGATGAACAGGAATAGGGAGAACCAATGACAGACTAGCTGGAGGTGTCTGGACGGGAAAATTTAACTCTCATTTCCCACCAGGAAGAGGAATTAACCAAAGGCTCAGCGTGCCATGCCGGAACCAGATTAGGGCCTGAAGCAATCCTGCGGTGTTGCGGCCAGCTCACAAGAAAGCGAGTTGAAGAAAGGAGCTCAGGGGCACTGTAATTCACAAACCTGCAGAGTTATAAATGACAGCTATCATCCAAAAATATACTGAAGTAAGGCTGCCAAGAGGACTTGAAAGCCGGGCAGAATTGCAGGAAACCGATTTCAGGAGGTAGACTGGAATTGCATTTAAAGCATAGGAAAAGAGGCAGAAGGTCGACAATGATGCACTTGGCCAAAAAGGGCGTATGCGTTTTTTCCTGAATATATTCAGGAAAAAACGCATACGCCCTTTTTGGCCAACCAAGCAAGCTTGCAAAGGAAATCTGCACTACAATGAAGTCTCACTTCCCCCCCGTCAAAAGGGCCATCTGAAAAAAGTGTAAAATCCAGAAAGGCAGGACAGGCCATGGAGAACTGGGAGCCTTGTTATGCTGATGGGCGGGATGTAACTTGCCAACAGCCACTCGGGAGAAGTGTATGGTGTTTCCTGAAACATCTAAAAAACAAAGCAACAGAGCCTAGGGCACTTCCACTTATGGTCCTATAGCTTAGGGAAATTAAAATCAAAAAGACACAGCCACCCCAAAGTTTGGGATGGCTCTGTTTACAAGAAACTCGTTTACGGTACAAGTTCAATATCGCATAAAGCGAAAAATGGATAAAGAAGTTGTGGTACTTACGTACAATGCAATATCACTCAGCAATGACATCTATGTCATCAGGCCCATAGCAGCATAATGAGTGGATTCAGGTATGATGATTCTAACTGAAATAAGTCACACAGAAAAAGAAACATCATAAGATATCACTAATACACGGAATGTAAACTTGGCTACACAGGAACTGAATTTCAAAACAGAACATGGTCCCAAATTTAGAAAACCAACTTATGCTTGCTTAAGGGGAAAGGTGAGTTGGGGTGCTGCATAAAACCAGAGATTGAAATGAGCACAGATAAAGTTCCTTAAGCCAAATATGTAATAGACAAGAGCTACTCCTTGCTCAACGAAATGGACTCAAAACCCCATATTAAACGCCTAATAATGTACCTGACTAGTAAGTATCTTAAAACCTATGGATTGCTATGTCTCTGAAAGTGAATCAATCGTGAGTACAGGGGCAAAAACGCAGCAGTGATAGGATTGGAGAGTTTTGGTGAGCAAATGAAGACCCTTTGAAGTCATATTGCATGGTACCCATTCCACGGGTCTCAACTCTCCAGGTTTAAGGGATTCTTCCTTCAGCTAAAACATGCATGTGGAACCCAGAGTATGATCAACCGTGTGATCGGGAGACGTGTTGAAATATGTCTCAGTTCTCGTCCCCTGGTACTCGGGTGCAACATTCCAGATGCTTTACTAACACTCTCCCGACTTGGAGAGTCAGTGCCTTTAACCTCCTGTTTGGCCCAGTTTGCAAATTCCGCGGAAGATGAACAGGAATAGGGAGAACCAATGAGAGACTAGCTGGAGGTGTCTGGACGGGAAAATTTAACTCTCATTTCCCACCAGGAAGAGGAATTAACCAAAGGCTCAGCGTGCCATGCCGGAACCAGATTAGGGCCTGAAGCAATCCTGCGGTGTTGCGGCCAGCTCACAAGAAAGCGAGTTGAAGAAAGGAGCTCAGGGGCACTGTAATTCACAAACCTGCAGAGTTATAAATGACAGCTATCATCCAAAAATATACTGAAGTAAGGCTGCCAAGAGGACTTGAAAGCCGGGCAGAATTGCAGGAAACCGATTTCAGGAGGTAGACTGGAATTGCATTTAAAGCATAGGAAAAGAGGCAGAAGGTCGACAATGATGCACTTGGCCAAAAAGGGCGTATGCGTTTTTTCCTGAATATATTCAGGAAAAAACGCATACGCCCTTTTTGGCCAACCAAGCAAGCTTGCAAAGGAAATCTGCACTACAATGAAGTCTCACTTCCCCCCCGTCAAAAGGGCCATCTGAAAAAAGTGTAAAATCCAGAAAGGCAGGACAGGCCATGGAGAACTGGGAGCCTTGTTATGCTGATGGGCGGGATGTAAATTGCCAACAGCCACTCGGGAGAAGTGTATGGTGTTTCCTGAAACATCTAAAAAACAAAGCAACAGAGCCTAGGGCACTTCCACTTATGGTCCTATAGCTTAGGGAAATTAAAATCAAAAAGACACAGCCACCCCAAAGTTTGGGATGGCTCTGTTTACAAGAAACTCGTTTACGGTACAAGTTCAATATCGCATAAAGCGAAAAATGGATAAAGAAGTTGTGGTACTTACGTACAATGCAATATCACTCAGCAATGACATCTATGTCATCAGGCCCATAGCAGCATAATGAGTGGATTCAGGTATGATGATTCTAACTGAAATAAGTCACACAGAAAAAGAAACATCATAAGATATCACTAATACACGGAATGTAAACTTGGCTACACAGGAACTGAATTTCAAAACAGAACATGGTCCCAAATTTAGAAAACCAACTTATGCTTGCTTAAGGGGAAAGGTGAGTTGGGGTGCTGCATAAAACCAGAGATTGAAATGAGCACAGATAAAGTTCCTTAAGCCAAATATGTAATAGACAAGAGCTACTCCTTGCTCAACGAAATGGACTCAAAACCCCATATTAAACGCCTAATAATGTACCTGACTAGTAAGTATCTTAAAACCTATGGATTGCTATGTCTCTGAAAGTGAATCAATCGTGAGTACAGGGGCAAAAACGCAGCAGTGATAGGATTGGAGAGTTTTGGTGAGCAAATGAAGACCCTTTGAAGTCATATTGCATGGTACCCATTCCACGGGTCTCAACTCTCCAGGTTTAAGGGATTCTTCCTTCAGCTAAAACATGCATGTGGAACCCAGAGTATGATCAACCGTGTGATCGGGAGACGTGTTGAAATATGTCTCAGTTCTCGTCCCCTGGTACTCGGGTGCAACATTCCAGATGCTTTACTAACACTCTCCCGACTTGGAGAGTCAGTGCCTTTAACCTCCTCTTTGGCCCAGTTTGCAAATTCCACGGAAGATGAACAGGAATAGGGAGAACCAATGAGAGACTAGCTGGAGGTGTCTGGACGGGAAAATTTAACTCTCATTTCCCACCAGGAAGAGGAATTAACCAAAGGCTCAGCGTGCCATGCCGGAACCAGATTAGGGCCTGAAGCAATCCTGCGGTGTTGCGGCCAGCTCACAAGAAAGCGAGTTGAAGAAAGGAGCTCAGGGGCACTGTAATTCACAAACCTGCAGAGTTATAAATGACAGCTATCATCCAAAAATATACTGAAGTAAGGCTGCCAAGAGGACTTGAAAGCCGGGCAGAATTGCAGGAAACCGATTTCAGGAGGTAGACTGGAATTGCATTTAAAGCATAGGAAAAGAGGCAGAAGGTCGACAATGATGCACTTGGCCAAAAAGGGCGTATGCGTTTTTTCCTGAATATATTCAGGAAAAAACGCATACGCCCTTTTTGGCCAACCAAGCAAGCTTGCAAAGGAAATCTGCACTACAATGAAGTCTCACTTCCCCCCCGTCAAAAGGGCCATCTGAAAAAAGTGTAAAATCCAGAAAGGCAGGACAGGCCATGGAGAACTGGGAGCCTTGTTATGCTGATGGGCGGGATGTAACTTGCCAACAGCCACTCGGGAGAAGTGTATGGTGTTTCCTGAAACATCTAAAAAACAAAGCAACAGAGCCTAGGGCACTTCCACTTATGGTCCTATAGCTTAGGGAAATTAAAATCAAAAAGACACAGCCACCCCAAAGTTTGGGATGGCTCTGTTTACAAGAAACTCGTTTACGGTACAAGTTCAATATCGCATAAAGCGAAAAATGGATAAAGAAGTTGTGGTACTTACGTACAATGCAATATCACTCAGCAATGACATCTATGTCATCAGGCCCATAGCAGCATAATGAGTGGATTCAGGTATGATGATTCTAACTGAAATAAGTCACACAGAAAAGGAAACATCATAAGATATCACTAATACACGGAATGTAAACTTGGCTACACAGGAACTGAATTTCAAAACAGAACATGGTCCCAAATTTAGAAAACCAACTTATGCTTGCTTAAGGGGAAAGGTGAGTTGGGGTGCTGCATAAAACCAGAGATTGAAATGAGCACAGATAAAGTTCCTTAAGCCAAATATGTAATAGACAAGAGCTACTCCTTGCTCAACGAAATGGACTCAAAACCCCATATTAAACGCCTAATAATGTACCTGACTAGTAAGTATCTTAAAACCTATGGATTGCTATGTCTCTGAAAGTGAATCAATCGTGAGTACAGGGGCAAAAACGCAGCAGTGATAGGATTGGAGAGTTTTGGTGAGCAAATGAAGACCCTTTGAAGTCATATTGCATGGTACCCATTCCACGGGTCTCAACTCTCCAGGTTTAAGGGATTCTTCCTTCAGCTAAAACATGCATGTGGAACCCAGAGTATGATCAACCGTGTGATCGGGAGACGTGTTGAAATATGTCTCAGTTCTCGTCCCCTGGTACTCGGGTGCAACATTCCAGATGCTTTACTAACACTCTCCCGACTTGGAGAGTCAGTGCCTTTAACCTCCTGTTTGGCCCAGTTTGCAAATTCCGCGGAAGATGAACAGGAATAGGGAGAACCAATGAGAGACTAGCTGGAGGTGTCTGGACGGGAAAATTTAACTCTCATTTCCCACCAGGAAGAGGAATTAACCAAAGGCTCAGCGTGCCATGCCGGAACCAGATTAGGGCCTGAAGCAATCCTGCGGTGTTGCGGCCAGCTCACAAGAAAGCGAGTTGAAGAAAGGAGCTCAGGGGCACTGTAATTCACAAACCTGCAGAGTTATAAATGACAGCTATCGTCCAAAAATATACTGAAGTAAGGCTGCCAAGAGGACTTGAAAGCGGGGCAGAATTGCAAGAAACCAATTTCAGGAGGTAGACTGGAATTGCATTTAAAGCATAGGAAAAGAGGCAGAACGTCCACAATGATGCACTTGGCCAAAAAGGGCGTATACGTTTTTTCCTGAATATATTCAGGAAAAAACGCATACGCCCTTTTTGGCCAACCAAGCAAGCCTGCAAAGGAAATCTGCACTACAATGAAGTCTCACTTCCCCCTGGTCAAAAGGGCCATCTGAAAAAAGTGTAAAATCCAGAAAGGCAACACAGGCCATGGAGAACTGGGAGCCTTGTTATGCTGATGGGCAGGATGTAAATTGCCAACAGCCACTTGGGAGAAGTGTATGGTGTTTCCTGAAACATCTGAGAAACAAAGCAACAGAGCCTAGGGCAATTCCACTTATGGTCCTATAGCTTAGGGAAATTAAAATCAAAAAGACACAGCCACCCCAAAGTTTGGGACAGCTCTGTTTACAAGAACCTCGTTTACGGGACAAGTTCAATATCGCAGAAAGTGAAAAATGGATAAAGAAGTTTTGGTACTTACGTACAATGCAATATCACTCAGCAATGAAATCTATGTCATCAGGCCCGTAGCAGCATAATGAGTGAATTCAAGTATGATGATTCTAACTGAATTAAGTCACAAGAAAAAGAAACATCATAAGATATCATTAATACACGGAATGTAAACTTGGCTACACAGGAACTGGATTACAAAACAGAACAGGGTCTCAAATTTAGAAAACCAACTTATGCTTGCTTAAGGGGAAAGGTGAGTTGGGTTGCTGCATAAAACCAGAGATTGAAATGAGCACAGATAAAGTTCCTTAAGCCAAATATGTAATAGACAAGAGCTACACCTTGCTCAACGAAATGGACTCAACACCCCATATTAAACGCCTAAGAATGTGCCTGACTAGTAAGTATCTTAAAACCTATGGATTGATATGTCTGCGAAAGAGAATCAAGCGTGTGTACAGGGGCATAAACGCAGCAGTGATAGGATTGGAGAGGTGCGGTGAGCAAATGAAGACCCTTTGAAGTCATATTGCATGGTAACGTTTCCACGGGTCTCAACTCTCCAGGTTTAAGGGATTCTTCCTTCAGCTAAAGCATGCATGTGGAACCCAGAGTATGATCAACCGTGTGATCGGGAGACGTGTTCCAATATGTCTCAGTTCTCGTCCCCTGGTACTCGGGTGCAACATTCCAGACGCTTTACTAACGCTCTGCCGACTTGGAGAGTCAGTGCCTTTAACCTCCTGATTGGCCCAGTTTGCAATTTCTGCGGAAGATGAACAGGAATAGGGAGAAACGATGAGAGACTAGCTGTAGGTGTCTGGACGGGCAAATTTAACTCTCATTTCCCACCAGGAAGAGGAATTAACCAAAGGCTCAGCGGGCCGTGCCAGAACAAGATTAGGGCCTGAAGGAATCCTGCGGTGTTGCGGCCAGCTCACAAGAAAGCGAGTTGAAGAAAAGAGCTCAGGGGCACTGTAATTCACAAAGATGCAGAGTTATAAATGACAGCTATCGTCCAAAAATATACTGAAGTAAGGCTGCCAAGCGGACTTGAAAGCGGGGCAGAATTGCAGGAAACCGATTTCAGGAGGTAGACTGGAATTGCAGTTAAAGCATAGAAAAAGAGGCAGAACGTCCACAATGATGCACTTGGCCAAAAAGGGCGTATGTGTTTCTTCCTGAATATATTCAGGAAAAAACGCATACGCCCTTTTTGGCCAACCAAGCAAGCTTGCAAAGGAAATCTGCACTACAATGAAGTCTCACTTCCCCCCCGTCAAAAGGGCCATCTGAAAAAAGTGTAAAATCCAGAAAGGCAGGACAGGCCATGGAGAACTGGGAGCCTTGTTATGCTGATGGGCGGGATGTAACTTGCCAACAGCCACTCGGGAGAAGTGTATGGTGTTTCCTGAAACATCTAAAAAACAAAGCAACAGAGCCTAGGGCACTTCCACTTATGGTCCTATAGCTTAGGGAAATTAAAATCAAAAAGACACAGCCACCCCAAAGTTTGGGATGGCTCTGTTTACAAGAAACTCGTTTACGGTACAAGTTCAATATCGCATAAAGCGAAAAATGGATAAAGAAGTTGTGGTACTTACGTACAATGCAATATCACTCAGCAATGACATCTATGTCATCAGGCCCATAGCAGCATAATGAGTGGATTCAGGTATGATGATTCTAACTGAAATAAGTCACACAGAAAAAGAAACATCATAAGATATCACTAATACACGGAATGTAAACTTGGCTACACAGGAACTGAATTTCAAAACAGAACATGGTCCCAAATTTAGAAAACCAACTTATGCTTGCTTAAGGGGAAAGGTGAGTTGGGGTGCTGCATAAAACCAGAGATTGAAATGAGCACAGATAAAGTTCCTTAAGCCAAATATGTAATAGACAAGAGCTACTCCTTGCTCAACGAAATGGACTCAAAACCCCATATTAAACGCCTAATAATGTACCTGACTAGTAAGTATCTTAAAACCTATGGATTGCTATGTCTCTGAAAGTGAATCAATCGTGAGTACAGGGGCAAAAACGCAGCAGTGATAGGATTGGAGAGTTTTGGTGAGCAAATGAAGACCCTTTGAAGTCATATTGCATGGTACCCATTCCACGGGTCTCAACTCTCCAGGTTTAAGGGATTCTTCCTTCAGCTAAAACATGCATGTGGAACCCAGAGTATGATCAACCGTGTGATCGGGAGACGTGTTGAAATATGTCTCAGTTCTCGTCCCCTGGTACTCGGGTGCAACATTCCAGATGCTTTACTAACACTCTCCCGACTTGGAGAGTCAGTGCCTTTAACCTCCTGTTTGGCCCAGTTTGCAAATTCCGCGGAAGATGAACAGGAATAGGGAGAACCAATGAGAGACTAGCTGGAGGTGTCTGGACGGGAAAATTTAACTCTCATTTCCCACCAGGAAGAGGAATTAACCAAAGGCTCAGCGTGCCATGCCGGAACCAGATTAGGGCCTGAAGCAATCCTGCGGTGTTGCGGCCAGCTCACAAGAAAGCGAGTTGAAGAAAGGAGCTCAGGGGCACTGTAATTCACAAACCTGCAGAGTTATAAATGACAGCTATCATCCAAAAATATACTGAAGTAAGGCTGCCAAGAGGACTTGAAAGCCGGGCAGAATTGCAGGAAACCGATTTCAGGAGGTAGACTGGAATTGCATTTAAAGCATAGGAAAAGAGGCAGAAGGTCGACAATGATGCACTTGGCCAAAAAGGGCGTATGCGTTTTTTCCTGAATATATTCAGGAAAAAACGCATACGCCCTTTTTGGCCAACCAAGCAAGCTTGCAAAGGAAATCTGCACTACAATGAAGTCTCACTTCCCCCCCGTCAAAAGGGCCATCTGAAAAAAGTGTAAAATCCAGAAAGGCAGGACAGGCCATGGAGAACTGGGAGCCTTGTTATGCTGATGGGCGGGATGTAACTTGCCAACAGCCACTCGGGAGAAGTGTATGGTGTTTCCTGAAACATCTAAAAAACAAAGCAACAGAGCCTAGGGCACTTCCACTTATGGTCCTATAGCTTAGGGAAATTAAAATCAAAAAGACACAGCCACCCCAAAGTTTGGGATGGCTCTGTTTACAAGAAACTCATTTACGGTGCAAGTTCAATATCGCATAAAGCGAAAAATGGATAAAGAAGTTGTGGTACTTACGTACAATGCAATATCACTCAGCAATGACATCTATGTCATCAGGCCCATAGCAGCATAATGAGTGGATTCAGGTATGATGATTCTAACTGAAATAAGTCACACAGAATAAGAAACATCATAAGATATCACTAATACACGGAATGTAAACTTGGCTACACAGGAACTGGATTACAAAACAGAACAGAGTCTCAAATTTAGAAAAACCAACTTATGCTTGCTTAAGGGGAAAGGTGAGTTGGGGTGCTGCATAAAACCAGAGATTGAAATGAGCACAGATAAAGTTCCTTAAGCCAAATATGTAATAGACAAGAGCTACTCCTTGCTCAACGAAATGGACTCAAAACCCCATATTAAACGCCTAATAATGTACCTGACTAGTAAGTATCTTAAAACCTATGGATTGCTATGTCTCTGAAAGTGAATCAATCGTGAGTACAGGGGCAAAAACGCAGCAGTGATAGGATTGGAGAGGTTTGGTGAGCAAATGAAGACCCTTTGAAGTCATATTGCATGGTACCCATTCCACGGGTCTCAACTCTCCAGGTTTAAGGGATTCTTCCTTCAGCTAAAACATGCATGTGGAACCCAGAGTATGATCAACCGTGTGATCGGGAGACGTGTTGAAATATGTCTCAGTTCTCGTCCCCTGGTACTCGGGTACAACATTCCAGATGCTTTACTAACACTCTCCCGACTTGGAGAGTCAGTGCCTTTAACCTCCTGTTTGGCCCAGTTTGCAAATTCCGCGGAAGATGAACAGGAATAGGGAGAACCAATGAGAGACTAGCTGGAGGTGTCTGGACGGGAAAATTTAACTCTCATTTCCCACCAGGAAGAGGAATTAACCAAAGGCTCAGCATGCCATGCCGGAACCAGATTAGGGCCTGAAGCAATCCTGCGGTGTTGCGGCCAGCTCACAAGAAAGCGAGTTGAAGAAAGGAGCTCAGGGGCACTGTAATTCACAAACCTGCAGAGTTATAAATGACAGCTATCATCCAAAAATATACTGAAGTAAGGCTGCCAAGAGGACTTGAAAGCCGGGCAGAATTGCAGGAAACCGATTTCAGGAGGTAGACTGGAATTGCATTTAAAGCATAGGAAAAGAGGCAGAAGGTCGACAATGATGCACTTGGCCAAAAAGGGCGTATGCGTTTTTTCCTGAATATATTCAGGAAAAAACGCATACGCCCTTTTTGGCCAACCAAGCAAGCTTGCAAAGGAAATCTGCACTACAATGAAGTCTCACCCCCCCCCCCCATCAAAAGGGCCATCTGAAAAAAGTGTAAAATCCAGAAAGGCAGGACAGGCCATGGAGAACAGGGAGCCTTGTTATGCTGATGGGCGGGATGTAAATTGCCAACAGCCACTCGGGAGAAGTGTATGGTGTTTCCTGAAACATCTAAAAAACAAAGCAACAGAGCCTAGGGCACTTCCACTTATGGTCCTATAGCTTAGGGAAATTAAAATCAAAAAGACACAGCCACCCCAAAGTTTGGGATGGCTCTGTTTACAAGAAACTCGTTTACGGTACAAGTTCAATATCGCATAAAGCGAAAAATGGATAAAGAAGTTGTGGTACTTACGTACAATGCAATATCACTCAGCAATGACATCTATGTCATCAGGCCCATAGCAGCATAATGAGTGGATTCAGGTATGATGATTCTAACTGAAATAAGTCACACAGAAAAAGAAACATCATAAGATATCACTAATACACGGAATGTAAACTTGGCTACACAGGAACTGAATTTCAAAACAGAACATGGTCCCAAATTTAGAAAACTAACTTATGCTTGCTTAAGGGGAAAGGTGAGTTGGGGTGCTGCATAAAACCAGAGATTGAAATGAGCACAGATAAAGTTCCTTAAGCCAAATATGTAATAGACAAGAGCTACTCCTTGCTCAACGAAATGGACTCAAAACCCCATATTAAACGCCTAATAATGTACCTGACTAGTAAGTATCTTAAAACCTATGGATTGCTATGTCTCTGAAAGTGAATCAATCGTGAGTACAGGGGCAAAAACGCAGCAGTGATAGGATTGGAGAGTTTTGGTGAGCAAATGAAGACCCTTTGAAGTCATATTGCATGGTACCCATTCCACGGGTCTCAACTCTCCAGGTTTAAGGGATTCTTCCTTCAGCTAAAACATGCATGTGGAACCCAGAGTATGATCAACCGTGTGATCGGGAGACGTGTTGAAATATGTCTCAGTTCTCGTCCCCTGGTACTCGGGTGCAACATTCCAGATGCTTTACTAACACTCTCCCGACTTGGAGAGTCAGTGCCTTTAACCTCCTGTTTGGCCCAGTTTGCAAATTCCGCGGAAGATGAACAGGAATAGGGAGAACCAATGAGAGACTAGCTGGAGGTGTCTGGACGGGAAAATTTAACTCTCATTTCCCACCAGGAAGAGGAATTAACCAAAGGCTCAGCGTGCCATGCCGGAACCAGATTAGGGCCTGAAGCAATCCTGCGGTGTTGCGGCCAGCTCACAAGAAAGCGAGTTGAAGAAAGGAGCTCAGGGGCACTGTAATTCACAAACCTGCAGAGTTATAAATGACAGCTATCATCCAAAAATATACTGAAGTAAGGCTGCCAAGAGGACTTGAAAGCCGGGCAGAATTGCAGGAAACCGATTTCAGGAGGTAGACTGGAATTGCATTTAAAGCATAGGAAAAGAGGCAGAAGGTCGACAATGATGCACTTGGCCAAAAAGGGCGTATGCGTTTTTTCCTGAATATATTCAGGAAAAAACGCATACGCCCTTTTTGGCCAACCAAGCAAGCTTGCAAAGGAAATCTGCACTACAATGAAGTCTCACTTCCCCCCCGTCAAAAGGGCCATCAGAAAAAAGTGTAAAATCCAGAAAGGCAGGACAGGCCATGGAGAACTGGGAGCCTTGTTATGCTGATGGGCGGGATGTAACTTGCCAACAGCCACTCGGGAGAAGTGTATGGTGTTTCCTGAAACATCTAAAAAACAAAGCAACAGAGCCTAGGGCACTTCCACTTATGGTCCTATAGCTTAGGGAAATTAAAATCAAAAAGACACAGCCACCCCAAAGTTTGGGATGGCTCTGTTTACAAGAAACTCGTTTACGGTACAAGTTCAATATCGCATAAAGCGAAAAATGGATAAAGAAGTTGTGGTACTTACGTACAATGCAATATCACTCAGCAATGACATCTATGTCATCAGGCCCATAGCAGCATAATGAGTGGATTCAGGTATGATGATTCTAACTGAAATAAGTCACACAGAAAAAGAAACATCATAAGATATCACTAATACACGGAATGTAAACTTGGCTACACAGGAACTGAATTTCAAAACAGAACATGGTCCCAAATTTAGAAAACCAACTTATGCTTGCTTAAGGGGAAAGGTGAGTTGGGGTGCTGCATAAAACCAGAGATTGAAATGAGCACAGATAAAGTTCCTTAAGCCAAATATGTAATAGACAAGAGCTACTCCTTGCTCAACGAAATGGACTCAAAACCCCATATTAAACGCCTAATAATGTACCTGACTAGTAAGTATCTTAAAACCTATGGATTGCTATGTCTCTGAAAGTGAATCAATCGTGAGTACAGGGGCAAAAACGCAGCAGTGATAGGATTGGAGAGTTTTGGTGAGCAAATGAAGACCCTTTGAAGTCATATTGCATGGTACCCATTCCACGGGTCTCAACTCTCCAGGTTTAAGGGATTCTTCCTTCAGCTAAAACATGCATGTGGAACCCAGAGTATGATCAACCGTGTGATCGGGAGACGTGTTGAAATATGTCTCAGTTCTCATCCCCTGGTACTCGGGTGCAACATTCCAGATGCTTTACTAACACTCTCCCGACTTGGAGAGTCAGTGCCTTTAACCTCCTGTTTGGTCCAGTTTGCAAATTCCGCGGAAGATGAACAGGAATAGGGAGAACCAATGAGAGACTAGCTGGAGGTGTCTGGACGGGAAAATTTAACTCTCATTTCCCACCAGGAAGAGGAATTAACCAAAGGCTCAGCGTGCCATGCCGGAACCAGATTAGGGCCTGAAGCAATCCTGCGGTGTTGCGGCCAGCTCACAAGAAAGCGAGTTGAAGAAAGGAGCTCAGGGGCACTGTAACTCACAAACCTGCAGAGTTATAAATGACAGCTATCATCCAAAAATATACTGAAGTAAGGCTGCCAAGAGGACTTGAAAGCCGGGCAGAATTGCAGGAAACCGATTTCAGGAGGTAGACTGGAATTGCATTTAAAGCATAGGAAAAGAGGCAGAAGGTCGACAATGATGCACTTGGCCAAAAAGGGCGTATGCGTTTTTTCCTGAATATATTCAGGAAAAAACGCATACGCCCTTTTTGGCCAACCAAGCAAGCTTGCAAAGGAAATCTGCACTACAATGAAGTCTCACTTCCCCCCCGTCAAAAGGGCCATCAGAAAAAAGTGTAAAATCCAGAAAGGCAGGACAGGCCATGGAGAACTGGGAGCCTTGTTATGCTGATGGGCGGGATGTAACTTGCCAACAGCCACTCGGGAGAAGTGTATGGTGTTTCCTGAAACATCTAAAAAACAAAGCAACAGAGCCTAGGGCACTTCCACTTATGGTCCTATAGCTTAGGGAAATTAAAATCAAAAAGACACAGCCACCCCAAAGTTTGGGATGGCTCTGTTTACAAGAAACTCGTTTACGGTACAAGTTCAATATCGCATAAAGCGAAAAATGGATAAAGAAGTTGTGGTACTTACGTACAATGCAATATCACTCAGCAATGACATCTATGTCATCAGGCCCATAGCAGCATAATGAGTGGATTCAGGTATGATGATTCTAACTGAAATAAGTCACACAGAAAAAGAAACATCATAAGATATCACTAATACACGGATTGTAAACTTGACTACACAGGAACTGAATTTCAAAACAGAACATGGTCCCAAATTTAGAAAACCAACTTATGCTTGCTTAAGGGGAAAGGTGAGTTGGGGTGCTGCATAAAACCAGAGATTGAAATGAGCACAGATAAAGTTCCTTAAGCCAAATATGTAATAGACAAGAGCTACTCCTTGCTCAACGAAATGGACTCAAAACCCCATATTAAACTCCTAATAATGTACCTGACTAGTAAGTATCTTAAAACCTATGGATTGCTATGTCTCTGAAAGTGAATCAATCGTGAGTACAGGGGCAAAAACGCAGCAGTGATAGGATTGGAGAGTTTTGGTGAGCAAATGAAGACCCTTTGAAGTCATATTGCATGGTACCCATTCCACGGGTCTCAACTCTCCAGGTTTAAGGGATTCTTCCTTCAGCTAAAACATGCATGTGGAACCCAGAGTATGATCAACCGTGTGATCGGGAGACGTGTTGAAATATGTCTCAGTTCTCGTCCCCTGGTACTCGGGTGCAACATTCCAGATGCTTTACTAACACTCTCCCGACTTGGAGAGTCAGTGCCTTTAACCTCCTGTTTGGCCCAGTTTGCAAATTCCGCGGAAGATGAACAGGAATAGGGAGAACCAATGAGAGACTAGCTGGAGGTGTCTGGACGGGAAAATTTAACTCTCATTTCCCACCAGGAAGAGGAATTAACCAAAGGCTCAGCATGCCATGCCGGAACCAGATTAGGGCCTGAAGAAATCCTGCGGTGTTGCGGCCAGCTCACAAGAAAGCGAGTTGAAGAAAGGAGCTCAGGGACACCGTAATTCACAAACCTGCAGAGTTATAAATGACAGCTATCATCCAAAAATATACTGAAGTAAGGCTGCCAAGAGGACTTGAAAGCCGGGCAGAATTGCAGGAAACCGATTTCAGGAGGTAGACTGGAATTGCATTTAAAGCATAGGAAAAGAGGCAGAAGGTCGACAATGATGCACTTGGCCAAAAAGGGCGTATGCGTTTTTTCCTGAATATATTCAGGAAAAAACGCATACGCCCTTTTTGGCCAACCAAGCAAGCTTGCAAAGGAAATCTGCACTACAATGAAGTCTCACTTCCCCCCCCCCGTCAAAAGGGCCATCTGAAAAATGTGTAAAATCCAGAAAGGCAGGACAGGCCATGGAGAACTGGGAGCCTTGTTATGCTGATGGGCGGGATGTAACTTGCCAACAGCCACTCGGGAGAAGTGTATGGTGTTTCCTGAAACATCTAAAAAACAAAGCAACAGAGCCTAGGGCACTTCCACTTATGGTCCTATAGCTTAGGGAAATTAAAATCAAAAAGACACAGCCACCCCAAAGTTTGGGATGGCTCTGTTTACAAGAAACTCGTTTACGGTACAAGTTCAATATCGCATAAAGCGAAAAATGGATAAAGAAGTTGTGGTACTTACGTACAATGCAATATCACTCAGCAATGACATCTATGTCATCAGGCCCATAGCAGCATAATGAGTGGATTCAGGTATGATGATTCTAACTGAAATAAGTCACACAGAAAAAGAAACATCATAAGATATCACTAATACACGGAATGTAAACTTGGCTACACAGGAACTGAATTTCAAAACAGAACATGGTCCCAAATTTAGAAAACCAACTTATGCTTGCTTAAGGGGAAAGGTGAGTTGGGGTGCTGCATAAAACCAGAGATTGAAATGAGCACAGATAAAGTTCCTTAAGCCAAATATGTAATAGACAAGAGCTACTCCTTGCTCAACGAAATGGACTCAAAACCCCATATTAAACGCCTAATAATGTACCTGACTAGTAAGTATCTTAAAACCTATGGATTGCTATGTCTCTGAAAGTGAATCAATCGTGAGTACAGGGGCAAAAACGCAGCAGTGATAGGATTGGAGAGTTTTGGTGAGCAAATGAAGACCCTTTGAAGTCATATTGCATGGTACCCATTCCACGGGTCTCAACTCTCCAGGTTTAAGGGATTCTTCCTTCAGCTAAAACATGCATGTGGAACCCAGAGTATGATCAACCGTGTGATCGGGAGACGTGTTGAAATATGTCTCAGTTCTCGTCCCCTGGTACTCGGGTGCAACATTCCAGATGCTTTACTAACACTCTCCCGACTTGGAGAGTCAGTGCCTTTAACCTCCTGTTTGGCCCAGTTTGCAAATTCCGCGGAAGATGAACAGGAATAGGGAGAACCAATGAGAGACTAGCTGGAGGTGTCTGGACGGGAAAATTTAACTCTCATTTCCCACCAGGAAGAGGAATTAACCAAAGGCTCAGCGTGCCATGCCGGAACCAGATTAGGGCCTGAAGCAATCCTGCGGTGTTGCGGCCAGCTCACAAGAAAGCGAGTTGAAGAAAGGAGCTCAGGGGCACTGTAATTCACAAACCTGCAGAGTTATAAATGACAGCTATCATCCAAAAATATACTGAAGTAAGGCTGCCAAGAGGACTTGAAAGCCCGGCAGAATTGCAGGAAACCGATTTCAGGAGGTAGACTGGAATTGCATTTAAAGCATAGGAAAAGAGGCAGAAGGTCGACAATGATGCACTTGGCCAAAAAGGGCGTATGCGTTTTTTCCTGAATATATTCAGGAAAAAACGCATACGCCCTTTTTGGCCAACCAAGCAAGCTTGCAAAGGAAATCTGCACTACAATGAAGTCTCACTTCCCCCCCCCCCCCGTCAAAAGGGCCAACTGAAAAAAGTGTAAAATCCAGAAAGGCAGGACAGGCCATGGAGAACTGGGAGCCTTGTTATGCTGATGGGCGGGATGTCAATTGCCAACAGCCACTCGGGAGAAGTGTATGGTGTTTCCTGAAACATCTAAAAAACAAAGCAACAGAGCCTAGGGCACTTCCACTTATGGTCCTGCAGCTTCGGGAAATTAAAATCAAAAAGACACAGCCACCCCAAAGTTTGGGATGGCTCTGTTTACAAGAAACTCGTTTACGGTACAAGTTCAATATCGCATAAAGCGAAAAATGGATAAAGAAGTTGTGGTACTTACGTACAATGCAATATCACTCAGCAATGACATCTATGTCATCAGGCCCATAGCAGCATAATGAGTGGATTCAGGTATGATGATTCTAACTGAAATAAGTCACACAGAAAAAGAAACATCATAAGATATCACTAATACACGGAATGTAAACTTGGCTACACAGGAACTGAATTTCAAAACAGAACATGGTCCCAAATTTAGAAAATCAACTTATGCTTGCTTAAGGGGAAAGGTGAGTTGGGGTGCTGCATAAAACCAGAGATTGAAATGAGCACAGATAAAGTTCCTTAAGCCAAATATGTAATAGACAAGAGCTACTCCTTGCTCAACGAAATGGACTCAAAACCCCATATTAAACGCCTAATAATGTACCTGACTAGTAAGTATCTTAAAACCTATGGATTGCTATGTCTCTGAAAGTGAATCAATCGTGAGTACAGGGGCAAAAACGCAGCAGTGATGGATTGGAGAGTTTTGGTGAGCAAATGAAGACCCTTTGAAGTCATATTGCATGGTACCCATTCCACGGGTCTCAACTCTCCAGGTTTAAGGGATTCTTCCTTCAGCTAAAACATGCATGTGGAACCCAGAGTATGATCAACCGTGTGATCGGGAGACGTGTTGAAATATGTCTCAGTTCTCGTCCCCTGGTACTCGGGTGCAACATTCCAGATGCTTTACTAACACTCTCCCGACTTGGAGAGTCAGTGCCTTTAACCTCCTGTTTGGCCCAGTTTGCAAATTCCGCGGAAGATGAACAGGAATAGGGAGAACCAATGAGAGACTAGCTGGAGGTGTCTGGACGGGAAAATTTAACTCTCATTTCCCACCAGGAAGAGGAATTAACCAAAGGCTCAGCGTGCCATGCCGGAACCACATTAGGGCCTGAAGCAATCCTGCGGTGTTGCGGCCAGCTCACAAGAAAGCGAGTTGAAGAAAGGAGCTCAGGGGCACTGTAATTCACAAACGTGCAGAGTTATTAATGACAGCTATCATCCAAAAATATACTGAAGTAAGGCTGCCAAGAGGACTTGAAAGCCGGGCAGAATTGCAGGAAACCGATTTCAGGAGGTAGACTGGAATTGCATTTAAAGCATAGGAAAAGAGGCAGAAGGTCGACAATGATGCACTTGGCCAAAAAGGGCGTATGCGTTTTTTCCTGAATATATTCAGGAAAAAACGCATACGCCCTTTTTGGCCAACCAAGCAAGCTTGCAAAGGAAATCTGCACTACAATGAAGTCTCACTTCCCCCCCCCCCCCGTCAAAAGGGCCATCTGAAAAAAGTGTAAAATCCAGAAAGGCAGGACAGGCCATGGAGACCTGGGAGCCTTGTTATGCTGATGGGCGGGATGTAAATTGCCAACAGCCACTTGGGAGAAGTGTATGGTGTTTCCTGAAACATCTAAAAAACAAAGCAACAGAGCCTAGGGCACTTCCACTTATGGTCCTATAGCTTAGGGAAATTAAAATCAAAAAGACACAGCCACCCCAAAGTTTGGGATGGCTCTGTTTACAAGAAACTCGTTTACGGTACAAGTTCAATATCGCATAAAGCGAAAAATGGATAAAGAAGTTGTGGTACTTACGTACAATGCAATATCACTCAGCAATGACATCTATGTCATCAGGCCCATAGCAGCATAATGAGTGGATTCAGGTATGATGATTCTAACTGAAATAAGTCACACAGAAAAAGAAACATCATAAGATATCACTAATACACGGAATGTAAACTTGGCTACACAGGAACTGAATTTCAAAACAGAACATGGTCCCAAATTTAGAAAACCAACTTATGCTTGCTTAAGGGGAAAGGTGAGTTGGGGTGCTGCATAAAACCAGAGATTGAAATGAGCACAGATAAAGTTCCTTAAGCCAAATATGTAATAGACAAGAGCTACTCCTTGCTCAACGAAATGGACTCAAAACCCCATATTAAACGCCTAATAATGTACCTGACTAGTAAGTATCTTAAAACCTATGGATTGCTATGTCTCTGAAAGTGAATCAATCGTGAGCACAGGGGCAAAAACGCAGCAGTGATAGGATTGGAGAGTTTTGGTGAGCAAATGAAGACCCTTTGAAGTCATATTGCATGGTACCCATTCCACGGGTCTCAACTCTCCAGGTTTAAGGGATTCTTCCTTCAGCTAAAACATGCATGTGGAACCCAGAGTATGATCAACCGTGTGATCGGGAGACGTGTTGAAATATGTCTCAGTTCTCGTCCCCTGGTACTCGGGTGCAACATTCCAGATGCTTTACTAACACTCTCCCGACTTGGAGAGTCAGTGCCTTTAACCTCCTGTTTGGCCCAGTTTGCAAATTCCGCGGAAGATGAACAGGAATAGGGAGAACCAATGAGAGACTAGCTGGAGGTGTCTGGACGGGAAAATTTAACTCTCATTTCCCACCAGGAAGAGGAATTAACCAAAGGCTCAGCGTGCCATGCCGGAACCACATTAGGGCCTGAAGCAATCCTGCGGTGTTGCGGCCAGCTCACAAGAAAGCGAGTTGAAGAAAGGAGCTCAGGGGCACTGTAATTCACAAACCTGCAGAGTTATAAATGACAGCTATCATCCAAAAATATACTGAAGTAAGGCTGCCAAGAGGACTTGAAAGCCGGGCAGAATTGCAGGAAACCGATTTCAGGAGGTAGACTGGAATTGCATTTAAAGCATAGGAAAAGAGGCAGAAGGTCGACAATGATGCACTTGGCCAAAAAGGGCGTATGCGTTTTTTCCTGAATATATTCAGGAAAAAACGAATACGCCCTTTTTGGCCAACCAAGCAAGCTTGCAAAGGAAATCTGCACTACAATGAAGTCTCACTTCCCCCCCCCCCCCGTCAAAAGGGCCATCTGAAAAAAGTGTAAAATCCAGAAAGGCAGGACAGGCCATAGAGACCTGGGAGCCTTGTTATGCTGATGGGCGGGATGTAAATTGCCAACAGCCACTTGGGAGAAGTGTATGGTGTTTCCTGAAACATCTAAAAAACAAAGCAACAGAGCCTAGGGCACTTCCACTTATGGTCCTATAGCTTAGGGAAATTAAAATCAAAAAGACACAGCCACCCCAAAGTTTGGGATGGCTCTGTTTACAAGAAACTCGTTTACGGTACAAGTTCAATATCGCATAAAGCGAAAAATGGATAAAGAAGTTGTGGTACTTACGTACAATGCAATATCACTCAGCAATGACATCTATGTCATCAGGCCCATAGCAGCATAATGAGTGGATTCAGGTATGATGATTCTAACTGAAATAAGTCATACAGAAAAAGAAACATCATAAGATATCACTAATACACGGAATGTAAACTTGGCTACACAGGAACTGAATTTCAAAACAGAACATGGTCCCAAATTTAGAAAACCAACTTATGCTTGCTTAAGGGAAAGGTGAGTTGGGGTGCTGCATAAAACCAGAGATTGAAATGAGCACAGATAAAGTTCCTTAAGCCAAATATGTAATAGACAAGAGCTACTCCTTGCTCAACGAAATGGACTCAAAACCCCATATTAAACGCCTAATAATGTACCTGACTAGTAAGTATCTTAAAACCTATGGATTGCTATGTCTCTGAAAGTGAATCAATCGTGAGCACAGGGGCAAAAACGCAGCAGTGATAGGATTGGAGAGTTTTGGTGAGCAAATGAAGACCCTTTGAAGTCATATTGCATGGTACCCATTCCACGGGTCTCAACTCTCCAGGTTTAAGGGATTCTTCCTTCAGCTAAAACATGCATGTGGAACCCAGAGTATGATCAACCGTGTGATCGGGAGACGTGTTGAAATATGTCTCAGTTCTCGTCCCCTGGTACTCGGGTGCAACATTCCAGATGCTTTACTAACACTCTCCCGACTTGGAGAGTCAGTGCCTTTAACCTCCTGTTTGGCCCAGTTTGCAAATTCCGCGGAAGATGAACAGGAATAGGGAGAACCAATGAGAGACTAGCTGGAGGTGTCTGGACGGGAAAATTTAACTCTCATTTCCCACCAGGAAGAGGAATTAACCAAAGGCTCAGCGTGCCATGCCGGAACCAGATTAGGGCCTGAAGCAATCCTGCGGTGTTGCGCCCAGCTCACAAGAAAGCGAGTTGAAGAAAGGAGCTCAGGGGCACTGTAATTCACAAACCTGCAGAGTTATAAATGACAGCTATCATCCAAAAATATAGTGAAGTAAGGCTGCCAAGAGGACTTGAAAGCCGGGCAGAATTGCAGGAAACCGATTTCAGGAGGTAGACTGGAATTGCATTTAAAGCATAGGAAAAGAGGCAGAAGGTCGACAATGATGCACTTGGCCAAAAAGGGCGTATGCGTTTTTTCCTGAATATATTCAGGAAAAAACGCATACGCCCTTTTTGGCCAACCAAGCAAGCTTGCAAAGGAAATCTGCACTACAATGAAGTCTCACTTCCCCCCGTCAAAAGGGCCATCTGAAAAAAGTGTAAAATCCAGAAAGGCAGGACAGGCCATGGAGAACTGGGAGCCTTGTTATGCTGATGGGCGGGATGTAAATTGCCAACAGCCACTCGGGAGAAGTGTATGGTGTTTCCTGAAACATCTAAAAAACAAAGCAACAGAGCCTAGGGCACTTCCACTTATGGTCCTATAGCTTAGGGAAATTAAAATCAAAAAGACACAGCCACCCCAAAGTTTGGGATGGCTCTGTTTACAAGAAACTCGTTTATGGTACAACTTCAATATCGCAAAAAGCGAAAAATGGATAAAGAAGTTGTGGTACTTACGTACAATGCAATATCACTCAGCAATGACATCTATGTCATCAGGCCCATAGCAGCATAATGAGTGGATTCAGGTATGATGATTCTAACTGAAATAAGTCACACAGAAAAAGAAACATCATAAGATATCACTAATACACGGAATGTAAACTTGGCTACACAGGAACTGAATTTCAAAACAGAACATGGTCCCAAATTTAGAAAACCAACTTATGCTTGCTTAAGGGGAAAGGTGAGTTGGGGTGCTGCATAAAACCAGAGATTGAAATGAGCACAGATAAAGTTCCTTAAGCCAAATATGTAATAGACAAGAGCTACTCCTTGCTCAACGAAATGGACTCAAAACCCCATATTAAACGCCTAATAATGTACCTGACTAGTAAGTATCTTAAAACCTATGGATTGCTATGTCTCTGAAAGTGAATCAATCGTGAGTACAGGGGCAAAAACGCAGCAGTGATGGATTGGAGAGTTTTGGTGAGCAAATGAAGACCCTTTGAAGTCATATTGCATGGTACCCATTCCACGGGTCTCAACTCTCCAGGTTTAAGGGATTCTTCCTTCAGCTAAAACATGCATGTGGAACCCAGAGTATGATCAACCGTGTGATCGGGAGACGTGTTGAAATATGTCTCAGTTCTCGTCCCCTGGTACTCGGGTGCAACATTCCAGATGCTTTACTAACACTCTCCCGACTTGGAGAGTCAGTGCCTTTAACCTCCTGTTTGGCCCAGTTTGCAAATTCCGCGGAAGATGAACAGGAATAGGGAGAACCAATGAGAGACTAGCTGGAGGTGTCTGGACGGGAAAATTTAACTCTCATTTCCCACCAGGAAGAGGAATTAACCAAAGGCTCAGCGTGCCATGCCGGAACCAGATTAGGGCCTGAAGCAATCCTGCGGTGTTGCGGCCAGCTCACAAGAAAGCGAGTTGAAGAAAGGAGCTCAGGGGCACTGTAATTCACAAACCTGCAGAGTTATAAATGACAGCTATCATCCAAAAATATACTGAAGTAAGGCTGCCAAGAGGACTTGAAAGCCGGGCAGAATTGCAGGAAACCGATTTCAGGAGGTAGACTGGAATTGCATTTAAAGCATAGGAAAAGAGGCAGAAGGTCGACAATGATGCACTTGGCCAAAAAGGGCGTATGCGTTTTTTCCTGAATATATTCAGGAAAAAACGCATACGCACTTTTTGGCCAACCAAGCAAGCTTGCAAAGGAAATCTGCACTACAATGAAGTCTCACTTCCCCCCCCCCCCGTCAAAAGGGCCATCTGAAAAAAGTGTAAAATCCAGAAAGGCAGGACAGGCCATGGAGAACTGGGAGCCTTGTTATGCTGATGGGCGGGATGTAACTTGCCAACAGCCACTCGGGAGAAGTGTATGGTGTTTCCTGAAACATCTAAAAAACAAAGCAACAGAGCCTAGGGCACTTCCACTTATGGTCCTATAGCTTAGGGAAATTAAAATCAAAAAGACACAGCCACCCCAAAGTTTGGGATGGCTCTGTTTACAAGAAACTCGTTTACGGTACAACTTCAATATCGCATAAAGCGAAAAATGGATAAAGAAGTTGTGGTACTTACGTACAATGCAATATCACTCAGCAATGACATCTATGTCATCAGGCCCATAGCAGCATAATGAGTGGATTCAGGTATGATGATTCTAACTGAAATAAGTCACACAGAAAAAGAAACATCATAAGATATCACTAATACACGGAATGTAAACTTGGCTACACAGGAACTGAATTTCAAAACAGAACATGGTCCCAAATTTAGAAAACCAACTTATGCTTGCTTAAGGGGAAAGGTGAGTTGGGGTGCTGCATAAAACCAGAGATTGAAATGAGCACAGATAAAGTTCCTTAAGCCAAATATGTAATAGACAAGAGCTACTCCTTGCTCAACGAAATGGACTCAAAACCCCATATTAAACGCCTAATAATGTACCTGACTAGTAAGTATCTTAAAACCTATGGATTGCTATGTCTCTGAAAGTGAATCAATCGTGAGTACAGTGGCAAAAACGCAGCAGTGATAGGATTGGAGAGTTTTGGTGAGCAAATGAAGACCCTTTGAAGTCATATTGCATGGTACCCATTCCACGGGTCTCAACTCTCCAGGTTTAAGGGATTCTTCCTTCAGCTAAAACATGCATGTGGAACCCAGAGTATGATCAACCGTGTGATCGGGAGACGTGTTGAAATATGTCTCAGTTCTCGTCCCCTGGTACTCGGGTGCAACATTCCAGATGCTTTACTAACACTCTCCCGACTTGGAGAGTCAGTGCCTTTAACCTCCTGTTTGGCCCAGTTTGCAAATTCCGCGGAAGATGAACAGGAATAGGGAGAACCAATGAGAGACTAGCTGGAGGTGTCTGGACGGGAAAATTTAACTCTCATTTCCCACCAGGAAGAGGAATTAACCAAAGGCTCAGCGTGCCATGCCGGAACCAGATTAGGGCCTGAAGCAATCCTGCGGTGTTGCGGCCAGCTCACAAGAAAGCGAGTTGAAGAAAGGAGCTCAGGGGCACTGTAATTCACAAACCTGCAGAGTTATAAATGACAGCTATCATCCAAAAATATACTGAAGTAAGGCTGCCAAGAGGACTTGAAAGCCGGGCAGAATTGCAGGAAACCGATTTCAGGAGGTAGACTGGAATTGCATTTAAAGCATAGGAAAAGAGGCAGAAGGTCGACAATGATGCACTTGGCCAAAAAGGGCGTATGCGTTTTTTCCTGAATATATTCAGGAAAAAACGCATACGCCCTTTTTGGCCAACCAAGCAAGCTTGCAAAGGAAATCTGCACTACAATGAAGTCTCACTTCCCCCCCCGTCAAAAGGGCCATCTGAAAAAAGTGTAAAATCCAGAAAGGCAGGACAGGCCATGGAGAACTGGGAGCCTTGTTATGCTGATGGGCGGGATGTAAATTGCCAACAGCCACTCGGGAGAAGTGTATGGTGTTTCCTGAAACATCTAAAAAACAAAGCAACAGAGCCTAGGGCACTTCCACTTATGGTCCTATAGCTTAGGGAAATTAAAATCAAAAAGACACAGCCACCCCAAAGTTTGGGATGGCTCTCTTTACAAGAAACTCGTTTACGGTACAACTTCAATATCGCATAAAGCGAAAAATGGATAAAGAAGTTGTGGTACTTACGTACAATGCAATATCACTCAGCAATGACATCTATGTCATCAGGCCCATAGCAGCATAATGAGTGGATTCAGGTATGATGATTCTAACTGAAATAAGTCACACAGAAAAAGAAACATCATAAGATATCACTAATACACGGAATGTAAACTTGGCTACACAGGAACTGAATTTCAAAACAGAACATGGTCCCAAATTTAGAAAACCAACTTATGCTTGCTTAAGGGGAAAGGTGAGTTGGGGTGCTGCATAAAACCAGAGATTGAAATGAGCACAGATAAAGTTCCTTAAGCCAAATATGTAATAGACAAGAGCTACTCCTTGCTCAACGAAATGGACTCAAAACCCCATATTAAACGCCTAATAATGTACCTGACTAGTAAGTATCTTAAAACCTATGGATTGCTATGTCTCTGAAAGTGAATCAATCGTGAGTACAGGGGCAAAAACGCAGCAGTGATAGGATTGGAGAGTTTTGGTGAGCAAATGAAGACCCTTTGAAGTCATATTGCATGGTACCCATTCCACGGGTCTCAACTCTCCAGGTTTAAGGGATTCTTCCTTCAGCTAAAACATGCATGTGGAACCCAGAGTATGATCAACCGTGTGATCGGGAGACGTGTTGAAATATGTCTCAGTTCTCGTCCCCTGGTACTCGGGTGCAACATTCCAGATGCTTTACTAACACTCTCCCGACTTGGAGAGTCAGTGCCTTTAACCTCCTGTTTGGCCCAGTTTGCAAATTCCGCGGAAGATGAACAGGAATAGGGAGAACCAATGAGAGACTAGCTGGAGGTGTCTGGACGGGAAAATTTAACTCTCATTTCCCACCAGGAAGAGGAATTAACCAAAGGCTCAGCGTGCCATGCTGGAACCAGATTAGGGCCTGAAGCAATCCTGCGGTGTTGCGGCCAGCTCACAAGAAAGCGAGTTGAAGAAAGGAGCTCAGGGGCACTGTAATTCACAAACCTGCAGAGTTATAAATGACAGCTATCATCCAAAAATATACTGAAGTAAGGCTGCCAAGAGGACTTGAAAGCCCGGCAGAATTGCAGGAAACCGATTTCAGGAGGTAGACTGGAATTGCATTTAAAGCATAGGAAAAGAGGCAGAAGGTCGACAATGATGCACTTGGCCAAAAAGGGCGTATGCGTTTTTTCCTGAATATATTCAGGAAAAAACGCATACGCCCTTTTTGGCCAACCAAGCAAGGTTGCAAAGGAAATCTGCACTACAATGAAGTCTCACTTCCCCCCCCCCCCCGTCAAAAGGGCCATCTGAAAAAAGTGTAAAATCCAGAAAGGCAGGACAGGCCATGGAGAACTGGGAGCCTTGTTATGCTGATGGGCGGGATGTAAATTGCCAACAGCCACTCGGGAGAAGTGTATGGTGTTTCCTGAAACATCTAAAAAACAAAGCAACAGAGCCTAGGGCACTTCCACTTATGGTCCTATAGCTTAGGGAAATTAAAATCAAAAAGACACAGCCACCCCAAAGTTTGGGACGGCTCTGTTTACAAGAAACTCGTTTACGGTACAACTTCAATATCGCATAAAGCGAAAAATGGATAAAGAAGTTGTGGTACTTACGTACAATGCAATATCACTCAGCAATGACATCTATGTCATCAGGCCCATAGCAGCATAATGAGTGGATTCAGGTATGATGATTCTAACTGAAATAAGTCACACAGAAAAAGAAACATCATAAGATATCACTAATACACGGAATGTAAACTTGGCTACACAGGAACTGAATTTCAAAACAGAACATGGTCCCAAATTTAGAAAATCAACTTATGCTTGCTTAAGGGGAAAGGTGAGTTGGGGTGCTGCATAAAACCAGAGATTGAAATGAGCACAGATAAAGTTCCTTAAGCCAAATATGTAATAGACAAGAGCTACTCCTTGCTCAACGAAATGGACTCAAAACCCCATATTAAACGCCTAATAATGTACCTGACTAGTAAGTATCTTAAAACCTATGGATTGCTATGTCTCTGAAAGTGAATCAATCGTGAGTACAGGGGCAAAAACGCAGCAGTGATAGGATTGGAGAGTTTTGGTGAGCAAATGAAGACCCTTTGAAGTCATATTGCATGGTACCCATTCCACGGGTCTCAACTCTCCAGGTTTAAGGGATTCTTCCTTCAGCTAAAACATGCATGTGGAACCCAGAGTATGATCAACCGTGTGATCGGGAGACGTGTTGAAATATGTCTCAGTTCTCGTCCCCTGGTACTCGGGTGCAACATTCCAGATGCTTTACTAACACTCTCCCGACTTGGAGAGTCAGTGCCTTTAACCTCCTGTTTGGCCCAGTTTGCAAATTCCGCGGAAGATGAACAGGAATAGGGAGAACCAATGAGAGACTAGCTGGAGGTGTCTGGACGGGAAAATTTAACTCTCATTTCCCACCAGGAAGAGGAATTAACCAAAGGCTCAGCGTGCCATGCCGGAACCACATTAGGGCCTGAAGCAATCCTGCGGTGTTGCGGCCAGCTCACAAGAAAGCGAGTTGAAGAAAGGAGCTCAGGGGCACTGTAATTCACAAACCTGCAGAGTTATAAATGACAGCTATCATCCAAAAATATACTGAAGTAAGGCTGCCAAGAGGACTTGAAAGCCGGGCAGAATTGCAGGAAACCGATTTCAGGAGGTAGACTGGAATTGCATTTAAAGCATAGGAAAAGAGGCAGAAGGTCGACAATGATGCACTTGGCCAAAAAGGGCGTATGCGTTTTTTCCTGAATATATTCAGGAAAAAACGCATACGCCCTTTTTGGCCAACCAAGCAAGCTTGCAAAGGAAATCTGCACTACAATGAAGTCTCACTTCCCCCCCCCCCCCCCGTCAAAAGGGCCATCTGAAAAAAGTGTAAAATCCAGAAAGGCAGGACAGGCCATGGAGACCTGGGAGCCTTGTTATGCTGATGGGCGGGATGTAAATTGCCAACAGCCACTTGGGAGAAGTGTATGGTGTTTCCTGAAACATCTAAAAAACAAAGCAACAGAGCCTAGGGCACTTCCACTTATGGTCCTATAGCTTAGGGAAATTAAAATCAAAAAGACACAGCCACCCCAAAGTTTGGGATGGCTCTGTTTACAAGAAACTCGTTTACGGTACAAGTTCAATATCGCATAAAGCGAAAAATGGATAAAGAAGTTGTGGTACTTACGTACAATGCAATATCACTCAGCAATGACATCTATGTCATCAGGCCCATAGCAGCATAATGAGTGGATTCAGGTATGATGATTCTAACTGAAATAAGTCACACAGAAAAAGAAACATCATAAGATATCACTAATACACGGAATGTAAACTTGGCTACACAGGAACTGAATTTCAAAACAGAACATGGTCCCAAATTTAGAAAACCAACTTATGCTTGCTTAATGGGAAAGGTGAGTTGGGGTGCTGCATAAAACCAGAGATTGAAATGAGCACAGATAAAGTTCCTTAAGCCAAATATGTAATAGACAAGAGCTACTCCTTGCTCAACGAAATGGACTCAAAACCCCATATTAAACGCCTAATAATGTACCTGACTAGTAAGTATCTTAAAACCTATGGATTGCTATGTCTCTGAAAGTGAATCAATGGTGAGCACAGGGGCAAAAACGCAGCAGTGATAGGATTGGAGAGTTTTGGTGAGCAAATGAAGACCCTTTGAAGTCATATTGCATGGTACCCATTCCACGGGTCTCAACTCTCCAGGTTTAAGGGATTCTTCCTTCAGCTAAAACATGCATGTGGAACCCAGAGTATGATCAACCGTGTGATCGGGAGACGTGTTGAAATATGTCTCAGTTCTCGTCCCCTGGTACTCGGGTGCAACATTCCAGATGCTTTACTAACACTCTCCCGACTTGGAGAGTCAGTGCCTTTAACCTCCTGTTTGGCCCAGTTTGCAAATTCCGCGGAAGATGAACAGGAATAGGGAGAACCAATGAGAGACTAGCTGGAGGTGTCTGGACGGGAAAATTTAACTCTCATTTCCCACCAGGAAGAGGAATTAACCAAAGGCTCAGCGTGCCATGCCGGAACCACATTAGGGCCTGAAGCAATCCTGCGGTGTTGCGGCCAGCTCACAAGAAAGCGAGTTGAAGAAAGGAGCTCAGGGGCACTGTAATTCACAAACCTGCAGAGTTATAAATGACAGCTATCATCCAAAAATATACTGAAGTAAGGCTGCCAAGAGGACTTGAAAGCCGGGCAGAATTGCAGGAAACCGATTTCAGGAGGTAGACTGGAATTGCATTTAAAGCATAGGAAAAGAGGCAGAAGGTCGACAATGATGCACTTGGCCAAAAAGGGCGTATGCGTTTTTTCCTGAATATATTCAGGAAAAAACGCATACGCCCTTTTTGGCCAACCAAGCAAGCTTGCAAAGGAAATCTGCACTACAATGAAGTCTCACTTCCCCCCCCCCCCCCCCGTCAAAAGGGCCATCTGAAAAAAGTGTAAAATCCAGAAAGGCAGGACAGGCCATAGAGACCTGGGAGCCTTGTTATGCTGATGGGCGGGATGTAAATTGCCAACAGCCACTTGGGAGAAGTGTATGGTGTTTCCTGAAACATCTAAAAAACAAAGCAACAGAGCCTAGGGCACTTCCACTTATGGTCCTATAGCTTAGGGAAATTAAAATCAAAAAGACACAGCCACCCCAAAGTTTGGGATGGCTCTGTTTACAAGAAACTCGTTTACGGTACAAGTTCAATATCGCATAAAGCGAAAAATGGATAAAGAAGTTGTGGTACTTACGTACAATGCAATATCACTCAGCAATGACATCTATGTCATCAGGCCCATAGCAGCATAATGAGTGGATTCAGGTATGATGATTCTAACTGAAATAAGTCATACAGAAAAAGAAACATCATAAGATATCACTAATACACGGAATGTAAACTTGGCTACACAGGAACTGAATTTCAAAACAGAACATGGTCCCAAATTTAGAAAACCAACTTATGCTTGCTTAAGGGGAAAGGTGAGTTGGGGTGCTGCATAAAACCAGAGATTGAAATGAGCACAGATAAAGTTCCTTAAGCCAAATATGTAATAGACAAGAGCTACTCCTTGCTCAACGAAATGGACTCAAAACCCCATATTAAACGCCTAATAATGTACCTGACTAGTAAGTATCTTAAAACCTATGGATTGCTATGTCTCTGAAAGTGAATCAATCGTGAGCACAGGGGCAAAAACGCAGCAGTGATAGGATTGGAGAGTTTTGGTGAGCAAATGAAGACCCTTTGAAGTCATATTGCATGGTACCCATTCCACGGGTCTCAACTCTCCAGGTTTAAGGGATTCTTCCTTCAGCTAAAACATGCATGTGGAACCCAGAGTATGATCAACCGTGTGATCGGGAGACGTGTTGAAATATGTCTCGGTTCTCGTCCCCTGGTACTCGGGTGCAACATTCCAGATGCTTTACTAACACTCTCCCGACTTGGAGAGTCAGTGCCTTTAACCTCCTGTTTGGCCCAGTTTGCAAATTCCGCGGAAGATGAACAGGAATAGGGAGAACCAATGAGAGACTAGCTGGAGGTGTCTGGACGGGAAAATTTAACTCTCATTTCCCACCAGGAAGAGGAATTAACCAAAGGCTCAGCGTGCCATGCCAGAACCAGATTAGGGCCTGAAGCAATCCTGCGGTGTTGCGGCCAGCTCACAAGAAAGCGAGTTGAAGAAAGGAGCTCAGGGGCACTGTAATTCACAAACCTGCAGAGTTATAAATGACAGCTATCATCCAAAAATATACTGAAGTAAGGCTGCCAAGAGGACTTGAAAGCCGGGCAGAATTGCAGGAAACCGATTTCAGGAGGTAGACTGGAATTGCATTTAAAGCATAGGAAAAGAGGCAGAAGGTCGACAATGATGCACTTGGCCAAAAAGGGCGTATGCGTTTTTTCCTGAATATATTCAGGAAAAAACGCATACGCCCTTTTTGGCCAACCAAGCAAGCTTGCAAAGGAAATCTGCACTACAATGAAGTCTCACCTCCCACCCCCCCCCCGTCAAAAGGGCCATCTGAAAAAAGTGTAAAATCCAGAAAGGCAGGACAGGCCATGGAGAACTGGGAGCCTTGTTATGCTGATGGGCGGGATGTAACTTGCCAACAGCCACTCGGGAGAAGTGTATGGTGTTTCCTGAAACATCTAAAAAACAAAGCAACAGAGCCTAGGGCACTTCCACTTATGGTCCTATAGCTTAGGGAAATTAAAATCAAAAAGACACAGCCACCCCAAAGTTTGGGATGGCTCTGTTTACAAGAAACTCGTTTACGGTACAACTTCAATATCGCATAAAGCGAAAAATGGATAAAGAAGTTGTGGTACTTACGTACAATGCAATATCACTCAGCAATGACATCTATGTCATCAGGCCCATAGCAGCATAATGAGTGGATTCAGGTATGATGATTCTAACTGAAATAAGTCACACAGAAAAAGAAACATCATAAGATATCACTAATACACGGAATGTAAACTTGGCTACACAGGAACTGAATTTCAAAACAGAACATGGTCCCAAATTTAGAAAACCAACTTATGCTTGCTTAAGGGGAAAGGTGAGTTGGGGTGCTGCATAAAACCAGAGATTGAAATGAGCACAGATAAAGTTCCTTAAGCCAAATATGTAATAGACAAGAGCTACTCCTTGCTCAACGAAATGGACTCAAAACCCCATATTAAACGCCTAATAATGTACCTGACTAGTAAGTATCTTAAAACCTATGGATTGCTATGTCTCTGAAAGTGAATCAATCGTGAGTACAGGGG